>NC_087270.1:650000-1300000 GCF_015220805.1 Pogoniulus pusillus | reverse complement strand
AAATTAAAGAAGTTTCTCTTAGCAAAAGAACAGTGATAAACTAGGAGGGGCAAAATGATTTTGTGCAATTATATTTCCTTCTGTTTGTTGCTGCCTTGCACTCTTATCAAACTGAGAGTGATGTTTTATTAACGTTTAATATCACGGAATCACAGAATGTTAGGGGTTGGAAGAGACCTCAGAAGATGATTGAGTCCAGGGCCCCTGCCAGAGCAGCAGGGAGCTCTAGGAGCACCTAGAGAATCAGAGAAAAGACTAACCAGTTTGCAGGGAAAGGTTGCTTTAGATGAAGACATCCTCTCATTTTGCATGGTCTGGTGGGGGTCTGCAGTGAGCAGGGTGCAGTTTGGGTGGGGTGGCAAGGTGCAGGAGCCACCTGTGGGGGACCTCCTTTGGCACCAAGCTGCCTGCCCACGAAGCTTGGTGTGCTGCACCTTCAGTGGTGTGCTAGTGAACCAGATTTTCTCCTTCCAGTTTTGTCAGCTATTTCACAAGTGTTTTCCTGCCTTTGCCCTGTGTGATGAACAGTTCTCCAGAATTTTGCATTATGGATCTGTCATTATCTGCCTCTTCCCCTGCCTCTGGTTAATGTTCAGAGCTGTGGGTGACTTAGCTTATGGCTGGTACCTTCAGGTTTTCAGTATGCCTGGGAGATTCAGCTGTTTGTTCACTTCTATTCTGCTGTGGTGGAGCTTGAAAACATAGACTCTGAGGAAGTGTAGTGAATGTGATGGCAGTAAGTGTCGTAATGTTAGAGTGTACTGCACCTTTCCTACAAGGCTGACTAAAGTACAGCAAGATCTGCTCTGCCTGAGTATCGCTCCACCAGCAGCTCCTTGGCATTTCTGGTGAGAGAACTGCAGCCAGGGCTGTGCAATGCACAGGAGGGAGGTGCCCCCAGCTGCCCTGGCTCCACCACCTCAAGATGTATAGGTTCACAGGATCGCTCTGAGCTCCACCTGGAATTTCCTTCTGGGGAGGCACCGTGGATCCTGGCTGAAAGTTAAGGTGCATGAGTAGAACGTTACATCAATCAGATCACGAGGTGGAGAGGAATAACTCACTGAAATAAGCTCCATAGGGAAAAGATACACAGACTGCATCAGGTAGGAAGAGACCTCCTTCCTGCCCCTCATCCTATCTCTACAAGCCTTTCTAAACAGTCCCTCTACAGCCTTCCTACAGGTCCCTTTCAGATATTGAAATGTAGATATAATATCTCTCTGGAGCATCTTCTTTTCCAGGCTGAACAGCCCCAATTCTTTCAGCCTGTCTTGATGGGACATCTTTGTGCCACTCCTCTGGATCCACTCCAGTAGGTCTATGTCTCTTTTGTGTTAGGGGCCCCAGAGCTGGACACAGTACTCCGTGTGAAGTCTCACCAGAGCAGAGTGGCAGAATCACCTCTCTCTGTCTGCTGGCCACACTTCTTTTGATGCAGCCCAGGATGTCATGGCCTTCTGAGCTGCAAATGCCTACTGCTGACTAATTTGCATCTTCTCAGCCACCAGCACCCTTAGGCCCTTTTCTGCAGGGCTGCTCTCAGTCTCATCACCCTCCAGACTGTTTTGATACTGAGGATTGCCTCAACCTTGGTGCAGGACCTTGCACTTTGTCTTATTGAACCTGGTGAGATTCTCCTCAGGTAATGCCACTAGCCTGAGGGCTGGACTCTCTTTGCCTCCTGTGTAGAGTGAAAACGTTGCTGTGGCTGCACAAACCTGCAGGAACAGCCTGGTGTTTAAGAAGAAGGTGCAAGGCTTTCACTTACTTCACCACACCGCTGCCTTTACTTTCTGGTTAGGGCTCCAAGTAAACATTCCAGTATCTGCTGCACGTGTTTTAGGATCAAATCCCATTATCTGACTTGTCCAGAGGAAGTTGCAGCACAGAGGAGAGCCATGTGATAAACAGCTCCTCTAATGCTTGCCTGCCTCACTTATCTCCATCAGCACTATTAATATTTCCAGCATGTAAGCAGTTTCCAGCAGCTGTCAAATGCAAACAATAAGCCACCAGAAGACTGTTCCTGCTTCTCCTCCAACTTGATTCCTCAGTTAATACATTTATATGGCCTGAAGCTATAGATGCTGAAGCCTGAGTCTAACCAAAGGTTTAGATATTCTGCAGCCTGCTGCTGCTTCCAAACCCACGTGCTTTATCTTCTGAAAGAGAATGTCCAGCTTTGCAAACATGAAACACAACCTTCTACTAAGATTTTAGAACTACAGAATTCCTATTCATAGAAATAATCCAAACTAAAGGAAATTCTGAGTTTCTAGAACATGTCAGCAGAAGGATTTTTAAATAGTTCATTTACATTTTCTTTATTAAAGGAGGAATGAGAGCAGGAAATCTGTCAAGAAAGTTAAAAAACAAAACAAAACAAAACAAGGCCCAACGTGTTCTCTCCTTTCTTAACCACAAAAGCATCCTGTGTAACCTCTAAATCCATTTTTTCAGCCTCTGTCCCTATGTCCTCTGTAAAATGAAAGTCATCACAGTCCCCATCTGTATGACTTTCTCCCTTCTTCAGTGTGAAGTGTTTGGACACAGCCATCCTGCTTTGGAAGCTGGAACCTGAAGGAACGAATGGTATGGTGCAAGGTGCACCATGCAAAGCAGAAGTGCTAGAGTACTTCTTCAGTACAATTCATTTGTGTGTGTATAGCATAGCTTACTTAGCCTGGTCTGACCTCCTGAGCAATCTCTTCTCCTGAGGCTTCAGTCACTTTTTGTTCTGAAGAATGAGGATTACAAGTGCTGACCACCCAGTGGCATGGGTCATTTCTTTCCCAAAAAAAGTTTTGGGGAGGCTTCTCAGTCATAGAATGGCTTAGGTTGGAATTGAACTCAAAGATCACCTACTTCAAGCTCCCTGCTATGGACAGGGATACCCCTCAACTAGACTTGGTTGCCCAAGGCCTCATCCAACCTGGCCTGAAACTACACCAGGGAGGGGTCATCCACAACCCACTCTGGGCAGCATGTTCCAGAGTCTCACCACCCTTGTATTGATGAACTTCTTCTTAAGATCCAGTCTTAAGCTTACTTTATCTCAATTTAAAACCATTTCTCCTTGTCCTATTGCTAGACATCCTCATGAAAAGTCCCTTCCCAGCCTTCCTGTAGGACCCTGTCAGGTGTTGGAAGGCAGCTCTAAGGTCCCCCCAGAATCTTCTTTTCTTCGGGCAGAACAACCCCAACTCCCTCAGCTTATCCTCTTAACACAGGTGTTCCAGCCCTTGGATCATCTTTGTGGTCCTCCTGTGGACTTACTCCAACAGTTCCGTGTTCTTCATTTGATGGGGACACCAGAACCGAATGCAGTTTTCAAGGTGTGATCTCACAAGATCTGCTGCTTTTAGTACAGCATGGCTCTGTCTTTGTATATTGTGTTTTCTGCAGCCATCTGAGTGGTACCTCTGAAAATCCTACTGCTGCTCTTCACCAATCAGACATCATTAGCATACTGCTTTAGTGGGCAAATACTCGAGCTGCCCAAAAAAGCCTCCCCTTCTGCACAACCCACGTGTGCTGGAGCAGAGGGTAAGAGAAGGAAGAGTACTGCTGGTGTGTGGCTAACAATAGTGAAGCGAGGACAGTGCATTAGCCCTGGGTGTTCAAGCAGCCAATCTGAAGGCACTGGAAGGCAGAAGGAAACCACAGATAATTGAACCTTTGTACCTTTGCCCTTTCTTCTAAGATGGCCAAAAGTAACAGCTCATTAGTGGAATTACTGCAAGAGGTGCATTTTCGTGGCGTTGGAATAAAATGAGGGCTGCAACAAAGCAGGGCGGTGGGGGGGAGGGATTGCTGGGTAACATGTGACCTTTCCTCCAGTTATTTGTCCCCTGATGAACACCCCGTGCGTGGCACCGGGAGATAATTGCAGCGCAGGAGCATCGGCAGCTGTACACACACTGATAAAACGGGGCGGCTCCGCGCTCCTAATGAGCTCGCTGGAAAGACGACCCACAGATTTGTCTTCTGCGGTCACCAGGCAGCTCTCCTCCCACACCTCTCTGCTGACAGCTCTGCGGCTCCCGCCCCTGAGCTCCTGCTCCCTGCATAGGCAGAGGGGGCAGGCATGGCCAGGCTCCGCTCCCAGCCGGGCGCTGAAGGCTCCGCTCCCAGCCGGGCGCTGAAGGCTCTTCTGCGGCTGGTGCTGCCTCGAGGCTAACGACAGATCTCGACCCTCTGCTCTCTGGGCCTCTCCCACCTAGCTTTGATGTCGCAGTCTGCAGCGTAGTTCCCTGGGTGAATACGGACTGTGCTGGAGGAGACTCACCCCCCCACCCTCAGGAGAGAGGACCTCTACATCTTACCAGAGGAAATGGTCTGAAGTTGTGCCTGGGGAGGCTTAGCTTGGAGATTAGGAAGAATTTCTTTACTGAAAGGGTGGTCAGGCTTTGGAACAGGCTGACCAGGGAGGTGGTGGAGTCACCCTCCCTAGAGGTATTCACAGAACATGTGGACATGACACTTTGGGATATGGCTCAATGGGCATGGTGGTGCTAGGTTGGACTTGATGATCTAAGAGGTGTTATCCAACCAAACCAATTTTGTGGTTCTGTCTCTGCTCAGGGGCACTGGGGAGGTGCATTCAAGTAGACCTGAACAGCTTCTGTCCACTTAGGGTATCTGTCAGGAGTGGATAGGGAACTACATGGATAATTCTGAAGAAAACACGTAGTTAGGGAATCATGGCCTAGTGATTTGCTGGCCAAAAGCTCCATAAGTGAAACCATGATAGTCTTTGCAATGCAGAACTCATCCAGACACACCTTCTTGGTGATTAAAGGTTTGTGTCCCCTGCAGAGTGATTTACCAGGAGGGCTTCTGCTGCACTAGCTGATAATAGGCAATTAAGTAACCATTTTAATAAACAGAAGTATTTCAATTGGTGTCTTATCAATGTGTTAAAGCACAGAGCACAGCTGCTAAATGCACCTTGGATACACAGAGGGCTGAGGATAGGACCCAAAGCGCAGTGTCTTCCATTATGTGAAAGGGGCCTACAGGTAAGCTGGGAAGGCACTTTTTAGGGTGTCATAGTGACTGGGGGGAATGGAACAAACCTAGAAGTGGGCAGATTCAGACGATGTTAGGAAAAAGTTCTTCACTGTGAGAGTGGTGAGAGACTGGAACAGGCTGCCCAGGGAGCCGATGGAGGCCCCATCCCTGGAAGTTTTTAAGGTCAGGCTGGATGGGGTTCTGAGCAGCCTGATCTAGTGTGAGGTGTGTGAGTTCCAACTCCCCATGGCAGGGGAGCTGAAACTGGACAAGCTTTGAGGTTTCTTCCAACCCTGGCAGTTCTGTGTGATTCTGTGTGACCTCTGGGCACGTGTGCCTGTGGCAGGGACAGCATGAGGGAGAATGAAAGTGGTAAAGGAGATGAGGTTCACTTCTATGTTCTTGTTTTCAGCAGAGCAGGAATAGCTGATGAAAGATCATCTCAAGTACTCTACATTAGAATAAAAGCAGCTTCAGATGAGGATAGCCAGGAGTGCTGTTACAGTTCAGACTTGTACAGCAGCAGGCAAGGAACTCATTGTTCCCCGAGCCCTGCCACGGAGCCATCGGTCTGTAATGGTAGGATGGATCTGCTCGCAGGGGCTTCCCACAAGGAAGAGGAGTAGTAAATTAAGATGAAAGCTTGTTTTCTGCCTTGTTCATGATAAATGCAAAACTCTCCCCTGAAGCACTCGGCATGACTAATGTGCCACATATTCTTGGTGTCCCAGAGCCGCAGGCAAGGGCTTCTGCCAGCCGGGTGGGTCAAGGCACACCTTGGGTAACTGTGCTGCCAAACTAACCACGGGAGCCAAGAGCCAGCGCCAGAGCTCTCTGGCCTCGGGGCACCTGCGGTACGATGTTGCTGTGACAAGGCTTGATTTCCAGGGAGCTGGTCTGAAACCACCTGAAACGTGCTGTTGTTTTGTTTCACTTTGCTCTTCAGAGCATTGACGGCCGCGGTCTGGGAGGAGGAAACAAATGGTTTGCACAGTGCCTTTTGGAAAGTGCTTTGCTGTCTGCTGTATTACTCGAAGCAATGGCAGATTATTTTTGATTGTGTGTTATGGTGGGTTCTAAGCTCCATCTGCATCAGTTAGGGCCGAGATTCTTTTGTAATCCTGTGAAAAGGCTCAGGCCCACTGGGGGCAGGGGGAGAGAGGTGGCAGAGCTCCAGGCTCTGGGCAAACGCTCCACAACCAAGACATCCGATTGAAAACTGCTCTATACCTGTGCGTTTCAGTGACCATCACTTCTCCCCGGGATGTCCTGGGCTGTCCTGGGCTGCATCCACCCTCTTGATGAAAAAACTCTCGAGTTGCCCCCAGCACAGCAGTGAGAGAAGCCTGTTTGTCTGTGCAATTCTGCACAGAAGGGTGGCAGTGCAGAGGGAAATTATGCTGCAGTGAGGATGAGCTCTTGGTTTTGGCAGCAGCAGATAATCTGCCTATTCTGGATAAGGAGGAACAACAGCAGCCCTGGCACTAGCTGACCGTGAGCACGGAGCCCTGCCTCCCCTGGTTACACCACAGATGGTCTTCTTGGGGCCTGGCTACAGGGCACTCCTCTCCTGCACAGAACCGTTGGTTTCATTTGGAATGCAGAGTCAGCCTCATCTAATATACATCTTACACACTGCAGTGACCAATTTAGGGCATGCATCGCTCTGAAAAGTTGTGACCTTAGGTGTTGTGGTTCGAAAGAAGCAGCTAAAGCTGCAGCTGTTGACAGGTACGGTTTAATTCCACCTGTTCTGTGGAGGATATGTGTTACTAAAATTCCCCCAAAAGTTTGCAGTTAAATGTATGCAGTGCTGATGGTCACCAGACCGTAGAGGCTGGGAAGCCAAATCAAACATATTGAGTTTCACACCAAGATTGCCTGTCACAGCGTTTTAAAAGCACAGTACCTGTCTCCTGTTCACAGTTTAAGGAGAACAACGAAGTACATAAAGGTCATCTTCCAGTACATTTATCTGAACTTCAGTTTTATGGTTCCTGCTTTACCTGTCTCGGTAAGTCCCGAACATTTATGTTGTTTTGTTTTCAAAACCACTATCACAGTGTCGAGAACATCTGTGCCACTATCTTTGGTTCTTAGGATGCAAATCAGGAGGATGCTGCAATACTTGTAATGGTCAAAAATGACTTATCAGCAGTTCTTTGGTATTGAAATCTTAAATGGCAATCAGTAAAACAAAAGTTTACCACAGCCTTGCATTTCCTCCACCTTTAGAGTCTGTAAAGCCTAGAATCTGCTATTTGCAAGGCAGATTTTTCCCTCTCCTGTCCACACTCTGTGCACACCAGTAAAAGCACTAGTGAGACTGGAAAGCTGTAGCATAGATGTGGCAAATGCCTTCTTGTATTGAACAATAAGCTCAAAGATTTTCCCTTTCTACAACCTTCCTAACTGGGTGAATTGGCATGCGGACATGTAGACAGCCTGGAGGTCTGATGGGCTGGAAAAAGCTGTCTACCTCTATACTTTCAACTTCAACACTAGCCAGATGACAAAAAAACCTTTCTCAGGGTGGGATTCACTTCACAGATGGGAATTGCAGTAGGCTTATGCCAGCAGTTCACATGAACATCTCTGGCAGTCCCTCTGGAGACAGAGGAACAGTCGTTGCAGTGTGTGCTCTCCATGAATCTGAGCAGTTGGGTTCCAGTCCCAGCACTACAGTCCCTTGGCATTGGCACAGCACAGATGACAAGCTGGTGAGGGCAGCCACTTGCTTCTCCCTTTGCCGGTTTGCAACCCCCCAGATAATTTTATTTGCATGAAGAGAGAACAGTATCAGCACAGTGCAGTTATTTCCATGGATTTGTAAGAGAGTATAAAGCTTTTTAGAATAGTTTTATATGCTAAAACCAGTGTGGAGTAGGAGTTCATGACCATTGCCATTGGCACTGATGGCAGTTGATAGTTTACCTTGAGGTCAGCACAGGGCTGAGGTTAATAAACCAAAGTTCTAAATTTTCAGGATCTCTCTGAATAATCACCTTTTGTATTCACCCTGCTTCCAAACAGGTAGTAATTTATGGTTGAACTTTGAGTATCTGTGCAGAGAGGGAAACACTGGCCAGATCTTGATCTCAAGATGGCTCAGTTTGCCTGCAGAACCCAGATGGTGAGATCTGAAGGCTTTTCAAAATCTTTCCATTTTAAACCACGTGTCTGAAACTGGCTCTGCATTGTAGAGGTTAAATGTGTGAGTGATGCTTTAGGTCCTGGCCAGATGCAGAGCCCTGCACTGTCTGATACCAGCATTTGCAAAAGAATCCTACTTTTTGTCTTTGTTTGGATTCTCCATCTGGAAGGAGGTCCTCTGTGTGTGTTTCACCACAGAGCTTCATAGGCCACCCCTCTGCCTGTAGTAAGTTTAATCCTTATTTGGAGTAAGTCATGGTTTAATGCAAATAATTAATCTCCACCTTGTACTGTTTTCAAACAGATGAACTATTAAAATAATTGATAAAATGGCTATAAAAGGTAATAACATTCAAACAGGAGCTAAATTCCTGCTGTCCCACAGTTCTATCGATATATTCACTGCCACTAATTCACCCCTTGTCATGGCTCTGCATGTCTTTTAATATCCCAAATAAGCAACATTTTGCTCTGGAGTTTGGCCCGGGTAGAAGCAAAATGTAAAATAATGCAGCCGTTGAAGTGGTGGGTCAAATTGCCATACATATTAAAAGGGGCTGCTTTTGATCAGCTCCTTTGAATGTCTCGTATAACTTCATTTATCTGAAGATCTCCAGGGACGCCCAAAACCTCCAGATAAATGGGGGCTTAGTTAATCAGGGAAGCCAGCTGTCCAGCTTCTTCACCGGGCAGGGTTCAAGATCATCACCCGTCCTCCCCGCAGTCGGGCCGTCTTCAGAAAATTATTTGCATGCCTCACTTCAGCAATCTAGCCCTGAGGCTTGTGTGAAAAAGCCAGTCAGGCACTCTCCTCCTGGCCCTGCTCAGGCCAGAGCAGAGCAGCAAGCAGGGAGTGGGAGTTCACCGACGTGTGTGTTGTGGGTTTTTTTCCAAGTGCAGTAGTTGGTGTGGCACTCTGCGCATGATGGCTTGGTGTAAATTAATGCAGCAAGGCTTAGCATCATCCCTGGGCATCTTCCTGTCAGACATGCTATGCTGAAAGCTCATGGGAGAGCATAAATGTCACAGTGAAACAATGCACCTGAGTGTTGTAACATGTGTGAGTGAAACCACATCACTGCTTCTTCAGGGTGAAGGTACAGCAGAATCAGAGGGCCTGCAGTTTTACAGCTCCGGTGTTTCAGCAGTGATTACCTGGATGATTGTGTTCTTATGTGATGACAAATGTGAAGCTTCTTGGGGCCACAACTGAAAATTACTCTTTCAAGCTGCTGTTATACAACGGGTCCTGAAATGCTGAGTTTTCTCCTCTGTCTCCCTGTATATCACTTATTATTGTTCTTCATGTGTGTTGTGCTCTCTCAGATCCTCAAAAGACATGACTGGAGACTCTGAGGTATCTGACAGGTGATTAACATAGTGATACTAATGCAGCGCCCAGACATAAACTCAGTTAAGTAGCATAATGCTGGTTTTGTTTGCATACAAGAAGCATTACTTGAGTAAGTGATAGAACAAAGAGTTTGCTGGAGAAATCAGATGGGTTTTCATGGTGTCATTCTATTCCCTTGACCTGTATTCACTGGCTGGAGGTATTTCTCAGAGGGTTTTGTACAGTTATGTTCCTGATGCCTCCACTGCAATTCTTATATGGGCAAAACTTCAACTGACTTTGATTTTAATGACTCCAAACTGTTTCCCCTAATAATGTGTGCATTAAAACAGAGACCACAAATACTTTTAATTTTCCTGCAGTGACTTAATGCTCTTTAGATTAGGCTGGAAGTGAGGATGACGAGGAGCATCTCAGGGCCTGTATGTGTGGCAGGTGCTTTGAAGAGCCTGGGGAGAGGCTTAAGGAGTGCTGGTGAAATGGGGCTGGTTCATGCAGTGCTCTTTCTTACCAGGTCTTCAATACCTGCCTCGGCTTTTTAAGCTGCAGGAGCAGCACTGGCCTAGGATCTTCTGGGGAGCTGCACAGCTCACCAGACCTTTTTTTTTAGCTCAGGGTGTTGTTTTTTCATTTGCCTCTCTGGTAGCTGCCCAGCTGTTTGACTGAGAGGGTTTACCCCTAGCCTTTCATGTAGTTAAGGTCATCCTCTGTCACACAAGGATTTTACGAGACGCAAAGCTAACCCGGCCCAAATCTCCTCACTCTTATTTCTCTTCCCTCCCCCGCCCGCGATATTTAGCCAAAGGGCTACACACTGGCGGCTGTGCCCGCAGTTGTTGGGCACATTGTGTGCCTACGTGTGCGCCGGGCAAGGTCTTTCATTAAACAGCAGGGTATTATTAGGCGTAGCGTGAAAAGCCTTTTCTAGCCTCCCCGCCTTGTTTAAACCGGGCCCACAAGCAGTCCGCAAGCCGAAACGGCTGGGCGATGAATCGAGCGCTGCCGGCCGGCCCGCAGGCTCAGGTGGCCGTCGGCCGCCGCTCTCGCCGAGGCCTTTCAGCGATTTGTCACGCCCGGGCCCGCTCCCGCTGCGCCAGCACGTGCCGGCTCGGCGGCGGAGGGGCTGCCGGCCAGACGGCCCCGGCGCGCTGGCGGAGGGGCTGCTGGAGCAGGCGCCCCGCAGCCCCCCGCGTCCCGCTGCTGGCCGAGCCACGCACCCCGCACGGCCCCGGCAACAGCCTGAGCGCGCCGCCGAGCGAGCGTCCTCGTAATGAGGAGTGAATGGCATCCGTCGGCCGCTCTTAGAGCGGGGCCCAGGCGTGTGCCTCCTCTCCCAGGAAGTTTGGCAGCCTATTCATTAACAAGAGTCATCAGGAGTTCAGCCCATAATGGGGAGGCAGCCCCGAACGCAGGCGGGCTGATGCTTGCGCTACCAGGAATGCGCTCTCCTGGGCTCTGGGGAGAGCGGAGCTAAGCAAATAACGCTGTCAGCAGGTGCAAGCGCTGAATCGCCAGCTATTGATTTCCTTTCTCCAGCCTTCCACGGGAACTTCATAAGAAGATTTATCACATAGTAGTCGTCCTCTGCTACCATTAAAAGCTAAATCCTTTTTTCCTTTTATTTTTTTTTCTTCCTTTTTTTTTTTTTCTTGGTCCTGTTTAATTTTTCTTCTTTCTTTTTTACTTTTTTTTTCTCTTTCCTTTCTTTTTCATGTTTTCTTTTTTTTTCCTTTGTCTTTTCTTCCTTTTTCTTTTTTCCTTTATTTTGACTTTTTTTCCTTTTTCCTCTTTTATGTTGCAGTTTTTCTTTTATCCTTTCCCCTCTTTTATTCTTCTTCCTTTTCATTGCTTTTACTTCTTTCTGTTTTCTTTTTTCCCCTCTCCTTTTTCTCTTGCTTTTCCCTTTTAAATTGTCTGTTTATTTTAGCTTTTCATTTTTCTTTCTTTGTTCCTTTATGTTTGTTCTTTCCTCATTTTTCCTCATTTCCCCGTTCTTTCTTTTTCTTCTTCTTTATTTTTCTTAATTTTTCTCCTTTTTTTTTCTTCTGTAATTTTTCATTTTTCTTCCTTTTTTCTCCCTTGGTTTTATTTTATCTTTTTTTTTCTTCTTTCCTTTTTGCTTTTCCACTTTTTCGTTTTTGATTTTCCTATTTTACCACCATGCCTGTAGTAACTCAGATACATTGAAGATGACACTTTGCTGGTTCCCTTGAGGTAGAACACTAGACTATCCTGTCCTGTTTTTTAAGCAACACTTTACTCTGATGGTTTTGGGCTTTTTGGGTTAGGTTTTTTGTTTGTTTTGGTTTGGTTTTTTTAACAAAAAATGCTCTTTCAGAGCGGTTTTGTTGAGGTAACGAAAGTTACAAATGGCACTTCACTATTAATTAGTGATGCTTTTCAGTTCTAAATACCCTCACCTGCATTACGTTGTCACTGATGTTATTCTCACTGCCTCTAATTTCTAGATCTGATTTGGCCTTTGCTCCTGCCTAACAGCCTTGCAGAGTCAGAACACATTTCCCCACAACAGCCACACAATGAGGCTCTGAAAACTTTTGTTTTAGATGAGGAAACGGAGAATGAGATGTCATCCTGGCTCCTGCGAGCCTTACTTCATAAAGTCATATGTGAGGCTCTCCAGCCCCATTGTAGATTTGTTTCAGGCGTTATCCTGTTATTGGAAGTGTATGATTCACCTTCTGAGAAAACAGAAGCTGCACACAAAAGGGAAAGATTTGCTTTCTCTGCTGTGAAAAGCTGCCGCAAGCAGGGGTCCTATTAAGACAGCTGGAAAGTTGCTTCAGCTTGTTACGCTTGTAAGTTTTATTGGTGACTGGTTTTTGATTACACATTTGAATGCTGTGTGTTCCAGGTTGCCGAGTTTTAATTAAAAGGCAATAGTCTTGATTTTAGATTGCTTTGTTGTCTGCATTATGCAGGCTATAATGCATGCAAGTTGTGGGGTGGATTTTTCCACCGTGCATTCTTTATTTAGGGTACAGATGATTACACGTCCCAGCACCTGCCTGAAATATCAGCGTCACACTCTCAGGAATTTGGTTTAGTGTGGTTAATTTCTTTTAAAAGTACAGTGATCAAGTAAACATGGTGAGGGCGACCCAGACAGGACTGGGTTCTGCTCTGTCTTGTAGCTTGCTTTGTCCAGTCTGACCATGTTTCTACTCTGACAGGGCTATTGTCATAGGAATATTGTGCACTAGGACCTTTCTGTAATGCCACAGCTCATCTGTACAGTTGGATTTCAGTTTGAAAAGCCTGCCAACCTGGGGATGTGCTGTGCTCTTGGTTAACTTTAGCAGTCTGTCGGACCTACTGAGTCACCGCCTTTCATTCACAAAGCTAAAAGGTGTAACCCTTAATTTCAGTCCAGTCAGTGTTTACTCCTTGTTGCCTGTGTTCAGAACTGTTAAGCAGCACTGGTCTCCTCTTTTCCGTTGCTGGTTGCTGTTGCTGTGGCTCCAAAGTGCCGGTGCTGGCATGGAATTCTGCACATACGTTTCCTTAACGTGGCCTCTGCAGTTACGAGGAGCGAGCTCTGTATCTCGAAGCAATAATCCAGAACCACAAAGAAGCAATGACATTTGAGGATTTTGCCGCTCAGGTCTTTTCTCCCTCTCCCAGCTACTCCCTCAGTGGAACTGGTGAGTCTCTGAACATTATTCTTCTCTTTAGCACTAAGAAGCACTCGAGCAGCAGATGTACACCTGTTTTTTGTAGATAAATGCTTGCAAATTTAAGATGACCATTCTTCCCCTGAATCAACTAATGAATATCAAAAGGAATGATGACATTCATTTTAATTTGTTTTGCATCAGAGCTATTCACTCTGCTTCTTTCTTCAGCTATCCTGTTAACCCCTGAATCTAGCAAGGTTAATGAACTTTCTCTCAGTAATGTGCTCAGGTTCATTCAGGAGTGTGGGTTTCTTGCTGAGCTGGGAATATGTTGTTCAAAAGCTATGCCTGAATCGCTGCTTACTTATCAAAAAATAGTTCCTCACAGTAGAAGCCGTTGCTACTAATGCTAAATGGGGATTATGCTGCTGAGATACCAGGGTCAGGGATTAATGCAAAAGAAATGTAAGAATGGTGTTCTGTTAGAAAATCAGAGTGGCGTGCAGTGTGCTGATGCTTCCCTTCAAAACAGATGAGCTTCCTTCCAACACCTGGCCTGGAACCTGTGTGTGGGCTTTTAATCTACGTATGGCTGTATGTGTCTGTATATCCACACGCATTGATGCTGATCATCATTCATCAGCCATACTGAGCAATGAAAATGTGATGCTGAACCTCGGGAGTTTATTCCTTTCATGCCCTGTTGAGATTTGGAGTTAGCACACAGTCGGCGAGGTACAAACCGCTGCTTTGCTGTTTTAATTGGAGTTTAAACAAGTGTCTTCTGAAAGGAAACTTTGCCTCTGAAATGCAGATTTCCAGTACCCTCTATATTTGTTTTTCCACCCTCCAAAAAAAGTATATGGTCACCATGTGTTGGACTCTTTAACAAAGATTCCTTAATCCCCTTTTTACACTCACAGGGTGAAACTGGCGCTTTCTAATTATTCCCTGCCGCTCTTCCAGGTTGTTTAATAGATCATTTCAGACCCATATAGATGTTGCAGGACATCTGCTCTATTTCTCTTTAGCCTGACTCGTTAGCGAATCTCTTCCATCTCAAATGAAAAATTGAAGGGAGAAATTAAATTTGCTAAAATAAATCACTTACAAATAAAATCAGGCGTGTGGCATTGTTTAGTGTTACTGGCTGCAATCCTTGCACGTTCAGAGCTTTGTGAGGAGATAAGAGGTGTTCGGGTGTCCTTGCATTGGTCGCCAGGAGCAGCAGGCAGAAGGCTTTGGAGATAAGCAAGCTGGCAGAAGTAAAGGGGAGCCAATGCTATTTACATAATCGCGCCTCTGCTTCCTGGAGTGGCGTCAAGAAACACAGGGATGGCCTCTATTGATCTTTGTTGAACTGGAATACTAAACAACAGTAGCAAAGCTTATAACTTAAAGCTTTGATTAATGTTTTCTACATAAAAAAAAAAAAAAAGAAGCGGGGCAGCTGTGAATTGAATTCTTTTATACACTCTGCCAAAAGTCTGGGACACACACAAAATTATCATTTTCAATAGAAACGTAGATTCATGCCTGGCATTGTCAGTGCTTGGAATCATTTATCTGTAGGTGTATCAGCAAATAGCAGTGCAGGTAACGCCGATGGGGTTTGAATACTTTGTTCTGTGTGGGGCTGGATCTCATTTTCGCCGCCTTCTTACAGCCCACAGGGATCTCATACAAGACAAATTTAGTTCAGCTAAATAGTGACAGGCAAGTCATCCTTTCTAAAGCCTATGGTGGATTTTGTATGCCAAAAATGCTCAGCATGCTTCCTGATACCTTCCAAAGTGTGTTGGGACACTGAAATCATTAGTGCCCGAGTATGCTTTTGTCATTTCATACTTTTGTTCTTTTTAAGAGTAAAACCTGCTACAGTCAGGTCCTGATTTTTGGACTTGGGACAGTCAGAATTGATTTCACCCTCACAAAGAAACTGGAGGCCTATCTTGACTTCTAGCATCAGAGTCTTTGCTCCAGAGAGTCTGCTCATGTTCCTACCTCTCTGCTTGCACATTTGATTGAGTATTACCAAGAGCTGTGCCAGTCATTGCTGTTTTGCTGTATTTCCCACCAAATGCTGTCCTGGCCAGGAGCTGATTGCAACCTTCCCACTCCAGCACTGCTGCCAGCCACCACTTGGGCAAGTCCCTGTCCCACATGCAGGGCCGCCTGGGTAGAACTACCTACAGAGCGTGAGCACCTTCCCCAGCCTTGTCTTTTCCATGTTCTGGTTCGGATTGGCAGGGTACTACTAAAATGTCGTGGCAGCACCTGGAAGTAAAGACTGAGCCAGCAGACTAAGTGTGCAGCCATCTCTTCAACCCTTAGTGATCAGGCAGGGATGAAACACTCTTCTGGAGGCATGAGCACAGAGGCAGGCAGCTGAGTTTTCCAGCATCCAGCCTGTTCTCCTGTGCCATGGGCAGCCAGACCTCCTCCAGGCTTGGATTCACCTGTCATGTGTCTGCCACAGGACTGCCAGGAGTAGGGATAACATTTCCCTTCACCTGGATGACGTGGAAGGGGAGTTACTGTTCTGAAACAGGAAAAGTTAAATCACAGAGCCATGAAAGTATGGTGCTGACACCAGTCTCTGTTTCTCCTTCCCAAGTAACAAACTCACTGACACCACAAACCCTGCCTAGCTTCTGCTTTTTAGGTGAATTTAAGATTACTTCTCCTCTGATCTTAATACCAAATAATCATCATCACTGTATACACATGTCCACAGTGGAAAGAGTCACTTTCAACTGAACCTAAGATTGTTCTCAGCAGCTACTGCACAGGACAAGGGGCAATGTGTGGAAGCTGAGGCATAGGAAATTTCATGTAAACATGAGGAGGAATTATTTTGCTGTGAGGGTGACAGAAGACTGGAATAGGCTACCCAGGGGGGCTGTGAAGTCTTCCTTTCTGGAGATATTCAAGACCCAGCTGAATGCATTCCTGTGTGATCTGGTATAGGTGATTCTGTTCTGGCAGGGGGTTTGGACTAGATGATCTTTGGAGGTCTCTTCCAGCCCCTGACAGTCTGTGATAAGAAGCAAATCATGATCATTAAAAGAACCCAACCCACGTCTGTCCACGGCAGATGTTATTAGTGTGTTATTAACCATGATCTGGCTATTTCAACTAAGTGTGTTCGTGTTTTCTTGCACTGCCTCTCAGGATGCCTCCCCAGGGTCAGATGTGTTGGGGTTTCCTGCAGTCTGCCCTGGCTTCTCCTCCTGTATCACAGAGTGTCTTGCAGGTGCTGTGTCTCATGCACCAAAATCATCCAGTTGACCTCTTTTGCTGTTTTGAGAAGCAGAGCCTTAAACTCCCTCTCCCTATCACACACAGCCCCATGTGTATCCCAGAGGCTGGAAATGCAGCCGGGTAGGCAGGATGGGCATCCCTGAACTCATTTAGGGGATGTGCAGATTAGGAACAAAAGCCCAGAGTAGAGTCCTTTGTTGTTAAACTGGTACATTACATGCTGTATTTTAATTAGGCTGGGTATGAGAGTCAGCCCAGGAAATCCTTCGTAATCCAAAGCTATTGAATTATTCTTATCCTTTCCCTCTGCAGATTTCCCTCCTTGTAGAGGATGGTGTTTTAAGCTGTCTTTTTCTGTTCTTTCTCCTTCAGCCAGGAAAAAAAAAAAACAAAATAGTTGTGTGTTCTTTTATTAAAAAAAAAAAAAGATGGAAAGGAAGTGCCACAAACAGATGCAGAAGCGTTCCAACTTTAATTACCTCGTCTGGCTAAAAAGCGTTGGTTGGTTTTGGTTTTTTTTCCTATTTAAGATCAGAAACCAGAATTGTATTAACCCTTAGGAAATGCAAGCAATTGGATCTTCCAGAGAGGGAAAGAGAGAACTTTTCCAGCAGGGCAAGGTTTGTATTTCAGGCTTGTGTACTTAGAAGGGTGGATTTCTACTTCCAAGAGAAGCCTCAAACCTGCTTTTTCAGCAGCTCAGGCCTGTGGTTATTGCTTCAAAGGGTTAATTGAAATGGGCACACTTGACTGCTGAGAGGACTGATCTAATCAGTGCATATCCAAGTGCATCTGTTCACCATGAGGTCATTCTTGTGCATGCTAATGATTTGGAAAATAAAGCATAATGCTTGACGTTATCAGAAAGGATATAGTGTAAATCTTGGCGGGTTTGGCTGCTAATGGCTATTGGGGAACGAGGCGGCAGCAGAAGCATCTCGGATTATTGCTTTCCATCTTCCTTTTATAAAGCAGCATATTCAGTGGAGTGTCAGGAAAACTGTGCTGGAAAACTCTGACATGTGGTATCTGTTGATAAATGGATTCTTTAATGAATATTATAGCCTTGCCCAGGAGCAACACTTGAATTGAGGCACTATAGATGTCCGCAGCCTTCCTCGGTTTTCCAAGCCTTGGGAGCTGTTGCTTATTTACATAAAACTGAGATTTTGCAGTCTTTTTGTTGAAAAGGTGACATATGCTTTTCTTTTGTCTCTGGGCTTCTACAGGCATATATTTCTTGGGGAAAACACTCAGACATACAACAAACAAGATCTGATTTGATTTTAAACTCCTTTTTTTTTTTTTTTTGCTAGCTGTTGAGCTTTATCTTTCCGCACTTTAAAGGAGTATTTGGAATGGGTATGGGATGTTGAAATCAAAAAGTGGAAACAAAACTAAACAAACCCCAGAAAAGCTGTTGTCTAGAACAGAGTTATGTTCTTTTTAATGCTAACAGAGCAATGATTCCTTTTGGGTTTGTTTGCTTTGGTTTTTTTTCTGCCTTTTTTTTTTTTCCTTGGAAATCTGTAGGTTGTTATGTCCCTCCTGGTACTAAGGGGGAATAAAAGCCTGCCCAGGTGCTGCATATTTTTAAGGGAGCTGAACATCAAACAAATGCACATCTGAAAACAAGGAGCTGTGCTGTGACACCACAACGCACTCAGCACAAGCCAAGTGTTGGGTTTGAGCAATCTGACAGTGCTGCCTGAAACTTCAAAATTAATTTCTAGTAACTAGGAGTTAGAAAATTCCAGGCTCCACAGGCAGTTAGGAGCCCAGTGGCTCAGCCTTTCCCTCTGTGGGAAGAGGTGGTGCTGAAACCATCTGGCTGTTGTTATGGGAGCTGCCATGAAGCTACCCCTGGTGCTTTGAGTGGGCTTCACCTTTGGTGCCAAATCATCCCTTTTCCAGCACAGGCATTGTCCTTCAAGGTGGAAGGAAGCACAAAGAAGTTCAGTGTTTGGCAGAGAAGTCATTAGGAGGTGTGTCAAGTTCTCAGGCGGTGAGAAGGAAAATGTACAACCATGGATGTCAGACAGTACAGTTATGGAGGTTGTCCAGAGAGTAGACAAAGGGGGAAATTTCCTGGAGCTGGAGGAGAGGAGTGGGAAGAGTTGCCAAAGGAGGCAGGACTCAAGGTGTTTGTTGGTTTATTTCCTCTTTCCTGTGCAGAGTATTGAGGAGGGGATGCAGGAGTCTGGCTAGGTAGTTCTCAAAGCTGATCTTCAGCAAACCATCTTTCCCTGCTGGGTTGGCAGCTTGTCCCATCCAGCAGCTTGGGGCTCCTTCCAAGGGGCCCTGTAGCTGCACAAGTGGTTTCAGGTGGTGCTACTTGTCTCCTCACCACAGGGTCTTGGTTGTCAGTGACCCATGCATGGCTTTCCTGCCCCACAGAGCTGCTGCCTGCCTGGACCTTCTCACCGCCATGGGAATGTGTAGTGCCTAGCACCCCAGTGCTGCAATGGGGCAGCTTTCAGCACCACGCTGTTGCGGACCTGTACCTCCCAACCTCTACTCATCAGCAGAAATGGCAATTCCGTAACCACCTCCCTCACTCCCAGCCTCAGACCCCTGCATTAGAAATACAGAAAGGTCACAGCACTCCATGGTAGCTACCAGTTCACCTAAGGACTGGCAGATGCTCTGTCTGCATCTCAGCATCACCAAGAGGCAGAGCCTGGTAGCAGACGGTCCTCTTCTACCTGGTGAAATTGTCTCTCAGCCCACGGTAGTTGCTTGACAGCAGAGAAGGAAAAGGTGCCAAATGAAATTTCCAATTGAATCAAGCGTAATTACCTGATTTAATGAAGGAGGAAAGTCAGGATGTTCTGCAGAAACCCCAAGTTTGCCCTTTCTCCCCAGAGATGCCTTTCACACGGAACACATCCACAAACCTCCTTCCTTCCCTCACAGTTAGGGAAACCCACATGGGTGGATTCAAACATAGCAGAGCAATTCTGATCCACTTTCTGGATAATTTAATGGACAAGCTGAGAAATCACAAAGATTTCTAGGGCAGCACAAGGGAGGCTATAAACAAAATGCTATTTTTGCAGGCTTCCTGCGGCAGCACTTGTTACCAGAAATCACAAACACTTGAGCAGTGAGTGCAGGTCTTCTCCAGCCTGTGTTGTCTTCCTTAATTCCTTAACCTGATCATGTGTTTAGCTGCCTGGAGAGCTTAAACGGCTATAGGTGAAGGACTGGAAGACTGGAAGCCCTGCCATGTGAGGAAAGGTTGAGGGAACTGGGTTTATACAGCCTTGAGAAGCAAAGGCTTAGGGGAGACCTCATTGTCATGAGGAGTGGCTGCCAGGAGGATGGAGACTCCCTTTTTACAAGGAATCCCGTGGAAAACACAAGGGGTGATGTAGACCAGCTACTACTGTGGAGATTGCCATTGGACTTCAGAAGGAAATGGTTCCTCATGAGAACATTTAGAGTTTGGAATCACTTCCTGAGGGAAGAAGTGGATTCCCCTGCATTGCTCAGTTTTAAGGCTTGGTTTGACAAGGCACTGGACCAGCTGATTTCAACTGCACTGTCACCTAGAAAGGCTGGAGCAGATGATCCTTGGGGTCCCTTCCAGCCTGGCATTCTGTGATTCTGTATCCTCCCTACACCAGCCAAAGTAACAGTGTGGACATTGTGGTAGTTTGTGTTTTTTTTCACAACAAATACATATTTTCATGAACTACTAAAACTGAGCATCCTTAGAAGGATTAGAGATGGGAGGACAAAACTCTAATCAATATGATGGCATTGTTAGGTGCTATCAGCTCTGTACCCTCTGCAGCTCCTCAGACTTGGGTGACCTGATGTTAATTCACAGCAGGATGACCCAGCCTGGTTCAGAGGTGCATGAATCCCTGCTAAATGGTAGGGAGGTTACAACATTACTCTGCAGCTCCCAGCAAATCAGTCACAGATGGCTTTGGATGCCAGGCAGTCTTTCTCTTTGCCCATCACCTCTGAGGTCATGCAGCTCAGATCTGTTCCTGAGGCTGTGTAGGTACTGGAGTTGCTTCTCCTTCAAGCCCAGTGTAACCTCAGGAGCTACAGCAGGGAGGGTGTGGGAGTGACATCAGGGCTCCCCTCACGGGCCTGCTCTTTTTTGAACTAATTGATCATCTCAGAGGGAGCTCTCCCAGAGCTACAATCTCCATGGGGGAAGAAGGCAAGGGCAGGAGGCTTCCTCCCTAGCAATCACTGCAGGGATGGGAAAAAATATTAGCTTGTATTGGTTTTCATAACCCAGCAGGACTGAAGCAAACCTCCCTCTTCAGCAGGCTTTCAGCTTTGCAGTGCCTCATAGAGAGATTCTTTCTGGAATTTTATTACCTTCACATTTACTGGGAAAGGTTTCTGCAGACCTGTCATGACTGACAAGTTCATTGGGGCAGTATGGGGGTGGGTGATGGCCTATATGAAAAGTGTAAAACTTCATAATCCTTAGTGATCACACATGGCCTGCAGTCCTTTTCCAGACTTGGGTGGCACACACCATGGCATTTTCCACAGCACCACAATACACAGACTGGACCCTTTTTGCAGTAACAAACTCAGCAGCTTCTCAGCGCATCAGCAAGGATCTCAGATCTCATAAAGCTGTGTCAGGTACCTGCTGCACCATTACATGCTGCTGCTGCTGCAGATAGTGTCAGCCTGAAAAGCTGCTTGTCAGCCACAGGAACACTGGGGAACACTTCAGGCAGGTTGGTTGGGCTGGGCTGAAACAATCTTCTGGCATCACTGTGACTTCCAGGGAGCTGACAGATTGGTTTAGTTGCAGTTCTACATGGCAGGTCCTTAGGGAGGGTTCTGCCCATTTGGTGAGGAGCTGCACTCCCAGTAGCTCAGTTGCAAGACTGCAGCACTGTGTTGCTCTGATCCTGGCAGAGGTCTTGTCTGTCTTCTCCGTGGGAAGTCCAAGAGGATGTTTCCTCGCCTTCAGTACCAATATTGCTATGCTTGTGTATGTGCTTGTGGGGTGGGCAGAGGGAGGGTTTTTGCTTTCAGGGATCTCCTTCACAAGAAGAGAAACTCCTAAAAGACCTTTCTTTCCTAGAGTGCATCCCAGTGGTGTTTGAGAAGCCAGATTATTCATTCTGTTCAGCAGATTTAGAATACAATAAGCCACCTGCTTCTATCTTTCCAAAGGATAACTCTTCCTTTAAAGTGTACTTTATCCGTGTTACTAACTGAATGTTTCATCCCACCCCTGCTAAGAACCTATTTTTAAAAGCTTAAGCCCTCACTGGTAAGGCATTTGTACCTGTAGGAGACCAGAGGCATCTGGCCTGTTACTTGCATGCAGATGTGTGCCCATCTTGTGATGGGGATTTGCACACCAAGTGGTGTCCATGCCTGGGAAGTTCATGTGGCCCAGGGCTAGGTCCAGTGCTTGCTTTCTGGGATTTTAAGCTGCCTGCAGTGTTGCCGTGCGGCTGTGTGAAGCCTCAAATCTTAGCTGTGGCTAAGACACGCTGTTGCCACTGCTGGCACTGGGAGTGCAGCTGGAGTAAGAGGCTCCCAACATACCACACCAGCAGGTCTGGCACAGGTGGCAGGGACATGATTATTCCTTCCAGTTTTGGCCAACATGTCCTCCCCCTCCATTTTTTCACCTAACAGCCCAACAGAGGCCAGGACAAAGCTGTGGGTACCCATCTCTCCCTGGATCCCTTAGGGTCTTAAGGTGAACTTCCTGTGATGAGCTGCCTTACAACGAGTGCCATGACACCTGTGGGCAGCTTCAGCTGCGCCGGGCACCTGTGGGCAGCCATCCCGAGGCTGGCACGGGTGCCCCGGATGTGCTGCTGCTGCACTTACCTGACTTTGTGTTCTCTCCCTTCAGATTAGAGCTCGTAACGGTCTCGTTACGGGAATGCCGCAGGTAAGAGCCATGCTCCCCACAGGCCCTGCTGCTGGCCTTGCACTCCATCACTAACAGCTCTCCTCCTCTTCCTCCTCCTCTTCCTCCACCTGTGCTCAGCGCGCGATCGTGGTGGCTGTGGGGCTCTTGGGTCTGTCTCTGCCTGTGCCCATTGCCATTTCCTCCTGCTGCCTGCACACTGAGCCCTGTGGAGTGCCCACCCGTGCAGCTGCTGGGCATGGTCAATGCAGTGGGAAATGTTTTGGGTGCAGTGAGGCCTGCTCATGCCTCTTTGTGGCCAAGGCAACACCACCAAAGGATGGGACCAGGCTGGAAACCAGTCTGACTGGCAGGGAGGAGTGGCTGCAGTGCAGCTTTTATTGGGGATTTCCCCTCCTTTTAGAGATTTCACACGTTTGGCTGGGTTGTAAATTTTGAGCTCTCCATTGGTCCACCTGTGAGTCAGAAACTAGCAGTTTTTATTGAGCACACCAACGCTGAGCTGCTGCTTGTTTTTTTACCACTTATAATTTCACACGGCCTGTCCAGCCCCCAAAACAAACACAGCATGAGAAGGGGAAAACAAAAACAACCCCTCCTTGATCTCCCTGCAAAAAAGAACTCAGCCTCTCGCGAGCATCTGCACGTCACTACCAATGCCACACTGGTGTTCCCAGGCAAGAGGAGGCTCTTGTCTGAGCAGAGCTGCAGGCTTCCCTTGCAAGACAGCCAAGCAATTAGAGCTCTGCCAGACAGCTTGCAAGTGGAATTATAATATTTGTATGAAAGCCTTTTTCTCCTTCACACTTCCTGCTCGCTCACTCTGCAGCTGCTGCCTCTATACGAGTCGTGGCGGTGCGGGGCGTGTGGCCAAGCAGCAGCCATAAGCAAGCTGGACCGAAGGGATGCGTGGGGCTGCTGCTGCCCTGCTTGTCGTGTGCATGGGCCAGGCACCGTTCAGTTCTTGCATGAGTGTTGCTTCAGCTCATCCATTTGGTGGAAGCTGCATTATTTTTATCATCTGCCATTCTGCCTGACTGCAGGAATGTAAAGCAGGGACGCCTCCTACAGCGCCCTGCACCACCCCCCCTTACGCCTTCCTCCTCACCACAGCACCACAGAGTTTGGTTTGAGCTCAAATCTGACAGCTCCACGCTTTTCACAGCAGATGCCTCTGTACACTGAGCCACACCCATCACCTTTTTTTATTTAATACAGTATTTAGTATTGTTTAATGCAATATTTAACAGCATAGTATTTATAAAGATGTGAAGGGTTAGTGTCATGAAGATGGAGCCAGGCTCTGCTCAGGGATGTCCAATGGTAGCACAAGGGGCAGGGGGGGCAAGCTGGAGCAGAGAAGGTTCCACATGAATGTGAGGAAGACCTTTTTCACTGTGAGGGTGACAGAGGCTTGGATCAGGCTGCCCAGAGAGGTTGTGGAGTCTCCTTCTCTGGAAACATTCAAAACTCACCTGGATGTGTTCCTGTGTGACCCACTCTAGGTGATCCTGCTCTGGCGGGGGGGTTGGAACTCAATGATCTTTAAGGTCACTTCCAACCCAAACCATTCTATGAGGTGCATGTTGCAAGCACAGCCCAACTAAGAGATGTGGTTGAGGCTCAGTCCCTGAAGACACTGAAGATCAGATTTGATGTGTCCCTGGGCAGCCTGAAATTGGAGGTGTCCCTGCTGACTGCAGGGGGAGGTTGGACAAGCTGAGCTTTGAGGGTCCCTTCCAGCCCCCTGCAATCTGTGAAATAAAGGTGCAGCTTGACAATGCAACTTCTGGAGTTGGCAATAACTGTGCAACCATCAGGTTGTGTTCTGCAGCACAGAGAGCTACTTCCAACACAGTCAGTCTGGAGTTCACCAGTGACATGGATTAAAAATATCCTACCCTGGGGGAGCTGATGAAATGGTGCTCGCAGCAGGAAGCACCCTGGGGACAGGTGACAGCTCCAAAAGCAAGAGCAGGGCCAAGTTGCAACATGTGTGTGGCATATTCCTTAGAGCACTGTTACCTCTCTGTGTCATTGCTGCAGCCTCACCTGTGCTCATTCAGACACCCATTTACTGACTCTAGGCCTGTGGGAGTACCTGAGATGGGACTTAATGTTCTTCAGCAACAAAGCTCAAACATGTAGACACCTCCACAGCCACCCAGGTGCCACAGCCTATGAGGAAAAGTCAGACTCACAGATTGCATCACTCTGGAAGGGGCCCTCTAAGGTGGGCTTGTCCCACCCACTGCAGGCAGCAGGGATACCTCCAGCTACATCAGGCAGCCCAGGGCCACAAGTGCCCATTGCTGGTTCATGTCCAGTTTCTCCAGTATGTCCAAGACCTTTTCTGCAGGGCTGCTCTCTCATCTCATGATCCCCCAGCCTGAACTGATTATCGATGATTACCCCAACCCAGGTGCTGAGCCTTGCACTTTGCCTTATTGAACCTCTTGAGACTCTCTTCAGCCTACTTCTCCAGCTTGTCCAGGTCCCTCTGGACACCATTCAGCTTGGTGTCACCTTCAGGCTGTCTGAGAGCGCCCTCAATCTCACTGTCTGTGGCACTGAGGAAGATACTGAACAGCAGTGGTCCCAGTGCAGCCCCTTGAGGGACACCACTTCACCATTCCTTAGGGTTTTGGGAACGCATTCAGGCTCTGGAAGCTCTCCATAAGACATCAAATGCAGGGCTGCTGTTTAGTGACACGCAGCAAACCCCACATTTTCTGGAACATACACTTCAAAGGAAATATTTTTTGAGTGCTGGTTGCTTTGGAGAAGCAGAGCTGGTGTGGGGCTGCTTTGCTGCCTGGCAGTGTGAGGCTGCAGGTGCTGCTGGTGCCAGGACTGATTCGGAAGAGGCATTTTTGCCTGACAGTTGCTGGGACGCAAGGCCAGCGCCACTGCTGCTTTCCCTGACCTCCTGTGCCCGTTGTGTTTTGCAGGCTGCCTGACCAGCAGTGCCAGTGCTGACCTGACTGTGACCATAGGGCCGGAGCTGGCAGAGCAGCCCTCGCCCTCGCTGCCGCGCGCCTCCAAGAGCAGAGTCCCCAGCAAGCTCCGGCGCTCCGCCAGTGCACTCAGCAAGGCCTCCGGCTGAGGGCTGCCCGAGTGGAACCACGGCCCAGAGCACCCTGCAGACCTCACCATGGAGAAATGATTTGCAGTCTCTGTGGAACTTGCCCTTGGGGTGAGCAGGTGCTGAGGGGGCAGGGCAAGGGTCTGCACTGATGCACGCAGAGACACAGCTGTGGTCAGCTCTCACCTGCACTGTCGTCGCACGTTTCACACAACCATGTCCATCACAGAGCCACCAGAGGCCACAGGAGCCCTGGCTACTAGTGGCAGCACTTCTCCCAGCCCAGCAAGAAGGCACAAGCCAGTACTGAAACCAGTAACTTAATGGAACTCTAGAGCATCGCTTTTAGTCATTCCGGTCAACACCTAATGGTGTGTTAGGGCCTCTGCCCCTCCTCTAGGGCACAGGTGAGTGCTGGAGGTGCTGGCCAGCCTCTGCTCCCCTCCTGTGATCTGTGCACTCAGCTCCAATTCTGTGCATGTAGCTAAGGCTGAATACTCACCAAAGAAGTCACCCACATCCAGGGGGGCACTGCTGTTTTCACGTGCACTGAAATCAGTTTCCTCATGGTGTCTTGCTTAGGGTCCTACATCACTACCTAGGATCTGACACCCTGAAGCTGATGATGCTGCAACTGCAGCTGGGGTGTGCCGGGCCCAGCACAGCAGAGCGAGGCCCAGGCCTGAGCTGCCAGTTAGCTGCTGCTGTGCCAGCAAGGTACAACCCTTCACCTCTTAGCATTGATTTTGGAGGGAATCTCATTTCTCTGTCCTGCCTTCAGCCTTGGCATTGCCCTGGCTGGTGCACGCAGTTGCTGTGTGCTGCAGACTCCTCCTAGAAAAACAGACCCAAATTCCCTTTGAAAGAGCCAGTGCCACATGGCTGCTTCTCACCGGGCTGTAAATAACATAATGGGAGCAGCACCTTGGAGGTAACCACCTCCCCTCATCACAACTTCAGGGCAATTAGTTAGAATA
The DNA here is from genome assembly GCF_015220805.1 of Pogoniulus pusillus. Taxonomy (NCBI): domain Eukaryota; kingdom Metazoa; phylum Chordata; class Aves; order Piciformes; family Lybiidae; genus Pogoniulus; species Pogoniulus pusillus. The sequence goes on along the minus strand of NC_087270.1, from coordinate 1,273,635 downwards.
AAATCAACCTGAGGACATGCAGGGTCCTCCTGGCCCTTTGGGTAGCACACAGAGCTTGTACTTTGAGTAGGAAATGTTGTTCAGCCTATGTAGGTCATGGCTTTCTAGGGCCAATAACTTTTTATAGCTAAAACCTTCTGTGTTAAAACAACAGAAGAACTTCAGACAAGCTGCTGCCCCTGAGTGTGAGCCAGGCCAAGAGGAGAAATCCATCACTGCTACACCCTGAAGGGCACCATGAGACACTGACTGGTGCTGGGGCTGAACTCCCATCAAGCCTGGGCTGTCCTGCCCCTCCTGGCACCAGGGACGTGAAGCAAGTGATACCCCTTAGCTTTGGTGTCTGAAGTTTGAACATCAGTGTCTGGCCTGGTGATGTGTCAGCCCCTCCAGCCCTCCTCACCTGTGGGTCCCCTTGTTGGTTTTGGTTTGGTTTGTCACTTGGCACTGCACTGCACTCCTCGTGGTTGGCTGTAAGGATCACATTTTTGCACTCCCACTTTGGTGTTACTGTGACCATCCATCTGTTTGCCTCCTGGCAGTCAGGTCCAGCACTTCCCTGCAGGGAATTCTGCTTTGTGAATATTGCCACTGACACCAGGGCAGCTCCTTGGGCTCTCTGGTGGATGATTTGGTCTGAGGTGCCCAGCCCAGGGTGCTGCCAGGCTGCCCAGTGCAGGAGCTGGTGGCACTGAGTGTGCCCCTAGGGGCATGGGGTGACCCCCTAGGGGCGGGGGTGACTCGGCACCCTGCTGGGAAGGAGCCTTGTTCACTAAGGGCTTCGAATGCCAGTTGATTTTTCTGCCTCACATCTTGGATTTGCTTTCTACTGATTTTGTGTTGGGAAAGGAAATGAGAAAATAAACCACGTGGGTTAATTTAATTTATTTGCAGGGCTGGCTTGGCTAAGGCTGCCTTCTTGTTAGCACATAAATGGTCTGAAATAATTTCATTCTCCTGAGTTAAAGGAGACTTTTCTTGTTAGAGCAATACACACCTCTAATTCAGGGAAGAATTCAACCTCCAGTGGAAATAGTATTTTCCTGATGTAAAAAAACCCAACAAACCAAAACAAAAAACAAACTGAAAATACTCATTTGTAAAAAATCAGCTATGGTTTTGTATGATGAACTGGATCACAAAACTGTTCTGTTAACCCCCAAACCCAGCTCAATAAATCTTGGCTCACAACAAAAGGACAAATAAAAATGTCCCTACCTGTGTGATATGTGGGGGGTGGGGTTGTAGCTCTTTGCCCACCCAGTGATGCCAGCAGCTGGCTCCAGCTGGCTCTGATCTGGGCTGCTGCCACAGGACATGATTCAAGCTGCCTGAGTGCCCTAGCTTTAAAGATCTGAATCCCCACCTTGCATTCCCTCATTGTCTTCTCAGTTTGGGGGTCCAAGAAACTCACTCATGCTATCTGCACCTCCTATGCTCCCAGCTGCTCCCAGGGAGTGGCTGCTTCCCACTGCTCCCAGCACTTCCCACTGTGCAGGGTGACAGGGACTGTCTCAGCCTGTCACCAACCATTGGCTAAAGAGGAAAGAACAGGTTTGTTGGCCTGAATTCAGCCAGGCTACTACTGAGAATTGCTTTTGTCTGTCTGAGGAATGGCCTCAAGCAAAGTCAGAGGATTTTAACCCCTTCTGAAGAACAAAAGTCAGTTGCAGACTTATTCATGTCCTCAGCAGTGTGCCTTTGTCACTAAGGACAGGATATCTTAAGCAGATACAGATGTCTCAGCCCACATGTCACAGCCACCTTACCAAAGGAGTGGGCTGGGACCACTCACACACCACCAGACTCCCCCTTCCTGGGAGGCTCAGCCCCACACATGCCTGCAGGGTGCTCCTCTTCCTCATCTCACTACAGACAACTCTTTATTGGTGTGTGTGTGGTTCATCACATTCCCTGACACGTTCCCATTGCATGTCCCCACCTAACACCCTCAGCAGGCCCCCAGCTGGGTGGGAGCCACAGACCCCATGTGCCAGTAGCATTCACTGCCACTGCCAGGCTGGTGGCAGTTTGCTAACACAAATAACAGCTCATCAGGAACCCCTAGCAGACTTTATTTACGCCCAACCCTGCAGAATGCTGCTGTCCTGGCACCCTGTTCCAAACCATGTAGTCCTTTACACCCTAGGGCCAAGCTTGCAGCAGCATCAAACTCAACCTGCCTAACGGTGAGTTTCTGCTGCGTGGACAGTTGTTAAGGACATGGAGGAGTCCACTCTCAGTCATAGTTATGTCAGGGGTGCTCACACCTTGTCCCATGGGAGTGTTAAAGGCTTAACTGGCCAAGAGATAGAAGAGGTGATTCTGCCACTCCGCTCTGCTGAGACCTCACCTGATCTGGCTATGGCACCCCCAGCACAAGAGGGACCTAATGGAGTGGTTTCAGAGCAGGCCACAAAAATGCTCCTCTCCTGTGAAGACAGCTGAAAAAAATGTTGGCTGTTCATCCTGGAGAAGAGAAGGCTTCAGGGAAACCTTAGAGCTGCATTTCAATAACAGAAAGGTTGTGGAGGGGCTCTTTAGAAGGGCTTGGAGTGATAGGACAAGGAGCAATGGTTTGAAAGTGGAGCAGGGGAGATTTAAGTTGGACATCAGGAGGAAGTTCTTTATAGTGAGAGTGGTGAAATAGAGAAAAGAGGGAAAGGTGGGGGAGGGAAGAAAAAGGAAGGGAAAAAGGAGTAAGGGAAAGATACATGTACATGATAATCTACATGATCTATGATCTATTATGCATATGTGATATACATTCTGTAATACGCAGTATATTATACATGTATATAATATATTGCCTATTATATATACATTAATTTTTGCTTACAAATAATATTTGTGCTTATTAACTTGCTCAAAACACAGACTGAGTTCTGTGTACACAGCACATATCCATTGTGTGTGCGTACAGATGAGCACATCCCTAGTGCCACCTTAGCTACAGGTGCACAGGGCTACAGAAATCATAAGACTGTGTGCACAGCATCTGTGCACTACACTGCTCTGTAAGAGCTTCTGTAAGAATATTACATAAGTTCTCTTAGCAATGGATGCATAATAGAGATGACAGCTGACTATGGAATACTGTAGGTTGTATAATGTGCCTATAATACACAACAGGGAATAATCAATGTGCTGTGTACAGTACAGTATGGGATACTATGGGATACTAGAGGTCACAGATGATGCTGTTCTGCTCCTCCTCACAAGCTTAATAAATCTGAGTCACAACAAAAACTCTTTAGTGCGCAATACAAAAGGCACCTACCTGTCTGCCAAGGTCAGCATGTGTGCTGCAGGAGGCTGTGATGCTGCTACAGGAGAATCAGTGGTCTGTCAGTAATGATGAAGGATCAGATTCATAGAGTGCTTTGGGTTGGAAGGGACCTTAACGATCATCCAGTTCTAACCCCCATGCCAAGGACAGGGACACCTTCCACTAGACTAGGCTGCTCAAGGCCTCATCCAACCTGACCAGGGCAAGGGAGGGGATTTTCCCCCTTTACTCTGCTCTCCTGAGACCCCACCTGGAGTACTGTGTGCAGTTCTGGAGCCCCCAACACAAGAAGAACATGGAACTGTTGGAGTGAGTCCAGAGGAGGCCACAAAGATGCTCAGAGGGCTGCAGCAGTTCTGCTATGAGGACAGACCACAAGAGTTAGGGCTCTGCATCCTGGAGAAGAGAAGGCTTTGAAGTATCCGAAGTAGGCTACAGGAAGACTGGGGAGGGACTATTGACAAGGTCTTGTAATGACAGGACAAGGAGGGATGGCTTTAAACTGGAAGAGGAGAGATTGAAACTGGATGTTACAAAAGGGTTCTTTGCAGTGAGGGTGGTGAGACACTGGCACAGATTGCCCAGGGAGGATGTGGCTGCTCCCTCCCTGGAGGTGTTCAAGGCCAGGTTGGATGAGGCCTTGAACCATCTCTTCTAGTGGGAGATATCCCTGCCTAAGGCAGAGGGTTGGAAGTGGACGAGCTTTGAGGTCCCTTCCAACCTAAACCATTCTATGATTCTATGATCTCCATGGAGAAAGCATCCACAACCTCCCTGGGCAACCTGCTCCAGTGTCTCACCACTCTCACTGCACAGAATTTCTTCCTAATACCCATGCTGAATCTGCCCTCCTCAAGCTTCAATCCATTCCTTCTCATCCTATCAGTACAAGCCCTTGTAAAAAGTCCCTTCCCAGCTTTCTTGTAGACCCCCTTCAGGCTGAACAGCCCAAACTCATTTTTGTGGCCTCCTCTGGACCCGCTCCAGCAGTTCTATGTCTCTCTGATGCTGGGGCACCAGAACTGGATGCAGTATTTCAGGTGGGGTCTCACAAGAGCAGAGCAGAGGGGCAGAATCCCCTCCCTCACCCTGCTGGCACACTATCATGTACTGCATAGAATGCACTGCAAACATGCATTACAGAACAGGCAAGATATAATTGATTATATCCCTGGCCTATAGTGCTCTATATATCCATTATAGCATTCTCTTAGCTATTATACACTCATTAGATATAATTATATTAAATATGATGAGATGTAATAAATATATGATCTACAGGAGTATATTCTGTGCAATATATCCCACACTGTGTTCCACATAAAACTAATTAAACTTCTATAGATAATCTCTCTATAACGAACTGATAGAAAAACAATATAATTTAGATATTTTTAATGTAGAATTATAATTTACTATGCACCACAGTGTCTGTATTTTGTGTGTATGTGTGCCTACAGTAAAACATTCCCAGTCAGTATCTCAAGCATGGCTTCTTCCTCAGTTTTCTCTTTGAACTGGTTTGCAGTGGATGTAATTTACATATAAAACCCAGGAAAATTAGCAAATAAAACAGTTTGGTCCCTCACTCTGATAACTAAACCCTGCACTGCTTCACAACTGAAGTCATTCTGCAGCCATCCACACCCTGATAGAGGTCAGCAGCCTGGTGCAGCACAGGAAGAGTCACAGACTGACAGAATGCCAGGCTGGAAGGGACCCCAAGAATCATCTACTCCAACCTTTCCAGGAGATAGTTGAAATGAGCTGGCCCAGCACCCTGGCAAGCCGAGTTTTAAAACTGACCAACGTAGAGGAATACACTGCTTGCCTTGGGGGAGGATTCCAGTTTCTAACTGTTCTCATGAGGAAATAATTTCTTCTGGAGTCCAATGGGAGTCTCCCCAGCAGTATCTTGTCCCCATCACTCCTTGTCTTTTCCATGGGGCTCCTTGTACAAAAGGAGTCTCCATTGTCCTGGCAGCCACCCTTTATGTACTGGTCCATGGTAATGAGGTCTCCCCTAAGCCTTCTCAAGGTTGAACAAAGCCAATTCTCTCACCTTTCCTCACACAGCAGGGCTCCCAGTCCTCTCTGATCATTCCCTTCACCTTCTGTAAATACTTCCCCAGCACACAAGGAAAGGTTTTAAAATTAAGGGTTTTTTAGTTAAAACATTAAATCTAAACTGACAGCATTCCTCTGGCCTTGGGCAAGACAGGTGGGGCCCAGGAGACAAGGCAGGGGCCAGCTAGGCTTTGTGCTCCTTTGAACGCCAAAGGAGTTCAGTTATTTATTAGTAGTGATGCTTTTCCAAAGGACAGGACGTGACACTGGTACTGCCTGTTAGAAGCAGCAGCCAAGTTACCATAGCAGAAGGATGGCTTCCAAAGTGTCCCAGCGCTGGGTCTCCTCTGTGCCTGTGACGCTGCCATCGCCTTGCCACGGTGCGTGCCACTGCCTGGTTTCAGTCTCTCCCTGCCTGCACTGGGGTAAGAACAGCAAAGCCAGGAGCTGGAGAGGGAATCTCATTGAGATGTTTGTGCCTTGGCTAGGCATTGTGGATCTTTGCATCTGTGAGCTTAGATTAAAGAAGGTTTATTTTCACGCAAACCCTGCCAGTGTCCTGCGCTGGAGCACTTATCTGCAGGACAGCCCCATGAGATGAAAGGCCACGCTTGATGTGTCCCTCTCTGCAATTAACATATCAAATATCTCTGTAAGGCAGACCTTTGTAATGGGGATTGTAACTTAAATATAGGTACAACTCTCTAAAGCCATAATGAGATCGATTATCTGCATGAAAAGATTTGAGCTGTTCGAATGCAAGGTGCGGGCCCAGCACCACCATCCTTCACCTGGATGCCCACGTAACTCGCTGCCCATGCAGCTGGCCCAAACCACCCACAAGGAGTCAGCATCCTTGCAGGTGGGTGACATGGCAGGAGTGTCAGCACTGCCATCCCAGTGGCACCATGCATCATCTTGTGGCCCACTAGGGATGGCCACACAGCCGGACCTGCAGCTCCATGAGCTGTTATCCAACCTGCCAGCTCATCAGCAAGCAACAGGGGTGACTATACAAGTTGGCATAGGGAAGAGATCTGACATCCATGGCAAAACCCCTGTCACCAGACCATTCCGGGGCCTGCCCCAACCCCTGGAACATCTCCCACCCACCTACCCAGGTCACAAACTCAAAGGTGCTGGGCACAGCCAATCCCCAGAACCTTTGAGTGCACCTAGTTGTGTCTACCAGCAGCTCCTCCAAGGGAGGCAGCTGGTGGAAGCAGCCAGCAGACTGATGGCTGTGAGTGACAGGTTGTCGATACCAAAGTTGCTGAAAAATGACACTAGAGAAGTAGAGAAGTGGCTTCACAGAGACTGTTCCTCTGCTGGCAGCTGGCATTGACACTGCCAAAGGAAAAGCTCTTCCCAGCTTCGTGCTCACTCTGTGCCCACAATGGTGTTCAAGCTGCATTTCTGAGGACCCTGAAGGTCCCTGCAGCCTGTAATTAATCTGCCTAGTTCCTTTCAGTTTGCAAACAACCCATTCCAAACCATGTGTTTAGCTCTTTGTGTGCTCAGAGGAGAGGAAGGCTCTGGCAGCTCACGAAGCAGGCAGACATCTCTGCCCATCTGCTCAGAGAGCGAGGGACACCTCCATACCTGTGCACCAGCCACTTCCAAGAAACAGCTCATGTCACATTCGGGGTAGGATCAGCATTTTCCATGGTGCCCAGATCTGTTTCTGCTGGATGCACTGAGAGGCATCAGCAAATTGATTTGTTAGCTGACAGCAGGAGGCTTTGTTTGCACAGCCCTGGCCGGCCCATGCTGCTGGATGGCGAGAGCATGGCACCGAGATCGCAGCACCTGCATTCCCAGAAGCTGCTGGGTACAGGGCTGGGCAAGCTCTGACTTTGGCCACATCATCATCTTCCAGCACATCCACCGAGCTAAGTGAGCTCGAGGGTCTCATGGACAAGGAGGCAGAGGCAAAGGGAGCCAGGTTGAGGTCCAAATTTCAGGGTCGGGGTGGTAGAAGCAGCTCCAAGCTGGAGCAAGTTGGCGAAGGGTGGGGATAGAGCCTACCTCAAAATATTGCCCAAGGGAGGCCTGTCATGGGTAGCCCTGGTGACATGAAGCTCCTTGCTGCCTGAGTCATAAGAGATACAAAATGGAGAGGCTGAGCTGGTGCCTCACAAAGCTCTGTCCAAAGCTCAGCAGCAGTGCAGCTGATGGAAGGAGGGGTGCAGCCTGCGTGAACCCACAGCTCTCTGCCAAGGCTGCTGCACTGCATAAAGTGATGCCAAAATCAGTTCTGTTTGCAAATGGCTCCCAGTTTCCAAAGCACTTCAGTGTCACCTCTCCTCCACAAGACCAAACTAACAGCACTTTTCCCTGATAGGAATGTCCCCATTAGCAGAAGATGTTGAGGCGTGGGTGCTCATGGCTACCGTGACAGTTCCCTACGCCTGGGGAATTCTGGTTCCCTAGAGGGCAGGCATGAATTTACTTGGCTGTTGAGAAATTGACAGTGGCATTAAGCAGCTGTGCTGTTTTCTGTAACTGCCACAGGCTCAGAGCAAATACTTCAGCAGGGGCACTGCCATAGTGGTGTGGATGGAGCCTCTCTGAAGGATGTGCTGGGCATCAGTCTGGAAGTGGTGCCTTGCTGCCCATGTGCACTGGCTCAGGGCAGAGCCTGGCCTGCCTGGCCCACAGGCAGCTGTGATAGCCCTGTACTTGGGGCTTTCCAAAGCCAGGAAAGCTGGGAAGAGCAAACCCACATATCTCTTCCCAAGCATGATCTGATGCCTGCATCTCTCAGGCTGTGAATATGTTCTGAGCATATCAGTTTACAGCTAAAACCACATCTTCATCTAGACCTGGAGGCAGTCCCACACAAACCAAGCTGTTTTCCTATGAATCACTGGCTCTGGTGCTTTTTAGCCTGACTGAACACAGAGGGGCAAAAAAATAAAGTATTTCTAGAGTAAGATTTTCTGTCTAGAAGCTTTGCTCTATCAAAAAGTACTCACAGATACTCCCTGCAGGAAGCTCCAGAAGGTGACCTGCCATGGGTAAAGCAGCAGCACCTCAGAGCAGAGCCTTTGGGTGAATGAACATGCTGAGAATGGGTTGGAAACTTCTTCCTGTGAGCAAAAGCCCCAAAGTCATTACGGTCCTAGAGACAAAGTCTGACAAACACCCAAGCCAAGACCTCTTGGCCCAGCTTCAGCTCTTAGCATACCAGTATGGAGCAGATGCTTGTGCCCAAGCTTGCCAAGCAGATCTGCATGTCACGAGGTGGCTTCTCCTGCTGGCAGAGATCATTACTGCAACACCTGAGAGAGGGGGTTCACTGACCCCCTACTTCTTCTCTCCCTTATGCTGCTTTTCGCTAGAAACATTAAGAAACTACTTTTAGCCCAGCCTCCTGCAATCCCACACACTTCCCAGGAAAAGTCCTGGCATGCCTGGCTTGCCAAAGCCCCGTGGTTATGATGAGGATGATGCAGAATTCCCTCCACAGAACAGAGCAGGACCAGGCAGGATCATACCCTAGCCTTGAGAGGAATAGCACCAAAGCTTGGCCTTCTTTGCATCCACCTCCACATGTCACAGTGAGAGCTGGATGCAGCTTGCCCACAAAGCCCCTTAACCCCATACCTCAGCAGGCCAAGCACCAGGGGAAGCCACCCATGCAAACAGCAAATCCTCTCACAGGCAAGGATTCCCGTTTTCCACTCTTCCTTCAAAGATGCTCCCCCTTATCAGGTTTTTCCTGTAACACCTTCTACGGAAGCTCTCCCACGTCTCTTCCCAGCAGCAGAGCACGGGGACAGCCTCTGCGGTCCACAAAAAGGGCTCAAGCTCCAGCCTGTAGCTGATGCTCACAGCACACGGCCTCACCACAACCTTCCCCCTGGACTGGACACACTTCGCACCTTGCTCTTCACTCTCCTGCCTTTATTTCATCTCATCAAAAGGTGCGGAGTAGGCTGGTACCTAGCAGGGAATCCTAGCAGCTGAAGCCCAGAGTCTGGCCCCAGAGCACTGTCCTGGGACCAGGCAGCAGGGAGATGCAGGAAGCAGCAGGGGCACATATGAATTTGAAAATATTTTATTTGAATAGTAAATAATTATACAGTTGAAACAGTTCTATCAAAGCACTCTATAAATAGCTAACAGTTAAGAAAATAATGTGTGTAGAAAAAGAGATTGCATCTAAAAGTAAGAGCTGTCAGCTGCACAGGATAAAATGATTAAGACCTGGAGTTATTCTAGGTATAAAAGTTAAAACCTTTTTTAGCAGATCTCTTGAGAAAAAAAGATCTTCTAAAATGCACAGTGAAATGGCAGGCAGGGGAGACAAAAAAAAAAGAGAGAGAAAAAAGCACTTTAGAGTATCTGCAATCAAATATTATCAGTCTTCATAATTAATATAAATAAATAACGAATAAATAACATAATTACTCAAACCAACATATACAGATAGTCAACTCATGAGCTACCTCAGGAACCAAACAGAAACAAAGTTGGCATGTCACGGTTAAGGCAGTTTGTACAGCATTTTCTGGAGACCATCAACAGCAGAGTCAAGGCATTTGTGGCTATACTAAAGGAAAGTCTTGTTTCTCCTCAAGCGGTTTGATCTGTTCACAATCAGAAAAACTAAAACGAACGGAAAAAAAAGCCAACAACGACAACAAAAAGAAACAAAAAGACCTCGGAAAGGTAAATGTAAAGCCAGATTCCAGCAGTTCACAAGCTGTATTAAAGCTAATCGTGTGGTGAGTCCGAAGCGCAGCCTGCGGGACGGGCTCGGCGGCGGCCTCGGTCCCCGGGAAGGCACGGGCGGCTCTAGCAGGCGGGACGCAGCGGCACCTGGAGCAGGATGACCTGCCTGTTCTCGGAGGGGTGGCACTTGTTGATGTGCCGGGTGAGGCCAGGCGAGCTGTAAAAGGTGGCCGGGCAGTACTTGCAGGGGAAGACCTGGGCGGCGTGCAGGAGGCGGAGGTGCCGCTCCTGGCTGCTCTTGCTAGGGAAGGTCTCCCCGCAGACCGGGCACAAGCGGCACTCTGCCGGGGGCGGCGGGGGCGGCTCCTCTGCGGCGGGCTCGGGGGCCGGGGCGGGTGGAGGCCCCGGTACGGGTGCCGGGTGCCCCAGCAGGTGCTTGCGCAGGTAGGCCTGCCGGCGGAACCGCTTGGCGCAGCGGGGACACTCGAAGAGCCCCTCCTCGGAGCCGGACTCCGAGGCTCCGCCGGGGCTCGGCGTGTCCCGCTCGCTGCCGCTCCCGCTGCCGCCGCTCGCCTCCTTCGGCGGCTCCTCCGGCGGCGCCCTGCCCGCCTCAGGGCCGCTTTTGGCGGCAGGCGGACGGGGCTTGTGCCAGCGGCGGTGAGAGGCGAGGTTAGCGGGGCAGGAGAAGACCTTGTCACACTCGGGGCAGCGATACTCCACCCGGACGATGCGGGAGCAGCGATGCTGCGCCAGCGCGAAGGGGTCCCCGTACTCCTCCTTGCAGAGCTGGCAGATGAACTCGCCGAGCGGGCGGGCGCAGCCGCCCCGTGTCTTGGCCGGTGTTTCAACCGGGCCCTCCTTGATGCGCAGCCCCAGCACCGGCGACGTGGTCACCTCATCCTCGAAGGTTAGCTTGCGGATCGCCTTCGCCTTCTTGCCCGACGGAGCCTTCTGCCGCGCGGGCTCCGCGGATGCCGGTGGGCGTTTAGCAGGTTGCGGTCGGCCTGACACAGGCGGCGCGACTACGGCTGGCGGTGCGGGGGCTCCGCTGGCACCAGGACCAGCGGTGGTGCCAGCGGCGACATGGCCGGCGGGCGGCTCAGCGTGGCCAGCAGCGGCGGCGGCAGCCCAGAGCTTGAGCTCAGCAGGGGCGAAAAGGAGCGGATCCATGGTGCCGGGCACAGCCGGGGCAGGAAAGGACTCGGCCGAGACAGGGGAACCCAGGCTGAAGCCGCGCTCCAGATACTTGTCCCTGCTGACGGGCCGCGTGGGGCTACACAGCGCCTGCACAGCAGCATCAGGCGTCCCAAACGGCACCGGCGGTGAGTCCCGCGGCGGTGGGGCGGCGGGACAAGCGGACGGCAGGGCACCACCGGCTGGGAGCGGCGGGCCGGCAGAAGCAGTCTCTCGGCAGCAGCGCGCCCGGTACGAGACAGGGGTGGGCCGCCGGCTGCGCTTCACCAGGAAGCCACGGGGCATCTTCGCGCCGGCCGGCAGCGGCCGCGGCGCACGCTGCTGGCTGAGATGCGCTCTGCCCTACCCACCGCGCCGCCACCGCCGCCTTTAAGCGGCCCGAGGCCATTGTTCAGGCCGGCGGCAGCAGACCGAGCCAATCAGCGGCGGCGCGGCGGGCGGCGGCAGGCGGGGCGGGTGCACCTGAGCCCGCGCGGCCCCCGCCCGCGGCACACGCCCGGCCTCGGCCCCGCCCCCACCCGGCACGCGCGCGCCTTTGTGTGCCGCCTCGGGGCGGCTGTCCCCTCTCGGCTGTACCGGCACCGGCGGGGCAGCGCAGCCCGGCGGTGACGGCGACCGGCAGCAGCTGTCCGCGGAGCTGTCCCTGCCGCTCTGTGAAGCCGGGACGAAGGCTCTGCCTCCGCGAAGTCCGGCACGGCGGGCAGACAGTGGGTGGGAGCGGGCCAGCACCGGGAACTGAGGGAGAAGGAAACTTGGCGCATGAGGAGGAAAAAGTCGCTTATGCGGCGGGCACTGGAGGAGTGAGGGGTGTAAAAGGCTGGCTGCCGGGAGGGGAGGGCCCGTAGGTGCGGCGGGTGGATTCTGTCCGCCGCCTGCATCAGGTGCTAAACGAGAAGTCTAACCTAGTCGGGAAGAACAACGGCGACAGCCCAGCCCGTGCCCAGTACTTTTGTGGTGGACGTGCACCCCGCGATACCGAACGACGCCGCGGCCGATTCGACGGGGAGCGGGTAACGCCGCAGCCCACTCGCCGCGAACCGGCAGATCCCACCGGCGGTAACCTGTTACTCGGTGCGCCCCTCTGCCCAGGCTGCCCCTGCCGTGGGGACCGAAGCACCTCATGTCGCTCAGTCGCTCTTCCCGCGGGAAGTGAGCCTGCAGCAGCCCCGGGCTCGGCCTCGCTCCCCGGCAGCGGTGCCACGGCTCCCGATTGTGTCCGTCCCAATCGATACGCGTTCGGTGCAGGACGACGCAGCTGACATGCGGACACACCCGGCTCCCCGTCCCTCTCCCGCATGCCGCAGTGGGGTGTAAAAGTAAACACCCCGAGCTCCGGCGCAGCGGCCGGGCCTGCCAAGGATGCTCCCCACACTACACGGGCTGCGTTTGTGGGTACTGGGCGAGAGTCAGTGCCCGCTCCCAGCTGTACGAGGTGCCAAGTACCCAGCAGCAGGTGCAGTCTCTGTGGACCAAGCCCCGGGCCCCTTAACCCTTTGTCCGCGACCGGGCCCACGCGGGGATTTGCGCGGGGCGCTTCGCGCTGCGGCCCGCAGGGGCAAGCGGCCGGCCCGCGTTGCTCGGCGCGTCGCAGGTGGTGGCACGGCGCGGGGGGGTTGGCGGGGCCATCCCCTGCTGCGAGCAGCCAGCCGGCCCCGGGAGTGCGACCTCCCCCCTCCCCCCGCCGCGGGTCTCTTTGTGGGGGGTGACAGGGCACGCGGGCGGCACGCGAGCGAGCGGCGGCCCCCCCGGAGTCGCGCCCCCCCGCCCGCCGCCTTTGTGCGCCTCATTAGCATAAAGCTGCGCGACCCTTTCGGCGGGCGGCACAAAGGGCGCGGAGTGATCGGGCCGAGCGGGGGGAGCGCCCGGCACGGGGGCCGCCGAGAGCCTGAACATCCTCGTCGCCGGGCCGGGCTGGACGAGCCGGGTCCTGCGGAGGAGTAGGGCCGATGCTGTGTGTTCGCCGTGCCCGTGTTATCCGCTCGCCATCCCGCCTGGTAGGGGCAGGCGTGGGTGGGGCGGGGCGGCCCGCTGCGCATTAGCATACAGCTGCGGGCCCGCTGGGCACGCGCCGCTGCCCCCCTCCCCGAGAGCCGGGCCCCCTTCCCCCGCCTGGGCTGCACACCGAGCCCCTTCCCCCGCCGGCCCCCCTTCCCCCTCCGTGGCTGCGCACCGAGTACACATCGAGTACACATCGCTTCTCCCATCGGGGGCCCTCCGACCACCTCGTCGCGGATTTTACGCAAGTAGGGTGCCCCTGTCCCGTGGCATCGGCGCTGCCGTCTTACCTGCGGTGGGCGAGGGTCCAGTGTCGGCGGTTTCGACCGGGCTGTACATGGGCAGGTGGTAGCGATGGCGGCGCAGGTAGCGAAGGATGGGTTCCCGCAGCTGTGGCAGGCAGGGACTTCGCTCCGTGAGGTCCCCTGGGGTCGGCTTGGCGGCGGAGAGCAGCCCGGCAACCTGCAAGGCACAGACGTCAGTAGGGCACCTCGGCAAGTGCACTCAGACAGATCGCGTCCCCAGATCATTAAATGTGGCGGTGGGGACCGAAAACAGTATGAAAAAACGCATCGGGAGAGACACGCGTGGAGGATGAATGGCACGGAGCAGAGCTGGCACCTGGTGGTACCCTAGGCCCGGGAAGGCAGCACTCCCTAGCAGGAAGGCATCAGCTGAGCTGGCTGCACGGTGAACTGGCGCTTCCCTCGAGAGCATGGTGGCGGCGCTGGCCCTCGGTTGTTTATTCCCCTGGAATGACCGTTATGGTGCACGGACACACATGGAAGATCTGTATGGAACTGACCCAATGATTCTGTGTGCAAGAACCCATGGACGTGCCTGACACAGCCCTGGCCACTCGCTCTCTGGAGGAAATCTGCCACAGTGCCTCATTTGCTGGTTGCTTCCAAGTCAGTTGCCGAATCAAGCCCAGCTGCCATCCAAGGACCAGCCCATTATTTCCCATCGAAGACAAGAGCCGTTTCTAGACACTTGCCACACACGTGTGCCCTCCGCTTGCTGCAGCACTCCAACAGCTGATGTAGGTGCAGAAGCCCAACCCTGCCATCTGCATGTTTGCATCACTGGAGCTCTTCATGTTGCAATAAACATACTTGTGATCCTGATGAGGGATAAATATTGCCCACACCATTGCCTGCTTCCAGCGACAGGCAGCAGCATCTCCTGCCAGAGCCAGGTGCACAGCAGGCCCAGCACTGGGGTGCAGTTTGAATGCACACCCAGTCCCCATCCCATCTATAACTGGTGTTTCTATGCTGGTGGTGAACAGTTCCATGAATACAGGAGATCATCTCCAGTTTCTGTGGAAAGTGTCATACCTGACTCCTGTGTATCTACGCTCATGGTTTTTAAACATCCTTTTCAAAGGTGTCTTTCCCCCTCCTTTTGATGTGTCCTTACTAGCTTATTATTTTCATGCTAAAGAGATCTGGACCATGAGCAACAGGAACCAAAAGCATTAGATCTGTTGCTCCATAGAGAAATACAGCCAGTCCTGAGGCATTTAAGGTATGTTTCCTAAGTGCGTGGTACCTACCTGTTGGCGCAGAAAGAGCACTCAAAGACAAGATAAAAATGCAACATATAGTAAATACGGTTTAAATCACCCTGAAGAAACTTCTCATAATAAGACAAAAAGCTGAATTTGTGTTCAGCTGCAGGTTTAGTCAGCTGTGTTCATGTAAGCAGTTCTGACTCAGGTGCTTTTGGTCCCCTCAGTGAGACTATTTTTGTGTGGCAGGATGACTGCAACAAGACAAGGGTAAGGCAAGTGAGTCTTTTCATTTGTAGGACACCAATTCCCCTTTCTCTAAAGTTGTTCCCACTTACAGCATATGAAATGTGCTTGAATGAAGGCAAGAAAAACACTTCTCATCAGGCCTCCCATTCAGCACAGGATTTCATTTTGTGCTCTTTCATGGGTGTCTTGTAAGAAGAATCTCAAATAAACCTGCACCGAGACATTTTCTGTATCGTGACAATAGAAGGAAAATTGCACCTGGCCTTTCTGGGAGGAGGCTGGGTCCGGCGTGCGGGTGGCTACAGCAGTGACACACGGCAGCACGCCAGCCTGAGCCACCAAAACAGGTGGGCTACAGACTATGCAGTGTCCCTTTTGTCACCCTGCCTCCGTTTCCCCTTGATGCCGTTTGTTTGCTCTCAGTTGAAAGCTGTGTGAACACACACGTTAAAGTACGTCTGTCACACGGGGAGCCACTGAGCTGAACAAAAGCAAAAGCAGTGGGGAGAGAGGGGCTGAATCTGTCCCAAGCAGTGGGCTGTGAGTATCAAGATCCCAAATGCAAATTATGTTATGGGAGGCAGTTCTCGGGCTTGTTAAAAACATGCTACAGTTAACAGTTCTCTTCCTGGGCTGCAGTGGGAGGCAAAGTTATGGGCTGCTGAAACTTCATGCCTCCATCTACTGTACTGAGGTCAGAGCTGTAAATAGCATTAGCAAACGTTTTAATTTCATCCTTAGTCAGGAAATCCATTTATGACTGAAAAAGCTAGTTGCTTTTACTTTTTCAGCTACAAAAGCTGTTCCCTGTGGATTGATGTTGAAAAATGTCCTTTTCATTGGCTCAGCTGAGACAGATTTAGGATGGCCAGCAGTGTTATTTGTGTTAGGAAATATTAATTAAAAAGAGGGGATAACTGAGCAAATAAGACTCCAGATTCTGTGAGGCAGTTGGACTAGACTGCACGTGTAAAGCAAAAATGCTGCAAAGGAGAACAAAGCAAGGTACAGCTCTACTGGCAAATAGGAAAATGTGCCCAAATAACAGAGCTGAACAATGTGCTGTCTGTGCTGAACTGCCCCTTGTGAGGACTAGGATCTGCTCGGGTTTTCCAGAGGAAATAGCTAAGCAGAAAAGTAACGCTTCAGGAGAAAGACAGGAGAAGAAACCGAAGTGAGCAACACTGACAAATTACCTAAATAATAAAATGCAGTCGCCAGCCATTTCTCTTACCTGTTCCAACATCAGGAGTTGGCGCAGTTCCTTCTTGAGATCAATAAACCGATCGTGATAGATGGCCATGGACCAAGGCTCCCTGAAGTAGCTGGTTAAAAAATAAGAAATTTAGTTATCTTGTGAACCACTCATTAACCACTAATAAAGTATTTACCTGCTTTTTTGCCTTTATAAATTACAGGTCTGGACCCATCTTGATCGTTTGTTCATAAAATGCCTCCCGTAACAGCATGGTCAATCAATTCTTTTAATGGATGTTCCTGACGTACAGCCAGCTTCAGTAATTACATTTAAAGTGGCTTAATTCAGAGCTGTGGCAAGACCCAGTGAAGAATCCTGATTTTATCAGAATTTAAAAGCCTGAAGACCTGTAAAGAACAGTGTCTCCATTATGTGTCCTCATTTGAGAAAAGCAGATTGCAGGATTAACTGAACTGCTGCATAAACAAATTAAATTTGTGTAGACAATGACACAAATGTTGTCCATCATTAAGGTTTCTGGATTAATACAGGCCAGAAAAACAGGCCACTGCAGTGTTGCAATATGTTCTTTGCACCAGTTGGCTGCAGTTAAATTGAGCCCTTGCTAGGGGGAAACTCTGTAAACTTTTTCTTTCAGCTTATGACAGCATTCTGTGAAAAAAAATGGAAAAAGGATGGAGAAGACACAACTTGATGCAGAACCTCCAGGCTGTAAATGTAACTGGAGGCAGATGGATTTCTCTTTCCTCTATGTGGAAGTAAAAAATGACTTCCACAGCTCCAGTGACATGCCCTCCCTCCATGTGTAATTCTTGTTAGCACTAACTGGAGTTCAGGAGGTGCAGCACATTCGTCCTAGCAACGATTGAATAAATGTCTTCAGAATCACCCAGCAAGTCTTGAGATGGGTGTGTGTGTGGCTGTGACCTACATTCCATCTGAGGCATGGCAGCAGCATGGTTGGCACTGCTGTCAGGAGTCAGTTGTGTGGTCTTTAAATGAACATCTGCATATGGCAACTTAGAAGGTGCTACAGTGGTTTAATAATTCTGACAGATCTGTCTAGACAAAACTAGTGTACAGCTTCCTTCTTGTAGGAGATTGTATTTTCATTACTGTCAAATGGCAGGATTGCCTTCCTCCCACTCTCAGTGGACCTTCAGCACTCATTGATGCTCTGATGCTCTGCACAATTAAAAACAGTGTGGACCTGGCAGGACCTGGCTGAGCTTTTTGCACACAGAGATTCACAGACTGCACTGGGTTGGAAGGGACCCTCAAAAGTCACTTTGTCCAAGTGCCCTGTAGTCAGCAGGGACACCTCCAACTAGACCAGTCTGCTCAGGGCCATGACAAGCCTGATACTGAATGTCTCCAGGGATGGGGTCTCAACTACATCCTTGGGAAACCTGTTCCAGTATTTCACCACTCTCATTGTAAAGAACTTCTTCCTGAAGCTATCCTGCTCCACTTTCAAACCACTAAACAATCCCCTTCAGATACTGAAATGTGGTTATAAGCTCTCCCCAGAGCCTTCTCCAAGTTGAACAGTCCCAACCCTCCCAGCCTGCCTTCATAGGAGAGATTTTCCAGCCCTCTGATCATCTTTGTGGCCTCCTCTGGACCCACTCCAGTAGGTCTGTCTTTCATGTTGTATCTCACTTCTCTTTGTATTGCAGGCTGGCCAGGGCTGACCTTCCTAGATCTGCATGGTGTCCACCACAGCAGGGCTCTCTCCAACAGATGTTTTCACAGCATAAATGTTTACTGACACTGCCACAGGTACCCTGTCCATGCTGTGGGAAGTGCTGCCAGCCCCAGAGTGTGTGGTAGCACATCACCACGACTGGCACTACCTTTTGATGTGGATATGAAATGTTGGATCAGCTTAACTTTTAAGTATCTTTAGTTAAAACATTACCGGTAATGCCTGCAGAGAGCTAGAGAAGAACAGAGTATTCCTCAAATATTTTAAAACCTTTCCATTTCAGCAGAAAACCCCATTCACCACAAATATTTAACTCAATGGGGATATTAGCAAGGCAAGGACATGGGGAGCGTTAAACAGGATGACATTAAGATAATTAAGGACTGTTTTTACTGATATGCCCTAAAAGCCATGTTCCACAGGCCAAATGTTTTGTTTTCAAGCTGACATCTTTGTTTTAATTTTACCCTTGTAAAGGTGATTTCATCTCTTGACTGAGGCACATCTTCCAACAGCTTTACCTTGGTTAAGTTGTTCACCTGCCTCTCAGAGATCTTGCATTAAATGATGTTTATCAAGTGCCTCTGGGATGCTGCTTCTCGATGCTGCTCTTAACAGCTCAGTCCCTAAATAAATTTTTAACTGGTCCCGTCAATAGGCATGAATTTGGAGTTTAAAACCTGGAATGTGTGCAATATTTAATGCAAACAAAATGCTCTTTTGGGTGGAATGGAGAATATCTTATCTGTATTTTTTAGATAGGCTGCTAGTAAACACCATTTCCTCCCAGATTCCCTTTACTTCTCTTTACCTGAAGACATGTAAGTCACCAAAAGCAATTTAAAGATAGGCTCCACAAAAACGATTCCCTCTTTGCTCTCTCTGTGTTTTCATCTATCTTTTCTGTTAGAATCACCTTTCCAAAGGAGCACATGGTGTTTTTGAGAGAGCAGATCTACATGTGGCTGCTAAAGGCAAGTTTAATAATGAAAAAGCCCATCTGAAGCCAAACCAACAAGTTGACTTTCTGAAACTCATTCTGAATTTTATTACCACTTCAGCAGCAATCCCTCAGGGCAAGCTGTGGAAGGCTTGAAAGTATAATGCTCTTCAGTATACAAGATGAAGCTGGCATGCTACCAAAAGAGGCTCAAAGGCTCCTCAACTATCATGAGAATGGCATCTGCCACATGTATTTGCACCATTTAGTCTTTCATAACCTGCCAGAGTGATCAGGCTAAATATGTACAAGATGACAATGTTTGCCAGGAGCATAACGGGTTTTCAAACTTGGTCACTTCCTAATGGGGATCCCCTGCTGGCAGACCTTTATATCGGCAAAAGCTATCATGGGAAGGCATTTGTAACGAGATGGGATGAAATGGTCTCCTCTTGAAGACAGTAAGTGACATCCTTTTTATTGCTAGGAGGCTGGTCTTCCCTTTCATTGACAAACAATATTTAAAGTCTGTTCCGCCTCATTTGTGATGTGCATCCCACATCAGATGAAAGGAAAGGAGGAAAATATTTAGTGCTGTTCTGTACAAAGGATGTGGAATCTTTCCCTTTTCAAGAGACAGAGTGTTAGATAAAACAAAGTTGGCCACTGCTAGCCAGCACAAATGGAGTAGGCTTTCTGTCCCAGAGCTGCCTGTATTTATCTGCAATGACATGGACACAAGGCTTCTGCCCTTGCGGGAGTTAATTTTGATGCTGCCCTATATCTGCATCCTATCTTAGCAGGGAGGATCCAACACTGACCTCTGGCAGTGCTTCTGCCACCTAAGTCAGGTCTAAGGGCATGAGATGCGTCACCCACAGCAAGAGGTTGAAGCTGGGAAATCTTAAACCTGGAGTCAAAACCAGTAGGTTTGTACAGCAGCAAAACAAAAGGCAAGACATAAAGTTAAAAAATGAAATAAAATGGAAGTTTATATAAATAAAGTCTCATGACAAGAAAGTTATGGTGGAAAGGTGATAGACAGCCTTGTGGAGTGAGCTTATCTACTCTGGTAGACCTCATCTTTCATTGTTCCCAAGTCTGGCATAACTAATACACAGACACATTCTATCACACCGCTGCAGCTTTCCAAACTCCTGCAAGCTGGCATTCCTTTAAAGAAAAAAAAATAAAATCCTGCTTTAAATTTGGTGGTTTTTTTTTTTTTTTGTTTTTGTTTTTTTTTGAGAAAAGCAGTACTCAAAATGCAGAACCTCCAGGCTGCATCAGCTATACCAGGACAATAACCGGTTCTCAAATACTCAGACCTCAGAATAATTAAAGTTTAGAGTCTTTAAACTGGAATCGTAGAATTGCCAGGGTTGGAAGGGACATCTAGAATCATCCAGTTCCAACACCCCTGTCGTGGGCAAGGACACCTCACACTAGATCAGGTTGCTCAGAGCCACATTCAGCCTGGCCTTAAAGACCTCCAGGGTTTGACACTGGCAGTTGATGGAAGCTGAGTTTCCTCTTGGTTGCTTGTGGCACATGATGGATAAAGTTTCCCAAATGCTGGTGCTTTTTTACTGCAGCATACCTCAGTCCTCGGTACTGCCACTGTCTGTTCACTAAGCAACTGCTACTGTTACAAGCATCATTAACCAAACAAGAAGGACAAACCTAGGTGAAATGGAAGCAGCTGGTCAGATGACAAGCGCTCAAGTATGATAAAATTATGCCAGGAGTGCCTATGGAAAGCAGGGAATTCCACTCCTGAGAGTGGGTGGGGATGCAATGCAACTTTAATGTCCAAGTCATAGAATCATAGAATGGTCTGGGTTGGAAGGAACCTCCAAAGGTCATCTAGTTCAATCCCTTCTCCAGTAAGCAGAGGCATCCTCAACTAGATCAAGTTGCCCAGAGCCCTGTTGAGCCTCACCTTGAATATTTTCAGGGATGGGTCCCCAACTACTTCCCTGTTGTTGTGTCCCACTAATGCCATGGTAAAGAACTTGTTCCTAAATTTATTTCCTAAATTATTTTCAAATCCATCTGTATGTTTCTATTTTTAGTGTTTTCATCTTCATGAGAATTTCACCCACACCACCTCCATGAATGGGGCTAAGGGCACGCAACTCAGATTCTTCAAAGTCAGTGCTCTAGGCTGAGAGCCTCAATTGAAGTCTGTCTTTAGGACATAGGCAGGGCACCCTCATAGCTTCCCAATCATTCCAGTGTTACTTCCTAAACAGTCTGCAGCAGTAAAAGTCTTTTCTCTAATGGAAGAAGAAATGCCCCACCTTGGCAGGAAAAGAGGAGCTGTGTTGTTTTGGGGGCAATATAGGCAGGTTTGTAAGACTCAATTACAAGATGTTGTGATACCAGTAAAAGATAGCAGAATATTTACAGACACACCTGAGGTAGCTGGACCAGGCAGCATAAAGTGTAAAGGCAATGTAGATACAAAACATCCACCATAAACCATTGAGCATTTCCTGATAAATATCATCTGAGCAATAATTTTGAAAGACTAAAAAGCAAGTTTGAGTAAAACCCCATGAAGCACCACCTGAAAGCACTGTCCTTAATCACAAAGAACATAAAATGTTCCATGGCTTGCAGTTTCTTAAAATCATAGAATGGTTTAGGTTGGAAGGGACCTCAAAGATCATCTAGTTCCAACTTACAGTTGCTTACAATCCACTTACAACTGCTGAACAACCCAGCAAACGCTTAGCCAACCGCATGGTTACAGCAAGAAAGCTGTTTAACTCCTTGCTCTGCTCACTGAAGCCCTGTGTGTCCATCCATGTTAGTGACTCTTGGGAAATTTATTAGCTGAGGAGTCTGTTACTGCTCTGACTCAGTAATTAGTGACATCAGTAGTCTTGTGGGCAATGAATCTGCAGTTGACTTCCTTGTGCAGATGTACAAAATAATGGCAGTGTTCACTAATTTACAGGTTGACATTTCTTTTGCATCAGTAAATCAGAGAAAGGAAGCCTCTGCTTTCTTTTTTTTTCCTTTTCAGAGAACTTTAACCAGATAACAGTCTTTGGATAACAAACAATTCCAAACCTGTAGTTTACAACCCCCTTTTCTCTGTAGCTGCAAATGCAAAGCATACAGCAGTGCGACTCATCCTGCAGCTCTCAAGAAAAAAGGCCACTGACCCCAGAGATCATGAAGGACCACACTAATCCCTCTAGGCTAAATCACAAACCTCACTGGGGCTGCTTCTAGGACCAGCTGCCTGCAGGGTGGATGTTGCCCATGGTACGCAATGTACTGCCTGCCAGCACCTTCAGTGTGCAACTGCTGGTTATCCATCATGCCTAATAAGCCATTTCTGTTCTCTGCATTTTTAGTATCCTGGAAATACTATGTTTAAGTGCTGTTACCTGGAGACATCAGCAGAAAGCAGACCTCGCTTTACTCACTGCTGTCCTTCCCTGCTCTAGGTATCCTCAAGAGACGTTCCCCATTCTTTAGTACTGGAATTTGGTAAAGTTTAGGCATTTTACTAGATAGCAGCAGCCATTATGTAGCTGATTCTGACTGAACTGCTCTTTAAAATGTCTATAAAAACCTTGCTGCCAGCCCTTTGGATGAGGCAAGTATGCCTGAGTCCCAGAATAAAGTTTATTGCATGTTTTCACATGTAACTATTTCACCTGTGACATTAAACATGAAAAACAATTAAAAAGGAAATCACATCTGAGACACAAAATAAATGAGCAATTTGTGTGCAGTGATGTGAAGTTCTGGAGCCCCCAACACAAGAAGGACATTGAACTGTTGGAGCCAGTCCAGAAGAAGTCACAAAGATGCTCAGAGGGCTGCAGCAACTCTGCTATGATGACAGGCTATGAGAGTTGGGGCTCTGCAGCCTGGAGAAGAGAAAGCTTCGAGGAGTCCTTGGAGTGGCCTTCCAGTATCTGAAGTGGACTACAGGAACGCTGGGGAGGGACTATTGACAAGGTCTTGTAATGACAAGATGAGGAGGAATGGTTTTAAACTGGTAGAGGGAGATTCAAACCAAGTATTAGGAAAGGTTCTTTCCAGCGAGGGTGGTGAGACACTGGCACAGGTTGCCCAGGGAGGCTGTGGATGCTCCCTCCCTGGAGGTGTTCTAGGCCAGGTTAGATGAGGCCTTGAGTGACCTGTTCTAGTGGGAGGTGTTCCTACCTATGGTGGGGGGCTGGAACTGGATGCTCTTTGAGGTCCCTTCCAACCTAAACCATCTATGATTCTATATGATGGCTTTTCTGCAGCCTCTTGTTTAGAAATTCAGACTTCAACCATTTAAAATGGTTTGCATGATCATTAAGATAAATCAGCAACATTTGACTGCAAATAGATGTGGGAAGATTCAGCTGAGTAGCTTTTAATCACTAATTTGGATGGGGGAGTTCTTATAACATAGCTTTTCATTAGTATGTTGGCTGCCCCTGAAAAAACTACATTAATATATAGAAATCTATTGCCACCTAAAGGCCTCTACCTTTTATATTGATTTGCTGTGTAAGTACAGCCTTAACCAGTGCACCCTGGGGTTAGCATTTAATTCTTGTAACAAGAAAGCTGTTAGTGCTTTGATAACCCTTCATGTGCTCCTCTCTCCTTATCCTGTCTCTCTCTTCATAAAAAGCACAAAAAATTTCCTCTAATTAGGCTGTAAAATGTACTGAGCAGTATTAGTCCCTCTCAGCCATGCTCACTACCTGCCACATTTCTTTTCTGGCTTTTTTCATCTCTGCAGAAAATAAGTCTCACTGTCTGCATGATGAACAAAAGCCTACGGTGGAATCCCTTAGATGTACTGCCGGTGTGCTAATGGTGTGGGACCCAGCAAATGCCAGAAAGTAGTGCCTTCAAGTAGTTCTCTTAACAAACAACCACTTTTCATTGCTGAAAGTCTGGGTTAAAAATAGCTTTCCTATGTAGTATGCATTTCATATTCAATAATCTCTGGTTTTTCTGACCATAAGAAATAAATTTATAACTTCTTCTAGTCCTTTTAAAAATAATACTGAAAGCATCAAGTGTCCTTCTTTTTCCTTCTTTCCTTCTTTCTTATCCTTCTTTCCACCATGGTGGTGTTAGGTCAGTGGTTCGACTCTGTGATCTTAGAGGTCTCTTCCAACCAAAGCAAATCTATTGTACTGTGATTTATTAGTGTTGTATCAATAAACAGTCCAGTGTGGTGCTTCTGCTTAAATTCTTATTAAATGACACTGCTTAACACATTGTTTTTAGGTTAGTGCAACCATACTGAGATGTGAACTTCTCCTGCACAATTGAACTTGGGCGAAAAAGCTCTGAATGGTCACTTTAAAACAAGTCAATGTTGGTTGTGATGCTCAAGATATTTTTTAACACTTAGCTTCTACAGCTAGAAGATTGCATAAATCATAGATTCATAGGATGGTTTGGATGGAATGGACCTTAAAGATCATCTAGTTCCTGCCTCCTTGCCATGGACAAGGGTTGCTCAAGGCCTCATCCAACCTGGCCCTCAACAGTTACAAGGAAGGGGCATCCATGATCTCTCTGGGTGACCTGTTCCAGTATTTCACCACCCTCACTGTCAGGAATTTCTACTGTCCAATCTAAATCTGTCCTCCTCAAGCTTCAATCCATTCCCTCTCATCCTATTAGTACAAATCCTTGTAAAAAGTCCCTTTCCAGCTTTCTTGTATGCCCCTTCCAGGTACTGGAGACTCCTCCAGACTGAACAGTCCCAGGTCTCTCAGCTTGTCCCTATAGGGGAGGTTCTCCAGCCCCTGGTCATCTTTGTGGCCTCCTCTAGACCTGCTCCAGCAGCTTCATGTCCTTCTTATGCTAGGGACACCAGAACTGGATGCAGAACTCCAGGTATGGTCTCACCAGAGCAGAGAGGCAGAATCCTCTCCCTGTCCTGCTACTTTCACTGCTTTTGGTGCAGCCTAGCACACAGCTGCCTGCTGGGCTGCCAGTGACCAATGCCAGCTCACACTGAGTTTTTCATCAACTGACACCCTCAAGTCCTTCTCCTCCAGACTGCTCTCAATGGTGGGGTTTGAAGAGAAGAGCTGAGGAAGCATCCAGTGATAGCATACATTGTTAGAGTTTCTGGGTGGAACTTTCCAGAGGATCTTGATGAAAGCGAGTTTGATTTCCTTCATGCTTTTCTGTTGCTTGTGTCCACAGCACATCAGTACCTGCTGCTGTTGAAGCTGTGCCACTTTGTGTGAAGCATGCTTGGACAGCAAGACCTACCACAAGTTGGGCTGCAGGCAGATCTTCTAACAGATATCTGGGCTGAATCACCACAGAGCTATGCTAAGTTGCTCATTCCCTCCAACGTGAGCATTGAATCCTATCTTATTCTGGTACTCGGGGAAAAAAAAGCCTTTGTCAGTGCATTTCAGCAAAATCCCCTGCACTTATCATCCTGTGCACAGGTATTGGCAGGGCCACAACCCAACCTTCCATCTCCTACTTGTCCAATGAAAAGATATTTTACACAGCGTCACAGCTTGAACAGTAACAGTCTTCTTGAGCTTGGCTTAGGTGAGCATGCCTGTAGGGTTTCTCTGCTAATCATCCCGTAAAATGCTGCCTTCTCAAACTCCTTCACAGGAGTGACTCTAGAACAGCCCTCAGCTCCTGGTTGGAAAGCCTACAGATGGACATCTGAGTGTCCAGCCTGAGTGGACCCATGGGAAGTACAGGCAAGTAAAAGCACATTTTGAGTAAGGACTAAATATAAACGCAACATAAACAGCACTTAGGGCTCTGTGTTAGGTTACTCAGAACACTTTGACTGCTACACCATGTGCTAGTTTAGCCGTACACTTAAACATTGGTAGGTACTAGAAATGCTTAACACACAGCACTTTACTACAGAGAATAACCTTGCCAAATAGGTACAAGAAGAAAAAGGAGAAGGGAATGGCCAAGCCACACCATATTTCAGAGTGTGCCTTTTAGAAACTGATTGGCATCAAGTTGCACCCATTGATGAAGGACACTTCACTGCTGTCAGCCCAAAGCTGTGCCTGTGCCTCCTCCGGTGATGCTGCTTTTGCTGCTCTGTCATGCAGCAGTGATGCGCCCTTGCCTCATTATCAGAACTATTGCCATGTTAATGACATGCAAGCAGCACCTTCTGTAGATCATGGCTGAACACAAGTTCATTAGCAGAGTATTGCAACATCCCAGGTGAAAAAAAACCCAAACACACACTTAATTTGATAAATAAGCTAGTTAAGTATTTTTTAATCTAGTGGGTCAGGTTTTTATGCACTGTGTTTGTAGATTTGGTTTTCATTAATGCCAAATGACGCCTGCATGAAGTACTTCTATCTCATATGAAAGGCATGATGCCAATGAGCATCCCTTTGGTTGCCAAGTATCAGGAAACCCCTTTAATTATCCATTTTGTACTTAGGATGAAGCAGAGGGAGATTCCATTGCTCTGTGGACATGTTCCATAACTTAGCAACCGCCTTACAGATGCCTTCACCTCAGGAGATTGCAAAAAGGTAGAACTGGCTGTCTGCATTACTCCTTTGTGAAGCAGTGCAAAGCACTGATGGCCAGTAGCAAATCCACAAGGGTAAAAAAGAAAAGAAAGAATATTTTGGAGCTTTATTCTCTCTTAACTGCAGCTACAGCTGGCCAGCGCCAGAACAAGAGGACACAGCCTCAAGCTGTGCCAGGGGAGATTTAGGCTGGAGGTGAGGAGAAAGTTCTTCACTGAGAGAGTCATTGGACACTGGAATGGGCTGCCTGGGGAGGTGGTGGAGTGACCGTCCCTGGAGCTGTTCAAGGCAGGACTGGACGTGGCACTTGGTGCCATGGTCTGGCCTTGAGCTGTGTGGTAAAGGGTTGGACTTGATGATCTGTGAGGTCTCTTCCAACCCAGATGATACTGTGAGACTGTGATACTGTGAGTTGGCAATTAATCACGTGAGGACTTTTACAGCTTTCTAGCTCATCAGAAATTCTTCAGATACCTTTGTAGCTGCTAACTCTCTGTTACTCTCTGTTTTGCTCTTCATGTCTTCTCTTGTCAGCAGATTTATGAGCCTTTTTAAGCTTTTTTCAGAGCTTTTGTCACCACGTCTCAGGTGAATTAAAAAATCACACTTTTTGCATTGCAAAAATAACTTTTAAAGCTTTTCTCACAGAGAGAAAAAAATTTGAGCCTTTTTTTTTTTCCCTGTCTCTTCCTTCTTGGGCCTTAACAGATTTATGACTTTCACCTGATACATCTTTCCTGATGTTCATCGCTGTCATAAATCTTCTCCTGCTTTTTTGCAGACCTCTGTTGTTAAAACAGCTAACTTAAGTCCTTTAAAAGTCTGAAACAGTTCATAATAGCAACTTCCATGCTTCTTAAAGAGCTCTCTTCATGTGTAATGTGTCTCTTTCAGAGGAAGCTTGAATCCTCGTATTTCCCACTCTAAGTTCCCCTTTAGCTCACCTTAAATATCCAGCAGTTCAGGTGTCAACCCTTTGGGCCCAATTCTGTTTCCTTTTGGCAGCTATGATCCAAAGGGGCCCTGTGACTGGTCATCTATCCGATGATCAAATTTCCCCATCACGTTGGGATCACCATTTGTCACAGGCTGAGATACCATAGTATCAGAAGAGACAGGGCTATGCTTAACATAAGTAAATTCCAAGTTCAGACCCATTTATTGCACCCCAAGCATGGGGTTCTATACTTTCTATCAGAAGGCTACATAAGAAGGTTACAAATCATGTCAAACCACTATTGGTTACGTACACTTGCGTTAGGGCTAGGTTAGGCTTACACGCTAGTTAGCTTCATATTCTCTCAACAACACCTATATTATGTCTGGCAATTCTACCAGCAGAGACAGGTGAAACCCACAGACTCCAGGCTTACATTTGTTACACCATTCTCTAGGGTCATTCCAACCCTCTATCAGTACTTCTGAACTCGTGCACTCTCTCCTGTCCATGGCTTGTTTTCCACTGTATAATATTCAGACTATTCTATAAAATCACTGCATTTAATATTACTCAATCCAACATTGGAGGAGTAGCTAGCTCACTAACAGCTTACATTCAAGTGCAAGTGTGCAGTTTGTAGCCAAGTAAGAACACAGTCTCATGATTTTATGCTGGCTTTTTTGTGTACTACTTGCTAGGCTGCTAAATTTATGAACCTGAAAGGGCAGCAGTGCGGATAATCAGTGCCAGTGTGATGTGAGGCACTGGATTGTTGGTCCCACAGATTCAGGGACTGGGGCACTTCCTTCCCTAGGACAGGACTAGGCTAAGACAACAGCCTCTGGCTGGCTTCCCTGACTTGCACCGGAATTTGGGACATGCACACTCTCAGTCCTGCTCAGTGTCTTTTGCAGAGGGCAAGGACTACAGGGCAAGAAAGAAGTGATTTCAGTCTTCTATTTGCTTGTGGGTCAAGTTCCATAGCATTTAATGATGTTGGACTCATACTGAGATCAAGGACATGTTCTTTAGAGTCACAGAATCATTTCAGTTGAAAAGAACTCTAAGATCATCAAGTCTAATTGTCAATCTAACACCACCATGGCCATTAAACCACATCCCAAAGTGCTATGTCCACATATTTTTTGAATGCCCCCAGAGATGGTGACTTCACCACCTCCCTGGGCAGCTTGTTCCAATGCCTGACTACTCTTTCAGGAAGTGAATTTTCCTAAGCTCCAAACTAAACCTCCCCTGGCACAATTTCAGGCCATTTCCTCTCATCCTATCACCTGATACTAGGGACAAGAGACCAACCCCCACCACACTGCAATCTCTTTACAGTAGTTGTAGAGCGCAATGAGGTTGTTACCTCATTACTACTACTATCTGTGGTTTCACATACACAACTGGAAGAGATCATGTAGTCAGGTGAATCTCGAGAGCCTGGTTCTTTATGCTAATTTGGAAGTGGCATCATAACGCTATGGTCAGCAAGTCTGGTACCACGGAGTTAACTTTCAGCTTGTATACCAAACGCAAATCAGTGAGGAAATTCATTGTTACATGCAGACTCTAATTATTTAAAAGATAATTTGCATGCTACACAGAAATAAATTAGCTCCCAGGTGACAGCTGCTCTACTGTGTCCATTCCTGGAATAGATGCCATGCTGGGAAACCTAAATGCAGAGCAAAAATTAAAAGGTGGTACTTTCTTGCTGTGTAGGAAGACCCTCCACAGAACAGAGGGATAAAGAAGGGAGGAGGGGAATGATTGTTACAAACCATCAAGCTCAGAAGCCTAACTAAAACCCACAACATTTCCGCTGTCTGCATTTTCTTGTCACTAAGGGCACTTCACATCTTGGCAGAAACAGTGTGTTACATGTACTAGTTTAAAAAGATGTTTTTTCAAAGGCAAAGACACAAATTCAGTTCCTAACATCAAGTTTTCATTCACACAGTCCTGTGAGATCATTACAGACCACCTGAACACCACTCAAACCAGTTTTCTCTCTTTTTATCATGAATGCATTTTCATATTCCTCACCAAAGGGAGACCAGCCACCACTTTTTGTCCACATAAAAAGCTTCAAGACAATCTTCATCTCATTTTTCATTGCAATGCTTTTCTCATAGCTGGTGTCCCTCATGGTCAGGTTTTTATGCTGTGTATTGTCCAATGTGTGTGCATTGCATGCAGCACTGGGTTATGTGGATGTACGTCCGTTGTGTATGTGATATGATAGGAGACTGTATTATATTTCCAGCCTTTTTCCTTTCTCTGTCTCCTGACAGAAGCAATTTCCTGTGCCAGTCTGCTTTGTGCTAGGAGTGTTGCATGAAGATTAAAGGCAGTTTGTTCCCTTCCCTCTCCTTTTCCTCAACCCTTCACTTCAAGGTATTTACTTTTCTGCAGTGGATCACTCCTTTGTTTCCCACTTGCCAGAGAATCCCATCATAGAATCATAGAATCAACCAGGTTGGAAGAGACCTCCAAGATCATCTAGTCCAACCTATCACCCAGCCCTATCCAGTCAACCAGACCATGGCACTAAGTGCCTTATCCAGTCTTTTCTTGAAGACCCCCAGGGACGGTGCCTCCACCACCTCCCTGGGCAGCCCATTCCAATGCCAATCACTCTCTCTGGGAAGAACTTCTTCCTAACATCCAGCCTAGACCTACCCTGGCACAACTTGAGGCTGTGTCCCCTTGTTCTATTGCTGGTTGCCTGGGAGAAGAGGCCACCCCCACCTGGCTACAATGCCCATTCAGGTAGTTGTAGAGAGTAATAAGATCTGTTCAGAGTGTAGGCATTTGTAACAGGAACATCAAAGCTGAGGTGAATGGAAATGTGCCTGTATGTGTGCATGTGTGTGTGAAAGAACTGCAAGAAACCAGTGAGCAAGGACTGAAAACCAGCAGATGTTAATTGCTACAGAGCAGCATATGTGATTTCATTCAAATGACCAAATGGCAAGGAGAAGGAACAAACCTATCTAAAGGTAAGATATAAAGAAGATTAAAAACAGGACTGGAGGCAATGAAATAACCAGATGAGGAAAATCTGGCAACTGTAATTGAGGAATTTAGCCACCTAATGAGAGGTGAGATAAAATAATGAGGCAAAAGATCCCAAACAACAGCCTCAGGCAGACAGCTCTTAGCCAGACCACCTGGACACACAGGTCATGCTGTCTGTGAGTATGTGGATGTGAGAGGACCCTGACCTTGCACAGCTTTGAGTCCTGGTGAGCAAAGACCAGTTCAGATGCACACAGTGACCAGGGGCTGCTGGCTGCCTCAGCAAGTGTACGTGCTGCCATCAGATGAGGCTGCAGGTCTGACTCTTACTCTGCTGGCTGGCTGACTCATCCTATTAACAGATCATCACCATGAGCTTCATCTCTCCTCAGATTTTTAAATTCTCAGATGGATGCTTGGGGATCCTATCAGGGGAGCAAGGGAAGCCAACATGTTCTTAATTTCTCTCCTTGAGAAATAAGCTGTCTGTTCACAGGATCACAGGATGTTAGGGGTTGGAAGTGACCCAAAGACATCATTGAGTCCTGCCAAAGCAGGACCATAATCTAGCTCAGGTCACTCAGGAACACATCCAGATGGGCCTTGAAAGTCACCAGTGAAGGAGACTCCACAATCTCTCTAGGGAGCCTGTTCCAGTGCTCTGTGACCCTTACAGTAAAGAAGTTCCCCCTTGTATGGAGGTGGAACCTCCTGTGCTGCAGCTTAAATCCATTGCTCCTTTTCCTATCTTAGGCAGCAAGTGAGCAGAGCCTGTCATCCCCCATCCCCCCCAGTATCCAGCCCTCAGATATTTATAAATGTTTATTAAACCACCTCTTCAAAATCTGGCCAGATTGCAGGTGAATGCAGCTGCACAGAGTCCCTGGGCCAACATGCAGCAAGTGAGAGAAAAGGGAACAAATGTTGGTTGTGTCACAGTCGGGAAAGTGCTGCCATCTTTGTGGTAGGCAGAAATCCCAAACCAAGATGATTTGCTCTTCCACATGTTGATATTGGTGTGAAGCTTGCTAGTACATATAACAGCTGACAAGTGTAACTACATCTGGGCAAACAACAAGAGTGATCAAGTCACAGCTATGTTTGTGTACTGTAAAACCATGAAAAAGACTGATGACTCTTTGCCCCAACCTGAATATGGAGTTTCTTCCTCTGCCAAAATGTATTAGCTTGTCTGATCAGCTGTGACATGGAAAGAAAAAACAATCTTAGCCTGGAACTGGTGCAATTGTGTCATCCTCCTTCAGCTTCTACTTAACACCTATTGACAATACACTGTTTACATGAACTTTACATCTGCAGGGTGCCATTCCTCTCCTATAACCCAACATCTGATATAAATCAAAATCAATCCCAGCAGCAGCAATCATTCACAAGTTTCATACTCCCCTTAGCAGAGGCATACAGAGGTCTTCTGAAGTGAAATCTATGAAGAAGCCCTTTTGTCCAAGAAACATCTGAAGTCTGTGTTCATCCTGTCTCCCAGTACAAGATGAAAGTTAAAAAGTGAGGGGCTAGACTCTTGTGCTAGTTTGAAGCTAGCTAAGAATGTTTTGGTGAAAAGACCTAGATTACAGGTTGTAAAAGGAAAACAGTGGTGATGTCTACTTTGCTCACAGGCTTGCTGAGATGTATGGGAACAAGAAATAAAAACACAGATAACCACTCTCACTTGGGCTGCTGGCTGAGCTGCATCTCTCTAACCTCACTCTCCATTTCGGACTTATCCACTTTGCTTCCTAACCCCCTGGCCAAGCCTCCATTCTTCCTTGGGCCTGGGGTAAGGTTGAGAGGGGCAGGGGGAAGGTGCAGGGGTGGTTGAGAGCCCCTCCTGGGGACTCAGGTTTCTGGGAGGGGAGTTGTGTTTCTGTATTCCCTTTTACCTTGTCTATTTCTGTCTATAACTGTATAGACTGTAAATATCTGCTTGTTTATTTTGCTAGCTGTAGATATAAGCTTTGTTCATATTTCCAGAGCTGGCTGAGTCTAGTCTGGGTGATTTCTAAAAGTGTGTGGGGTGTGGAACACCCAAACCATCACATCTTATATTTGGCACTCAACGTGGGGCAAATTCATTTGGAGTGATTGTTAATTAACTCTGGGAATCAGAATGAAGCTAATGAAGCAGCTATTTTACTCAGTGGGGGCTATTGTGTGGCTTGTTTTCTGTTTTCTTGTGTATAGTTGGATCAAAGACCAAATTGGTTATTTTTGTTAAATATGATTTTTAAGAAGATCAAAGCTGAACTCACATCCATTTTCTGGAGTTGGGGGCATTTCATCCTTGGTTATATTGGTTTTAATGTCACTGAGTCTTTTACCAGTAATGTTACAGGGGTTTTCACCAGGAAATGGAAGTAGTACTTCTGCTTTATCTACAGCCCTCATGAGAGTTATCTTACCTAAAACTGAGATGGCAGACACTTGTTCAGAATTTTATTCATGTCAGACTGTGGCATTTCTGTTGATTGTGATTTCAGGTCTTGTAATTTTGATTTTCCTATTAATTTTGGCATTATGTACAAAAAATGTGAGTGCAATGCCTTCAAGAACTAAAAAGCTGTCTGTGTCCCAGATGAAAAATAAATAATGTATCAGTGTAAGCAAAACCAAAGAAAATTCAGGGGCACAGCAAGGAACAACCACTACACCTCCTCCCCAAGATTCTGGGAAAGCTGCCAATATTCCTATCAGGAATGATAATGAGGCAGGATGCCCAGGAGTACAGGGAGATAATAAAACTCAAGATGTACCCCAGCTAGTAACAGTAACACAGCCAGTTTGAATCCCCAGGCAACAGACAAGAAAGACCCAACCTCTAAAGCAGATTTGAATTCACAGCCCTCAGGCCAGACCCCAGTAATTCAAACCCACCAGCAGACTTGTCAAAGTCTGTCTCTGCGCAGGCCATCTTGGCTCCTGCCAGAGCCCGAGCTGAGACACGGCACTTGACAAAGAGTGATTCAAAAGAGGATTCAGGAGAGGGGACCTCTGGTGAGCAAGAGGAGGAAGAGGAGACATATAGTCTGCAATATTTGGCCAACATGCTTAGATCTCAGTACTCTGACGAGAGGAGCACTGTGAGGTTGGCTGCCAAGAAAGAGGAAGGTTCTGATGAGTTTAAGAGTGCTCTTAGGAAATTTCTGTTTCTAGGCCAGGGACAACCAGAACAAGAAGAGGAAGAGGAGGAGGATGACATCCAGGACTCCAACGATCCCCTCAGAGAGGTCAGGGAAGTTAGAAAGGAATACTCAAGGGAATCAGGAGAGCAGTTCCTGAGCTGGCTGGTGAGATGCCGTAGCATTGGTGCTAATGCCCTGCAGGTAGGAGACAAGTCTGCCAAGCAGCTGGGACTACTCACCAAGGAGAGTTGAGTGGACAAATACCTGGCAAGTCCTCTTGGTAAGGTTAGCTTGTGGACACATCTCCTGTTGGCTGTGGCTATGAGATATCCTTCCCAAGATGATCTGCCATGGGCAGCCAAGAAGTGGAACACCGTTGAGCAGGTAATTAAGCTTCTGAAGGAGTTTGCTGTGAAGGAAGTGCTTTATGGAGATCATGGCACACATGAGCCTGATGACATTCCTCTTGGAACAGGTCTCATGAAGAAGCTTATCAAGCTTGCTCCTTCATCCTATGCTAACATCTTGGCTAGCAGGTTTCTGTCAAGGAGTGATAATGGAAAGTCTTTCACTGTGGGTGAATTCACTGACCAGCTCAGGCAGATAGAGTACAGCTTGTCACATTCTGCCATAGTCTCTGACATAAAAACTCTAGCTGCAGAGCTGAAAGAGGGCATTGAGAATGGCATCATGAACAGCATGAGAGAACAGAAGTAGGATCTTAAAGCCTCCATTTGTAATTTGGTAAAGGATACCATCCCTGCATCATCTGAATGGGTGCATGTTTCTGCCATCAGGAACAGACGACCACCTCCTGCAAGGCAATTCCAGCTCAGGAGGAGACAAATTCCACCTGGACATCCGTAACCACGTGCGTCACTGTGGATAATTCTGCATGACAGAGTCTATCACTATTTCTGCAATCACTGGTGGATCTCAAGAGTTAACTAAGTTGCAGTCTGAGATAAGTTTAACTGGTAAAGAGTGGAAGAAACATACTATTGTAACTGCTCCTGATGCGCCTTGCATTCTGGCAATTGACTTTTTGAGACAAGGTTGTTTCAAAGATCCTAAAGGTCACAAATGGGCTTTTGGAATAGCATCTGTAGAGATTGAGGATGGTAAATTGAAATTGTCCATTAGACCTGAACTTTCTGATGAATCTGCAGTTGTGGGACATCATGACATGGAGGATCTGGAGCTGCCAATTGCTACTCAAACTGTGCACCACAGGCAGTACAGAACTAACCGTGACTCTTTGTTGCCCATTCATCAGCTGATTCATCAACCGGAGAGTCAGGCTGTCATCGAGAAAGCTCATTCACCTTTCAACAGTCCCATCTGGACTGTGTGCAGGCCTAACAGAGACTGGTGACTGACAGTTGATTTTTGTGCCCTCAACGAGGTGACTCCACCCGTGAGTGCAGCTGTGCCAGACATGCTGGAACTCCAGTACGAGCTGGAATCGAAGGAGGCTAAATGGTATGGAACCATAGACATTGCTAATGCTTTCTTCTCTATTCCCATAGCAAAGGCGTGCAGGCCTCAGTTTGCATTCACCTGGAGAGGAATCCAGTACCAGCTCAACCGTTTGCCTCAGGGGTGGAAGCACAGCTCAACCATCTGTCACTCAGTCATCCACAATGCACTGGAGAAAGGTAAAGCTCCAGAGCACATCCAGTACATCGACGACATCATTGTGTGGGGCCAAACTGCTGAGGAAGTCTTCGAGAAAGGTAACAAAATCATTGACATTCTGTTGCAAGCAGGTTTTGCCATTAAGAGAGACAAGGTCAAAGGACCTGCCAGAGAAATTCAGTTTCTGGGAGTGCAGTGGCAGGATGGTCGCCGTCACATTCCTCAGGATGTGATCAACAAAGTCTCTACCATGACAGTTCCCACCAATAAGAAGGACACTCTCTCTTTCTTGGGTGCAGTGGGATTTTGGAGACTACACATTCCTGCATTCAGTCAAACTGTCAAACCTCTGCATGATGTGACTCGTAAGAGGAACAATTTTGAGTGGGGACCTGAACAACAAGCAGCCTTTGATCAGATCAAGCGAGAAGTAGTCCATGCAGTGGGCTTGGGACCTGTGTGATCTGGTTCAGGCATTAAAAACATTCTGTACACGGCTGCCAGTGACAATGGTCCAAGTTGGAGTCTTTGGCAGAGAGCTCCAAATGAAACATGTGGTTGTCCTCTTGGTTTCTGGGGTCGTGGCTACAGAGGTTCAGAGGCAAATTACATCCCAAGAGAGAAAGAGATGCTAGCAGCCTATGAAGGAGTGAATGCAGCTTCTGAAGTGATTGGAACTGAGTCACAATTGCTTTTAGCTCTTAGATTGCCAGTTCTAAACTGGATGTTCAAAGGCAAAGGTTCAGCACCACATCATGCCACAGATGCAACCTGGTCTAAATGGATGGCTTTGATAACCCAACGAGCACGAATGGGTAATCTTGACCGACCTGGTCTGGTGGAGGTGATCACCAACTGGCCGGAAGACACAGACTGTTCCAAACCTCCAGAGGAGAAAATAACTCGTGCTGAGGAAGCTCCTCCCTATGGTGATCTCTCTGATCAGGAAAAGAACTATGCTTTGTTCACAGATGATTCCTGTTGTCTTGTTGGGAACAAGCGAAGATGGAAGTCAGCGGTTTGGAGTCCTACCAGGAGAGTTACCAAAGTGAGAGATGGAGAAGGAGAATCCAGTCAGTTTGCTGAGGTAAAAGCTGTCCAACTTGCTCTTGATGTGGCTGAACGTGAGAATTGGCCTATCCTTTACCTCTACACCGACTCATGGATGGTAGCCAATGCTCTATGGGGTTGGCTGAAGGACTGGAAGAAGCATGGTTGGCAGAGGAAAGGAAAGCCTATTTGGTGTGCTGATCTATGGCAGGACATTGATGCACGGCTGGAGAGAACTCCAGTGAAGGTGCGGCACGTAGATGCACACATGCCTAAGAGCAGAGCCACTGAGGAACATCAACATAACCAGAAGGCAGATCAAGCTGCTAAGATTGCTCAAGTTGATACCAACTCTGATCTTGACCTTGATTGGAAACACCGAGGTGAGCTGTTCCTAGCTCGGTGGGCCCATGACTCATCTGGACATCAAGGCAGAGATGCAACATACCGATGGGCTCGTGATAGGTCAATTGACTTGTCCATGGATGCTATCACCCAAGTCATCCATGACTGTGACATTTGTGCTGCTATTAAGCAGGCTAAGCGAATCAAGCCCTCATGGTATGGTGAGAGATGGTCAAAGTACAAGTATGGAGAAGCCTGGCAGATTGACTACATCACTTATGTGCTGACGATGGTAGAGGCCAGCACTGGATAGTTGGAAACCTATCCAGTTCCACATGCTACTGCACGTAACACCATTGTTGGCTTGGAGAGACAGATCATGTGGAGACATGGAACTCCAGAGAGAATCGAGTCAGACAATGGCACTCATTTCAAGAACAATCTTGTGAAAAACTGGGCCAAAGAGCATGGCATTGAGTGGATCTATCACACACCCTACTGTGCTCCAGCTGCAGGGAAGATTGAACCCTACAATGGTTTGCTGAAAACCACCCTAAAGGCCATGGGGGGTGGAACTCTGAAAAACTGGGACAAACATTTAACTCTGACTTGCTACATACATTATGGGAAGTAAGTATGCTGGAGGAGAATGAATGATTAAATAAGCAAGGGAAGACTTACAGAAGAAAATCTAATGCCGTTTATTCTCACTCTGAAGTTCTACAAAAATAAGAAGGAATAATTTTTAACGTCTGGCTTCTGCTTTATTACACAGAGCTGTAGTTTTCCTTTCTGTAAGTTGCCCTCTATTTGGGACAAACATTTAGCACAAGCTACCTGGTTGGTAAATAGTAGAGGTTCAGTAAACAGAGCAGGACCTGCACAATCAGATTTGGTCCAAACCGTAGACAGTGATAAAGTTCCTGTTGTACGTGAGAAGAATCTTTTAGGGAAAACTATTTGGGTATTTTCTCCTTTGGGCGAAGGGAAACTGTGGAAGAATTTCTCACCAGTCGAGGACATAAAGTCATAAACATGAGCAACCTGCACTGAGAATGTCCTTGGTTCCCAGCCGGGCCAGGAAATCGAGATGTAAACAGCTGAGCACCCCACACACAGCTGCAGTGGGCAGAGACTAGATAACTAAGGGGGCTGGAGTGGGTGGTCTGGAAGGCTGACCCTTAGAATGTTGTGATAAGTTAACCTATGCATGAATTACATGTAGCCTTTCAATTATCACCTCTAACCAATCTTAAGCTGAGCATGCCTCTTGCTAGAATGCATGTAAGTCACTGTATCACGGAAATAAAGGGGACTTGACCATCTAACCACACTGGTGAACAAAGAGTCATCCTCCCATAGCGCTCCAGCAAACGGTTTTTCTCCACAGGAAACCTGTCCAAGAGGTGGTGTCTGCTGAAGGTCCTGGTCACACCTACTGGGTAATGCAGGAGAATGGTGAAATCCAGTGTATTCCACAGAGAAATCTAACCTTAGCTGAGAGAGTTTAAATTCAGAGTGTATCATACAAGCTGTTAGGAGTTTCTGGTGTAGGTACCATTGGCATCCAACACTGGAAGAATCTATGAGAGAATCTACAGTACATGAGCACGAACCCAACGTCACCTGGGAGTCCCTGTTCTCGTCTCATCTGTGAGGAGACAAACTTTCTGAGCTTTTGAATCACCTACATCAGAGATAGCCAGAATGAAGTGTGAACTGAACTTGTAAAATTCATTAGTGTAAATATTGTTTTAGATTAGATCAGATAGTTCTCAGTAGACAGGGGTAGATTGTGCTAGTTTGAAGCTAGCTAGAATGTTTTGGTGAGAAGAACTGGATTACAGGTTGTAAAAGGAAAACAGTGGTGATGTCTACTTTGCTCATAGGCTTGCTGAGGTGTATGGGAACAAGAAATAAAAACATAGCTAACCACTCTCACTGGGGCTGCTGGCTGAGCTGCATCTCTCTAACCTCACTCTCCATTTTGGGCTAATCCACTTTGCTTCCTAACCCCCTGGCCGAACCTCCATTCTTCCTTGGGACTGTGGTAAGCTTGAGAGGGGCAGGGGGAAGGTGAAGGGGCAGTTGAGAGCCCCTTCTGGGGACTCAGGTTTCTGGGAGGGGAGTTGTGTTTCTTTTACCTTGTCTATTTCTGTCAACTGTATAGACTAAATATCTGCTTGTTTATTTTGCTAGCTGTAGATATAAGCTTCGTTCATATTTCCAGAGCTGGCTGAGTCTAGTCTGGGTGATTTCTAAAAGTGTGTGGGGTGTGGAACACCCAAACCATCACAACTCTAATATTTATGAGTGCAGGATGAAGACTATAAAGCACATCAGAAGAACTGTAAGAGCTGCACATTCAGTGCTGGTGAAGCCCTGAGTCCTTTGCCCTTTGAGCCAGCAGCTGATGCCACTGTAGATAAAAAAATGGCACAGCAAACAATTCTCTGTGTCTAATAGAAGAGTTTGCCTGGTCCCCCTCCCCTATTTCAGCAGACATCCTCATTTCTGTATCGTTAGCAGGATATGATAACTGCCTAATCCATGTTCTGGTGACACTTTTGACATTGCAAAAGCTAGAGAAAGGCATGGGAATGAAGAGTCTCTTAATTTACCATTTTCAGGTATCAAGTGCTCCATTCCTACAGAATCTTTTGAACCTGTTGACTGCTGTTATCATGAAAAGTGTCTTTCAGACCACAGCACATCCTTTACAGCAAGCTTTTCAAGGAACATTGCTTAATCTGAACATTTTGCTACCCTTTATGCCCTTCTTCAAGTCACTTCTATTTAGAAGAGAATCATACCTGGAAGATTTTAAGCCCTCAAACCATCCTCTTTGTATTATGATTAAAATTTTCACCATTTGTTCCTCTGCTTGACTTTCTGTCTGCAGATCAGCTGATCTAATGTGGAACTTCTCTGTGACTATTTATGATCCCAACCCACCACTTGTGAAGGATTTAAAAAAAAAAACATTAAAATAAGCTCTATCAGCAAGCTCTTCCTTGCTTCATGCTTATCTATAAAGAATTCTGCCTTGTGAATGAAAAGGTTGGGGGTTTATTTTTCTGGGGTTTGAAAACTCAAGCTTGGCCTCAAAAGCACTTGTTTTCAATGAGCCATGGGGAATAAAACAAGTTTGAGTTTTTAGGCCAAGAAGTTTTAAGAGATGAAATTCTGAAGAAGTAGCAGAAGATAAATGATATGATAGATCTCCATTTTTTTCAGATGCTCCTCTCTCCATAACAACCTCCCTAATTAAGTTTGCATTTCCAAAAGCAATGAAAAGTTCTCTCAGGGCAGATGGCACATAAATCTTGGCTAGCAAGAGCCAGGCGCTTTAGGCTCTGCTGTTACTTGTGAGAACTTCGTCCTTGCCTTAGAACATGCAATCCCCAGGATCTCCTTGCCTTAGAACACACAGTCCCCAGGATCTCCTTGCCCTTGCTTCAGCACAGCAGGTGGACCTCAAAGTCTACAAGACCTGTTTCATTGCTGCAAAATTCTGTGGTGGCAGAGGTCCTGCAGGCTGGATGGAGAACCTCCAATGAACATGCAGGGTCCTGACACAGCCCCCTGTTATACACTTGAGTGAAAATAAGTCCTTTGCACAGAGAACACAGTCCAGAAGATAAATCTGGGGGGTTGTTTTATCACCAGATAAGCAGAAAGGTTGTTGACATTTGAAAGTGGCTTAGGCTCATAGAATCAGCCAGGGTTGGAAGGGACCACAAGGATCATCTAGTTCCAACCCCCTCGCAATGGGCAGTGGCATCTCACACTAGATCAGGATGTCTAGAGCCTCATCCAGCCTGGCCTTAAACACTTCCAGGGATGAGGCTTCCACCAGCTCCCTGGGCAACACGTTCTAGGGTCTCAACACTCTCATGCTCTCAGACATCCAGTCTGAATCTACCCATTTCTAGCTTTGTTCCATTCCTCCCAGTCCTATCACTACCTGACATTCTAAAAAGTCCCTCCCTGGCTTTCTTGTAGGCCCCCTAAAGATATTGAAAGGCTACAATAAGGTCACCTCTGAGCCTTCTCTCTAGACTGAACAGCCTCAACTCCCTCAGTTTCTCCTCATAGCAGAGGTGCTCCAGCAGTGTGATCATCCTTATGGCCCTGCTCTGGACATGTTCCAGCACATCCAGATCTTTCTTATAATAGTGGCTCCAGAACTGGATGCAGTACTCCAGGTGGGGTCTCACCAGTGTGGAGCAGAGAGGGAGGATCACTTCCCTCACCCTGCTGCCCACATTTCTCCTGATGCAGCCCAGGATCTGGTTGGCTTTCTGAGCTGCAAGAGCACACTGACAGCTCATATTGAGCTTCTCATCCACTAGCACCCCCAAGTCCCTCTTCTCAGGGCTGCTCTCAAGTCTTCTGAGTGTGAAACTTCAATATAAAAGGACTGCTCAGGTTCAGCTTGAGTTAAGTCTATTGAACGCCCTGAGCAAAAGTTATAATGATACTGAAAGAAGGAGGTCCCTTCCAACCCCTGACATCCTGTGTTCTTGTGATCCTGTGAAATTCTCTTTCAGAGGAAAGATGGTCAAGTAAACCATTGCTTTGTCTCCAAATATCTCTCAAACACACAGCTCTTTTCCCAGAAGGATCTTCAGGGCTTGCATTGTCACTGGTGATTTTGAACAAATAACAGCTTTTTAAAAAAACCTACTCTTTGTTCTAAGGGAAAACACCCAGAAGATAAGCCATCATAAAATAAAACCAAAATTCTGCCAGGATGCAGAATGTGGGTCTGGTGTTGAGCTCCTCTTACCTGTAAAGATCTGTAATCTGCCCATCACGCCAGCGGTAGCAAAGGTCATTGAGAAGACGCTCATGCTGCCCATACAAGCAAATGTAATTGGAGACAGGAAAGGGCTCTTTTGAAAAGCAGGTGATGCTCTCTACCATGCTGTCCTTGCTGAGATGCATCCGGAAGTAATTCCCAAGTCGTGCCTCTCCTGTTACAATCTCCATCCCCTGCACCAGAAAATCGAAGGAAAGCTGTGGAGATGATGTGGCACACAACCAGTACTGGCTAGGCTTCCCTAGCTGGTGTTTGCCATTTCTTAAAACCCACAAACTTTTTATTTTTAACCAAGAATACTCATTCCTGGGAACAGGTTTTACACAACAAGGCACTTCACTATGAGGATGGAGCCAGGCTCTTCTTGGTGATGCCCAATGACAGGACAAGGGTCAATGGGTGGAAGCTGAGGCATAGGAAGATTCATTTAAATATGAGAAGGATTTTTTTCCACTATGAGGGTGACAGAACACTGGCACAGGCTGCCCAGGGGCATTGTGGAGTCTCCCTCTCTGGAGATATTCCAGACCCACCTGGATGCATTCCTGTGTGATTTGGTATAAGTGATCCTGCTCTGTCAGAGATGTTGAACTGGATTAGCTTTGGAGGTCTCTTCCAGACCCTGACGCTCTGTGATTTGGGTGCAAAGATTTGCTGTGTTGTTCAGACCCTGACTAACAGCACACAAACTGCAGCACAAGAGCTTTGGTTCTCTGATCCCAAGTGTCCTTTCAGACACTGAAGGATATCGAGGCCATCTGAGCTGCACTGGCAGTTATGACACAAGACCCATGGGAGACCTGCGACCTCCTGGAGCAGCAGCTGTCAGTCAGGAGGGATGCCATGGGGCATGCCAAACAATAGATGCCTCTGTTTAGGCAACTGGACCAAACTCCATTCATCCTAATTTATTATCCAGTCCATATCAGTGTGTACATGTGGCAGATCATCAGTTACTGTGGAACACCACCCTGACAAGTGAAGAACATGCTGATACCCTGCCACTCTTTCTGGATTTATAGCCACGTCTCTCTATTTTTCTGTATGTATCTTCAGACAATGTATGAGCAGAGCTCAAATGTGGGGCACACTGCAGAAGCTATGT
The DNA here is from genome assembly GCF_015220805.1 of Pogoniulus pusillus. NCBI lineage: Eukaryota > Metazoa > Chordata > Aves > Piciformes > Lybiidae > Pogoniulus > Pogoniulus pusillus. The sequence goes on along the minus strand of NC_087270.1, from coordinate 1,231,179 downwards.
GAAGGTGGGTGGAGGGCTGATACTGCCACACTAATTGTAGAATCATAGAATCAGTCAGGGTTGGAAGGGACTACAAGGATCATCTAGTTCCAACCACCCTGCCATGGGGAGGGACACATCACACTAGATCAGGCTGTCTAGAGCCTCATCCAGCTTGACCTTAAACACCTCCAGGGATCAGTTACAAGCAAACATCACTGTTACAGCTCTAAGATTCCTCACGTATTAATGAACCATTTTTGGCTTTGTGCATGTAGGAGTTTAAGAGCTAATGCTATATTTTGGTTCTAAATAATAGACAGAGGAACTTTCTGGACATTCTTTGGAATATAGAGTGAATGAGCAGGGCATTGGTTGTAAAAGGAAAATAATGATAAAAGTCTCTACAATTCATTGGTTTGCTAATAGGCATAAAAAGCCAATATATAAACAATTTCTCACTCTTTGTTCCCTTTGCCTTCTGCCTCCTCTACTGTTCCTCTGTGCATGGCTGTGTTCAGTTCTGGGCCCCCCAGTTTAGGAGGGACATTGAGATGCTTGAGCTTGTCCAGAGAAGGGCAACGAGGCTGGGGAGAGGCCTTGAGCACAGCCCTACGAGGAGAGGCTGAGGGAGCTGGGATTGGTTAGCCTGGAGAAGAGGAGGCTCAGGGCAGACCTTATTGCTGTCTGCAACTACCTGAGGGGAGGTTGTGGCCAGGAGGAGGTTGCTCTCTTCTCTCAGGTGGCCAGCACCAGAACAAGAGGACACAGCCTCAGGCTGTGCCAGGGGAGATTTAGGCTGGAGGTGAGGAGAAAGTTCTTCCCTGAGAGAGTCATTGGACACTGGAATGGGCTGCCCGGGGAGGTGGTGGAGTCGCCGTCCCTGGAGCTGTTCAAGGCAGGACTGGACGTGGCACTTGGTGCCATGGTCTGGCCTTGAGCTGTGTGGTAAAGGGTTGGACTTGATGATCTGTGAGGTCTCTTCCAACCCTGATGATACTGTGATACTGTGAATACTAACCTTGACTGAACTGTAACACCTGAGGTCTTGCTGGTTTTCTATCTGGGGGAGAGAAGAAGGTGGTGTTGGCCTCTTCTGGCCTTTCTGTGTCCAGGGCAGGGGACTGGATTTTTGTGTTATCTCTAAGTTGTAAATCATTGTATATAATTGTAAATACATGTAAATATATTTTTATATATAGTTGTTAATTCAGCTTGCTGTAAAATGTATCTTTATCTTACGTCCAAGCTGAGATGGTCTGGTAAATTTTATGTGGGGGGCAATTTCTCAAACCCACCACTATGCAGAAGCTTCTCAGTAGTCAGAAGTGTGTTCCAACAGTCTTCTAACAAGGAAGGGACTATGCTGTTCAGTTCTGAAACCTGCAGGGGGCTGGGCTTGATCTCTTGGCACATTTCCTTCAGGCTGTGTTCTAGACTTTGCTTTAAAAAATATACCAACACATGCTTAAACCTCTCACACGTGCATGTGTGTATATATACACATCCCCTCTCACACACATATACACAGGGCTGAGCGAGCTCCTCTTTGGGCTGGAGCTGCCAAGTGTTGCTGATACAATTCTCCTATCCATAGAAGAAGAAGAATGTGGACATGAATGCTCATGTTGTAGCATGTAGTTTCTTCTGGCTAAATCAAACACTTCAAAGGAAAATGCAAAAATCTCTTCCCAGCCTCACAGTGCAGTGTGATGCTCAAATAGCCTGAAGCTATTTTTAAGAGCTGCATTCATGATCCAGTTCTCTATATTTCTAAAACCTGTTGCTAGGCTACAGTAACCTTTGTTACTTCCACATCTCTCAACTAATACATTTCACTGTCTTCTCTTACTTCTTTCTTAAGAAACTCTTTTAGGATTTAAAGGAAATTTCTGGAGTGGCTTTAAAGATGTTCCCTTTTCAGGCACCAGCTAATCAAAGCTGCAGCAAAAGAATTCTAATCCTGTTCCAGCAATCTAGAGTGACAAAACCATTTTGTTCTCTCTCTGATAGTCCTTTCTGCTTCCCAACACCTAGTGCTTTGCCAGCTCATCCTGGATCTGCAAAGCTGGAAAACAAGGTGAGCCATGCTTTCATTCCTCCCCACAAAGCATGGCTCCCTTTTTTTTTTTTAATCAACCTTTTTTTCCTCCTATTGCCCATTGGTGTCTGAGCTTTAAAATTAACAACCATCTAGACTTTCAAAAGCCACTTCACATCGACTACATGAATGAGCTTAATGCAGAAATCCCTGAGAAAAAGGTATCATCTGTATGGAAGAGGAGCTTGCCTAGGTGGATGGATCTCTCTGGCTTTGTAGCACAGGACCATCACACTCTTCTTATTTCACAAGTCAAGTTCTCCAGGTTGTGGGTTGTTGTTCTTTTAGGGCTCTGTTTGGGGTTTTGTGGGATTTTTTGTTTGTTTGCTTTTGTGTTTATTTGCTTGGTTTTTTTTCCCTTTGTTTTGTTTTTTAGAGTTAAATATCAGTATGGAAGTGCCAGGGAAACTGATGGAGCAGGTTATCTTGGGGGCAATAACTGCGCACCTGAGGGATGGCAAAGAGCTCAGGTCCAGCCAGCATGGGTTTAGGAAGGGCAGATCCTGCCTTTCTAACCTGATCTCCTTCTATGATCAGGTGACTGCTTGGTGGATGTGGGGAGGCCTGTGGATGTAGTCTGTCTGGACTTCAGCAAGGCCTTTGACACTGTCCCCCACAGCAAACTGCTGGCTAAGCTGTCAGCCCATGGCTTGGATGGCAACACTCTGTGCTGGGTTAGGAACTGGCTGGAGGGCTGGACCCAGAGAGTGGTGGTGAATGGTGCCACATCCAGCTGGCAGCTGTCACTAGTGGTGTCCCTCAGGGATCTGTGCTGGGCCCCATCCTCTTTAACATCTTCATAGATGATCTGGATGAGGGCATGGAGTCAGTCATCAGCAAGTGTGCAGATGACACTAAGCTGGGGGCAGATGTGGCTGGGTTGGAGGGCAGAAGGGCTCTGCATTGTGACCTTGACCGCCTGGACAGATGGGCAGAGTCCAAGGGGATGGCTTCAATAGCTCCAAGTGCAGGGTGCTGCACTTTGGCCACAGCAACCCCATGGAGAGATACAGGCTGGGGTCAGAGTGGCTGAGAGCAGCCAGACAGAGAGGGATCTGGGGGTGCTGATTGATACCCACCTGAACATGAGCCAGCAGTGTGCCCAGGTGGCCATGAGAGCCAGTGGCATCCTGGCCTGCATCAGGAATGGTGTGGCCAGCAGGAGCAGGGAGGTCATTCTGCCCCTGTACTCTGCACTGGTTAGACCACACCTTGAGTGCTGTGTTCTGTTCTGGGCCCCCCAGTTTAGGAGGGACATTGAGATGCTTGAGCGTGTCCAGAGAAGGGCGACGAGGCTGGGGAGAGGCCTTGAGCACAGCCCTACGAGGAGAGGCTGAGGGAGCTGGGATTGGTTAGCCTGGAGAAGAGGAGGCTCAGGGCAGACCTTATTGCTGTCTACAACTACCTGAGGGGAGGTTGTGGCCAGGAGGAGGTTGCTCTCTTCTCTCAGGTGGCCAGCACCAGAACAAGAGGACACAGCCTCAGGCTATGCCAGGGGAGATTTAGGCTGGAGGTGAGGAGAAAGTTCTTCCCTGAGAGAGTCATTGGACACTGGAATGGGCTGCCCGGGGAGGTGGTGGAGTCGCCGTCCCTGGAGCTGTTCAAGGCAGGACTGGACGTGGCACTTGGTGCCATGGTCTGGCCTTGAGCTCTGTGGTAAAGGGTTGGACTTGATGATCTGTGAAGTCTCTTCCTACCTTGGTGATACTGTGACACTGTGATACTGTGAAAATCTAAGAGGTTGAATTAATGATGTAACTCATACTTGATCACTAGCTGTGCCAAATTTATATTATGCAGCCAGGCTTAGCTGACTCTTCCAGATGGCAAACACTGCCAATACCTTCCAACCTTTCAAAGCAACATACTCTCTCTGACAGAAAAGGGCTTCTTTCTCTCTCTCCAGAATCAAGCAAAACAAAAGCCATTCTGAAAGACAGTCCTGAGGAAAAGCCAACATGATAACCTGTACTGAGACAATGCTCACAAACCTGGTAGAGAGCTCTGGAAAAAGAGGGCCAAGGACTTGAGCTTAGTGCCCCACTGGGAAGCTATTTGAAGCCAAAATGCTACAAACAATAATGAAGAGTTCAGGGCTTTAGGGGTTGACAAAAACCATCTTTGGTTTCCTCTGATTTCATTGCAAAGGAATCAAGAAGTGCAGTAGAGTAGAAAACCAGATCATCTCACCTGCATGTATTCCACATTCACAATCTGGCAGTGAATTTACATTACAACACATTAAAAATTTTCCTATAATCACAGAAATTTGTTTTGGTGTGGCTGGTTCCATTCCAGAATGTACTGGTAAGTTCTAGCTCAGGAAGGTCTCTAAATAGATATTAAACTAATGCTTACTCAAGATACTGTTTTTAAGATGCATGCATGCAGTTGTGCTAGTCTAAATAACATCTTTCCAAATGGAGGACAGCACAAAGAAAGGTTAAATAATGAAACTTACATGATCACACACTCCAGGTTCTAAGTCCAAGTGGATAGGGATTTCTGGTTTGGAAACATGCAAATAATTATAACCTCCAGGAAGAACACCTCCTGCCACAAACAAAAATAGAAGATTTATTTTATCATACATAAAGAAGAAAATAATTAGTTTGCCTTCCTTCTCCTATAATTTGTTGTTGTTAACTAAATTTTCTTTGGATGGTTTCATATTCTACAAATTTTTAGGTACTTTTATACATACTGGTGCAGTAGTCACAGATTAAAAAGTTCTGATTATGGTTTTATTCGTCTTGACATTTGAATCAAGACACTGAGTTTCACAGGAAACACTCCATGTTCAATGCAATAGAAATGAAATCACCACTTGGCCCATTACTAGCAAAAGTCTACAGAGTAAGCTTTTCTTGCAGGTAACCTCTGCACTGACTATACAAGGAGCTTTGAGGACTTCCCAGCCATGAGGCAGCATCACTCTGCTCTGGTGAGACTTCACCTGGAGTACTGCGTCCAGCTGTGGGACCCCCAGTACAAGAATAACGTGGATCTGCTAGAGGAGGGCCACAGACGCTCAGGAGACAAGCTCTCCTGTGAAGGCAGGCTGAAAGAATTTGGGCTGTTCTGTCTGGAGAAGAAAAGGCTCTGGGAAGACCTTAAAGCTACATTTCAATATCTGAAGACCTACAGGAAGCCTGGGGAGGAACTACTTAGAAGGGTTTGTAGTGATAGGTTGAGGGGCAGTGGTTTGAAACTAGAGCAGGGGAAATTTAGGTTGGACATCAGGATGAAGCTCTTTGCCATGAGAGTGGTGAAACAGTGGAACAGGTTGCCCAGGAATGTGGTTGAGGCCCTGTCCCTGGAGACCTTCAAGATCAGGCTTGGGCAGCCTGATGTAGTTGGAGGTGTCCCTGCTGACTGCAGAGGGATTGGACAAGACAACCTCTGAGGGTCCCTTCTAACACGATGCAGTCTGTGAATCTTGGACAAAATGGACCTACCCTTCCAACAGAACAGCAAAGAGGGTGTGAAAAAATGACACAAAGTATGAGAGAGAAAAAGTCTGACATACCTTTAACTTTACACCCTTTGTACATGGGGATGAGAGTCTCTGTGCCTTCTGGTGACTTAGAAAACAGCTTAAGGGTTGGATCAAAGAGATCCAGCATAGATGTTGCAAGCTCAAAGCCAATCTCCTTTGAATTGAAGTTGTTGTGTGTCCATTCTTCTGCATAATATCTCCTGGAGTACTTCGTTAAGGGCCCTGCAGCCCTGATGCTGCCATCGTTAGTACGGAATTCACTGTCGATCACAAGCCTTCCGTCGAACACAAGGCAAGCATCGTTAATTGCCTTCAAGGTTTCATAATCCACTGCCCTGTAGGCAAAGCTAAAAAATGCCTAAAAAACCAGATGTAAACCAGTGTAAGTTATTACTTATTAGTGGCTAATTTCCTAAACTAACCCAAACCTCTGCTGCATGCTGAATGCTGCCTGGCTTAAAACCTAAGACCATGAACCAAGGAAGGATTTTATTTACGCAGCTACATCCCTCTGATGCAGTTACTAAAATAAAAACAAAGAAAGTAGGGAGAAAAATCACTAAGCTAGACTTATATACTTCTGGTTATTTGATGGGGTTTATTTTCAAACCTTTTTAACTACACAGATCTAATAGCCTGAAGAGGTAGCTGTGCATTTTTCTGTTAGGATAAACATCAAATATACTTGGACTCTTCATCAAGTTGGATTTCTCCTTTCAAGAGCTCAAGCCAATCTGAAAAGCTAAGCAATGGCAGAGTGTACACTGCTTTCTAGCAGGATTACTCTTTATTACAAAATATTTTTTTTCCAACTGTGGTGCCTGTTTACTGACAAACTCTGTTACTGTGGCTACCAGCACAGGAATGATCAATCAAATGGAAAGAGAGGAAATTAAAACTGTTCAGAGGAAATGCTATCTTCATTCAAACTGTAGCAGCAGAATTTGAGCCAGTAGAAGCTGTGGAGGTCAAGAAGTTTGTGAGAGGTACAAAAGGCCCAGCTGTTTACAAGAAAAGGAAAGCACTCAGATTTATTACACTTCAAGAATGCTAGAGCTTGGGAAGCACCTCCAGAGATCACTGATTCCAACCCCAAGCAATCTCCGTCACTTGATAGTGATGTAGATTTTGGTGAGCACATCCAATCTTTGTCAGGACTGAAACACATCTCTGATTATTCCAGGTCAGGAAAACGCTTGCTCTGGGAGACAGAATAGCCTGGACCCTCTTACTGTCTGGGACTACTGCAGCCAGAGTGGCTGGGGCTGGCTGCACTCGGTATAGGGTACAGGTCGAGGTGACATCAGATCCACCTAGATCACCTGAGTCTAGATGACATCAGATCCTCCTAGATCACCCAGGTCGGTCCAGAGGAGGCTGTGACTCTAAGTGAAGTACGTGATATGCTTGGCAGTCAGTTACTGAGGCTGGTAATGAGCACAGCAGATACCTACCCACTCTCGTTTTGTTTGTGGGACTGAAAGCAGATGTGACTTCCATTCTTTGAAAACACTGCCTGTGCTGCATTATTGCTCCTCCTTAGAGAACTGACCCTGAGTAGGGATTTATCTTGGGACCAGAAGCTACTGAAGCCATGAGCTTGTCTTCCTCAGAGGAAGATTTCAAGGGCATTGAAACAGAATCACTCCTAATCCTTAAATTCCTGCTCTAAGTCTCACAAAGAAAAAGCTAGAGATAATTCCCTTTTGTCTTCCCGTGGCACCTGCACGGTCCCTCTCCTGGGACACAAGGAAGCAGACCAGACCTCGTGTCCCCAAAACAGAACCGAGGCAGCACCACCAGGACAAGCACTAGAGAGGAGGTGCTGCTGGAGCGGCCACCGATCTGCCTTGCGCGGAGCAGATGCGCGGCCAGCACGCCGCGAGGAGCGTGCCGGATGCCCGAGCAGCTGCTCCCAAACCAAGTGCAGCCCGAGAGGCCAGCAGCAGGCTCCCAGCGCAGCCCTCACTCGTTGTCTGCAAGCTCCACAGGGGCTCTCAGCAGTCCTTAGCCCAGAGGAACTTTCTAAGTGATTTAGAGCCACACACAGCTGACATCTCCCTTGTGACGTGTTTTATCTGGGTTTCTATATTGCCTAAAAGTAACTTGAAAGAGGCAAAAGCCCATCTGGAACTAGAAGTGTGCTCACTAAGGACTAAAGTGCCTGCTCAAGTGAAGCTGAGAGAGGGGCTGGGGAAGGTAAAACCCCTGTCACCTGGCAGTGTCTCAGTTCTGCAACAGGAGGAATGAGGAGCAGGTAAGTGAGGCTGCGTTCAGAAGCCTTTGTGATTCTCCAGAGCCTTGACAAAGAACTTTCCCCTTCACCAGTGCCCACAGCTTTTACAATGATTGGACAAGTCGAATGGTCCTGTTCACTGGCAAGAAATACTGCTCTACAGGCTGAGGGCAGGGTGGGCAGCTATTGGGTGGATGCTGATTATCTTGCTGCCTTCATCTTGAACAGCCTGAGACATAGCTGTGTCAGGGCAAACCAGCAGCAGTAATTTGCCCTTCCCTTCATGTCAGCCTCAGGGAGGACATAACTGTGACCTGGGTAAAGCTATTACTCAATTATAGCTCCAAAGAACTTTCCTGTGAACTAAAGGCAAGCATCAGATGCTCAGGAGCGACTGGAGCAGTCATGAGGTAAGACATCTGATCTAGTGTGAGGTGTCCCTGCCCATGGCAGGGGTGTTGGAGCTGGATGATCTTTGAGGTCCCTTCCAACCCTGACAATTCTGTGATTATGTGAGAGAAGAAAAGTGAGCTGGAAATTTTAGCCATGCTGGCACTGCAGAGCTGCAGCAGCAGAGGAACTAGAGCCTCTTGACTTGTTCATACATAAAACAGGTCATGAAGTATGCCCAGTTCAGGGAATTTTAACCAACTTGCAGATGCAAAATCAGAGAAACTCTGCCTATGAGGGCAAGGGGACCACACAGCCCCCATTCTGCTCACTGACAGGCAGGGCAGTGTCACCAGAGGGGAGGAGATGGCTGCAACCTCCAGGCTGGGAGCCATCTGTCAGCCCAGGAGGGGAGGGAGGCTGCTGCTTTAGGGTAAGAGGAGATTTTCTTCCCCCCCCCCTTTTTTTTTAATCCTGAAGGACTCAAGAAATTAAGCCCCCAAGAGCTGCCAATCAACAGCTGATATTGGCTCAAATCCCAAGAGGCCCAGAGATACTGCAGTGGTGATTCCTGTACAGCCCTTGCAAACTCAGCTACCTTCTTGGTGGAGGTGGCTCCTGGAAGTTCTGTCCTTCTCTAAGCTCATTCTCTAGGGCCCTGTGCTTCTCTTAACCCATCTTCTAGGCAGTTAAGAGCAGATAAAGAAACCTTGCAAGGCAGCTGAACTGGTGCTGGATAACATAAGGCTCCTGATATCAAAAGTAATTGCACATCTTAGGGGCTGGGTAAGAGAGACATGAAGAGAGAAAGCCACATCGGGGGGAAGGATGTGCACAGAGCATGGAATACAGAAGGGCAAGAGAACCAAACCACAAGGAAGGAGCAGCATAGGCCAGACAGGCAAGGTGATGTAGAAAAGGAGGGGCTCATGGATGGTGAATGAACATTAAGTTACAAGAACCACATTGAGATCTCTGTGGAAGAAAGATATTTCAAGGAAGGAGGAGAAAAATTGAAGAACTGTATGTGAGGAAAGAGTTGAAGTAACATCACTAGTGATATGGGGGCCAAAGTCAGCAGACTGCTACCAGATGGAAGAGCTATGCAAGGTCTTCACCTCCATCAGGAACAGCTTAACTATGAATATGTTAAAAAAGGTTGGGGGAAAAAGTGACTTGGAGTTTCTCAGTGCAGAGAAGCCAACAGGGACCACTGACTTATTTCCAATGTCCCCTGGGCAGCAGTTCTTGAGAACAAAGGGGTCCAGGATGGTTGGACTTACTTTAAACAGGAGCTCTTGAAGGCACAGGAGCTGGCAGTTCCCACGTGCCCAAAGATGAGCCGCAGGGGGAGGCGACCAGCCTGGATGAGCACACAGCTCCTGAAGGAAGTGGGGGAGAAAAAGAGGGTGTATCGCCTCTGGAAGGAGGGGAAGGCTTCTCCTGATGTGTTTAAGGAGGTAGCCAGACTATGTAGGAGAAAAATTAGAGAGGCTAAGGCTCAGCTAGAACTTAGGCTGCCACTTCCGTGAAAGTTAACAAAAAACACTTTTATAAATGTATCAATGCTAAAAGTAAGGGCAAGAAGAGCCTCCACTGCTTACTGGACCAGGAGGGGAACTCTATAACTGATGATGAAGCAAAGGCAGAGGTCCTGAATGCCTTCTTCGCCTCAGTTTTCAACAGTAAGGAGAGAGGAGGAGGAGGCAAATGGCCTCTTGAACTGGGGGATGGGGTCGGGGAGCAGTGTGTTCCCCTGGAAATTCATGAGGAATTAGTTCAGGACCTGCTGAGGCACCTGGACACCCACAAGTCCATGGGACCAGATGGGATCCATCCCAGGGTGCTGAGAGAGCTGGCAGCTGAGCTGGCCAAGCTGCTCTCCATCATTTTCCAGCAGTCCTGGCTCACCGGAGAGGTCCCAGGAGACTGGAAAATGGCCAACGTGGTCCCCATCCACATAAATGGTCGGATGGAGGAACCTGGGAACTACAGACCTGTCAGCCTGACCTCAGTGCCAGGGAAACTGATGGAGCAGGTTCTCTTGGGGCCAATAACTGCGCACCTGAGGGATGGCAAAGAGCTCAGGTCCAGCCAGCATGGGTTTAGGAAGGGCAGATCCTGCCTCTCCAACCTGATCTCCTTCTATGATCAGGTGACTGCTTGGTGGATGTGGGGAGGCCTGTGGATGTGGTCTGTCTGGACTTCAGCAAGGCCTTTGACACTGTCCCCCACAGCAAACTGCTGGCTAAGCTGTCAGCCCATGGCTTGGATGACAACACTCTGTGCTGGGTTAGGAACTGGCTGGAGGGCCAGACCCAGAGAGTGGTGGTGAATGGTGCCACATCCAGCTGGCAGCTGTCACTAGTGGTGTCCCTCAGGGATCTGTGCTGGGCCCCATCCTCTTTAACATCTTCATAGATGATCTGGATGAGGGCATGGAGTCAGTCATCAGCAAGTGTGCAGATGACACTAAGCTGGGGGCAGATGTGACTGAGCTGGAGGGCAGAAGGGCTCTGCAGTGGGACCTTGACCGCCTGCACAGATGGGCAGAGTCCAAGGGGATGGCTTCAATAGCTCCAAGTGCAGGGTGCTGCACTTTGGCCACAACAACCCCATGCAGAGATACAGGCTGGGGTCGGAGTGGCTGGAGAGCAGCCAGACAGAGAGGGATCTGGGGGTACTGATTGATACCCACCTGAACATGAGCCAGCAGTGTGCCCAGGTGGCCAAGAGAGCCAGTGGCATCCTGGCCTGCATCAGGAATGGTGTGGTCAGCAGGAGCAGGGAGGTCATTCTGCCCCTGTACTCTGCACTGGTCAGACCACACCTCGAGTACTGTGTTCAGTTCTGGGCCCCCCAGTTTAGGAGGGACATTGAGATGCTTGAGCGTGTCCAGAGAAGGGCGACGAGGCTGGTGAGAGGCCTCGAGCACAGCCCTACGAGGAGAGGCTGAGGGAGCTGGGATTGGTTAGCCTGGAGAAGAGGAGGCTCAGGGGTGACCTTATTGCTGTCTGCAACTACCTGAAGGGTGGTTGTGGCCAGGAGGAGGTTGTTCTCTTCTCTCAGGTGGCCAGCACCAGAACAAGAGGACACAGCCTCAGGCTGCGCCAGGGGAGATTTAGGCTGGAGGTGAGGAGAAAGTTCTTCTCTGAGAGAGTCATTGGACACTGGAATGGGCTGCCCGGGGAGGTGGTGGAGTCGCCGTCCCTGGAGCTGTTCAAGGCAAGGTTGGATGTGGCACTTGGTGCCATGGTCTGGCCTTGAGCTCTGTGGTAAAGGGTTGGACTTGATGATCTGTGAGGTCTCTTCCAACCTTGGTGATACTGTGAGACTGTGTGATACTGTGACTGCTGGGGAGATCTTCAGGGCAGGCATAGCTCTTCCTCACCAGAATCTCACCAGAATCACACCAGACTTGCTGCACAAAGAGGCATGTAGGCACAGCAGGCTGTGCCAAGGGGCCACATGGCTTCCTGCAGGTGCACCTTGTTGAAGTGACTCTGTCAGAAGTGCTCACTGACAACAAAGAAAACCAGAACCATTCTGCCTGTAAGGAAAGGCAAAAGCCTGTTCCAGATCTCACAGTGAGTGTGCCTGTGATTTACTTTCATATTGATACTATAGATGAACAAACATCTCTACTGTGGTGAGACACTGGAACAGGTTGCCCAAGGGGAGGCTGAGGATGTCCTCTCCTTGGAGGTGTTCAAGGCCAGGTTGGATGAGGCCTGAAGCAACCTGGTCTAGTGGAAGCTGTCTCTGCCCATGGCAGAGGAGTTGGAACTAGATGATCTTCGAGGTCCTTTCCAACCAACACATTCTACAAACCTGTGAAAAAGGAAGTCACTAACGGAGATGGAGGAAAAATCTCTTTGAAATACATTTTGATTGAGTTACACAGCAGGCCTCTGTATCCTAGCATTTTTTGCTTCTGTTATGACTTAAATCACACAACTCTAGACAGGAGTCACTGCACACATTTAAACAATAAAAGGATTTCTGGAATTAGTTAGAAAGTGAATTACAAGTATTTGTTACTCAGCATTGAACGACTATGTGTGAGTCAGGTGAGTTGAATACATTCTAATCTAAACCAGCCAGGGCATTAACAGGGCTTTGGTTTGGTTATTTTAAAACCCCAGTCATTTAGACTAGCAAGTGGATGGTCAGCCTCTTAAGACACCATGGGAAAAGGGACAAACCAGTGAGGGGAGCACCTAGATCTGATGGACTTTGTCTGCAAAAGCAAGCAGAAGGAAGTACAAAGCGAGTAGACACTTACTGAGCACTGCAATTGGAATGGTTTCGCAGGGGTGGTGAAGGCAGCCTGTGTGATCAGGCCTGGGTCCTCGCCTGAGCTCCACTCTGCCAGGATGCTGTCACCATACACGGCCACGCCAGCCTCTGACAGTGCTTCCTGAACGGCACTTTCGATTTCCCTGTTGTTAAGGCAAGTAAGGCTGGAGCCGAGTGGAGGCTGAACCAGATGTATGCGAGAACCATTAATGCCAAGAGATAAGAGGGTTTCTACCGTGGTGTAAATGTCAATTGTATTCCCGTAGACAATGATGTTCCCTATGGGAAAGGGGAAAAAAAAGGGGGAGGAGAAAATTCTAAGATGTACAATGAAAACCTTATTAGTATAACTCAGATGTTAATAACACAAAATTGCTTGCTTTGACCCTCTTATTTCTCTGATGCTATGAAGCAAACAATGTTACCTAGCAACAGTAGCTAAGATAATTTAGTGAAGAATCTGTTCATAACATCCCATAAAGTAGGCAAGTACTTAACAGAGGTATGACATTCATTCTGAGCCAAAATTTGAAATTATTTTGATTGAAAACCCTCTAGGGGAAAAAAAGGTGCCTCGTTTTAATTTTGTTCTCTCCTCTCTTCTCAATTTTGCTTATTCAAAGGACTTACAGTGGGGGGTATGGAGAGACAGGAGCAAATTAGGTATATCATGCAGAACAATCCACTTCCTCCCAAAATATGGAAATGCCAGCTTCTGGAAAACAAGCTCTTGTGCAATATATGAGGCCATCAGTGCTGCTACCAAAGCTGAATCTCCAGACAACAGGGCCACCCCTGTAGCCCTACCCCTGAGCCTGCTGCTTCCTTCCTACTGAAATGACTCATGAGTGCCCCGTGGAGCAGCACTGGTGGCCTGGGTGCTGGTGGGAGTGGCTGGCTGCTCTGCACTGCTCTTTGAACACAGATGCCTCCCTCCAGTGCACCTCAGAGGACACCCCAAATCCAACCACATCAGCCATCCCTCAGCCCTGCAGGCTGCCTAGAAATCAGGAGGCTTGAGGCAGATGTTCCTTAGCAGCTGGTATGAGAACAGCCTTTGGATGCTGCTGCACCTTTTACAGGGCACTGCCACCGGAGCAGAAACCACTGCTTAATTCAGCCCCACGTTCCCACCCTCTGGGGCAACTGAGCTCTGATTCAAACCCATCTCTCACACCTTCCAGGGGAGTGAGTGTCCTTCACTGGATTTAGTTTCGGGCCCCTGACTGAAAGAAAGACATCGAAGCACTGGAGTGTGTCCAGAGAAGGGCAACAAAGCTGGTGAAGGGCCTGGAGACAAAAACGCCAGCTGGCACTGGCTCCCCACAAGCTCTGGAGCAGTAACTGCAGTCACGGTTTGGAAAACAGTTGCATTCCCAACACATCCAGATTGATATCTTGACCCTGGGCAGTGTTTGTTCTCCTACATGGTTCTGCAGTAAGCACAACAAGGAGGTAGGAGAGTGCCTTGTGCAGCTAACTTGCACGTTTGTCTTGGCATTGGCATTTATGTCTCACTGCAAGCAGCAGCATCTTCTACAATCTAAATTTTATTATTTCATAGACTAAATTAATTGCACCATGTTTTACTGCATGAGACACAGACAAATACCAAACACAGCATTCACAGGCCCTAGCTCCTAGGAATATTAATGAGACAAAATTTTAGCAGATGTTCCATTATTCCCTTTTGTCTACAAAACATTGTCTCTGTCTGTATCAACTTGGCTACTTGTAGCTGCCAAATAAATGCATCTCTTCACAACTGCCAGGGAAAAGAATTGCCCCATCGTTACACATGCTCAGAATGTGAGACCTAGTGGAGTACTGCATCCAGCTATGGAATCCCCAACACAAGATGGATGCAGACTTGCTGGAGCGGGTCTAGAGGAGCAGTTCTCCTATGAAGACAGACTGAAAGAATTTGGATTGTTCAGCCTGGAGAAGAGAAGGCTCTGGGGAGACCTTATAGCAGCCTTCTAGCACCTGAAGTGGGGTATGAGAAAGCTGAGGAGGAACTTTTTACAAGGGCTTGTAGAGAAGGGATGACAGGGAATGGATTGAAGCTTGAGGAGGGCAGATTTAGACTGGAGATTAGAAAGAAATTCTTTACAGTGAGGGCGGGGGGACACTGGTTGTCCAAGGAATTTGTGGATGCCCCTTCCCTAGAGGTGTTCAAGGTCAGTTTGGAGAAGACTTTGAGCAAGCTGTGCTAGTGGAAGGTGTCCCTGTCCATGGCAGAGGGGTTGGAACTATGTGATCTTCAAGGTCTCTTCCAAACCAAACCGTTCTGTGAACCTATGAAAGGCATGGTCTAGCCACGCTTTACACTTGCTCTTTACAAGCACATTTGGGCAGCTAGGTAACACTCAGCCCTCGGTAGCACTACCTTCTTCAGAGGACACTGCAGTTATTGCATTATATGTTGGCATTTTGGTATACAGGAGATCAGACTCGAGCCCTGCCTTTCTGAAGGAAAATTAACATTCCTGTTCTGTATTGTAATATTAAATACAAGTGCATTAGATGAGGGAAAGCAGTGCTTCTTTACTGATCCCTTGTAAATCAACACTTTACAGTTTCTGCTTATTACAATATTAGTGGCTTTTTACATTACTGTGCTAGTAGTCTAGGAACTACAAATATTCATTATGGGCTGGAATTATGTTCACTGGACAGATAGCAGTTCTTCAGGACGCTTTTAACTACAGGAAAATGTATCTATCTGTGAGTAAACATAATAACCTTCCTTGGGAAAAAAGCAGCCATAAATAAAGAACCTTACAGTAGTTTTAACATTTATTACTAGAATGTCAGCATTCTGCTGCAGAGCAGGCTCATTCATTTCCCACAAGCAGAAGCACAAGATTTCAGTGACCCCACTGTGACCTGCATCTTCCTAGTTTGCAAAAGCAAGAGGAGAAAACCAGTATTAGCTGTAGCATCGGTGGCTCTGGGTGGTGATTCATGCAGTGGAATTTTAATACAATAGTATTCCTACAAACATGCTTTTAATAAGGCAGTAAACTATGTTTAAGTAAAGAGAAAAAATAATTGCTCCATTTGGGGCCATTAAAGCAGTTTTGTTCCTTACTCCTCTCCCCAGCCTACTTTTTATTTTCGTGGCAATATAGAGCTAATAGGAGATGAATTTCAATTAGTCACAATTAGAGCTGTAATAGGTTACATGCATTAGGTGGCTGGGATTCATCAGAGAAGTGCGGTGGTTGAGGCTGAGGCTTGCCTCACTCCCCAGACCCCAGCAGCAGGAGGCCCTTCTGAAGCCACCAGCATGACCCAGCTTGGGGACCACGCTGCAGGAGCCAGCAGCAGCGACTCACTACTTCTCCACAGGTTCCTCCAGCAACTCTTGCTACTGAGTGCCAGCCAGCTTCTCCATCAGCTTTGGCAAGGAGGAGCCTCAGGAGGAATTAGATGATCCAGCTGGATTAGATAATCTCCAGAGGTCCCTTACAACCTGTGATTCTGAGGAAGGCTCCAGCGACCAGGCTGCTGCCCATCGTTGGTGGCACAGCCACTGCTTTCACTGCAGCCTGCATGCAGTGCCTCCTGAGCCTGCACACCCAGCCTGATCCTGTCCTGCTAACATCCCCCAAAAAGCATCCACTGATTTCATTCAGCATGAAGTAGTACCCAGTGCTCACAGGGAAGGGAAGCAATTAAAACCCCTACCTTAACTCTTAATTAAGAGCTACTCTCAAAATCAGTGCCACCAAAGGAAGATTTCATCCAATTAGGCTAATAGGTCTCACACTGGGAAGCTTAGTGATTAACACTTCCCTTTAAAAACCCTCCAGAACTACAGGTGGTCTCAAAGGCATATTTGCCCTCCCTCATCTTAGGCTTTTCTCCCTGGGCCAGGTAGCCCATGTACCCATCATGCTGGGTGCTGGTGGGAGCAAGTCCCTGTCCTCATCTCTGGGCTGGTTACATGGGACCCTGGAAAGGCTCATCCAGTGGTGCAGCAGGAGAGTGGGGCTCAGAACAGCAGGCTCCAGATTACTCCTAATAAACAAGGCAAATGGCTGAGGGAAAGGAGCACAAGCAGAAAAAAGTTGTATGGAGAAAAGACCAAGTATAAGCTGAGAAGTATCTGAGTAGGAGGATGCAATGCCTGTTTCCATGCAATCACAACAATCAGCAGACAACAGCTTTGCTACCCCCTTCACTTCCTTTAAAGAGAAGCTAATCCTGTAATCGTTTGAATTCTAACAGTTTAAAAAGCAGGCTAGCAGGAATCTGACAACCAATGAAGATATGATGAGACCTCGTAGTGGCTTTCCAGCATCTGAAGGGGGCCTGCAGGAAGGCTGGAGGGACTATTTACAAGGTCTTGTAATGACAGGACCAGGGGTAATGGGTTTAAGCTGGAAGAGGGGAGATTTAAACTGGATGTTAGGGAGAAGTTCTTTCCAGGGAGGGTGGCAAGACACTGGCACAGATTGCCCAGGGAGGTTGTTGATTTTCCCTCCCTGGAGATGTTCAAGGCCAGGTTGGATGAGGCCTTGAGTGGGATGTGTCTCTGCCTACAGTGGGGGTTGGAACTGGATGATCTTTGAGGTCTCTTCCAACCTAAACCATCCTGATTCTGTAAGTCTGTTGTGCAGTGCTGCTGTTTATGGAAGGCAAAGCTAGGATCTGGAGAAATTCAGAGTTGAAAGGTCAGCACAAACATAAAACTTTGCTCATCCTAGTAGAGTGGTAGCATGGTCTGCAGAGAGCTGACAGACTTGCAGATCAGGTGCTGAGGTCCTCAGGAGCCTCGCCTCTGCAGCTTTGTGAGCCTCTTAACCTGTCTCCAAAAGTGGTGAGGGGCTCAGAAGTGCACTGATTTTTAGAAAGGGCAGGAACCTTGGATGCAGCTGTGATCAAGTCTGAGAGAATGTTTGTAAAAATAGGGCTGGAAAAAGAATCAGAGTGAGGAACGGCAGAAACAGAGATGGGTAGGTGAAGATAGACTTCCCCAGCTGGGAGCTCTTTAGCTTGTATCTCCAGAGGCAGCAGCAGAGGACTTGAAGTGGAAAGAGTAACAGAAGGGAATTGGCTCCATAGGCAGCCCACCCTCCAATGAATCACTCTGGACCCTCCTTGGAGGCTGGCAGTTTAGCTTGTAACTGAAGACAGGATAGCATCTAAGATCTTCAGCTTTACACTGCAACTAGTCAGCAGCATTAATAAAACTGTGATTAATACAATCCCAAAGCAGATGAGGAGCTGTAACCCTGCTGCTGGCCTGAAGAGTGATCCTCCTGGGTACCTCGGCCAGTGGCTAGCTGGCAGGCCACGTTTCTGCACAGGTATACCAGAGCGCATTCCAGGACTGGGCACTGCACCAATTTACATGGAAGACAAGTAGCAGCAACAAGGAAAATTAACCACTTCATCTGTCTGTACAAGTGCAGCTGTGCCCATCGGCTGGACATCATGCAAAGCTGTGTAAGCAGGGCCAGGTGTCAGCTGGGAACCAGGCAAGAGGCTGCTAAAGAGGCTCAATTTACATGCCAGGGCCAGGAAGCTGTTGGAGGAAAATGTGAGTGGAAACATTATGATGTTTCTTGTCTCTTGTCCTCATCACAGCAAGACTTGGAGGATGATAAAGAAACTTCCATTGAGAAATGCCATAAAGGTCCACCAAGAAGGGCACAGAACCTGTGGACCTGTGGACCACGTCAAATAACCACCCAGTTCTGTCATGTAATGAATTGTTATGTATGTAATGTTCTGTTATGCATTCTGTTATGAATAAGGCAGACAACCTGAACCTTTAGCAAAACTCCTGTCATTGCACTCAGCCAACAGGGACTTCCAACAAAGAGCTTTCCTGCTTTGAACTCTGCACACAGATGTTATATGAACTCATTTAGTGTTTGGTCTCTTTCTGTGTAGTTGAAACTTTAACTAGGAAGCCTGAATGACTCCAGATCTTTCCAGCAGCGTTAGACATTTAGAGAATGAAGCAATGAATATATGAACAATGCACAGGTGAACAGGATGAGGAAATACAGCTATGTGATTGCAGGGCTTAAAAAGAAAATACCTCTGTGTGAGTATCTGTGGCTGATGCAACCAAATACAAAGATGACAGAGAATGAAAGAAACCACTTCCAAATTCAGACCTGTTTTCCTTGTATTGTGCCTCAAACCTAGGTATTTTTCTACACAATAGAAAAAAACCCACATCCACTAATTAAATTATTATTTAATTGGCTAATTAATGACTTCATCCAGATTTGCATTAGGGACTTATTTTGTTTCATATAATAATTATAGATAATTAATCATTCTCAAGCCTCTCCCAGCTAAATACGCTGTGTATCAAAAATGACAACAAATTGTAGTTTAATATGGAAAACAAAGAAGAGCAGATGAAAGACTTTGTTAGACTTAATCAGCCATCAATTATACCATAGAATTAAGGAAACTATAAGCCTAGAAAACATTTCTGTAAGTGTATGTGTTGGGGAAACACTTACCTTCTGAGCTGACAACATTCTCCGTCAGCCATCGCAGTGCCTTTAAGCAATCCTGATCGTCATTAAGGGTAAAATGATTGGAAGGGACTTTCCCTGTGTACATCTGTGGCCACTTACTGAGGACTTCGCTGTTAGTTGGGAGTTTACTGATGTCTGCTCCCGTGGGAGACAGGACCTGGAAGAAATTAATCAATGAGTGGATGAATACACAGCATGTATCTTGGAGATCTGCTAAGTTTCAAACACAAAGTAAAGAAGAAAAAAGACACACAGGATTTGACTGTCTTCTCTCTTCCTACATTCTAACCCTTCCTAACATTCAGCAGTAGCAAAACCATCCATGGCCACAGAGAAAACAAATTCATGGTAGTCGGATCACACACACAGACACACAGATGTGTGTAAGTATTCCATGCTTCTTAACCTGCAGTGCCAGAACAACTAAGTCGCAACTCAGGCAAAGCACCAGTGAAAGAGAGTCCACTACCAGCTGCAGAAATACATCAATACACAGCTGAAGGATCCCTACAGTAACTTCAATAATATAGACCTTTCAGTGACTTCTGAAACTTTCTGCAGCAAGATTGCCTCCGTGTCTTATCAGCAAAAAACCAACCTTCTGAAATAAGAATTTGTCCCAGAGAAGGGGACTAAAACCTGACAGACTGCTAGCATACTGAAGTGTTAATCGCACAATGCTGCCTTACAGTGACAAGCTCAATCTCAGTGATACTGAGGAAAAAAAAGGGAATCTCATCTATGACTTCTACAGCACCAGTGATAGTCATCCTGAACAATGTTCTCACTGTCAGTTGGGCCAACTGAAAGACTATCTGGTTGTATAAAGACAAGCATGACATCAAAAGATCTTACTTACCCAGTGAGTAAATCCTCTTAATCATAATGAATAATGTTTTACTAGGCATTAATCTGACTGCTTACCAAATAGAGGGCAACTTACAGAAAGGAAAACTACAGCTCTGTGTAATAAAGCAGAAGCCAGACGTTAAAAATTATTCCTTCTTATTTTTGTAGAACTTCAGAGTGAGAATAAACGGCATTAGATTTTCTTCTGTAAGTCTTCCCTTGCTTATTTAATCATTCATTCTTCTCCAGCATACTTACTTCCCATAATGTATGTAGCAAGTCAGAGTTAAATGTTTGTCCCAGTTTTTCAGAGTTCCACCCCCCATGGCTTTTAGGGTGGTTTTCAGCAAACCATTGTAGCGCTCAATCTTCCCTGAAGCTGGTGCATAGTAGGGTATGTGATAGATCCATTCAATGCCATGCTCTTTGGCCCAGTTTTTCACAAGATTGTTCTTGAAATGAGTGCCATTGTCTGACTCGATTCTCTCTGGAGTTCCATGTCTCCACATGATCTGTCTCTCCAAACCAACAATGGTGTTAGGTGCAGTAGCATGTGGAACTGAATAGGTTTCCAACCATCCAGTGCTGGCCTCTACCATCGTCAGCACATACTGCTTGCCAGAACGAGATCGAGGTAAAGTGATGTAGTCAATCTGCCAGGCTTCTCCATACTTGTACTTTGACCATCTCTCACCATACCATAAGGGCTTGATTCACTTAGCCTGCTTAATAGCAGCACAAGTGTCACAGTCATAGATGACTTGGGTGATAGCGTCCATGGACAAGTCAATTGACCTATCACGAGCCCATCGGTATGTTCCATCTCTGCCTTGATGTCCAGATGAGTCATGGGCCCACCGAGCTAAGAACAGCTCACCTCGGTGTTTCCAATCAAGGTCAATGTCAAGATCAGAGTTGGTATCAACTTGAGCAATCTTAGCAGCTTGGTCTGCCTGCTGCTTGTGTTGGTGTTCCTCAGTGTCTCTGCTCTTAGGCATGTGTGTGTCTGCGTGCCGCACCTTCACTGGAGTTCTCTCCAGCCGTGCATCAATGTCCTGCCATAGATCAGCACACCAAATAGGCTTTCCTTTCCTCTGCCAACCATGCTTCTTCCAGTCCTTCAGCCAACCCCACAGAGCATTGGCTACCATCCATGAGTCAGTGTAGAGGTAAAGGATAGGCCAATTTTAATGGTCAGCCACATCAAGAGCAAGTTGGACAGCTTTTACCTCAGCGAACTGACTGGATTCCACTTCTCCATCTCTCACATTGGTAACTCTCCTGGTAGGACTCCAGACTGCTGACTTCCATCTTTGCTAGTTCCCAACAAGACAACAGGAACCATCTGTGAACAAAGCATAGTTCTTCTCCTGATCAGAGAGATCACCATAGGGAGGAGCTTCCTCAGCACGAGTTATTTTCTCCTCTGGAGGTTTGGTACAGTCTGTGCCTTCTGGCCAGTTGGTAATCACCTCCACCAGACCAGGTCGATCAAGATTACCCATTCGTGCTCATTGGGTTATCAAAGCCATCCATTTAGACCAGGTTGCATCTGTGGCATGATGTGGTGATGAACCTTTGCCTTTGAACATCCAGTTAAGAACTGGCAGTCTAGGAGCTAAAAGCAATTGTGACTCAGTTCCAATCACTTCAGAAGCTGCTTTCACTCCCTCATAGGCTGCTAGTATCTCTTTCTCTGTTGCAGTGTAATTTGTCTCTGAACCTCTCTAGCTATGACCCGAGAAACCAAGTGGACAACCACATGTCTCATTTGGAGCTCTCTGCCAAGGACTCCAAGTTGGACATTGTCACTGGCAGTTGTGTACAGAATGTTTTTAATGCCTGGACCAGATCGCACAGGTCCCAAGCCCACTGCATGGACTACTTCTCACTTGATCTGATCAAAGGCTGCTTGTTGTTCAGGTCCCCACTCAAAATTGTTCCTCTTACGAGTCACATCATGCAGAGGTTTGACAGTTTGACTGAATCCAGGAATGTGTAGTCTCCAAAATCCCACTGCACCCAAGAAAGAGAGAGTGTCCTTCTTATGGGTGGGAACTGCCATGGTGGAGACTTTGTTGATCACATCCTGAGGAACGTAACGGCGACCATCCTGCCACTGCACTCCCAGAAACTGAATTTCTCTGGCAGGTCCTTTGACCTTGTCTCTCTTAATGGCAAAACCTGCTTGCAGCAGAATGTCAATGATTTTGTTACCTTTCTCAAAGACTTCCTCAGCAGTTTGGCCCCACACAATGATGTCGTCTATGTACTGGATGTGCTCTGGAGCTTTACCTTTCTCCAGTGCATTGTGGATGACTGAGTGACAGATGGTTGAGCTGTGCTTCCACCCCTGAGCCAAACAGTTGAACTGGTACTGGATTCCTCTCCAGGTGAATGCAAACTGAGGCCTGCACTCCTTTGCTATGGGAATAGAGAAGAAAGCATTAGCAATGTCTATGGTTGCATACCATTTAGCCTCCTTCGATTCCAGCTCGTACTGGAGTTCTAGCACGTCCGGCACAGCTGCACTCATGGGTGGAGTCACCTCGTTGAGGGCACGAAAATCAACTGTCAGTCTCCAATTGCCATTAGGTTTACGCACAGGCCAGATGGGACTGTTGAAAGGTGAATGAGCTTTCTCGATGACAGCCTGACTCTCCAGTTGACGAATCAGCTGATGAATGGGCAACAAAGAGTCACGGTTAGTTCTGTACTGCCTGTGGTGCACAGTTTGAGTTGCAGTTGGCAGCTCCAGATCCTCTATGTCATGATGTCCCACAACTGCAGATTCATCTGACAGTTCAGGTCTAATGGACAACTTCAATTTACCATCCTCAATCTCTACAGATGCTATTCCAAAAGCCCATCTGTGACCCTTAGGATCTTTGAAACAACCTTGCCTCAAAAAGTCAATTCCCAGAATGCAAGGCGCATCAGGACCAGTTACAATAGTATGTGTCTTCCACTCTTTACCAGTTAAACTTATCTCAGCCTGTATCTTAGTTAACTCTTGAGATCCACCAGTGATTGCAGAAATAGTGATAGACTCTGTCCCTTTGCCATTTGATCGCAGTACAGTACACTGAGCACCTGTGTCAGCTAAAGCCCTGTATTTCCGAACTCTTGAACTGCCAGGCCACCTAATGAATACATTCCAATGGATTCGATTCTCTTCACTATCCCTTTCCTCCTCCTGGCTGGAGGCAGGGCACCCCTAATGCTGAACATGGCATGTGAGGTGTACACAATGATTGGTGTTGTGAGAGAAACTGCAATTGTTGGAATGATTGCAGTTGCTCTCGGGAGCTGCAGAAGTGACAGCTACTTTCCTGGCATTGCTGCCTCTGTTTCTGCCACTCTGCAGTTCCCTGAGTCTCTTTGAAAGAGCTGCAGTAGTTTTACCATCCCATTTGTTCATGTTCTCACCATACTGGTCACGCAGAAGTATCCACAGTGATGAACGCGATTGATGAAGTCATGCAGATGATGCAGGGATGGTATCCTTTACCAAATTGGAAATGGAGGCTTTAAGATCCTACTTCTGTTCTCTCATGCTGTTCGTGATGCCATTCTCAATGCCCTCTTTCAGCTCTGCAGCTAGAGTTTTTATGTCAGAGACTATGGCAGAATGTGACAAGCTGTCCTCTACCTGCCTGAGCTGGTCAGTGAATTTACCCACAGTGAACGGCTTTCCATTATCACTCCTTGACAGAAACCTGCTAGCCAAGATGTTAGCATAGGATGAAGGAGCAAGCTTGATAAGCTTCTTCATGAGACCTGTTCCAAGAGGAATGTCATCAGGCTCATGTGTGCCATGATCTCCATAAAGCACTTCCTTCACAGCAAACTCCTTCAGAAGCTTAATTCCCTGCTCAATGGTGTTCCACTTCTTGGCCACCCATGGCAGATCATCTTGGGAAGGATATCTCATAGCCACAGTCAATAGAAGGCGTGTCCACAAGCTAACCTTACCAAGAGGACTTGCCAGGTATTTGTCCAATCCACTGTCCTTGGTGAATGGTCCCAGCTGCTTGGCAGACTTGTCTCCTACCTGCAGGGCATTAGCACCAATGCTACGGCATCTCACCAGCCAGCTCAGGAACTGCTCTCCTGATTCCCTTGAGTATTCCTTTCTAACTTCCCTGACCTCTCTGAGGGGATCGTTGGAGTCCTGGATGTCATCCTTCTCCTCTTCCTCTTCTTGTTCTGGTTGTCCCTGGCCTAGAAACAGAAATTTCCTAAGAGCACTCTTAAACTCATCAGAACCTTCCTCTTTCTTGGCAGCCAACCTCACAGTGCTCCTCTCGTCAGAGTACTGAGATCTAAGCATGTTGGCCAAATATTGCAGACTATATGTCTCCTCTTCCTCCTCTTGCTCACCAGAGGTCCCCTCTCCTGAATCCTCTTTTGAATCACTCTTTGTCAAGTGCTGTATCTCAGCTCGGGCTTTGGCAGCAGCCAAGATGGCCTGCGCAGAGACAGACTTTGACAAGTCTGCTGGTGGGTTTGAATCATTGGGGATCTGGCCTGAGGGCTGTGAGTTTAAATCTGCCTTAGGGCTAGGGATTTTTGCTGCCTGAGGATTTATTTAGTTGGATTAGTTGAAGTAACATCTGAAGTTTGAGTAGTTATTTGTGTTTCTGGGCTTTTTGCCATGTTATTGTTATTGGCTGGGACATTGGCCGCTTTCCCAGAATCTAGGGGAGGAGGTGTACTGATGGCCCCCCCTTGCTCTCCCCCCAAGCTAACATTGTTTAGATTTGGACTCCTGCTTATCTCACTCTGTTTATTGTTTGTCTGGGAAACTCTCCTTTTCTTTTGGCTTCTTAAAGGCATCACACCCAAATTTCTCTTACATAATGCCAAAATTAATATGAAATAAAAAATTGTAAGACCTAAGATCACTCACAAAAGAAACACCACATTCTCACATGAATAAAATTCAGAGCAAGGGTTAGGTGCCTGGGTCATAAGCAAAATTACCCTCATTAAAGCTGTGGACAAAGCAGAAGAAGAAACATTTCCTGTAATGTTACTGGTAAAAGACTCAGCGATGTTAAATCCTACATAGCCAAGGATGAAATCTTCACAACTCCAGAAAATTGATGTCATTTTTGATTTTTATCTTCTTCAAAATTAGATTAAATAACAAGTAACCAATTTGTGCCTTAACCCAATTATAATCAAGAAAGTAGAATATAGGCCACACAATAGCCCCCCCTACGTAAAATAGCTTCATTAGCTTCATTCTGCTTCCCGAGTTAATTAACAATCATTCAAAATTAATTTGCCCCACGATGGGTGCCAAAATAAGAGATGTGGTGGTTTAGATGTTACCTGTCCCGTCCCCCCTTCCCCCCCCCCCCCCCACTTTGGAAGTCACCCAGACTAGACTCAGCTGGCTCTGGAAATTTGAATGAAGCTTTTATATTTACAGCTAGCACAACATACAAGCAGATAGTTACAGTAGATACAGTTATGTACAGAGATAAACAAGGTAGAAGGTAATACAGAAACACAACTCCCCTCCCAGAAACCTGAGTCCCCAGGAGGGGCTCTCAACCACCCTTCCACCTTCTCCTACTCCCCTACTTTACTGCAGACATTGCCTTGTGCCCCAAGGAAGAATGGAGGGGTGGACAGGGGGGTTAGAGGCAAAGTCGATTAATCAGAGAGACGGAGGGTGAGGTTAGAAAAATGCAGCCCAGCGCTCAGGCAAAGAGCAACTCCCTATCTGTGTTCAGATTCTTGCTCTTATACATCTCAGCAAGCCTGTGAGTGGAGTAGACATCACCCTTGTTTCTCTTTCACAGCCTGTGATCTAATCCTTCTCACCAAAACATTCTGGCGAGCTTCAAACTAGCACAAAGTCAAACTGCATTGACTTGCTGTTCCTTTCCAAACCCAGTCAGGAAGGCAAAATCACTGCAGGCATCAGGGCTACACAAAAGACAAACACTTGGTTTACAGAGCTTGAAGGCCACATGGTGATACATAAGAACAGATTAATCTTGCCAGGGATGCCTGAGTTGAAGTTGAGCCTGAAGGGCTGGAGGTGGGCTTCAATTCACATGTAACTGAAGGTCTGCTTCAATCTCTCTGGAAACACAAGAAGTGCTACAATAACATACAGCAAGCACCACAGAGGTGCCTAAGCATGGTCATCATGTGAGAGGAGTAACTACTTTGATAAGGAATTCTCTCCATTGCCCAAACTAGGTCAAATGGTGCTAGATCAGCTGGAGTTCAGTCTCTTGTGGCTGGGGCCACATGTCAGTTGGGCCTATCTTCCACAGGTTTAATGGTCATGGTAGCAAAAATACTGCAGCTTTGTTTGAATTTGATACTTAGCAGTGACTTTGTTAGTAGAAACCTTTGCAAAACCTCTCAGCTCCTCCAAATCCTGCAATCAGCTACACAGGACAGCTGCAAACTTTCTGGTTATATGCTTGCTAAGGACAACTCTAACTGCTGTCCCTATCACAGAAATACTGGTCCCTGTAAGAACTGAATATATTATTCTGTCTTTCACTCTCCACGTGACCTTACCTGGTATTTCTGCCCTGTGCAGAGAACAAGGTAGTCGTATGGCACCTTTTTCTCCTCGGACACCACCACGTATTTGGCATTGCGATTGATGCTAGTCATTTTACCAACCACGACGTTAACCCAGGAACAAAGTGACATCTGTGCATAGTCTTCATCATTAAAACAGTGGCTGTGAAGAAAGAATATCTGTAAGTGACATTTCGGCAGCTGACAGCAGGCATTAATTAGACATTTGGTGGGTTAGCCCAAGGCCCCCAGTGGTTCGAGCCCATTCCCTTGCTGTGAGTTTATGGCAGTCTGTAAGAGGAGATCAGTCATTATGAAATGCTCAGTTACAAACTGACAACTCACTGCTAAACCCAAACAATCCCTGCCAGTGCTGGGCCACACAGCCACATCACTTAAAAACAAAGTCAGAAACACATGCTTCACTCTGCCTTTGCTTTGCAGGCTGATGTGAGGAGGAGAGTTTCATGCCTACCAAGAAAATATTTCAACAGTTTAATTCCTCTTCCTATAGAAAATTCCCTTATTAAGCTTTTTTTCACTTTTACTTTATTTGGTACTCAACTTCACCAGCAGTGCCTATGGTGAGACATAAATGCAATGAAGGCACCACTTGCTTTTCTTTACCCAGTAACAGCACAAGGAATAACAGATTTACAATCTAGAACACAAGAAGTTCCACTTCCACATGAGGAGAAATTTCTCTACTGTGGAGGTGATGAAGCACTAAAACAGGCTGCCCAGAGAGGTTGTGGAATCTCCTATTCTGGAGACTTCC
The DNA here is from genome assembly GCF_015220805.1 of Pogoniulus pusillus. Lineage (NCBI taxonomy): Eukaryota > Metazoa > Chordata > Aves > Piciformes > Lybiidae > Pogoniulus > Pogoniulus pusillus. The sequence goes on along the minus strand of NC_087270.1, from coordinate 1,203,978 downwards.
AAAGCCAACCTGCATGTGTTCCTATGTGACCTGCCCTAGGTGATCCTGCTCTGGCAGGGAAGTTGGTCTCAATGATCTCTGGAGGTCAATTCCAACCAGTAACATTGTATGATTCAATTTCTGCCATCCAGTGTTGCAGTCTATTTTCAGAATAAAGTATCCTATGTACCCCTATGCAGGATGAAAGTGTCAGAGATCCAAAGGCTGCTATTTAAAGAGCCACGTTTGACACAAAATATGAATGGAACAAAACCTCTTTTAATGCCTCAGCAATAAGATTGAAAAACATTTCCAAAGTTCTTTTGTGAATCAGAATATGGCTCCCACCCTATCCAACTCAGCAAAAGCCAGGATACTTATTTATTATTGCATTTGTACTACCCTCTCTGTTTAACAGACTTTTGGCAAGACAAGGGCCTCAATATGAGCCAGCAGTGTGCTCTTACAGCCCAGAAAGCCAACCAGCGCCTGGGCTGCATTGAAAGAAGTATGGCCAGCAGGTCGAGGGAGCTGACCCTTCCCCTCTACTCTGCACTGGTGAGACCTCACCTGAAATATTGCATCCAGTTCTGGAGCCCTTGTTACATGAGAGATATGAATATGCTGGAATGTGTCCACAGAAGGGCCACAAGGATGATCAGAGGGCTTGTGGTGGTTTAGGTGTTCCCCACTCCCCCACACTTTGGAAATCACCCAGACTAGACTCAGTCAGCTCTGGAAATATGAATGCAGCTTATATTTACAGCTAGCACAATATACAAGCAGATAGTTACAGTGTATACAGTTATAGACAGAAATAGACAAGGTAAAAGGTAATACAGAAACACAACTCCCCTCCCAGAGACCTGAGTCCCCAGGAGGGGCTCCCAACCACCCCTCCACCTTCTCCCACCCCTCTCTACCTTACCCCAGACGTTGCCTTGTGCCCCAAGGAAGAACGGAGGGTCAGACAGTGGGGTTAGGAAGCAAAGTGGGTTAATCAGAGAGACCGAAGGTGAGGTTAGAGAGAAAAATGTAGCCCAGAGCTCAGGCAAAGAGCGACTGCTTTATCTATGTTTTTACTCTTGTTCTTACACATCTCTGGAAGCCTATGAGTGAAGTAGACATCATCATTTGTTTCTCTTTTACAGCCTGTGACCTAATCCTTCTCACTAAAACATTCTAGATAGCTTCAAACTAGCACAGGGCTTGAGCACCTCAGCTATGAGAAGAGACTGAGAGAGTTGGGGTTGTTCAGTCTGGAGAGGAGAAGGCTCCAAGGTAACCTTATTGTGGCCTTTCAGTATCTTAAGGGGGCTACAAGAAAGCTGGGGAGGGACTTTTTAGGATGTCAGGTAGTGCTAGGACTGGGGGAAATGGAACAAAGCTAGAAATGGGTAGATTCAGACCGGATGTTAGGAAGAAGTTCTTCAGCGTGAGAGTGGTGAGACTGTGGAACGTGTTGCCCAAGGGAACTGGTGGAAGCCTCATCCCTGGAAGTGTTTAAGGCCAGGCTGGATGAGGCTCTAGACATCCTGATCTAGTGTGAGATGTTCCTGCCATGGCAAAGTGGTTGGAACTAGCTGACCCTTGTGATCCCTTCCAACCCTGACTGATTCTATGATTCTATGATTTCTGCAGATAAAATGTTTCCACGTAGCTGTACAATAGATACATCATTATTGAACGTGTGAAGAGCAGAGAGAACATCTTCTGCAAGGTCTGTTGCGACTCCTGAACACCACTGGATCTTGCAACAGTCTGCTATCAAAACACAAAACACACTGCTGCCCATTCTGCAAATACATCTAGGCTCTACTCTACACCTTCCTGAGGCTGAGAAGCTGCCAAAATTCTGTTAAATTAGGGTTTTTCAGTACAATGCTACATGTCAATTGTTGTCATTGAGCTCCCCACATTGTCATACAAGATGCCACAGAGGCAAATAAACCAGCTTACATGAGCTGAAGAATTTTAGGACTGATTAGGCTTTCTGAGATGCTCTGCATCCTCTGTACTCACAAATACCAGAGGCAAATAAATACAAGAAGATACCCACTGAGAGTTCCGAACTGTAACCACGCAGGAATCTATAAATAAAACAGACACCAAGGACAGAGGAGGGTTTTCAAAAGCACCTTTTTAATTGAGGTGCCTAGCTCCCAGGAGACTGACACTCCAAACTCACAGGGATGCTTTAAAAAAACAATACCCTGCAGAGTTCAATTTTCACCCTTAATCTGCTTTCAAATTTTAAGGGCTAATTCTGGTGAGGCAGCTATGAACTGCAACTTTCTGCCAGGAAAGCTGCTTTGTTATTGTAACTTTTTTACAGTATACTTTGGGAAAAGAGCACCTGCTTTTGTGTAAGCATGCAGTTCCCTCCTTTGCTAGCCTTGTATTTAAATGCACCCTTTTCCACATGAAAAAGTGAATTTAGGTAGCTATTTATACAGAAAAAAATCTTGACAGGGCAAAATTTCAAATGAGAAGGTGGTTTGAAACATGTTTGCATCACACTGTTTTCATCTCTTCAAAGAGGTTTCATGTTTCAGGTTCAGCAAGCAGACAGTGACTTGTTTTGTCCTATAGTGCACTGTCACATGCCAAGTGTGCTGGTTGGAAGCAAGCTGGAACGTTTTGGTGAGAAAAACTAGATCATAGGCTGTGAAAAAAACCACCAAAAAACGGTGATGTCTGCTTTCCCTCAGAGCCTTGCTGAAGAAGAATGTAAACATTGGATAACATTTTCGCCACTTTTTGTGGCACTTTCTGGCTGGGCTCTGGCTGAGCTGCATCTCCCTAACCTCTCCTGCCACTCACCCTTGCTTCTTAACCTCTTGGCTGAACCTCTTTTCTTCCTTAGGGCTGGGGTAAGGTTGAGAGGGGCAGGGGGAAGGTGCAGGGGTGGTTGAGAGCCCCTCCTGGGGACTCAGGTTTCTGGGAGGGGAGTTGTGTTTCTGTATTCCCTTTTACCTTGTCTATTTCTGTCTATAACTGTATATGCTGTAAATAGCTGCTTGTACATTGTGCTAGCTGTAAATAAACAGCTTCATTTATATTTCCAGAGCTGGCTGAGTCTAGTGGGGTGCTTCTAAAGTGTGGGGGTCGGGGTACATCCAAACCACCACACCAAGTAAAAGTTCTGTTAGAAAAATAACATGCAGGTTTCAAAGAGTCACATGCTAAATCCAAAGAAGTTAGGCTAAATTCATTCCCCAACTATTCATAGTTCTGTTGGCACTGGTCAACCTGGAGAAAAGGCGGCTCCAAGGAGACCTTATAATGGTCTTCCAGTACCTGAAGGGGGCCTACAAGAAAGCTAGAGAGGTACTTTTTACAAGGGCTTGTAGTGACAGGATGAGAGGGAACGGATTAAAGCTGGAGGATGGCAGATTTACTCTTGGAATTAGATGATCTTCAAGGTCTCTTCCAACCCAGACCATTCAATGAATCTGTGAATCTATGAATTTAATCCTATGTCCAGAACAATCCTGTCTACAGTGAGATTTTCTAGTCACTACTGCAAGGACAAAAATCAAACAAATAGACTACATTTAAGTGAGAATTATCTACTGTGCATTTTAATTAGGCAAGATTTTATCCTCCTAACTGGAAGGTATTTTCTGTATCAGCAAACAACTAATGTTACTGGACATATCATAGCTATCTTTCACACTTCCCTTCAGCTATCTGGCACCAGAGCCATTGCTCTGCCAGCTCAGGAATCAGGACTTGGCTGGGACTGGAGACAGACTTCCACAGCCCACTGCAAATATCAAATTTTAAATGTTCTTTTGTTCATCATAATTTGGAACAAAACTCGTGGAAGTTAAAATCTCACAACTATTTTAAAAGCAAACGAACATATTTTGTACTTTCTCTTTAACCTGAAGCTCTGAAAAACAAAGAAGTCTTGGAAAACAGAGGCAGTGCCCCGGTGCAAAGCAACAGATTGCTGTGCTGTTGCTTTAGCAACATTTCATTCAACTCATCTTGCAGCTGAATGCATGTTGTACAGACAGACTGGATTATTTTGAAGCTATCTGCCCATGTATCTAACTGAAATTTAGGACAACTTCACAAAGAATTATGAATTGTTTCCCTTTGAAGCTCTGGAAGCATTCAGATATTAGATCAAACCTGTTAATTAAAAATCTTCTCTGCTTGGAGCCAAGTGGGTTTTTTCCTGGAAGGCCATGAATTGAAATCAAGGTCAGATTGTTGAACTTCAGATGTGGACTGTGGAAAGAAGAACAAAATGTCACAGTTCATCCAGTGTAAGCTTACTGAGGCTCTGCTTGGTACCAGCACAATGCGAGCTCATTTCAACTTATGGTTCCACACTGTGGTCACAGCTCAGCTTTCCAGTGCAGTACTGGGACTTTCCAGCTGTAAAGCATTGCCTCAGTCCTGACTGAGATGTTTAGACTTCATCTGTCCCTAAGCTCACCTCTTGTGACCACAAAAGACACTGAAAGCCCACCAAACCTTTGCTCAAACACTTGCTCATACCTCATCTGTAAGGTGCAGAAAAGAATTCCTGACAGCTGGTTAATTCATCTGCTTCCTGTAACAGCTCTGCTGAACTTAAGAGGACAAATCAAAGGAACAGCACACACAAATTCCAAGTTCAGAAGGATACTGAAAGTAATTCCTTTACCCAAGTCAGGTACCAAGTGTTCTGTCACTTGCTGAGACACGTGTCTTTGAACACAGAAAGAAGAGCGCTTCCCACTGCACTTTCTTCTGCCAGAGTGCTGGGGGAAAACAAGACTGACAGTATGTTGAACTAAATGTGATGTGACATTTAAAAACAAATAAATATTATGAGTGATTAAGCTTTCTAATCTTCCAGGCTTTCTGTGAGTTAAGCGTGGATTGATGCAAATGGTAGGCAGGAATCAGAATGTTTTTTATCAACGGCTGTTAATTTGGTATTCATACGTTTAAAAAATATATGCAAACAAAGTTAAAGGTCAGTCTTAAACCAAGGAATTTCAAGGTTATGGCTGCCCCTCTCAAAATGCATATTAATAGTTTAATTCTGGATTATGGATTATCTATGGCAAATCTCCATGTATACTCAGGCTGAGTGTAATGTAATAAATAACCTTAATGTAACAGAGGGCATATATTTATACAGATTATGGGCCTGATTCTCCTTTGAATTAAGGTCACTCTGCAGAGGTGGCTGTAAATAGAATTTGCTCTTCATTTGTGGCCACATTAAGCCAGCTGAGTGACACAAAGTGGTCTCTTCATGTAGATGAAAGCCCTACAGGCTAACCTGAATTTAGAGTGTACAGACTGCCATATGCACTCATGGAGCACTTCTAGTGGGGGGTAAATGTGGACAATTCCAATAACTTTATGCACCTGATTAGTGTGAGACTCCGTAGCACTTAGTTTGCATAAGTAAAATTGCTACAAGAACACATAAACAACCTAGACATTCTCCTATCCTGCCTGCCCTCATTGCAACCAAGTTCCTTTTCAGCTTGGATCTGAAATCATCTCTGCATGTGCTGTATGGCCTCTTGCTAGTTTAAATCACATTAACAAAGTTTAGGATGAAAGTGCTGCAAGCAAGCATCAAAAAAAAAAAAAACACAGAAAGAAGGTACTAGGCAACATTAATATGCTTCTTGTGCATGACTGCACTATGATGCATTTTATTGATCTGGACACATACTATTTTCTCCTGCAGATGCTCTACTTTTATTCAGCCCACATGCATCCATCCAGGATTTCCACAGTCATATGGTATTTGTTCGGTTCTTCCCCATTGAGTGTGAGGCTTCAATTCAGACCTTTCACTCAGCACGATTTACTAACTAATGATTTACTTCTACCTCAGTGCTCCCATGGCATTCCCATATGCCCCAAACATTAATTCATGTTTCCCATTCATTAATCTTGGAAGCATCAAAATGTTGATTAGCATCTCCTTAGAATACTGTGATGGAACGAGTCGTATCTTTGATTCCCATTTTACATCAAGAAAAAAAAACCAACCCACCAAGGCACAAAGAGAACTGGGTTAATGCTATCAGAAAGGCACACTGCTGTTGGAGGCAGAACTGGAGAGACCCCAAGGCTGCTACCTGACGCTGCCCAATGGCTCAGAGAATTGGGCATGCTGCCCTCATGGAGCCTCAGAGCTCTGAGCACAAGTTCATCCAAACAGTGGGCACTTTTTCAAGTTGAGAGGCAAAATTCTGCTTCAGCTGAGAACCAGCATTTGTTAAATGTTTAAGATCAGGGTGGCATCTGTGAAAATTGCCAGAATCTTCAGGTAATTTTAAAAAATCCCTAGTACCTTGTATTATAGAAGGTTAATTTCAGACCTGTAGCTGGTATGCCTAACCTCAGGATGTTAAATATATAGAGAGGGAATTAAATACAAGTCTGAGAACTACAGGCAAGCTGTTGGTGCTCAGTTACCATGAGGCACTGGCAAGCAGGGTTACAAGCAGACAACATGTCTGGGTGTTTTGATCAGTGACTGTTGTGCACATTATCACACTGTATCATCCTTCCCTTCCCTCTATGCAGCATTATTACTTCTAGGCTAACAAAAAAGATGGTTTGTTTATTTATTATGGCTTTTGCCTCCTCACTGCTGCTTAAAAGCTCTTAATAACAGAAGACCAACAAAAGCAGTGAGAAACAGAAACTGCATGTTGGGAGAGTGAATGTCTTATATGCTTTTGATATATATAACAATATCTAACATGAAGTGGGTTAAAATAATTTGGTGAAAAAGTGTCCAAGTTAAGTGCCTGGACCAACACAACATTAAACAAGTGCACCTGCATTTCAGAAGCAAATAATTCCAGTGGGGGTTCATGTTGCTGTGGATACAAAGGGAAGAACATCTCAAAGATACTGCTAAAGCAGGGAGGGATTAGAGTATCAAGGGAAATAAGTAAAAGGTATTGGGTTGCATTGCACAGTTCTGGAGGGCAGCTACAAAAAATAACAAAACCACAGCACTCTAAACACCTCAAAACAAACAAACAAACAAACAAATAATAGTAGCAAATTTTCTGAGAGCAAAATCAGTGGAACAAACCAAGAAGTCTCAGCGTATTATTTGTGCACATTTTGGCACAAATCTGCTGGAATATTTCTCACAAGTTTTTTCTAGATTTCTTTCAGCTTAATGTCTTGGGTGGGCTTTTTTTTTAGCTTGTGAGCAGGGTATAATGATGGAGGCTTAGGTGGTAGAAACTGTCTGAACAAACAATTTAATTAATTGCTTTCATGGAACCTCTCATTATCACAAATAATAAGTCTCATTATCACAAATAATAAGTCAAGTTACTTTTGTTACCAAAAAGAAAAAAAAAGAAGTGCTGTGTTCTCCATGAACTGAAGTATTTCAACCTATATGAAGATTTTATTCCTTGGTCATTTATAGAAAGTAAAATATCAAGAGTGACAGGAGAGAATGCTTTATCTGGCTGCCAAAACTGGTAGCAATGTACACTTGTCTCCTGGACCACAATCTTTAAACAGTAACTTTAATACCTGGAATAACATCACAAAGTAAAGTTCTAATTTATCCTCTGCCACAGCAGAGCACTTGGGAAAACTGCAGCTCCAGAGTGTTCCAAAATTGGCTGTAAATAGTCTGTTTGCAGCACAAGAAACTTAGTTGTGATAAATTTTTACATTAATAAAACTTCAAAGTCAGAGAAATCTAAGTCCTGTAACGACAACAACAAACAGTCTTGAGATTTTTGTGGGGATGGAGACCAGAATGAGAGAGATAAAATGACACAAGAGAGAATGAGACAATGATATAAAAGAGCCCCAGCAGGCTCCTGGTGTTTAAGGCTCAGAAACACAAAATGCCCAAGTATTAGTTTCACTGTACATGGCAGATAGCTCTCTTATTCCCAAATAACATAACTGTGTCCAAAGTAAGACTGACCCAAACACTGCAAGAACAAAGTAACTGGGATGTGACTTGGAGAACAGACTTAGGAAACGATTTTCTAACAAACTTTTCCAGCTCCACACGAAACTACAAAGAGAAATGCTCAGCAAAATGAAGGTTGTTGATATCAAAGGAAAACAGAAAATCTCACTCGTTTCTATTTTCACTAAAGGATAAATTCCGTGCTCAGCACTATAGACTTTAAGCAATAAGTAATGTGTTGTCATATTGCTTTTGTTCACTTGGACAAATCCCACTGCTTTCACTGGTAAAGCTGCAAAAAACCCTTCAGCATTTCTCTCCTTCCTCCCACCCTCTAGGCAGCTATGTTTGACTCAGAGAAGGAAGAATTAACACAAAATCCAATATGAGGATATGTGAAGACACAGCAAAACTCTGCCCTGTTATGTGATGTCATTCCTCAAGGCTCTGCAACTGATCCTACAGTGCTTGGTTACCAAGCTTCGGGTAGATGGAGGCAGCAACAGAAGCAGCAGAAAGGATTTATTGTTTGTATCAACAATTACCAAAAGCTCTGTTCTGGAGAACCTTATGTAAGTGCGTCAATTACAGCCCTGCGAACGAGATTGCAGCTTAATTGCTGACCAACAGATGTCCATCTAGAAGTTATCCATCTTTTATTAGGAGTAAACAAAGATAAACCAATTCTCCATTGGCTCAACCTCAGGAAAAAGTGTTAAGATTGTGAATGAAGTTGCTCTGAGTAAAGAAGGGATACCTAGAGAGTATTTACTGGGACACTTCTCAATGGAAGGGTCAAGAAAGGGAGTTTTCACCTATTGCTTTGTCCTCTAAAATGCATCCATGATGACTCCCCCTGTCAAGACCATCAAGAACACCCACTAAAATATAAAGATAAGGGAATCTGATTTCCAGTAGCTCACATTTCATTTGATTACTGCTTTTGACACTTCAGGACAGCAAAGTTGGGTACAAGGTTGGGAGAATTCCCATCTTTTTCCACCCAAAACACAACAATTTCCATTCCAAGATGGGCCACAACATTGAAAAGGATGCTGAATTTCCACAACCTCAGAAAACACTCCTCTAAATTGTTCAGAGCAGAGATTAAGAGGAAACTGCTTGGTTCTGATTTTGATTTTCTTTTTTAAACAATTAAAAATTTAACTTCTTTAAAACCAAAATATCTGCTTTAATTTTGTTTTGTTCCATTTTAAATGACACCTCAGCAAAATATTTTATCACATCCCAGTTACATTCTCCCTTCAAAAACTTACATTTTGATGAGACAGTGCTTTTTAGTAAAGCCCTGGTTTCTTTGTTTTTCAGAAACTTCCTACCAGGTTTACTGGTCATTAATTTTATCAGATCACAGAACATACGTGGTTGGAAGAGATCATCCAGTCCAACCCTTGACCCAGCACTGTGTTCCAAATGAGAGCAACTTTACATCTGGCTTTACATCACCTACCAGCCTTGATTTCTTCCAGACATCTCTTTTCCCAGTCTCTTCTTTTGAACTCCCTGCCATATCATAACTCATCTTTCTGATACAGCCCAGTCATCCTTCTGTCAGGATGGCTTCTAAGCACCTCTCATTTCCCAGCAACTGTCTTTGCTTTCCTCACCTATGTCAACTGTCTCTCCCAGTTCTTTTTTGCACAACTCTTCTCCAGTGATTGTGTCTCTTTACTGTAATCTAGCTGAGTCTTTTTTCCTTTGTTAGACTAATTCTTTTCCACACTTTGCTTCTCAACCCATCCTGACCTTTGTAATTTTGCCACTCAGCTCTGCTCTGTCCCTTAACCACCCCTCATTACACTTTCTCCTCAGCAGTCTCTGACTGCATCATGTCAGTGCTTGCAGGGTGATGCAGCAGGCTGTGAAGATGTGTTATCAATATACAGATGCTGGAGAAGAGCATTTGAGAGCAAGCTTCTAGCACAGCTTAACACTAAGCCTTAAGGACTTGCTTATTAATATATTTGCCCACTTACTCCTTCAGTGTAATTTCACTTCAGACTTGAACATGAGCAGCCTCAACACTGTGCCAAGAAACACCATGAGCATAAATTCTTGTGGCAAAGCACAAACCAAATCATGACTCATCTGAGAACCCAGATGCAGATTTCTTAGTAGACTCTTTCAAAAACTATAGTAAGTCCCTGACCATCCATGCCTGTCCTAGGATCTATAGACCTTATAACTACATTTCAGTATCTGAAGGGAACCTACAGGAAGACTGGAGAAGGACTGTTTAGAAGGGCTTGGAGTGACAGAATGAGGGGCAGTGGTTTGAAACTAGAGCAGGGGACAGTTAGGTTGGACATCAGGAGGAAGTTCTTCACAATTAGAGTAGTGAAATACCAGAATAGGTTGCCTAGAGGTGTGGTTAAGGCCCCATTCCTGGAGACATTCAAGATCAGGCTTTATGTGTCCCTGGGCAGCCTGATGTGGTTGGAGGTGTCCCTGCTGACTGCATGAGGGTTGGACAAGATGAGCTTTGAGGGTCCCTTCCAACCTGAAGCAATTTGTGAATCTAGCTTATCAAAACCACTGTGGTAAAGTCCTTACTGTATAAATTGTTACCTGACATAAAATCTAAAGAGCTCTCTCTTTTCTTGGCCCATCCAATATACACAGCTCGATCAGATACTTCCACATGATGATGTGGGAACATCTACAGCCACAACGTTTACAAGATTAGCACTACCATGCCAGTTGGTTTAGAACATGACCAACCCAAAGTGCATCCAACCACTGCTTTTGTAAGAGCATTTCCCTACTAAAATTTCAATTTCCATTCCATAAATGTATCACCATTTCATCTTGTTCAAAGTATAAAAGAGAGCCATTATTTTTGAGACAGAAAATGAGGGATATCTGATGATGGCCTTGCTAGATACAGTCTCAAGCTGTTTAAATCTAATCATCTGGTAGATTCCACATCACACTTGAGAGACATCAACACCATTTTTCACAAATAAAGATACCATAAATTGGGGAATAAAGAGACAGCATGGTTGAAATTTTGCTGGTTTGTCTGCTCCTCTGTGTATGTTTGAGTGAATAACACAAAGTGTAAATTCCAGTCCATTAAAGACATCCTATTAATATTATTTGCCAGTCACCCATGTTAAAACAAAGGGGTACTTATGGCTGTCTAATTCCCAGAGCCAAATTTTCCCTATTTCTGCAGAAGAGATTACATTTGGACTCTGTGATATTGCCTGGCACAGATCTGGCAATGCTGCCTTCTCAGAGACAAACACCCATGCACCCTAGAAATGCTCAGATGTCAAATATGGACTCCCCTTGCATTTGAAGGGAGTGCTTGCTTAGTGCCACAGATCATCATTCTTCTTCTGACAGCAAGAACACACAGAAAGAGAAGACACTCATAAAAGTTGTATGTTGTGAAGCACCACCCCAGTGCCATGTGTCTTGACAGAAAGCTGGCAGCCCAGGAAAGACATGGAAGAGCTGCCTGGGCCAAATTTCCTGCTCCCAAACATCTGCATGTGGCAGCTGCAGATCTGGGCCTTGCAGCACCTCCAGCTCTGGCAGCCTGGTGAGCACAGCTGCCACGCTGATATTGCAGCCCTTGGCGCAAAAACGCCCCTGGAGTGCAGCACCAGAGAGCCGTGGAACCTTTCTCTTCTCTGGGACACCATTTGAGACTTCTCCAACAGTTCCTGCTCCAACCACCTATTTCTGCAGCTCACAAGAAACTGAAATGATGAGCAGAGGGCTGGAGCACCTCTGCTATGAGAAGAGACTGAGGGAGTTGGGGCTGTTCAGTCTGGAGAGGAGAAGGCTCCAAGGTAACCTCATTGTGGCCTTTCAGTATCCTAAGGGGGCTACAAGAAAGCTGGGGAGGGACTTTTTAGGATGTCAGGCAGTGATAGGATTGGGGGGAATGGAACAAAGCTAGAAATGGGTAGATTCAGAATGGATGTTAGGAAGAAGTTCTTCAGCGTGAGGATAGTGAGACCCTGGAGTGGGTTTCCCAGGGAGCTGGTGGAAGCCTCGTCCCTGGAGGTGCTTCAGGCCAAGCTGGATGAGGCTCTAGACATCCTGATCTAGTGTGAGGTGTCCCTGCCCATGGCAGGGGGGTTGGAACTAGTTGATCCTTGTGGTACCTTCCAACTCTGACTGATTCTATGATTCTATGAAGTTGTGCCTGATTAATGCAGAGATGTTGCTGGCCACCACACTCCAAGGGAGTGTCTTACAGTCCAGTGCAGTGTGGTAACGTGGGTATTGGGAGATGTGATGGTTTGGGTGTTATCTGCCCCCCCACACTTTGGAAATCACCCAAACTAGACTCAGCTGGCTCTGGAAATTGAATGAAGCTTATTATTCACAGCTTAGCAGAATATACAAGCAGATATTTACAGTATATACATTTATATCTAAAAATATGCAAGGTAAAAGGTAATACAAAACACAACTTCCCTCCCAGAAACCTAAGTCCCCAGGAGGGGCTCTCAACCACCCCTTCACCTTCCCCCTACCCCTCTCAACCTTACCCCAGTCCCAAGGAAGAATGGAGGTTCGGCCAGGGGGCTAGGAAGCAAAGTGGATTAGTCAGAGAAACTGAGGGTGAGGTTAGAGAGAGAGATGCAGCTCGGAGCTCCCCAGCAGGAGTAGTGCCTTATCAATGTTTTGATTCTTCTTCTTGTATCTCTCAGCAAGCCTATGAGTGAAGTAGACATCACCATTTTTTTTCCTTTCACAGCCTGTGATCTAGTTCTTTCCACCAAAACATTCTAGCTAGTTTCAAGCTAGCACAGGAGATACCCAGCTACAACACTGTGGAGCTCCAACCAACTTTATCCATCTGCACTAGGAGTTTGGGGAATCCAGGTTACATCATACACAGCAGCGACTCACCATCTCACAACAAAACACCTCATTGTACAAACTCCCAGCTCTCATTTCAGTGACATTGACTGCTGGAGCACATCCAGAGAAGAGCAACAAAGCTGATGAAGGTTCTAGAGAAGAAGTTGTATGAGAAGTGGCTGAGGGAACTGGGGTTATGTAGTCTGGAGAAGAGGAGGCTGAGGGGAGACCCTCATTGCTCTCTACAGCTCCCTGAAAGGAGGTTGGAGTGAAGCGGTAGTCAGACTCTTATCTCAAGCACCAGGTAATAGAACAAGAGGAAATGGTCTGGAATTGTGCCAGGGGAGATTTAGGTTGGAGATTAGGAAAAAATTCTTTATGGGATTCTTTATTGGAACAGGCTGCCTAGGGAGGTGGTGGAGTCACTATACCTGGAGGGCGGTGAGAAATGCATGGGGATGTGGTTGTGGTAGTGTTAGGTTGATGCTTGGATTTGATGATCTTAGGGGTCTTTTCCAACCAAAACAATTCTACAATTCTGTGAATGTAAAATGCACTCAGACTTGCCTTCAACAGTAAGCTCTCTTTGTCACACCCCTTCCTCTGCCCCGCAGGGTACATGCATACGTACATATGAACAGGAATCAAATATGTGCTCATCACTTGAGGAAAGGATCACAACTTAACCAGCCAACTAATTTTTCTCCACTGCATTAGTCCAAGGAGCTTAATATGCTTCAAAACCAGCCAACAGGCAGTTTATAGGTTGATCTGAAGAATGTAGTAGTTACACTTCCACAAAGCTCTGAGAAACAAGCTTCAAACAAAAGAAAATAAATATGAAGAGAAGAAAAGATACATCTATGGAAATGATCAGAGGGCTGGAGCAGCTCTGTTATGAGGACAGGCTATAGGATTTGGAGCTCTTTATAGAATCATAGAATCAATCAGGTTGGAAGAGACCTCCAAGATCATCCAGTCCAGCCTATCACTCAGCCCTGTCCAATCAACTAGACCATGGCACTAAGTGTCTCATCCAGTCTTTTCTTGAACATCTCCAGGAGCAGTGAGAAAAGACCAGATGAGGAGAAGGCTTTGAGGAGACCTTGTGGTAGCCTTCCATTATCTGAAGGGGGCCTACAGGAAGGCTGAGGAGGGACTATTTACAAGGTCTTGTAATGATAGGATGAAGAGGAATGGGTTTAAACTGGCAGAGGGGAGACTGAAACTGGATGTTAGGAAAGGGTTCTTTTCAGTGAAGGTGGTGAGACACTGGCACAGGTTGCCCAGGGAGTCTGTGGATGCTCCCTCTCTGGAGATGTTTAAGGCCAGGTTGGATGAGGCCTTGAGTGACCTGTTTAGTGGGAGGTGTCCCTGCCTATGGCGGGGGTGTGGAACTAGAAGATCTTTGAAGTCCCTTCCAACCTAAACCATTCTATGATTCCATATCCTCCATTGCTTTAGCAGAGAAGTGGAAAACCTAAATGCAATGTTTGCCCTTGGATTCCTTGTTTGCTCTGAGCTGCACTGCTGAAGCATCCAGGCTAATGTTACATTTAGTCAGTAGGAGAGGTATAAAAAGTACAAAACACCACTCTGTAAAAATTTTTCTGACTCACTTCCAGTTTAAAACAGGCCTTTCATAGAAAACTGCCATTTCCACAATAAGCTTTAACAAAAAGTTCTGAATATTAACATAAAAATAGAAGCAAAAGGAATGTGACACACTCGACATCTGAGAGAACACTTTGGGCTCAGATGTCTGTGTGTGTTTAAAGAGCAAATCCTCAAAGATGAAATAATCTAATCTGAAACTCAAAACTGCCTTCAAGGCCAGAATATAGCTTTAAACCAACCACATATTGGTGCTAATTGAGTATTAATTTTTGGCAGAGGCATGTCAAATGTCTGTTAGAAAGCCTGATCCTGATCCAGATCCTCTCCCCCCCACTTTATGTCTGGTATCAGTCAATGACAATGCTCATTGTGATCCTGGCTGCGCAACAAGACAAGATATGACCCGTCTGATTTATCTCTGTCATGACTCAATCTCTGCTCACCACAAACCATGGAAGGCAACAATGTCAGGAGGACATGGGCCTGGTGACACTGAACACATGGCTGACTACAACATTGTTCTGGGTTTGCCTTGGTATGAAAATAAAAACCCCCACCAGACAAAGGGAAGCACGTGTATATCAATTCATGTGGCAAAGACAGATAGGAGAAAACAATGAAGATCACCGAACCATTCATTACATGTTAGCTCTGTGATCAGCAAGTAAGCACTAACTATTTAATTAGTCAACTAATTAGTGACAGGCAACATGGAAGGCTTCAGATGTTCACAGACAAATGCAAAGATAAAAAGCCTAATTAAGCAGCAAGCATTATGCTAACTACTGCCAAACAGGACAGATGTGCAGGATATTGTATAACACTGTGCTGCCAGATAACGGCAGTCGTAGCGCTTCTGTCAGCAACTGCATTTAAAAACCCTGCCCACTTTGAAGCTAACCTCAGATACCTTTAGCTCACAAAGGAGAAACCATCCTGCAGACAAAAACTCACAGATTTTCTTAGATTCCAGACAAAATCTCACTGATTTTCTGTCTTGGATTCCAGATAAAATCCCAAAGATTTACTAGCTTAGATTCCAGACAAAACCTCAAATATTTAGTATCTTAGATGCTAATTTAACCTGGGGTGGGGGGGGGGGGGGGGGAGGGAAGTTCAGGGCCTTGACAAAAAGACATTTTAATTTGTTGTTTCAAGCCCTCCGGTGGAGAGGGAAACATATTTCCCAACCTCTTCATGCAAAAATCTTGTGATCTTAGCTAGCTTTTTCTGTTGTTGCTATATCATGCATCGTTTCCAACGGCCTTTGAGAATAAGTCATTGTTTACACCAGTGGTTGGATTAAGGAGGTTTTGGAAATCGTGGATTAAAAAGGGTTTTCCCTATAATCAGAAGACAATAACGCTTTCCACAGCTATATGCAAAGAAGTGGATAAAAAGCTAATTGGTTCACTACCCTGGAACCAATGACAAGATACTGCTGTGAGGGAGCTCTCTGCGTTCTTGCAGACAAACTTCAATCACCTGCTGCCAGGGAGCAGTGGTGAACATGCTGTTGCCTCAGAACAAACTGAACAGGCTCTCTGTGTGTTAATTGTATGTTCTTCTGGCCTAATGCTGCTTCCATCACCATCATTTTGAAGTTTTCAAAGAAAACAAAAAGAAACAAGTCCAACCCTGTCATCCTGGTAAACTGGGGCGTAGCAGTGAGGTTATTTTTCAATGTGAAAAATAAAAATGTTGGGGAGTTATCAGGATACAGATTTAGGGGAACATCAGTTGAAGTGCAACTCAGTATCCCCAACCCTAGCTGCTCACAGGCTTTCAGACAAATTATTTAACTGCAGTTGGTACTTCTTTTGCTGAACCTCACCTCCAAGAGCTGGTATTTGCAGAACTCTGAATTCATTACTCCTTGTCCCATATTTATAGGTACTGGATATTCTGTATTCACTTAAACAGATTTTACACTTGCAAATCACTCTCAGATACCATTTTCATTGGGTGCTGGCAATCTAGATATTTATAAAACAGCATTTTAATGTATAAATTCAGTATATGCATAACAAACCAGCTCTGTAATTTATCAATTCTGTATGTGCATAACAAAATAGCTTTTTAAGTTCGTTATATTCACAACAAAATAGCTTTGTAATTTATCCATTCAGTATATGCCTAACAAAGCAGCTTTTCAGTTCTTAAGCTCAGTATATGCATAAATTGATCTCAGTGTGAATGGCAAAAAAGAGCAACTTTTAAAAACCTTCCTCTAGTCTTAAATCAGATCCTTTTAAAGGGTCTTCATTCATGGTAACTTGTTCATGTTTAGCACTGCGAGTGTAAGTGGGAGCACACAAGTATTTACCAGACCAACATCTGAACCTCTTTTCCTTGTGTTTCTGTCCCCCCAGCACCAAGACCAAGCCACTCAAGGGAAACTAAAAATAAGCAAACCCGCATTTCAGATTAACCTTCCTCTGCAGTGTCTTTAACTCGATTCAATGGGCGCTGAAAGGGCTTTCTCCCCGCACCCTGCAACAAAGGGGAGGCAGGAGCGGCAGCCAGCGCCGCCGGCTCGCAGGGCAGAGAACAATAGCGGCTGCGGCTCGCGGCAGGGCCGAGCCGCCTCTCCCAAGCGGCTGCTCAGACCCTGCTGCTCCGCCAGGACCGGACCGCTTGGAGCTCGCTCTCTTTTAACAAACGGTCTGATGCTACTGCAGTGTAGCTAAGCCTTGTCTTAGCGCCGGAGAGTCACCTAAGTCCTGGCTGTGTCCGGGGGGAAGCAGATAATTACACTGCCCAGGAGGAGCCTGCTGCAGGAACCGTGGGAATCACAATTCCTTCCCCGCGCCATGCTCCTGCAGGGACGTTAATTACTGCAGCAGTTTATGATGCTGCTCCCTCTCTCCCTCCTTCCACAGCCTCTCAGCTCTGCTGCCACCGCTCCTGGCGTACGGGACAGCTGAGGCCAAGGCACAGCCTCCAGAGCTGCCTTTTTACCTGTACCCACTGCTGGCACGGGAAGAGAAGAGAAGAGAAGCCGAGCTCTCTCTGTGTTACTATCACTGCTGTCACCTGTTTCCCCACTCAAAAACTCAGATTTATTTGTCTTCAGCTTTGGGCCCCTCAGTACAAGAGAGATATCAGGCTGTTAGAGCAAGTGCAGAGGAAGGCAAAGAAGCTAAGGAAGGGCCTCTAGAATGAATCTTATGAGGAGCAGCTGAAGGAGCTGGAGCTGGTTAGTCTGAGGAGGAGGCTGAGGGGAGACCTCATTGCTGCCTACAGCTGCCTGAAAGGAGGCTGTGGAGAGGTTGGTGCTGGTCTCTTCTCACAGGTAAAGTGATAGAACAAGAGGGAGCGGCCTCGAGCTGTGGCTGGTTAAGTTTAGACTGGACATTAGGAAACACTTTTTTCCCAGCAAGAACGGTCAGGCATTGGAATGAGCTGCCCAGGGAGGTGGTGGAGTCACCAACCCTGCATGTGTTTAAAGGTCATTTGGATACAGTGCTTGGGGATGTGGTTTAGGGGTGGACTTTGTAGAGTAGGGTTGTTGGTTGAGGAATGATGAAAGACGAGCAGAGACCTCTACCATCACTGCCCTTAGCCTTAGATCAAGCACAGCAGTTTCAGCTCTCCAGGGCTCAAAGTACCCTCGGCATCACAAAGGAGTTTGCTTACTAGCAGATCATTCGGAAGGGTCATTTGCAGCATTTCTGCACTGCTCTGTGAAGTAAGAGGCACTGTTTTGGGTGTGCCACTGCCCTGACCTCTGTGACAACCTGTTTCCTGAAACTCCCACAGCACAGTTATGAGCTACAGCAGTGGACTGAAGCAGCATTTTCACAGAATCATAGAATGGTTTAGGTTGGAAGAGACATCAAAGATCATCGAGCTCCAACCTCCTGCCACAGGCAGGGACACCTCTGTGCTAGTTTGAAGCTAGCTAAGAATGTTTTGGTGAGGAGAACTAGATTACAGGCTGTGGAATGAAAACAGTGGTGATGTCTAATTTGCTCACAGGCTTGCTGAGGTGTATAGGAACAAGAAATTAAAACACAGATAACCACTCTCACTGGGGCTGCTGGCTGAGCTGCATCTCTCTAACCTCACCCTACATTTTGGACTAATCCACTTTGCTTCCTAACCCCCTGACCGAACCTCCATTCTTCCTTGGGACTGGGGTAAGGTTGAGAGGGGTAGGAGGAAGGTGCAGGGGTGGTTGGGAGCCCCTCCTGGGGACTCAGGTTTCTGGGAGGGGAGTTGTGTTTCTGTATTACCTTTTACCTTGTCTATTTCTGTCTATAACTGTATATACTGTAACTCTCTGCTTGTATATTGTGCCAGCTGTAAATAAATAGCTTCATTCACATTTCCAGAGACAGTTGAGTCTAGTCAGGGTGGTTTCTAAAGTGTGTGGGGGCAGGGAACACCCAAACCATCACAACCTCCCACTAGAATAAGTTGCTCAAGGCCTCATCCAACTTGGACTTGAACACCTCCAGGGAGCAAGCAGCCACAACCTCCCTGGGCAACCTGTGCCAGTGTCTCACCACAGTCACTGGAAAGAACTTCTTCCTAACGTCTACTTTGAATCTTCCCTCTTCCAGTTTAAACTCATTACCCCTTGTCCTGTCATTACAAGACCTTGTAAACAGTCCCTCCCCAGCCTTCCTGTAGGCTCCCTTTGAATACTGGAAGGCCTCTATAAGGTTTCCTCGAAGCCTTCTCTTCCCCAGGCTGAAAAGCCCCAACTCTTGTAGCAGGAGAACAGATCACAGCACACATTTCCCTTTGCAGGACAGGTTATCAACCACAGAATCACAAAGTGCCAGGTTGGTAGAGACAGCAAGGATCATCTGCTCCAACCTTTCTCAGTGATAGTGCACTGGAAACGAGCTGGCCCAGCACCCTATCAACCTGTGGCTTGAAACTGACCAACGCAGGGGAATCCACTGCTTCCCTTGGGAAATGGTTCCAGTGTCTAACTGTTCTCATGGGGAAACATTTTCTTCTGGAGTCCAATGGGAATTTCCCCAGCAGTAACCTGTCCCCATCACCCCTTGTCTTCCCTGTGGGACACCTTGTAAAAAAAGGAATCTCCACTGTCCTGGCAACCACCCTTTACACACTGGTCCATGGTGATAAAGTTTGCCCTAAGCCTTGTCATCTCAAGGCTGAACAAACCTAGTCCTCTCAGCCTTTCCTCATGCAGCAGGGCTTTCCTCTCATCATTCTCACGGTGCTTCTTTAGACACTTTCCAGCCTGCTTGCAACTTTTTTTTCTACAGCAGGGACCAAACCTGCCGGCAGTGCTCCAGGTGTGGTGTGACAAGTGCTGAGTGGACTGGAAGAAGCTTTCTTTTGGTTCGGGTGAATGAGAAGTAATTCTCATAGCTGCTCCTGCTCGAAGAGTGACCATCCTGAGAGCTGCCAACAGCAGCACCATGCCCCAGCACCATAGGAGTGAGAGGCAGCAGTCACAGCTCTCCAGTAAGGAGAGGCTGTACTTGTGATTATTTCTCTGTTCAGTGAAAAATGTTTTTCTTCAGTCTTGAAGAAGTTGAAAAACACTTGTAAAATCTAGTTCTAGTCATTGTTATGTAGGTAACTGAATTACATTTGTGTTTTTCCATGGTGACTGATAATGTAAAATAATTAAGTATGAAGAATAATGAGGAGAAAACTACTTCCTCTTTTTGAGGATTAAGGGCTTACAAATTGATTCAATCCAGCTATTTCTAGTGCATGTAACCTCTGCAAAGAATATTAGAAAATTGTAAGTAAATGAAACTAAATCATATTCAAAAGCCTTCACACTGACCAGGAGACTCTCTACTGCTGATGTGAAAGCAAAACCAAGAATCTTTTCCTACATTTATACATGTACATTAACACAAATTCTGTGACATTGCTGACTGCTTGCTTTCTGCCCTCTTGGAGCAATACTCCATTTCTCTCAAATTTCTTCTCCAGCTGTGCAGCACTCAAGACAAGCATTCTCTGCTCTGGAGAAGGACAGGGGCCACAATAATTTGTTGCTAGACTATGGCTTGCACAACACATCTGTCTGAGAAGTCTTGGCTGAAGCACCTCAGAGGATACTTACCGAGGGCTGCCTCACAGTCACAACACTGATTTGTCCTGTTCAATACAGAACACCTTAGAATCATAGATTCATAGAATGGTAGGGGTTGGAAGTGACCTCTGAGATTACCTAGTCCAAACCTCCTGCCAAAGCAGGATCACCTAGGGCAGGTCACACAGGAACATGTCCAGGCAATGGAGTTGGCAGGGCTCATTAGGTGGGCTTTAAGCTAGGTCTGAAGGGGGTGGGTGAGGAAATTACTCTCTCTGAGAAGGAGAGAGATGGAAGGAAACTAAGGACAATTGAATCGAGAGCCCAGCTGAAGTGTATCTACACCAATGCACGCAGCTTGGGTAACAAACAGGAGGAATTGGAAGTCCTGGTCCACCAGGGGGACTACGATGTAGTTGCCATTTCAGACACTTGGTGGGACGACAGGCATGACTGGGCTGCTATACTGGAGGGATATAACCTTTTCAGGAGAGATAGGCAAGGGAGAAGAGGAGGAGGGGTGGCTCTGTATATTAGGGAGTCACTCCATGCCATTGAGCTTGAAGTGAGGGATGAAGGGGTAGAGACCTTGTGGGTTAAAATCAGAGGGAGGACTAACAGATCTGACATCCTGGTTGGAGTCTGTTACAGACCACCCAACCAGGATGAGGGAACAGATGAGATATTTTACAAACAGTTGGAGGCTGTCTCAAGATCTTCAGATCTTGTCCTTGTGGGTGACTTTAACCTGCCAGATATCTGCTGGGAACTTAATTCAGCAGAGAGGAGGCAGTCCAGGAGATTTCTGGAGTGCATGGAGGACAGCTTCATGACCCAACTGTTAAGCAAACCTACTAGGGGTCAAGCTCAGCTTGACCTGCTGCTCTCCAACAGAGAAGGGCTGGTAGGAGATGTGATAGTGGGAGGCTGCCTGGGGTGTAGTGATCATGAGATAGTGGAGTTTTCAATATGCAGGGAGGTAGGGAGGCACTTCAACAAAACCTACACCTTGGACTTTAGGAGGGCAAACTTCAATTTGCTCAAGGAACTTATTTCCAGTGTCCCCTGGGCAGCAGTCCTTGAGAACAAAGGGGTCCAGGATGGTTGGACCTACTTTAAACAGGAGCTCTTGAAGGCACAGGAGCTGGCAGTTCCCATGTGCCCAAAGATGAGCCGCAGGGGGAGGCGACCAGCCTGGATGAGCACACAGCTCCTGAAGGAAGTGGGGGAGAAAAAGAGGGTGTATTGCCTCTGGAAGGAGGGGAAGGCTTCTCCTGATGTGTTTAAGGAGGTAGCCAGACTATGTAGGAGAAAAATTAGAGAGGCTAAGGCCCAGCTAGAACTTAGGCTGCCACTTCCGTGAAAGTTAACAAAAAACACTTTTATAAATGTATCAATGCTAAAAGGAAGGGCAAGAAGAGCCTCCACTCCTTACTGGACCAGGAGGGGAACACTATAACTGATGATGAAGCAAAGGCAGAGGTCCTGAATGCCTTCTTCGCCTCAGTTTTCAACAGTAAGGAGGGAGGAGCTCAGGGCAAGTGGCCTCTTGAACTGGGGGATGGGGTCGGGGAGCAGTGTGTTCCCCTGGAAATTCATGAGGAATTAGTTCAGGACCTGCTGAGCCATCTGGACACCCACAAGTCCATGGGACCAGATGGGATCCATCCCAGGGTGCTGAGAGAGCTGGCAGCTGAGCTGGCCAAACCACTCTCCATCATTTTCCAGCAGTCCTGGCTCACCGGAGAGGTCCCAGGAGACTGGAAACTGCCAACGTGGTCCCCATCCACAAGAAGGGTGGGATGGAGGAACCTGGGAACTACAGACCTGTCAGCCTGACCTCAGTGCCAGGGAAATTGATGGAGCAGGTTCTCTTGGGGGCAGTAACTGCGCACCTGAGGGATGGCAGAGCTCAGGTCCAGCCAGCATGGGTTTAGGAAGGGCAGATCCTGCCTTTCTAACCTGATCTCCTTCTATGATCAGGTGACTGCTTGGTGGATGTGGGGAGGCCTGTGGATGTGGTCTATCTGGACTTCAGCAAGGCCTTTGACACTGTCCCCCACAGCAAACTGCTGGCTAAGCTGTCAGCCCATGGCTTGGATGGCAACACTCTGTGCTGGGTTAGGAACTGGCTGGAGGGCTGGACCCAGAGAGTGGTGGTGAATGGTGCCACATCCAGCTGGCAGCTGTCACTAGTGGTGTCCCTCAGGGATCTGTGCTGGGCCCCATCCTCTTTAACATCTTCATAGATGATCTGGATGAGGGCATGGAGTCAGTCATCAGCAAGTTTGCAGATGACACTAAGCTGGGGGCAGATGTGACTGAGTTGGAGGGCAGAAGGGCTCTGCAGCAGGACCTTGACCGCCTGCACAGATGGGCAGAGTCCAAGGGGATGGCTTCAATAGCTCCAAGTGCAGGGTGCTGCACTTTGGCCACAACAACCCCATGCAGAGATACAGGCTGGGGTCGGAGTGGCTGAGAGCAGCCAGACAGAGAGGGATCTGGGGGTGCTGACTGATACCCACCTGAACATGAGCCAGCAGTGTGCCCAGGTGGCCAAGAGAGCCAGTGGCATCCTGGCCTGCATCAGGAATGGTGTGGCCAGCAGGAGCAGGGAGGTCATTCTGCCCCTGTACTCTGCACTGGTCAGACCACACCTCGAGTACTGCGTTCAGTTCTGGGCCCCCCAGTTTAGGAGGGACATTGAGATGCTTGAGCGTGTCCAGAGAAGGGCAACGAGGCTGGGGAGAGGCCTTGAGCACAGCCCTACGAGGAGAGGCTGAGGGAGCTGGGGTTGTTTAGCCTGGAGGAGGCTCAGGGGTGACCTTATTGCTGTCTACAACTACCTGAGGGGAGGTTGTGGCCAGGAGGAGGTTGCTCTCTTCTCTCAGGTGGCCAGCACCAGAACAAGAGGACACAGCCTCAGGCTACACCAGGGGAGATTTAGGCTGGAGGTGAGGAGAAAGTTCTTCACTGAGAGAGTCATTGGACACTGGAATGGGCTGCCCGAGGAGGTGGTGGAGTCGCCGTCCCTGGGGCTGTTCAAGGCAGGACTGGACGTGGCACTTGGTGCCATGGTCTAGCCTTGAGCTCTGTGGTAAAGGGTTGGACTTGATGATCTGTGAGGTCTCTTCCAACCTTGGTGATACTGTGATACTGTGATACTGTGATAATCAGCAATGGATGAATAACAAGAAAGAGGCTGACAGCTCTAAAGTACATTTTAAACTGCATTTTGAGAGGAACTGAAAGCCTAAAAAGGTACTTAGAGTGGAAGGACGACAGGAAAATGGTTTTACTCCAAGAGATGTTGCCCTACAGGAAGTCAGGAACTAGGAGGGCAAGATGCAGGCAATATTTGTTCACTGCTCCAGAAATAACAACATCCATGGAGCACTTCAGCTTGTTCTTCTCTTGACAAATTGCTATTTTAATTTGTGATGTTATTAACAGATAGTGTAGAAATAGAAACTCTTGTCTGCAAATACAAACTCTTGTATGAAAAAATAGGTAAAATTTTCAATTCTCTGCCACCTATAAATTGCAGCCTCCCTTAGTTTTTTTAACCAATTCTCTGTTGTCACAATCACACTCAGAGCTTGAACTTTATGTTCCTATCCGCAAGTTTTCCAAGACATTTCCAGGATGTTTAATTTATGAGGAACACAATTGCATAAAAGGAATTGCCTTCTCATATATGCAGTATGACTTCCTCATACCCTCTAGAACTGCTATGGAAGGAGTGTTGGCAAAGGAGGTGCAAGCAACAAGATATCAGGGAGACACATTTCTGTCCTGGCTTTGGGAAATCTGTAGAACATAAAGATTTGCCCACAAACTGACTCTGATTTAGACTGGGGAAGGTGTAAGAACAGCTGCATACATTTATTCCCCATATACAGTCTGTGCAGACCAGTTCAGATAACTTAGCAGTTCTACTGCAGAGCCCTTTCACACAGTAGGACCCACTCCAGGGTCTACAACAGAAGCAGCAGGAGGACTGGGAATGATTATTTGTTTGGTTGCTGAACAATCCCAGACACAGGAGGCTCGATCTCAACACAAGGGGGAACTTTTTTACTGTAAGGGTCACAAAGCACTGGAACAGGCTCCCCCGAGAGGTTGTGGAGTCTCCTTCTCTGGAGACTTTCAAGGCCTGTCTGGATGTGTTCCTGTGTGACCTGAGCTAGATGATATGGTCCTACTCTGGCAGGGGGATTGGACTCAATGATCTCTTTGGGTCCCTCCCAACCCCTAACATCCTGTGATCAAAATGCTTCATTGAAATCAAAAAGTACGAAGAGGTGTTCTCAAATTCCAAAAACTCACAGTGAGAGTGCAACCCAACAAGGTCGTACATGAGAATGGATCTTAGAAGAAGTTCTTCAGTATGGCGGTTGTGAGACTCTGGAATAGGCTGCCCAGGGAGGTTGTGGATGACTCCTCTCTAAGGGTGTTCAAGGCCATGTTGGATGAGGCCTTGAACAGATAAGTCTAGCTGAGAGGTGTTCCTGCCCATGATGGAGAAGTTGGAGTAGATGATTTCTAAGGTCCCTTCCAACCTAAGCCATTCTGTGATTTCAGCACAGCTCTGAAAACAGCAGCACAAGGAAGGATAAGAAGCAGTTCAGTGATTTGTGACCCCACTGGGAACAGCTAGCTTTAAAGTGAACAGGGCTATGGACTTAACTTCCTCCTCCAGTATTTTTATGTAAGAACAAGTTAAAGAGATTCTAAGCAAGTGAAATTCTCATCTTCCATGCACCTTCATCTTGAGGAGCTATGAGCAACTGTCAGCACTTGGGAGTTTCAGATGCAAGTGTCTGTCTCTTCACATCCTCAGACACTCAGACCTTTAACATCTAGCACTTGGATAGACAAAAAGCAAGCTTCTAAACAGAAGAGACAAGCCTTTCCAAATAAAAGACAAGACATTCTGCTCAGCAAAGGAAAGCAAATAAAGAACTTACTGAAAAATGAGTGTTTCCAGAAAAGAGATTCCAACATCAGATGCACCAACCACCACAATTCGAGTGTTGACAGACACCTTGGAGTCCAGCACCAGCTTGCGGTTTATGTGATTCAAAGAGTAACTCAACTGTAGGGGAAAAAAATGACATAGAAATACATTAACAACAACAACAACAACAACAACCACTCCAAACAAACCCAAAGTCTGCTAATTATTGAATTATAGAATGTTAGCAGTTAGAATGGACCTCCAGAGACAGTTGAGTCCATCCTCCCTAACAAAGCAGGATTACCTAGAGCAGGTAACACTGGAATACATCCAGGTGAGTTTTGAAAGTCTCCAGAGGAGACCTTAAGGCCAGGCTGGATGAAGATCTAGACAGCCTGATCTAGTGTGAGGTGTCCCTGCCCATGGCAGAGGAGTTGGAACTAGAGGATCCTTGTGTTTCCTTCCAACCCTGACTGATTCTGTGATTCCAAGAAGACTCCATAACCTTTCAGGGCAGCCTGCTCCAGTGCTCTGTCACCCTCACTCTAAAGAAGTTTCTCCTCATGTTGCAGTGCAACCTCATGTGTTCCATCTGTACCTGTTGTTCATTGTCCTATCCCTGGGCACCACTGAAAAGAGACTGGCACTGTCATCTTGACACCCATGCCCCAGATATTTATCAACAGTGGTAAGATCTCCTCTCAGTTTTCTATTCTAAAGACCTGGGTCTCTCAGTCTTCCTTCATAGGAGAGATGTTCAAGTCCCTTCATCATCCTGGATTATCTCCAGCAGATCCCTGTCTCTGCTGAATTTGGGAGCCCAAAACTGGACACAGTATTTCTCTCTAGATCTGCTGGACACTCTTCTTGATGCACCCCAGGAAGCCATTGACCCTTTAGACCACAAGGACACGTTGCTGTCTCATGCATAACATGCTTAGAATCATGAAGCCACCAGTACTCCATTACCCTCCTTTCACACAAAACCTAGCTTGGCTCACCAGCATGACTACTGCTATGGTTTTTCAGTGCACAGCACAAGATAAATGTAGAAAGCTGTGCATGTTTAATAGGTCACCAAAAATCAGCAGAGCTTAATGGTCTGTCTCCTCCTGCAAAACATTTTGTGGAGTATTTGTAAGAGAGGAAAAAACACTGCTAAATGTAGTTTACTACCACTTAGCTAGCACCTGGGGAACATAAAATTACCTGGTGTTTTATACCTCCTAGATTTTACTCTTGCTGTTTCATTTGTGGAAGTGGTTTTACTTGTAAATCAATGACAAATCTTCAGTGTTTTTTGTGTGTTTAATTGAAAACTCTCTTCCAAAATGATAGAATTAATCTTTTTTTCTCAGATACAGAGCAGTTACACTGAAAGCCAGGCTGTCAGGTGAGTAAACCAGAGTCTCAGTACCACTGAGATCAATACTCTGGCTAAAGATCTTACTACAAAGTTTGTAATTACTGGATGCACAGAATCACAGCATGTCAGAGGCTGGAAGAGACCTTGAAAGCTCATCCAGTACAACATTCCTGCCAGAGCAGGATCACCTAGAGCAGATGACACAGGAACACATCTGGGTAGGTTTTTAATATCTCCATAGAGGGAGACTCCACAACCACTCTAGGCAGCCTTTTCCAGTGTTGTCACTCTCACAGGCAAAAACTTCCTCCTCATGTTTAAATGAAACTTCCTATGCCTCAACATCCACCCATTGCCCTTTGTCCTGTCATCGGGCATCACCCAGCAGAGCCTGGCTCCAGCTTTCTGGCACTCACCCTGCACGTCTTTATAAACATTGGTGAAGTCATTTCAGACTCCTCCAAGCAGCACAGGCCCAGCTCCCTCAAGCTCTCCTCATTACAGAGATGTTCCATTCCATTCATCATCTTTGTGGTTCTGTGCTGGACTCTCTCAAGCAGTTCTATATTGCTCTTGAACTGGAGGGCCCAGAACTGGACACAGGATTTTCATAGAATCACAGAACTGTTTGGGTTGGAAAAGCCTTCTAAGATCATTGAGCCCAACCACTAATCTAATACCACCATGGCCATTAAACCATGTCCTGAAGGGCCATGTTCACAAGTTTGTTGAGCACCTCCAGAGATGGTGACTCCACCATCTTCCAGCCTGTTCTAATCCCTGACCACTCTTTCTGTAAAGAAAATTTTCCTAACATCCAACTCAAACCTCTCCCTGGAACAATTTCAGGCCATTTCATATCACCTGATACTGGAGAGAGGAGACCAACCTCTACCTCACTCCAACCTCCTTTCAGGGAGCTGTAGAGAGCAATGAGGGCTCCCCTCAGTCTCCTCTTCTCTGAGTTGAGCAACCCCAAGTCGCTCAGCTGTTCCTCACCAGACCTGCTCTCCAGGCCTTTCCCCAGCTATGTTGCCCTTCTCAGTCTCTATTCTTCTTAATGCAAACAATGCTTAGTACAATGAATTGCACACTGGATTTTGCTTTTCCATTTATGTCTCTGGGTGTCTCAGTAGCTAAGAGAGACTCTCAAATGCACAGGAAAGCTCCAAGAGATAATAATGCAGTTGTCAATTTTGCCCTAAGCTATATTTTTCAAATTTCTAATGCAAGACAGAGAAACATTTCCCGACGTGCAGCACCACACACTTGTTACTGCTCTGGGTTGTACACATTCCTGTTTCACTGGTTGCATAGCTGCAGATACACAGCTGCACTGAAGAAACAATACAGCCACTTTGATCATGTCAGACACTTTTATGTATTTCTGCTGTGTCGCTTTGGCTGGAAGTAACCTAAGGCTTCTAACAAGTTCTCCTCATGAATAGGAGACAGAAGGTTCATAAAATTAAGTCCTCTAAATTCTTCCTATGAAACTGAAGTAGAAGGACATTATTTATGTAGACAGTGACAGAATAACGGAAGATATTCACAGATTGCATCAGGCTGGAAAGGACCCTCAAAGGTCACCTGCAGTGAGCAGGGACACTTCCAACTAGATCAGGCTGCCCAGGGCCATATGAAGAATAAGTATTTTGCTTTAAAGCTATGACAGTGATACTGCCCTTCTCAAGAAATACCTGGCACACTGTGATCCCCAAGAGACTTTCAATACCTAAAAAAAAGCGTTTTGGGGTGCTGGTAGATGAGAAGCTCAATATGAGCCACCAGTGTGCATTTGCAGCCCAGAAAGCCAACTGTATCCTAAGCTAAATCAAGACAAGTGCAGCCAGCGGGTTGAGAGAGGTGATTCTGCCCCTCTTCCCCACTGTGCCCAGTTCTGGAGCCCCTGATACAAGAAAGATGTGGATGTACTGGAATGCATCCAGAGAAGGGCCACGAGGATGATCAGAGGGCTGGAGCTGGAGCTCCTTTCCTATGAGGACAGGCTGAGAGAGTTGGGGCTGTTCAGTCTGGAGAAGAGAAAGCTCTGAGGAGACCTTATTGTGGCCTTCCAATATCTGAAGTGGTCTACAAGAAATTTGGGAAGAGACTTTTTAGGATGTCAGGTAGTGATAGGTTGGGGGAATGGAGCCAAGCTAGACTAAGGGAGATTTAGATTAGATATTAGGAAGAAATTCTTCACCATGAGGGTGGTGAGACACAGGAACAGATTGCCCAGGGAGGTTGCGAATGCCCCCCTGCTCTGAGATGTTCAGGCTGGATGAAGCCTTGAGCAAGCTGGGCTAGGGGAAGATCTCCCTGCCCATGGCAGGGGGGTTGGAACTGGATGATCCTTGAGGTCCCTTCCAACCCGGACAATTCTGTGATTCTGAATTGGAGACCTACAGCTGAGATTTCAGCATGTGCTCCTTGCAGGTGGTGAAGTCCATGTAACACACCAGAATGCTGTCCTATACCTTACAGAAAGGCCATGGACCAATCACTTGCAAACTCTTATCCCTGTATAGCAAGTAAATCAAAATGTGACAAGATGAAAACTCTTCCTGGGCCAGGCAACATTATTTTTTACTGCCAGATAAATGTTCTCCCAGTTGCAGTTCATCACAGTGCAATGATGACATCCAGTGGTGAGCCATATTCATCTCAGGAAGAAAATTCCAGAAGATAATTAAAACCTTTTTATCTTTATTGAAAACTGGAATGGTATTGAAAATGGGAGAACCAATGCCAATTATTAGAGGGAACCCTCACTGCTTAAAAATCCAACTTGTGTGTCTTACAAGTCACTAAATAGCCATGTCCCAACTACATCATTTGACATTGTCCTGAGCCTTCTGATGTTGTTCTAACACTTGCATAGATACAATGTACCACAAACAGGAGTTGGGGACACTGCACGTAAGGCCCTGCTCTTGATACTCAAATTCCTTGGGCTGTGGGCTCCGCACACAAGAGCTCTGACAGGCTTTTTTGTGCTGCTCCTAGGACAGCAATGAGTTCTGGAGAAGAAATTACTACTGACGATTTTGCTGAAACATGGCTTTTAACATCACTAATGAAATGCTGAAATGAACACCCAGAGAAGCTACTTGTAATGTACCTAATCAACCAGACTAACGAGAGAGGCACATCAGCAGCTAATAAGATGAACCCAGGAGACCTTAAGGCAATGCCAGGTTCAAACATCTCCTTGTCCTGCAGTGCTGTCTCCTTGTGGTTTGGTTGTTTTTAAAACGTATTCCAGCAATGAAATCCAAACATAAAACTATTTCCTATGCAAGAGCTGTATCTAATTTATGAAATGGCTTCTGTAGCAACGATACAAAGGCAGCATATGAGCAGAGTGGAACTGGTTTTGTTCCCCATACAATGGCCCCAACACCAACAGCTGTCATGCTTCAGAAATCACCTTTCTAACAGCTAAGTACACTAAATGGCCCCAGGGAGTAAGGAATTAGGTGGATGGGTCCCATAATACCACCTTATTCTAACGAAATGTCAGGACAAATGACTACATATGTTCCCCAGAGGAGTAATCAGACATCATAATTGATAGGTCAATAGCAAACTAACTTGTTTATTTTGTATCCAATTTATTAAATAAACCAGCAATCATTAACTAATGCAAGGCAAAAGGCAATCATTGCCATCATTAAGCAAGACATGCATGGCTCAGAAAAAAAAGTATGTTCTTTGGTTATCAGAAGGATGATTTTCCTTCCTGGCCACTCTGGCACCTGGACAGCCTCTGCAGTTGTACCACCTACTGCCTTGCTTCCCCACAGGCGGGCAGAGGGGCCACCCACACCTCCAAGACCAGGTGCTGACCTGCCTTCCTTAAACCACAGGAGGCAGGGCTTCATGGGGATAGCCAGTGCTAGGCAGAAGGAGGCTTTCCAACTGCTCCTGCACTTCTCAGGGTATTTGTCTGAAAGCACAA
Organism: Pogoniulus pusillus; assembly: GCF_015220805.1. NCBI lineage: Eukaryota > Metazoa > Chordata > Aves > Piciformes > Lybiidae > Pogoniulus > Pogoniulus pusillus. The sequence goes on along the minus strand of NC_087270.1, from coordinate 1,173,277 downwards.
ACCCTGCCTGCCTCTCACCTGTGACCTCACAGCACAACTGGTGCACATTGGTTCTACACACTCACAGAATATTTTGCAGCTTCTTTTACAGAATCACAGAATCAGTCAGGTTGGAAAAGACCATTGAGATCGTTGAGTCCAACCTATCACCTAACACATTCTAATGAACTAACCTATGGCACTAAGTGCCTCATCCAGTCCCCTTTTAAACACCTCCAGGGTTGAGGACTCCACCACCTCTCCGGGCAGCCCATTCCAATGCAAATCACTCTTGATGTGAAGAACTTCCTCCTAACATCCAGCCTGAACCTACCCTGGCACAGCTTGAGGCTGTGTCCTCTCTTCCATTGCTGGTGCCTGGGAGAAGAGACTCCACTTGGCTACAACCTCCCTTCAGGTAGCTGTAGAGAGCAATGAGCTCTGCCCTGAGCCTCCTCTGCTGCAGGCTGCACACCCCCAGCTCCCTCAGCCTCTCCTCATAGGATTTGTGCTCCAGGCCCCTTACCAGCCTTGCTGCCCTTCTCTGGACATGTTCAAGCACCTCAACATCTTTCTTAAACTGAGGGGCCTGGAACTGGACACAGTACTCAAGGTGTGGCCTAACCAGTGCTGAGCACAGGGGAAGAATGACTTCCCTGCTTCTGCTGGCCACACTGTTCCCAATACAGTTCTATTTATAACCATTGGAGCCTGGGCTAGTTGTGGTATTTCTGTAAGCAATATTTACCCTAATTTTCTACAAGAGAAATTTTCTTTTACAGTGTAAAGCACAAAGGAGATTAAACACTTAGAAATGAACAGACAAGCTGGACAGAGGATTTTAGCTCAGAGAAAAGCAGCAGAGCTATGCTCTGCAGAGGGTGTTGGTAAATGTATCCTGGTGCAACATCAGCAGTGTGCAGAGATGCGTTACACCTAGCACAAAAACTCTTCATGCAAAGACTGCCTGACACAGCAGAATTTAGATTTGATTGCACACCAAGGACTTGGGCCTTTCCAGACAAGCACACTTGTTTAACAGACTTAAAATTTAGCCCAAAGTGCCCCTGAATTCAGGAGGATTGCTCAGGGTACTACAGGATAAACACGGGACTGACTTATTAGGTACTTGGCACCTTAGAATCATAAAATGTCAGGGATTGGAAAGGATCTCCAAAGATCATTGGGACCAAGCCCCCTGCCGACGAAAGGCCACCTAGAGCAGGTTACACAAGAACCCATCCAAGTGGGTTTTGAAGATCTCTGGAGAACAATACTCCCCAACCTCTCTGGGCAGCCTGCTTGAGGGCTCTATCACCTTCACAGTGAAAAATTTTTCTCTTCACGTTGGGATGGAATTTCTTGTGATTGAGTTTATGTCCTTTGCCTCATGTCTTATCACTGGGTATCACTGAACAGAGATTGGTTTCATCCTCCTGACAGCCACCCTGCAGATATTTTTCGGCACTGATAAGGTCCTCTCTTTGCCTTCTCTTCTCCAAACTAAATAGCCTCAGGCCTCTCAGATCCCTCTCTACTACAGCAAGTCACTGGGATCCTCCTTGCTTGATCTTGGGGAATTCTGTGCCAGTCTGCAATGGTTTTGCTTTAATTTAGCATTTGCTCGGGAGAAACTTGAGCGATAGCTACTGCAGTACACTACCTGCACAATCTGTACTCTGTTACTGTAAAAAACATCAGCAGGAGTAAAAATGATTAACAAAGCTGTTCTTAGGTTAGTGCTGAGATCAGCAACAGTGGTGGGCAAACAAGGTGATGAACAAACACAGCTATTTTAATTTCAAATTCCATTTTCATCACAAGAAAAAAAGTCAATGTTTACTAAGCAGATATGAACAATAATGATTAGGAAATGTATGCTTTTTCAGCCTGCATTGTAGTTTTTCCCTAAATACTCCATTAGGAGGTCTCATTAAGAGTGTCTGCAAACATTCTTTCCAAAGATGTTTCCAAGCTATCACGGATTTACACAAATACCAGAAGCAGAAAGCAAAAGGAAAAGAAATACAACTGTGATAAAGATTGTAGCCTCAGCATAGAACCACAGAATAGCAGGGGTTGGAAAGGACCTCTGAAAATCAACCAGTCCAACTGCCCTGCCAAAGGCAGGTCATATAGGAACACATCCAGACTGGTTTTCAAAGTCTCCAGAGAAGGAGACTCCACAACTTCTCTGGGCAGCCTGCTCCAGGGCTCTGTCACAGTGATGTGGTGGAGGGGCAGCAGCCCCAAAACTGAGGCTTTTCTGTGCCTCCACATGCCCAGACATGTTTTTCTGCCAGGACCCACGAGGCAGCAAACAAATTGTGTAACACACACACGCCCTGCCCATGTACCCCTGGGGTCCACCCAGGTAATCCCCTATTGGGAGGTCCAGGCATGTCTCTACTGCTTACTGGGGCAAGGTTTGGCTTACTGCCAACCTGATTGGTCATTTTAAATGTCCAATGAGCCACGAATCACGGCCCCAGAGCCTTTAAAGAGGGGTGCACAGCAGCATCACGTGGTCAGTCTGTTCAGATGGTCCAGACTGTTTACCAGTTCAGAAGCTTAGAGCATTTAGACTCAGCTCTGATCCACAGCAGCACCTTGCTGCACTGACCAGCTTGCATTGGCCTAGACAAAGGATCAGGCCTCACCTGCAAGCATTACAGAAGCCCAGACCTCATGCATTGATCTCAAGGCACAGTCATGCTATATGCGAGCCCTCTGAGAAGCAGAGCACATTCATGCCTGCACCATACATATATGGGGAGCCGAGAGCCCCTGCCTAAGCCTAGAGCTACCTTGATTCACCTACGGAGTTAAATCTCCATGCAGCATGGCATAGACCCTGTTTGCCCGGCATAAATACTACTTGCCAGCTATCCTGTAGGCCTGGAAAGACCCAGGCCCAGCAGACCCTCAGACTGTCTGCAAACCTGCAATCGCAGCCTGCTAGCTGCCCAAATCGTGTCAGAAGCTACATGGACAAATCCTTCTCCTGCATCGGGAAATTCCTGCCAGCTGACATCCCTGGACACGCACAGCATCCAGAAGTTGCAGCTCGAAGGCAGAGGTCACCCCAGGAGAGGAGGTTAGAGAAATACTGTTACCCCAGAGACTGGGAGAACCCTTATCAATTCCCCTTGCAAGCCTGGACAGACTCCAGCTATACCAAGACCCCAAGTACTGGGCACACGCTGAGACAGATTCCCAGGAGGGTGATTAATGATTAATACTCAAGAGCAGCACACCTAAGTAAGCTTTAAACCTTTGTAATATAAGTTATCTCTACCTAAAGAGCACACAGTTACAGCCCTTGCTGGGCAAACACTAGAGTTGTTAAGAGGCATTAAGCCTAAGAAATATTTCTCTCTGTCAATAATTGTTAGTAATTTGATATTTCCACTTAATAATCAATCCCTGTAAATATATATATCCCAAAGCTATTTTCATAAACTTGCAACGAACCTGATTTCATAGTGGTTAGGGGTGGGGTAAATTTGTAAATATTAATTTTAATAAATGATTTTATAAAAAATCAAAACCGCCTCAAATTAATTTCTCACCTCCCCCTAACAGGGGAGGAATAGAGAAATCCCCTCCATGACAAGTGAGGGTGGTGAGATGCTGGAACAGGGAGGTCATGGATGCCCTCTAACTGGAGGTGTTCAGGGCCAGGTTGGACGAAGAGATCTTGAGCAACATGGTCTTGTGGAAGGAGTCCCTGCCCATGGCAGGAGGTTGGAACTAGATGATCTTCAAGTTCTCCTCCAACCCAAACCATTCTATGAATCTATGAACTTTACAGCATTGTTGTGCCATCAGAGTACACATTAATTACACTGTTGTCACATAACCTAAAATGAAATTAAGAATTATCTGTAAACAGCAAACATATTTAACTGAAAACACTGCCAGCATTTCCAGACATTACTTTCTGCCACAGTGAACAAAAGGACTTTGTGAAGCTTTGATTTTAAGCAGGTCTTGTTTCAATTCTCTGGTTGTACTATGAAAAGCCCTGAACATCTCTGATCAGACTTAACTGGGTAAAAGCTTTCAGTGTTTCCTGGATCTGGAATGTTACTCTCTGAGAGAAGACAGCACCACAACACATCACACAACCACCTCCATACCCATATCAAAACAGGATTAGCTTCTGGATAGGGAGAGGGCAGCAGCATCTCTGCCCTCTTACAGACATGTCAACTGAGGGAGCATTTTCTGAGCATACTGGATTCAATGATAAATGGAATAGATGCACATAATTAAAACTTTAAAAATAAAATGTCACAAACATCCTCATATTTCATTCTGGAAATAATGAACAGAAGGTAGCTAAGTAACAGAACAAGGAAACAAGAGAAGATAGCTTCCTAGAGCTGACAGCAGTTGTGGACCTCCATCTTACATCAGCAAACATTACCTTTCTGTGGAATGGAAGTATCTGTGCCCTCCTCACAGGTTGGAATAATGCTACTTCCAAAGTCAAGCTACAAAATGCTCTGGAAAGCCCTTAAAACAAGCCTGTCCTGTTTTGAAGTGAAATCAACTACTTTAGGTTGCTGCAAATGTCATCAACACCTGTGCAGTCCTGACATCCTGCTTTCAAAATAAAGAGAGGTTGTCTTACTTTTAATTTCATACATGCACATAAGTGGCAAACATTCAGAGCATTCCTGTTAATGATGCCATCTGGTGTCTCCCAGTACTGTGTAATATTCAGCCTTCCAAACAAGATGTAATGGCAGCAACACACAAAACTTGCTGACATTTACAATAAGGGAATTTATTCTCAGCCACCAGTTCAGAATGCCTGTACTTGCACGACTGCGGTTGCTACAAAATCATCACCTTTACCCACCAAGTGGACATACAATAAATAATGGATTCTAATCCATGCACAGAGCACAAAAGTATTAAGAATTCATTACTCCAGCAAAATTGTATATTAAGCAACAGTTACTGCTTTAAAAATTAATACTACTTTCTGGTTAAGTGAAAATTCCAAGTGTCAAGCCTTTGTGTGGAACACCAGTGGGTGCATAAACACATTAGAACATGTAGGAATGCTTCTGCTTTCACTTGGATACAGAAATCTTTGTATTTATAAAGCAGGGAGTTCTCTTGCCCATCCTACCCAGGCTCTCTTTGCTATATTTTTTATCTATCTTGTCTTAGTAGAGTCTTAAAGATTAAACAAATCCATTGGAAGCCTTTCATATTTTAATCCCTTCTGGTATATTCCAGTACCTCAACTGAGTTCACACAGGACAGGAACTAGGCCAAAATGAAACCTTCTGTTACTACAGATTTTCTACCGAGTCACCACACACTGTGTGTGGAGACAGCACCAACAGCTTTTCTTAGCCACAATTGGTAATTCAGTGCATTTTCAGCTTTGGTAGTGGAGTAGAGCTGCAGAGAAGGCTCCAACCAACACACAGCTGACTATGCCTGTGGTAATGCATAGAGACCATGTCAGGGAATCATAGAACGGTTCAAGTTGGAAGGGACCTTAAAGATCAAAGATCACCCACTCCAACTTCCTTGCCATGGGCAGAAACACCTCTCAACTAGATTCAGCAACTCAAGACCTCATGTAACCTAGCCTTGAACACCCCCAGGGAAGGGCATCCACAACCTCTCTAGGCAACCTATTTCAGGAACTCACCATCCCTGTACTGAAGAACTTCTTCTTAAGATCCAGTCTAACTACTCTCCCTCAGCTTCAAACCATTCCCCTTTATCCTGTCTCTAGACACCTTTATGAAAAGTCTCTCTGCATTCTTCCTGTAGCTTCCCTTCAGGTATTGGAAGGCTGCTCTAAGATCCCCCCAGAGCTCTCTCCAGACTGAATCCAAGCTCCCTCAGCCTGTGATCATAACAGAGATGCTCCAGCCCTTTGATCATCTTTGTGGCCTTCTTCCACACTCGCTGCAACAGTTCTATGTCCTTGTTATGTTGGGGACACCAGAAGGGATATTACTCAGTAACTGTTGCCCTGTAAGCTGCGCTGTGATGTGCTCTTGCACAGCTCTGTGCTTCAGGCAGCCATGAGTTCCACAGTAAAGGCTTTGTGCTTTATACTGCTTGTATCTATCCCTGTCCACCTTGACATTTCTCTTTAGACATGTAAAGTGAAAAACCTTGCTCCCCTAATTCCTCTCAACTGTTCAGTTAGAAGCAAAAAGCGTTGCTAGTTCAGAACAGACTGTTCTGTTGTACACAGCCTGTCCAGAATGTTTAGAAAACTTGCTTATTTTATTATCTCTTAAATTCAACCAAGCTAAAATTCTCTTGCTGCACCCTCTAGTCCAGCTGGGACTTGGAGGTGCTGGAGTGGGTCCAGAGGAGGGTAACAAAACTGGGGCAGGGCCTAGAGAAAAAATCTTATGAGAAGCAGCTGAGGGAGCTGGGGATGGTTAGTTTGAGGAAGAGGAGGCTGAGGGGAGACCTTACTGCATCTACAACTATCTGAAGGGACATTGTGGAGAGGCTGCTGCTGGGCTCTTCTCATAAGCAATTGGAGACAGAACAAGGGGAATGGCCTCAAGCTGAGGCTGGGGAGGTTTAGATTAGACATTAGGAAAATGTTTTTCACAGAGAGAGTGGTCAGGGACTGGAATGAGCTGCCCAAGGAGGTGGTGGAGTCACTGTCACGGAGGGGTATTCTGCCGCCTACGCCAACAGCGGTGGAGGGGAGAAATTAATTGGTGAGATGATATCCTATAAAAAGATATAATTTATTAACTTCAATATTCTGAACTCTTGCCACCCCCTACCACTGAATTTTAATATTAATATTTGTTCTTACACAGTTATGAAAGACATTCTAGGAATAGTATCAAACAACAACGTATTAATAACTAGCAAACATTCAAACTATTAAACAGAGAGAGGAGCTTCCCTGTGGCTTAATGCCGCTTGGGGTCAATGTGCTGCTTGCCCAGTGGGTGGACTGAAACTCTTTCTGCTCTATGGCAGAAGGCAATAGAAATTACAGAGGCATTAAAGCATTTACTCACAGATTCTTATTAATTATCAATCACCCTCCGGGGCTATGTCACAGCCTATTGCAAGTGTCCAATCTTCAGGGGACTCTTTGCCCATGGACTTTGAGGCTGGAATCCTCCTGGCTTCAGGGGAAAGGGGAATCTTCCCGGTTTCTGGGGAAATGACTGTCCCTGATCTTGTTCTCCTGGCAAAGGACACAATCTCTGTCCTTGTCTCCTGGCTTCTTCTGGATGCTCTGTCCAGGTATTCTTAGGTAGGATCTCAGATGCAGAAGGAGTCCGATGCCATGCAGTGTCAGCACGGTGTCACACTGGCCAGCAGGCTGATCACATGCAGACAAGTGGAGTCTGCTCCTGGTAACTTTGGCGGCAGTAGCGCACACCAGGCAATAAGGCAGGGGGTGTGCAATAGGGTGCACGGCTGCATGGGAGACTGAGCTCTGCAGATACAGAGAGGCAATACAGGATCTAGTCCTGATACCTCACCACAGTGGCATGCAAGTGTGCACAGCTGGCTGGGAGACTGAGCTCTGTAAAGGCAGATGCACTGCATGCAAAACTGGCAGACAGGCAGGCATAAGCTAAAAGCAGTGCCGGTGAGTCTAAGTGAGCAAGCGAGCGAGTGAGCACTTTGTTTACCTGTGTGCCTCTATTTATCTAATGTGGGCCAAGATTAATGGCCCTTAGGACACCACAATGACCAATCAGGTTGGCAGTTAGCCAACCTTACCATATTAGGTGAGAGCCACAAGCCTGGACCTTCCAAATATGGGAATCACATGGGCCTTACACTAGGCAGGCACGAGCTGGGTGTGTGGGGGCTTACACAACCACCTTACACAATCAGGGGCCCTGGGCACGCCAGACTTTATGGCACCAGGTCTGTTGTGCCCCTTTGTGCTCGCTTAAGTGTTTACCTCTGGTTATGGTTAGAAAAACATGTCCAGGCAGGGCAAGGCATGAATAAGCCTATTTGGGCCTATGGGCCCTCCAACATAGTCACACTCCCTGGATGTGTTTAAAGATCATTTGGATGTGGTGCTTAGGGCTACGGTTTAAGGTGAATCTTGTAGAGTAGGGTTCTAGGTTGGACTTGGTGATCCTGAGGGACTTTGCCAACCTGCATGTTTTTGTGATTCTGTAACTTGCAAGCATGTGTTCTTCCTGTTCCTCTGCTCTCCTGCACTTTGACACCAAGGTATTACCTGTCAGTCCTTTCCACGCTTTTTCCATGACAGATCAGTGTGATGGATTATGCTCAGTCTGGCCTAATTCATAGATGCGTAGAAGTCACTCCCTGGATATCTATCCAGCCACGCTGGCAGCTTTTGAACAAGTTTGAAGTCAGATAGCCTGGAGAACATAAAGCTGGGCTGAGCACCCCACTTGCTTTTTGCCTGACCTTCATTCACTCTGTCCTGATTTAAACATTTCCCATTGTGCACCTGTAGCATCACTTGAGATAGCCAAAACTAATGTAGAAAGCATTGGGTTAGCTTGGTATCCTTCAAAACAATCTCATGCAGCACTGTATGAGCTTTAGTATCACTGCAGTGCTTTGGTAGTCATTAAAACTGTTCTGTCTTCTTACTCTGAGCTACATCAGAAAAAAAAATCATTCTGACCTGTGCAATAAAACCTGACAGCTTGAATGCAGCCATTAAATAAAAAAAACCCAAACAACTTGGTGATACTGTGATACTGTAACTAAACATAATCCTCCCCCCAAAACCCACACCCCAACAGCATAAATCATAATGAAAGGGTAGAAGCAAGAAAATAATTCAACAGATGTGTGACATTTTTGTATCTCATTGTGGATCAGTTATTTTTGTTAATTATATCACCTATTCTTTCCTTTTATTGATAATTACATGAAACAGATGGATAACAGAATGCTTCCAGATGGTGAGAAAGCAAACAAGTTTAAGAATTGTTTATTTATGAAGAAATAATTTAAAATTGTTTAAGTACCTCCAGTTTCCTACTCCACCAATAATCCCATGCACTGCACAGGCCAGCAGCACTTCATAAGATATTTAATATTCTGTTGTAAACAACTGGTTTTGAACATCATATGACTGAAATAACTGACAGATGTGCAAAACACAATAATAATCTGATCTGTTTTCATACAGTGGGAATTAAGATTTTGAGTCTTTGGATCTTCTGCCAATTGGCACTTCAATATCGTTTATCAGTTCAAAATACAAAAATCAGAGAGCTCCTTTTGATTCTAAACAGTTGTAGAAAGTGTTTTATCTAATAAGCAGACAAAAGCTTTTTCAGATCCATTCCCTGGAACCCGAGACCATGGCAGATGTGTGGAGCCTCTGACATGCTCACTGCAGAGGCAAGGGCTAAATAGGCATGTCCAAGCCTGGCACTTCCAGTACTAGACGGAAATAAGACCATTAGCATCTGTAGTGCTCCAGAGGGATGCAGTGGAAGACAGGGGAGTTTAATGTCTTCCTCTCTGTGCCTTCTCAGTCAACCCTTAACCAATTTACCCAAATTTCTTAAGTAAAGCAATGGGAGATGGAGTTTTGTAGTGACAGACACAGAAACCAGAGGCAAAATGTACTTAAGGAACATGGTAAAAACATACTCCGTCATTAGTTACTGTTACATGGAGATACTACTATGTTGATAAGAATTTGCAGCCCTTAGAGAGCCACTGCTTGGGAGATGATAGGTCTGCTGATGCAGAGATGAAGCAACACAGAGTTATGGTTTCAGAGACAGAGAGTAAAAAACTTGTGGTTGCCCATGCAAAGCTAGGCAAAGCTTTAGTAAAAAGGCCAGGCAGTGGAGAGGAGGAACTGATAGAGTTCCTAAACTTTGCATTTCCTCAGCCACAGTCATGCTTGCCAAAAGCAAAGAGGCAGCACAAACCAAAAGCCTGGCTTGAACTAGAAACAATATTGAACCAAAGGAAATGTTGCAAAGAGAGAGGTGTCGTCCCTGGAAAACTGCAGTTAAAAGGCCACCCAGGTAGTGGTGAAGTATGTTTTTACGTGTGCTAGTTTGAGGCTAGCTAGAATGTTTTGGTGAGAAGAACTAGATTACAGGCTGTGAAAGGAAAACAATGGTGATGTCTACTTCACTCACAGGCTTGCTGAGGAGTATGGGAAGAAGAAATGAAAACATTAGATAGCACACTCGCCATTTTTTCTCTCACTCTTGCTTGGCTGCTGGCTGAGCTGCATCTCTCTAACACACCCTTCCATTTGGCCTAATCCACTTTGCTTCCTAAAACCTCTGGCTGAACCTCAATTTCTTCCTTGGGACTGGGGTAAGGTTGGGAGCCCCTCCTGGGGACTCAGGTTTCTGGGAGGGGAGTTGTGTTTCTGTATTACCTTTTACCTTGTCTATTTCTGTCTATAACTGTATATACTGTAACTCTCTGCTTGTATATTGTGCCAGCTGTAAATAAATAGCTTCATTCACATTTCCAGAGCCGGCTGAGTCTAGTCTGGGTGATTTCTAAAGTGTGGGGGAGCAGGGAACACCCAAACAGTCACATTATGAGATAAACTTCTGGATTTTAAGAGCAAATCTCTCTCCCTCCCAACTATCCTGCCTCAAGAGACAAAAGGAAGAAGGATCTGTGATTTCTGTGACTCTGTGAAATCCAGCTCCTGCAGGAGTGAGCAGGCCAGAAGTCCATGGCAGGACAGCACTTGGTGCTTCCCCCATTTTAATTTTGACAGGCACTGTGGTAGAATAGAGACATTTGACAGGGACAATTAATCAGGTTACCACAGGCTTAATTTCTGGTGCTCATCTGCCTGCAATAACTGATCAAAACCTGCAGGAATTCCACCTCTTCAGCAGAGCCAATCTATCTGGACTGGCAATGCACAGGAGTCAGCTGAGGGGAAAGCTCTTCTGATTTTAGATGGCTGCTTTCACTTCTGGCTTTGGAGGAAACAAGAGACAGCCCTTGTGAGCCCTGCTTGAGTTATCATAGGATTACAGAATTGTCAGGGTTGGATGTGACCTCAAAGATCATCCAGTTTCAACTCCTTTGCCATGGACAGGGACACCTCACACTAGACCAGAGAGTTATCTGTACTGGGTGAATATTTATGCTCTCAAGCAGGCTGGAATGTAGTAGAGAGATACACAAACTGACTGAAGCCCTAGGGATCCCTGCGTGCCACTAAAGGCTACAGAGATAGAGATGCACAAAGCAAGAGCTGTACACTGAATGGCTGAGCTGCTGAGTCCCCAGGCTGTGGCTGCTGAAAAATGTTTTCTGTCAAGAAAAGCAGAGAGAGATATCAAAAAGGGCTGGAGCATGAGGGAGGCAGCTGAAAAAGCAGATGAGACGCAGGTGTTAATGGCCAGATATCAAGTGGCATCTTGTGGGTATCAAAGCAAGAAGTTTATTACAATAATCTCCATCCATAAGCAATATAGTCAAAGCAATTAATTAGGACAGGCAGTTAAACAAAAATTTCTTTTCTGAAACTGATTCCATTTACCATCTTTGTATTGCAGTTACCATAAAAATCTCCTGCCATCATTGCAGAACTATCCAAGATAAGAATTTGATCATAGAGTAACAAATATTAACCCAACAGCTTTCAGGAGCAAAGGAAGTAAAGTAAAAAAGAAGTGCTTTCTACCACGAGAAAGCAAAGCTCCCTCAACCAGCACAAGCTTGAGGTCCCTTCCAAACTGGCATTCTGTGATTTTTTTTTTCCTCATAAACAGTAAAAATCTTCTCAACTGCCTTCTGCCAGGCTACTACCAGAGCTAACAAAACATTCAGGATCTAAAAAAAGTACCATCTTCTTTCTTTTCTGAGCACACTCAGTCCCCTATGGTAGCTTGCCTCTCAAGCGATAAAGCTCTCCCAGCATATGGCAGCCAAAGGTCATTTCATTCACTCAGAAGAGTCAATCTATCTTTACATGGTCTCAGATTCTTGGTATTTCAGAAAACTACCAGCAGTAGTAGCAGGCTAGCTTTATCCTCAAGTTACCACCTAGGGATCAGCCCCAGATGTCAGGTTTGGTAGAACACAGTCTGTCTAAATCCATAATTAATACCGGTGCAAATTCAGAGATCTTTCTACAGTGACTACCCTTTAGAGTTTTTCAGTCCAGCTTTTTAGGCAAAACTCTCACACATTCTATTACATAGAAATTCATTAAACTTTCAAGGCTTTAAGCAATTATTTCACTACCTGTAACTCTGAGGAGTCCCAAGGAGAAACCTGGGAACAGAGCAGACAACAGATCTGCAAATTACTTGAATGCAGGAAGTCTGATTTTGCAGCTTTAACAAGCAAACAAACAAAACAGCTGAGATGAGCTCTACAAGTAAGAAAGCAACAGCTCACTGTAAAGATAAAACAGTTGAAAGGACAGCTTCAGACACAACTTATTCTGCAGAGAAGAGGAAGGGAGCAACGTGCATGTTGAGAGAGGACTGCTCAAAGCTGAAATCAGACCAATAGCCTCAGCCATGTTCTGGATTCTACTTCACCAACTGCTGCCTAATTAAAAGTTTTGGATGCCAAAAATTACTGTGAAAGGGACAGCACTAAATATATTATATGAGAGCCCATTTCAGCCAACTGGAGGTTAGAAGACATATATAAAGCTCCCTATTTATGTTTCTTTAGGAAATTACAGCTACCTGCTGAGAGCATTCATCACTAATGGTGTTTTTCATAACATTTCAGCTTTGTTAGTTGCTTTTATGAGGAATCATTGTCACATCAAACTTTAGTTACTTAAAAATGTGACAGATATTGCTTGAAAATGTAAAAGGCAGAATAAGGTATGGAAGTTATTCAACAAACGAAATTTTAAGAGACTTCATGTAGGACCCACAGATTGCCTGAGTGCTACAAAAATAAGAGCTATTCGGTAGTGAAAATAATCTTTGTCCTTGCTGTTAAATCATTCCTGATATTCTGAATCGTTCTGTGGTGCAGACAAAACAAAAAATAAAACCAAAAAACTTTGGGCCTGGAAAATAAAAATCACTTCAGCAGTTTCTGCAGGAACTGCCAGAAGCATGACACTGTCTTTTTTTCCACTTGCAGAGCACAGCACAGGATCACAGAATTAACCAGGTTGGAAAAAACCTCTAAGATCATCGAGTCCAACCTATCACCTAACCCTTCTAATTAACTAAATCATGGCACTAAGTGCCTCATCCAGCCTCCACCTAACTAAACTTACCAGGGAGAAGAGCTAAACAGTAACCATTTAAAACGTGTCAGGAGTTTGAAAGCACTGAGAGGAGAGAATAGGGTTCAGATGTAAGCATTTAGCATGTTACAGTTCAATGATTCGTGTTTGTAATGCATTTGAAATTCAAGCCTGGAGGCAGTGATGGTCATGCAGAATCAAAGCTGGGATTGTAAGGATATGGACATCACATTGAATGTAATTAAGAAGCAACCTATCAACACGAAGATGGTAATGCCACCCCATCTGCCAAACCCTGCGTTAGCTGGCACCGTGCCTCGTGCCTGCTGCTGCTTCTGTAACCCACCTGATCCTTGGAGACCTGCTCTGATGGAGCGTTTATGCCAAGCTCTTCCAGAGGATAGACAATCTGTCGTCTTGGTCGCACGGGAACCATGTAATGAAGGGCAGATGTCAGGGAATGGGCGCAGGGATTCTGAAGCTGAAAGACAGCAATCCATATTTCAGCAGAGAGAATGTCAGAACACTGCATCACAGATGTATTCTGTATGGCTTTGCAAATACAAAGTTCTTAGCTCAGTTGGCTAAATCTGAGAGAAAAAAAATTAGCAAATAAACAAACATACTCAGAGCAGAGGAATGAATTGCAGGTAATTCCTGACACTAATGAAGATAATTATGAGAGTAATTACATTACTATCTCTGTGGGAATGACAGATAAACAAGTGGTTTGGTTTATGGGATTTTTCAGCACAAGTATTTTCCCCAGGAGGATATTTTTCTCCATAGTGATCATGAATCAGCTTGATTTGACCTCATTAAGCTACGTTATCTGCTTACTGCTAACCTTTGCTTGTTTGGCAAAGAATGGTTATGAATTTATATAGAAATCCTATACCAACCAAAATGTCAATTTCACCCAAGTGATAAATGTTAATAAACTGGCATCAACTTGAAGTGAACAAAATCCCTAATGCTAATGAGGGTAGCAGGCACTACTAGAAATAGCTGTGTTCCATTTGTCACAGCATGACTGGCTCTGTCATCATTTATGACATCAAAGAGGAAAAAAAAATGAGAATTACAGGAAGCAGAGAGTGAACATTAAAGCAAACTCAATTACATCCAAGTACCATCCCATCTACAAAAACTTGATATCAGTATGCTGAGAATTGAGCAAAATTGCACATTTATCACTTATTAGAGACCAATGATAAGTTAAGGTGGCTTAAAGGAACTCCGTAGCCTGAAAACAGACCAAACCAGAATCATTAGGAAGATTTAACTTCTCTCTTCCATTCCCTGCCATTCAACTGCACATTTCTAAGTGCCTCTCAAGAATCTGAGGACCTCAAGCTACATGAGGACGCTGGTTCCTCAAGAGAACATGACATAAAATCACACAAAAGCACATAGGAAGAAATATCCTTCTGAAAATGTACCCGTGGCTAACCTGACAAAAAGCCATGTTAAAAACAGTGGTGAGTTCACAAACACTCAAGTCACTGAGGGCAGCACTCACTTCAGTTGCCATCTAAAAGCTCTTACTGGCCATGTGAGCACACTCTAGAATTACAGACCAGCATCTCCAGTGAGCAATTCCTTCCATCTAGATAGGCAGTTCTGACTGAGGAATGAACTGCCCTCCAGATGTACCCTGTGCTCCCTGTGAATGCTGGCAAAAGATGAGGTGATTAGGCTGGGCCAGATAGTGCCTTCAGGTGGCTACACATCCGCCAGTTCACATGCCTGTGGGGTCCCACAGGGGTCAGTACTGGGACCAGTTCTGTTCAATATATTCATCAATGACCTGGATGAGGACACAGAGTGCACTGTCAACAAGTTTGCTGATGACACCAAACTGGGTGCAGTGGCTGCCACGCCAAAAGGCTGTGCTGCCATTCAGCCAGACTTGCATAGGCTAGAGGGGCAGGCATGAACAAATTCAATGAGGTTCAACAAGGGCAAGTGTAGAGTCTTGCACCTGGGAAAAAACAACCCCAGGTATCAGCACAGGTGGGGGACTGGCCTGTTGGAGTGCAGCGATGGGGAAAAGGATTTTCGAGTCCTAGTTGATGGGAGGTTGATCATGAGCCAGCAATGTGCTCTTGTGGCAGGAGGGGCAATGCCATTCTGGGGTAGATTAGAATGGGTGTGGCTAGTAGGTCAAGAGAAGTTCTCCTGCCCCTCTACTCTGCCCTGGTGAAGCTGCATCTGGAGTACTGTGTCCAGTTCTGGGCCTCCCAGTTCTATGTCCATTTTGAACAGCTTGAGAGAGTCCATTGTGCAGCCACAAAGATGATGAAGGGGATGGAACATCTTTCTTATGAGGAGAGATTGAGGGAGCTGGGGCTGTGCTGCTTGGAGAAGAGAAGACTGAGAGGTGACCTCATTAATGTTTATCAATATGTAAAGGTGAGTGCCAGGAGGCTGGAGACCAATGACAGGACAAGGGGCAATTGGTGGAAGCTGAGGCATAGGAAGTTTCATGGAAACACGAGAAGAAATTTTTTCCCTGTGAGGATGACAGAGCACTGGAACAGGCTGCCCAGGGGAGTTGTGCAGCCTCCCTCTCTGGAGATGTTCAAAACCTGCTTGGTTGGGTTCCTGTGTGATCTGGTCTAGGTGATCCTGCTCTGGTAGGGGGATTGGACTGGATGAGCTTTCAAGGTCCCTTCCAGCCCCTGACATTCTATGAAATTCTACTTTGTGTTCCCCTTTTCTTACATGAGGCTGATGAACGAGGCACATACCTGAGTGTCTTTTATTTTGCTTCCACAAATAGATTTTCCTCACACAGCATTAGGTTGTTTTGTTGTCTGCAGCGCTTGCAGAAACATAGGTCACAAAAGCTGCTTATGGGTCCAATGATTTTTGATCAAACAGTCCAGAGTTCTTAAATCACTTCTGAAGAGTTCTTATGAAAATGTGGTTTTAATATTAGCCCCTTGAATTTACTCATGCTACAGTATGCCCAGAAACATGATTTTGAATTCTTTGTCCTCTACTTCACCATGAATCTAAAGAAATACTGGTACCTCTCTAAATCAGTTATGCAGCTGACTGGCAGTATGTGGGACAGTGCAGCTTCACTGGGCTACTGCACTCTGACAGGAAACACAAATCAGTGTCAAATACAAATATAAGCACTTTAAATCTTGGCATTTAGAACCTGACCAGTAACTGATGTGAAAGTGAGAAAGCTACACCAGCTGTACTGGCATTTTCAGAACAATTACATGACAACTAATATGTTGGTGAGTTGTGAGTTTGATTCCTTACCTATACGTCCAGCACAAGGTCAAGAAATGAAGTGAAATCCAAACTACAGCTCACTAGGTAGCCTGACTTGGGCAGGAGTGGGAATACTGGATGGTTGCTACTTCATCCTAGAACCAATCTAGAACACAGCAACATCTAAACAGATTGTATTCACAGATTGGTTTGAGTTGGAAGCAACCTTGAAGATCACCTAGTTCAAACCCCCCTGCCATGAGCAGGGACACCTCTTGACTAAACTTGGTTGCTCAAGGCCTTATTCAACCTGGCCTTGACCACATCCAGGGAGGAGGCATGCACAACCTCCCTGTGCAGCCTGTTCCAGAGTCTCACCACAGGATCACAGGATGTTAGGTGTTGGAAGGGACCCAAATTGATCATCGAGTCTAACCTCCCTGCCAGAGCAGGACAATACTATCTAACACAGATCACACAGGAACTCATCCAGACAGGCTTTGACAGGCTCCAGAGAAGGAGACCCTACAACCTCTCCGGGGAGCCTATTCCAGTGCTCTGTGACTCTTAGTGTCAAGAAGTTCCCCCTTGTGTTGAGGTGGAATCTCTTTTGCTGCAATTTACACCCATTGCTCCTTATTCTATCACAGGGAGCAAGTGAGCAGAGCCTGTCCCCCTCCTCCTGGCCAGCATTCTGATACTTATAAACATTTATCAAATCCCCTCTAAGTCTTCATTTCTCCAGACTAAAAAGCCCCAGGTTCCTCAGCCTCTCCTCATAAGCCATGCCCTCCAGTCCCCTAATCATCCTTGTAGCCCTCCGCTAGACCCTCTCCAGCAGATCCCTGTCCCTCTTAAACTGGGGAGCCCAAAACTGAACACAGTATTCAGGATGAGGTCTTACCAGGGCAGAGTAGAGGGGGAGGAGAACCTCCCTTGATCTGCTGGACACACTTCCTAATACATCCCAGGATCCCATTGGCCTTCTTGGCCACAGGGGCACATTGCTGTGCTATGGTTAAGTTGTTCTCTACCAGGGCCCCCAGGTCCCTCTCCATAGAACTGCTTTCCAACAGTCACCTCCCAGCCTGTACTGGTGGACTTTATTATTCCTCCCCAGACTGTCTTTGTTGAACTTCATGTGGTTCCTCTGTGCCCAGCTCTCCAGTCTGTCCAGGTCTCTCTGGATGGATGCACAGCCTTCAGCTGTATCAGCCAAGCCTCCCAGCTTGGTGTCATCAGCAAACTTGCTGAGCAGGCTCTGTCTGTCTGTCCCCTCATCAGTGTCATTGATGAAGATGTTGAACAGGACTGGCCCCAGCACTGATCCCTAGGGAACACCACTAGTCACAGCTCTCCAGCTGGACCTGGCACCATTGATCACCACCCTCTGGACTCTATCTTGCAACCCATTCCTAATCCACCTCATTGTCTGCTCTTCCATCTCACACTTCCTCAGCTTGCTCACTAAAAATGTCATGGGAGATGGTGTCAAAGGCCTTGCTAAGGTCAAGGTAGGCTACAGCCACTGGTTTCCCTGAATCTACCCATTCAGTTATGGCATCAGGTTAGTTATGCATGACTTCCCCTTGGTAAATCCATGCTGGCTACTACTGATAACCTTATTCTCTTCCAAGTGCCTTGAGATGCCCTCCAACAGGAGCCACTCCACCAAAGAGGAAAGCAGGGAGGAATGTTAGGAGGCCTGCCTGGCTGAACAAGTTGCTCCTGGACATGCTGTCACACAAAAATAAACTCTACAAGGAGTGGAAGAAAGGACAGCTGTAATGGAGGGGATATAAGGAAGCTGCCTGAGCAACTACAGATCTGGTTAGGAAAGCCAAGGCAGAGTTTGAATTGAATCTAGCCAGGGAAGTCAAAGGGAACACTAAAAATTTCTACAGGTATATTAACGGCAAAAAGAAGCTTAGGGCAGGTTTGGGTCCCCTCAGAAAGGAAACAGGTGAAATGGTCACAAGTGACATTGAAAAGGCTGAGGTTCTCAATGATGACTTTACCTCAGTCTCACTGCAAAGGCCTCCAGCCACACTCCTGGAGCCATGGAAGATAGTGGCAGGGGCTGGAAGGAAGAACTGCCCATCATAAGTGAAGATCAGGTTTGTGATCACCTGAAGAACCTGAAAGTGTTCAAGTCCATGGGAGCTGATGGGATACATCCATGGGTGCTGAGGGAACTGGCAGGTGAGGTTGCTAAACCCCTCTCTATTATATTCCAAAGGTCATGGCAGTCTGGTGAAGTTCCCACTGACTGGAAAAGGGGAAACATAGCCCCCATTTTCAAAAAGGGTAGGAAGAATGAGCCAGGGAACTCCAGGCCAGGCAGTCTCACCTCTGTGCCCAGTAAGATCATGGAGCAGATCCTCCTGGAGGCACTACTGAAACAGAAGAATAATGAAGAGGTGATTGGCTACAATCAGCATGGCTTCACCAAGGGCAAATCCTGCCTGACAAACCTGGTGGCCTTCTATGAACAGGTCACAATCTTAATAGATGAGGGGTGAGCAACTGATGTCATTTACCTGAACCTGAGCAAGGCCTTTGACACTGTCCCACACCACATCCTGGTCTCCAAGCTGATGACACATGGGTTTGCTGGGTGGACCAAGAGATGGATAAAGAACCAGCTTGATGGCTGCACCCAAAGTGGCTGTCAATGGCTCCATGTCCAAGTGGAGGCCAGTGACAAGCAGAGTCCCTCAGGGATCAGTCCTGGGACCAGTCTTGTTCAACATCTTTGTGGGTGCCATGGACAGAGGCATTGAGTGCAGCCTCAGCAAGTTTGCTGACAACACCAAACTGTGTGGTGCAGTAGAAATGCTGGAGGGATGCCACCCAGAGGGACCTGGACAGGCTGGAGAAGTGGGCACAAGCCAAACTCATGAGTTCAACATGACCAAGTGCAGTGTCCTGCATCTGGTTCGAGGCAATCCCAAGCACAAATACAGGCTGGGCAGTGAGTGGCTGGAGAGCAGCTCTGAGGAGAGGGACTTGAGGGTGCTGGTGGACGAGAAGCTCAACACGAGCCAGCAGTGTGCACTTGCAGCCCGGAGGGCCAAACAGATCCTGGGCTGCATGAGGTGAAGTGTGGCCAGCAGGACCAGGGAGGTGATTCTCCCCTTCTACTCCACTCTGGTGAGACCCCACCTGGAGTACTGCCTCCAGTTCTGGAGCCCCCATTACAAGAAGGACGTGGACATGCTGGAGCATGTCCAGAGAAGGGCCATAAGGATGCTCAGAGGGCTGGAGTAGCTCAGCTATGAGGACAGACTGTAAGAGTTGGGGCCATTCAGTCTGGAGAATAGGAGGCTCTGAGGTGACCTTATTGTGGCCTTTTGGTACAAAAAATCTGTGGAAGAACTTTTCAGGATATCAGGGAGTGACTAGAGGGAATGGAGTGAAGCTGAAGGTGGGTAGGTTCAGGCTGGATGTGAGGAGGAAGTTGTTCAGCATGAGAGTGGTGAGAGCCTGGAATGGGTTGCCCAGGGAGGTGGTTGAGGCCCCATCCCTGAAGGTGTTTAAGGCCAGGCTGGATGAGGCTCTGGCTAGCCTGATCTAGGATAGGGTGTCCCTGCCCATGGCAAGGGGGTTGGAACTGGCTGATCCTTGTGGTCCCTTCCAACCCAAACTGATTCTATGATTTTTCCAGGGATGGAGGTGAGGCTGACTGGTCTATAGTTTCCTGGAACCTCTTTCTTGCCTTTTTTGAAGACTGGAGTGACATTGGCTCCCCTCCAGTCCTCAGGCACCTCTTCTGTCTGCCACAATTTGGCAAAGATGATGGAGAGTGGCAGAGCAATAACATCAGCCAGTTCTCTCAGCACCCTTGGGTGCATCTCATCAGAGCCCATGGACTTGTTAATGTTTAATTTGTGTAACTGATCTCGAACTCAGTCTACACTGACCAGTGGGGAGCATTCCCTCCTCCAGGCTTCCTCTCCTTCATCCAGGGTCTGGAGTACATAGGGGAGTTCAGCCTTAGGTGTAAAGACTGAAGCAAAGAAGGCATTCAGCAAGTCTGCCTTCTCTGCATGCTCAGTTATCAAGGCTGCCTCCTCGTTCAGCAGTGGCCCCACACCTTCCCTGTTATTTTTGATACTGATGTATTTGAAGAAGCCTTTCTTGTTCTGTTTTACTTCCTTTGCCAGCTTCAGTTCCAAGAGGGCTTTGGCCTTCCTTGTTGCCTTCCTACAAGCCCTGACTACTTCTCTGTACTTCTCCCAAGTGACCAATCCCTTTTTCCATGAATTGTAAGTTTCTTTCTTCCCTGAGATTTCCTTCAGAATCTCCTTATTCAACTACGTAGCTCTCCTAGCACATCTACCTGATTTTTTACTCAGGGGAACACACCTAGCTTGGGCTTGGAGGAAGTGGTCTTTAAAAATTAGCCAACTTTCTTGGGCTCCTTTACCCTCCAGAGCCTTAGCCCATGGGATTGCTGCAAGCATGTCCCTGAAGAGCACAGTTAGCTCTGCAGAAGTCCAGAGTTGCAATTCTACTTGTTAGTCTGATTCTACCCTGTAGAATACTGAACTCCACTATGTCGTGATCACTGTTGCCAAGGCTGTTCCCAACCTTAATGTCCTCAACCAGTCCCTCTTTATTAGTTAATACAAGGTCCAGCAGTGCACCTCTCCTTGTTGGTTCCTCCACTACCTGCATCAAGAAGTTATCATTGATACACTGCAAGAGCCTTTTGGACTGGCTGTGCCTGTCTGCGTGAGCTTCCCAGCAAACATCAGGGTGATTGAAGTCACCCATAAGTACCGAGGAGTTTGCTCTAGAGGCTACCTCTAGCTGTCTGTAGAAGGCCTCATCAACATCTTCTTCTTGGTCTGGTGGTCTATAGTAGACCCACAGCTTTCAACCTGTTCTGCCCTCTGCCTTGGATAGAACTCAGCACATTTCAGTTGCTCTCGCACATAGAGGGCAACTCCCCCACCTTGTCTTGCTGGCCTATCCTTCCTGAACAGTACATAGCCATCCACAGCAACATTCCAGTCATGGGAGCTGTCCCACCATGTCTCAGTGATGGCAATCATATCATAGTCATTCAGCCTAACACAGATCTTCAGCTCCTTCTGCTTATTCCCCATGCTCCATGCATTGGTGTATAAGCATTTCAGGGAATTAGTCCATCAGCTTCCACTCTTTCTGTCCCACCATTCCCGGCCCCTTCCATGGCCCTCAACCTAGCTGTAAGCTCTGCATGTGCTGATTCCTCATTGCTTGATCCCTGTGGTCCATCTCTCAAAGATTTAAAGAGTTCGTGTGAGTCCCCAGTGTGTTGCAGGGTAACAGGCTTAAGGCTCTTGTTAGCCTCTCTCCCTGAAATGTCGTATCTTGCCTCTTCTCCAGCACACAACTCATTGTTACCCACCTTCCCCAAGCTACCAACCTAGTACTGAAGAGTTCCTTCCTAAGATCCAGTCTAAACCTACTCATCCTCAGTTTAAAACAATTCTCTCCTTGTCCTATCACTAGACATCTTCATGAGAAGTCCCCCTTGAAGGTTCCCTTTAGGTATTGGAAGGTAGCTTTAAGCTCCCCTCAGAGTCTTTTCTTCTCCAGGCCAAACAATCCCAGCTCCCTCAGTCTATCCTCGTAGTACAGGTGCTCCAGAAAGTACAACTTGCTGCATGTTGCTAAGAAAAATCCCTGTTTACAGTCATCCACAAGAGAAAAAGCAAGTGAGCAAAGTTGATAATATTTAATGTAAGAAACAGAAGTAGCTGTCTCCTTACCTTGCTTTCCATGTGCTGTGGATAAATAGGATAGTAGAGACAGGATTTGCGGGCCAAGCAAAGGATCTCCTTCAGAAAGTGTTTTGCATAGTGATGAAATACAGGATTTAAAACAAACTGGTACAGATGGCCATGTTCCTCATGCTGGTAGTGATTGAAGCTAATAAAATCTTCAATGTTGTAATGGGATCGAATATACTCAACATCCTGGGAAAAAAGAATCTGGAAATCAGGAGTGATGAAACAGCTACATTTATGGTCTTTTAGCAAGGGCCAGTAAGATGTTCTATCAATCTGAACATCAAAATTAAGTGGCTTTGGGAGTTGCTCTTAACTAAAGCACACCGACTGAAAATCTTTTTCCAGCAAATCTTTTTGTTCTTGCAGCTCATCCACCTCTCTCTCATTTTTGACCCTTTCACCATAATGTCTGATCCAGGTTAGCAGACATTTTTTAGGAGAGGGAATAAAATGAAAGAAAAAACTTGTCTTTTGCTGAGTTCAAGCCAGAGAAGCCCAGACTGCCCTCTCAAAACTTGAACTGAAAAAGAACAGAGTAGCTGTGTAAGAAAAGCCCTCCAGCAAGTTGTCGCTGTTGCTAGGATTTGGATACATTAAAGAGAAGCTGCTCTATCTTCTTATCCCAATGCTCTTCACAGAATTAAGAGCTAATTTCTGAAAATAGGAATGACTGTTTTAAAATACTGAGCATTACAGCTGCTGAATGATCCAGAATCTGCCTTTTCAGCCACAGCAGAATGCAGAAAAATAAGCAAAAATTACATGCAACATTGGTTTTCATTTGAAGTTTGGTGTGTGATGCGTAATCTTCTGCTAGGGAAGGAAGTTAAGAAGGCAAATCGATCAGGACAAACAGTGTATAGACACAGTGTCTTTTACATCAGCTTCCTTTTAGGTACACACATGGTGGCAAGAACAAAATTCAGCCTTTAGTGCTGAGGGCCAAATACTACAGTTTCATACAACAGAGGAACAGAAATTACCATTTCATCTCTGATGACAGAAATGCCAACTATTTGATCCAAAACTTCTGCTACAAAAGTCTGTACTGGGATCCCATCCTGAAAGGCAAAAGCAATATGTGCATTTTTCCTGTTCTGATAGCAATCTCGTTTTGACCCATATGATGACAGTTGAAATACTCTCCTCCAAGTGTACATGCTACATACTACCCTCATTTAGCCACTCTTCCTTAGCTTAAGGGTTAACCAGTGCATAAGGCCAGAGAGCTGGGCTGAGGAGAACCTCAGGAAGTTCACTAAGACAAAGTGCAAGGTCTTGCACCTAGGTTGAGGCAATCCTTGGTATCAATCCAGGTTGGGGGATGATGAGATTGAGAACAGCCCTGCAGAAAAAGACCTGGGATGCTGGTGGATAAGAAGCTGGGCATGAGCCAACAATGGACACTTGCAGTCCAGAAAGCCAATGGCAGCCTTGGCCACAGCAAAAGTGTGGCCAGCAGTGGAGAGAGGTGATTCTGTTACTCTGCTCTGAGGACACCTCACCTTCAGTACTTCATTTGGTCTAGGACCCCCAACGCAAGAGAGACATGGACCTGCTGAAGCATGAATCCACTGCTTCCTTTGGTAGATGATTCCAGTCTCTAACTGTTCTCATGGGGAAACATTTTCTTCTGGATTCCAGTGGGAATGTCCCCAGCAGTAACTCATACCCATCACTCCTTGTCTTTTCCATGTGACTCTCCACTGTTCTGGCAGCTACCGTGTATGTACTGGCAGTCTCCATACTCCCAGTAGCCACTCTTTATGTCCAGGTCCATGTCCACTAGGCCTACTCTTCTCAGGGCTGAACAAACCCTGTTCTCTCAGCCTGTCCTCCAGCTTTGTACCCTTCTCTGGACACACTCCAGAACCTCAATGTCCCTCTTGGAATGAGGGGCCCAAAACTGAACCCAGTATTCATGGTGTGCCCTTGCACATGCATCCAGCCCCCTTCTGTCCAGCATTTGATGACTCTGTAATAAATTCTGGATGTTTTTAACCAATATTTATCCATTCTCTCATACATCTATTTGCAAGAAATACTCACAGGATCCTTACGAGCCAGAGTAAATATCTTGAAGTCATTCAATATGCTTTCTTTCAAGCTAAGGGTTTTAAGGAGCATTTTGACACCAGGCAGGTCATTGGTTGTTGCCTTTCTAACATTAAATGACCTGTAAAAAAAAAAAAAAAGAGCTTAAAATTTCACTCTGTGATGAATTAAAGACAACAATTCCCCTGCCTAGGATAACATGCCTTCCACAAGCAACAAACACCTCTTTCAGAAGCTGAAATTGATTGCTCTGATTGTTGTTCCAAATACACGCCTTAAGTAATTGTGTGATAACAAAAGATCATATAACAAACATGCTGGGTGAGGAGCTGCTCAAGAGCAGTCTGGGGAAGAAAGCCTTGGGGTGTCAGTTGATGAAGAACTCAACATGAGCCAGCCAAGGTCGCTGGCAGCCCAGAAGGCTGGACTGCATCAAAAGAAGTGTGACCGGCAGGACAGGGAGGGCACTCTGCCGCTCTGCTCTGCTGAGTGCCCATGTGGAGTACTGCGTCCAGTTCTGCCGCCCCCAGCATAAGAGAGACCTGGAACCGTTGGAGCAGGTCCAGAGGAGAGCTACAAAAATGATCAGAACTGCATTTTTAACACAATGAAACATGCAAAAAAAAGGAAACTGGTTTTCAAACAAACCAACCCACCAGATCCATTGCAAGCAGGAAATAGTGGGAAGGGCTATCCAAGATCTGTGCTCATTTCTTTTCCAGCAGTGAATTAACCCATTTGAGATGCCCAATTCTTTTGACTGCTTGAGGACAGGATGCTATTATTATTATTAAGCTTTTTAGTGAAAATTGAGGGAAAGTGCCCATTAAGCATTTCAGGCTATGCCTTGTCATCTGTTATTTTTTTCTCCTTCACTCTTAAGTAGCAGGCCTACACTTCCATTTGCTGCACTCTTGCTTTTTGTGTACTTAACACTTTTTCTTACTCCTTTTACAACCTTTACTAATCAGTGTCTCATTTTGTGCCTGTGCCTCTTCTGATTTTGCCCTTTCATGTCTTCATATTCCCATCTTCTTAGCCCTGTTTTTCTTTTAATCCATTTTCTGTGACTTCCTTTTCACGCTCATGCCTTTTGAGTGCTCCTGGTGCAAGTACAATACATTGATCTTTTACTTTTGCAGATTTGGGGGTTATCTAAGACTGTTATCTACTGCTGTGCTCTTCAGAAACTTCCCAAAAGCTTCACCTGCTTTCTTCCATAGCTTTTCTCATCCTGCTCCTCAATGGAAGGCTACTTTTCCCTCTTTTTCTGCACAGCTGGCTGTGTAGTGCTACTATGCTACATTCATGGCAGGGCTGCTATCATTTGGAATATGCACAATTTAATCAGAATTGTAAGGGTTTTTTAAAACCTTAATAACAACTTTAATTTTGACCAAAATCACAAGAGGACATACGACTACTAGTCCTGCGGGTGGATTACAGAGCAGCTGTGGTTGAGATTAACAGGAATTACTTCACCTCCAGCCAGCTGGATCCTTACATTGAACACAGAAGCCAAATTTTATCCCATGATAAAAGCTTCTGCACAGGTCCAAGAGTAGCATGACAGTTCCTGTGTGAGCTATTTGTACACCACCAAAGATGATTAAGTATGCAATTAAACTAGAAGTATTTCTCTGAAGCCACACAGTATTTAGCTACATTAAGACAAACCCAGGAAAATCTCTTAACTATGACACAATTTAAGGCTGGTGTTTGGGCCAGTATAGGCTTATTGTACAAACAAAGCATTGGAAAACTCACACCACATAGCAGACTTCACAGCAAGAGAGGTTTTGTGTTCCTGTTTGCCACTATTTCAGACTATAGAAGTCTTCAGAGTATCACAGAAATTGATGGGTATGAAAGAAATGATTCATCACAAGAAGAAGAGTTAAAATGCTATGAAATAGATGTTCCAGTCCCTTCATATGTCTGATGAGGAAAACCTGGGAGGGCATCTTATAAGTATCTTAAGGGTGGGTGTCAAGAAGAAGGGGCCAGTCCCATTTCAATGGTGTTCTGGGATAGGACAAAGGGCAATGGATACAAGCTGGAACACAGGACGTTCTGCCTCAACATGAGGAATAGCTTTTTTTCTGTAAGGGTGATAGGGCCCTAGAGTATGCTGCACAGAGAGGTTGTGTGTGCCACAGTAGCTTGGTCAGAGACAACAGAGTAACATCCCTCTGGTGTTAGGTTGGATGGCCCAAGTCTATTGGCCAAAAGCAGATCAGAGCACATCCTTTGTTGTCACTCACTTGATCAATCCTGAACGGTGGAACACATAAAGCTCACGACCAAGTCTGGAAGTACAGAAAGGCACAACTCTAACAAAACTCCGGATCAGATAGGACTCTGGGACATGATGCGGCACCAGGATGACACAGAAGTCTTTGTCCTGAAAAAAAAATTGCAGACAATAAAGGCTCTTAGTGATCTCATTGTAAACCTTACAGAAAAGCTTCTGCCTAGAGGGGACAGGAAAACTGAATGCAGTGCTTACAACGTGTACATGCCAAGTATTGCTTTGCCTAGGTGGCTTGACTCCTGGGCAGCAGAGGAACTGAGGAGCTCAGCAGTAAGCTGGCTCACAGAAATGGGGCTTTCAGCTCCCATATTAATGATTTATTTCATACCTGATATTCCTTAAGAGTCTTTTTTTTTCCTTTCCCTGTTATCTCTCCTCTTTTTTCCCTCTGTAGGATATAATATTCTGGAGCATGTCCAGGGAAGGGCACAGGGATGATCAGAGCACTGAGAGAGTTGGAGCTGTTCAGTCTGGAGAGGAGAAGGCTCCAAGGAGACCTTATTGTGGCATTCCAGTATCTGAAATGGGCTACAAGAAAGCTGGGGAGAGACTTTTCAGGATGTCAGGTAGTGACAGCACTAAGGGGAACAGAGCAAAAGTAGAAGTGGGTAGATTCAGATTGGATGTTAGGAAGAAGTTCTTCACCTTGAGGGTGGTGAGACACCAGAACAGGTTGCCCAGGGAGCTGGCGGAAGCCTCATTTCTAATAGTTTTTAAGGCCAAGCTGGATGAGGCTCTAGATAGCCTGATCTAGCATAAGGTGTCCCTACCCATGGCAGCAGAGTTGGAGCTAGATGGTCCTTGAGGTTCCTTCCAGCCCTGACAAGTTCCTCATTCTATATTTCAGTTGGAAGGGACCTACAATGATCATCTAGTCCAACGTCCCATCAGGAACACTATGCCCACACCATTAGGGCTCCAATTTTCTCTTAAAAGTTGTTTTTTATTTCTACCTTACTCTTCTTCCACAGTGAAATTTCAAGATAATGTATGCCTGTCTGGTGGTCTTTTGCACATCTGCAGCCAAGTGAGACCACAACTAGAGCAGCATGTCCTGAAATGCTGAACAAACAGCCAGTGTATACAGACTTACTTGATGATTCCGTGGGTGTGGCAATGTCCCAGATGAATCTGGCACTGCTGGCACCACACACACCACATCACATTGTATCAGCAGTTGGTATTATTGCTCAGAGACCTGTGCTCTGAAGTGTGCAGAGGTGCAAAGGAATGCAGGAATGTCCACTGAATGCTCTCAGATAGAAGACAAATCTGCATGCCACAAGTAACTTTATCCATTCAGGCTGCTCAGGGTTCCCTTTCACCAGAGTCTTTCTCATCCTTGCGTATTGAATACACATTTTAAAGTAATCTCACTGCACACTGGGATGTTGGAGAACTCTGACAATGCAGAAGGAATGTGTCATGAAACACGACACATACTGAGAGACTCCCAAGTAGCATAGATCTGAAAAATGTTTAATCTGTCCAACTCTGCCTGATTATTCTATTGGGCATCTTTCAGTGGGAAGATATTATTTGAATCTCGCTCCTTTTCTCCTCCTTCTGCCCACTGCAGTCTGGATCCAGCCAGCGTGGGTTTAGGAAGGGCAGGTCATGCCTGACCAACCTGATCTCCTTTCATGATCAGGTTACCTGCTTGGTGAATGTGGGGCAGGCTGTGGTTGTAGTCTACCTGGACTTCAGCAAAGCCTTTGACACCATCTGTGACAAGCGGCTCCTGGCAAAGCTGGCAGCTCATGTCTTGGACAGCTTCACTCTGATATAGGTCAAGAACTGGCTGGAGGGCTACACCCAGAGAGTGGTGAGAAACGGTGCCACATCCAGTTGGCAGCTGGCACTAGTGGTGTGCCCCAGGGATCAGTGCTAGGCCTGGTCCTGTTCAGTATCTTTAGTCATGATCTGGACCAGGAGATTGAGTCCAGCATTAGTAAGTTTGCAGATGACACCAAGTTAGGAGCAGGTGTGGATCTGTGGAAGGGTAGGAGAGCCCTGCAGAGGGACCTGGACAGGCTGGATAGGTGGGCAGAGGCCAATGGGAAGAGATTTAACAAGGCCAAGTGCAGGGTTCTACACTTTGGCCACAATAACCCCAAGCAGCGCTATAGGCTGGGGACAGAGTGGCTGAGAGCAGCCAGGAAGAAAGGGACCCAGGTCCCTTTCTGGTAGATAGTAGCTGAAGATCAGCCAGCAGTGTGCCCAGGTGGCCAGAAGAGCCAATGGCATCCTGGCCTGTATCAGGAACAGTGTGGCCAGCAGTACAAGGGAGGTCATTCTGCCCCTGTACTCAGCACTGGTCAGGACATGCCTTGGGTACTGTGTCCAGTTCTGGGTTCCTCAATTCAAGAGAGATGTTGAGGTGCTGGAAGGTGTCCAGAGAAGTGTGACAAAGCTGGTGAAGGGCCTGGAGCATAGCTCTATGAGGAGAGGCTGAGGAATCCAGGTTGTTTAGCCTGAAAAAAAGGAGGCTCAGGAGTGACCTCATTGGTGTCTACAACTACCTGAAGGGAGGTTGTAGCCAGGTGGAGTCAGTCTCTTCTCCCAGGCAACCAGTAACAGAACAAGGGGACACAGTCTCAAGCTGTGCAGGGAGGTCTAGGCTGGATGTTAGGAGGAAGTTCTTTCCAGAGAGAGTGATTGGCATTGAGATGGGCTGCCCAGGGGGGTGGTGGAGTCGCTGTCCCTGGAGGTGTTCAATGAAAGCCTGGATGAGGCACTTAGTGCCATGGTCTAATTGATTGGATAGGGCTGGGTGATAGGTTGGACTGGATGAGCTTGGAGGTTTCTTCCAACCTGGTTGATTCTATGATTTTAAAGGAGTTGGAAAAATTTGATCTGCATCTCGGGAAAGTGCCTATGTACTATAAACAAAGGATTATGTAGAAAACACAAAGCCCAAGAGCAGTCAAGAAGAGGAGTAAAACCCTTCAGGGTGCCTGTGCTTATGGTACCCTGCCACACTCCTGTGAGCCACTTACTTGGCCTTCACATCCCAATACTCTGGGTGACAACTGCACTACTTCCCATCACATTTTGAGCTCCCCAATTAAAGAGACAGAGGGATCTACTGGAGAGAATCCAATGGAGAGCTACAAGGATGATGAAGGGATTTGAACATGTTTCCTATGAAGAAATACTGAGAGACCTGAGGCTGTTTAGTCTGGAGAAGGCTGAGAGGAGACCTTATTCATATCTATAAGTATCTGAGGGGTAAGTGTCAAGAAGGAGACAGTTTCTTTTCAATGATGCCCAGGGATAGGACAAGGGGCAACGAGTATAAGCTGGAACACAGGAAGTTCCACCCCAATATAAAGAGAAACTTCTTTATGGTGAGAGTTGATAGAGCCCTGGAGTAGGCTGCCCAGAGAGATTGTGTAGTCTCCTTCTCTGGAGACTTCCAAGACCAAACTGGATGCATTCCAGTGTGACGTGCCCTGTATGATCCTACTTTGGCAGGGGGGTTGGACTCAAAAATTTTCAGAGGTCCCTCCCAACCACTACCATTCTCTGATTCTAATCATGCAAACATTAAAACTTGAATCACACATACTGGAAACAGCTTGAAAACATAATGCAGAAAATCCAGCGACCTGCAACCAAGAGAAAACATTGTTAAATAAAGTACACCTCAGACAGATCCTCTACACTTCCATGTTGACACCCCCACAGGTGCAAGAAGCATTTGTTCACAGCACTCATCAACAGCCCTGCATCATTAATCCACTGCAGGTGTTCCATACTGGACATTGGGTGCTGACTTCTAGTGCTTAAAGCGTCACTGTTAAAAAACATAACCCCCAATGTCTGAAAGCATATCAAAATATTTGGCTCTTCACTGAAACAAAAAACCTCTTAGGTCTGACGTAAACTTCAGAAGTCATTCATGTTCTGTCAGAGCAGCATTTAGACACAGTAAACATTAACTGAGGTCACCAGCAGTTTTGTTGCTGTGTCCCACAACATTTTCTTCCACTTCTCTCACTATCCACTTTGTCAACCCAATCAATGTACCTTAGCAGGCTACAGGAACACCAATACCTAGAAACGGGGTTTGAATACTTTGCTTCTTTCCACTTCTCACCTGCTGGCTTAGAGTAATCCCACTCTCTTTTCCATAGAGACAGTGAAATGTGAGACATGAACAACCTAACAAATTCTTCCTGCTTCTCCTATGACTTAGGTATCAGTGCTCTAAAACTAATCAGAGTTAAGCTGAAGCTTTATAAAATGTTTCCCACCACACAAAATGTGGCTTCTGAAGAAAGTGACTATAGATGTTACCTAAAAATATTGCTCAAATCCCTCCTCCCTCCAAAGCTGCAATTAAGTTGCCTTTAATTACTTCACCAGTAATGTTACTGAATGAAAACAGAAATAATGTCTAGGTGGGGCTGTTCAGCTTGGAAAAAAGAAAGCTCCAGGGAGACCTTATAGTGGCTTTTCAGTACCTGAAAGGGGACTACAGGAAAGCTGGGGAGGGACTTTTTGCAAGAGGTTATAGTCACACCATGAGGGGGAATGGATCTGGACTTGAGGAGGGCTGATTCAGACTAGAGATCAGGAAGAAATTCTGTGCAGTGAGAGTGGTGAGACACTGGAATAGGTTGACCAGGGAGGTCACGGATGCCCCTTCCCTGATGGTGTTCAAGGCCAGATTGGATGAAGTCTTGAGCAAGCTGGGCTAGAGGAAGGTGTCCCTGCCCATGGGAGGGGGTTGGAAGGAGATGATCTTCAAGGTCCCTTCCAACCCAAACCATTTTATGAATCTATGAAATAAGGCAGAGGATTCTTCATGGGGTTTTAGAATGTATCAATATCTGCTAAGAAACAACTAAGCTCTTTGCTTTTCACTCAAAGCACTAAAAAGCCTCATAAGAGCTCTGCATTTAAGAGATGGAAGCATTCAGCAGCTTGACTGGCTAGCACAAATTCCCCAGCTGGAAACTTGCCCTGAGGGCTGCAATGTAATCACATTTACACTTCAACCAAGCATTTCTGGATCCAGGCTGAGCAGGGGCAGCAAAAACTCCTTCAGGACAAGACTCTGAGATACAGTCGGGATTACATCATGCCATCCTTTCAACATCTTTGCTTTTCTAGTGTTTTTCACAACAGGTGGATCAAGCAAATGCAAGCTAGGGGAACACACAAGTGAACTACTTGAAAACACCAACATCTCAGATTCCTCAGCTCTGAGAAGAGGATCTTGTATGAGTTAACTTTAGTGAAATTCACCAGAAAGGAATGCTATCTTCTCCACTGATACCCATCTTGGAGTCCAAACTGCTGCAAAGATGTCTCCAGGGATAAATGAATAGGACTGCTGAATGCTAAACATGATGAAGATAACTGTACCAGACACAACAATGGTGCATATGAAGGACAAAATGTCAGAAAGGGGCAAAAAAGTCACAGATTCAAAGCAGAAAAGTCAGCTGCTCTACAGAGAGATGATTTCCTGACACAGGTATTGATCACTACTTTGCTGTTTCAGTATGACAGAGCCATAGCAGAGCAAGTCTCTTGTCCCAGTATCATTTTTAAATGAAGTAATTTTGTTTTGGAATAGTTACCTGCTTGATTTGCATTTTAGATGAGGCTCTACATAAGTTAACTATTCTGGAATGGACTCTGCAGCGTGATTGTTCTATTGCTTGCACATTAAACAGTGTTGCTGTTCACACCACAGACATTGCTCTCTCATCCTGATGAATTCCAGCTACATTACTGTGTGAACATGCACCAGGAAGGCAATGTGCTTGCTTTGCTTTGGTAACTCCAGGTATTTGCACTTGTAGCAGGTTCAGTGTTCAATGCCCCCTCCACACAACCAAGAAACATCTTAATATATTAGTTTTGAAGGACTTCTGATTTTTCTTCTTCAGGAAGTTTATTCCTAAATTTCCTTTAATCCAGATAAATCCCTGTCAGTCACTACAGACTATTATTACAAGTAGAAAGATTTTTTTTCAGACAGTACTACAACTGTCAGACTCTGTTCTGCTCTCCTGACACCCCACCTGGAGTGCTGCATCCAGTTCTGGTGCCCACATCATTAGAAGGACATGGAACTGCTGAAACAGGTCCAGAGAAGGCTACAAAGATGATCAGAGTGCTGGAGAACCTGCCCAGGAGAACAGATACAGGCTGCAAAAGTTGGGGTTGTACAACCTGAAGAAGAGAGGGCTTCAGGGAAACCATAAAGCAGCCTGCCAGTACCTGAAGCAGGGGGCTACAAAAAAGCCAGGAAGGAACTTTTTATAAGGGCTTGTAGTGATAGGACAAGAGGGAATGGATTGAAGTTCTAGGAGGGAAGATTTAGACTGGATATTAGGATGAAATTCTTTACAGTGAGGGTGGGAAGACACTGGAACAGGTTGCCCAGGGAAACTGTGGATATCCTTTCTGTTGAGGTGTTCAAGGCCAGGCTGGGTGAGGTCTTGAGCAAGCTGGGCTAGTGGAAGGTGTCCCTGCCAATGGCAGGGGTTTGAAAGGAGATGATCGTCAAGGTCCCTTCCAACCCAAATCTACTATGAATTTATGAACTCCTCATCTATAAAGTCCTTGCTATGGATAACTCCTGCCTCAAGAAATTACACGTGTTAGAAAATGTGCAAGACCTTGAGTGTGCTCAGCCACTTTCTGTCTACTTTTTCTTAGTATCTACAAGTTTTATCTTTCTTTTTAGAGCCTATAAACAAAAGCAGGACTCACTCACAATCAGACAGAGCCAATGCTCCTGGAGAGACTTTCGCTAATGCGGTTGAATATTGGTTTGCTCTTCAAGAGTGAAGAAAATTTGGGGAAAAATTGTTTAAACCACATTTATAGATCTGTTCTATTCCACCAGGGTATAGGAGTTCAAACTCAGCAGCACAATCACTTTAAGATTAAAAAAAAAGGCCTCTGCCTTCACTCTGCAGTAGTGGATTCTACAAGAGTGAATCAATTCTCTCAAGGATGGGAGATTGAGTGTTTGGAAATGAGCTTAACTGCAGAGTTAAAAATCATTCTATTTCTCCATGAAGTGAGGTTGCTAGTACTGTAACACTCATCTCTTCTTGCAGTTAGGCAGCTTTTTAATTAGCGTTTCTTCAGAGGAAGAAGTGACCTCCTGCCACGACTTCAACTAGCATTTTGCCAACAGCAATAAATTCTCAACTTTTCATCCCCACAAGAGATGGAAGTCATGAGCTGGAGGTTGAAAATTTGAGTAAGTTATAAGTGAAGATTAAAGAAAGGGAAAAAAACCCCACCAAAACCAGAAAGTCATGAAAAGCTCAAACAAAGTGTGGTGGATGCTATAATTTTCAGGTTTGTCCTGAAAATCTGACACAGAAATCTTATTAAGATTGGCTACGCAGGAGCTATTCATCCATCTTTACCTAGTTTCATGTTCCTCATCAATGCAAAACAGTTGGATGCAAAAAGCGTTTGAAGCTCCTCTGTACACTGGACGAAAAGCACCTTGTTCTTGGGGCCCAAGAACTGTGGCTGAGGCTTTGAGACCTTTGACATCATCCACCAACAGTTCTGCACTGGAAATGGTAATGGCTCCTTCTTTCTGCAGTACAGACAGACAGTGAAGCAGCTACAGCATGTCAGAAAATAGTTACGATTTTTAATTACAAGGTCTTGCATCATTCAATCTTGTGGCATTTCAAGTATACATACAGAGATCACAGAAACACAGGATGTAAAGGGTTGGAAGGGACCCAAAGAGTCCAACCACCCTGCCAGAGCAGGACCATATAATCTAGCTCAGGTCACACAGGAACACATCCAGCAGGCCTTGAAAGTCTCCAGAGAAGGAGACTCTACAACCTCTCTGAGCTCTGTGACCTTTACAGTAAAGAAGTTATCTCTTGTGTTGAAGTAGAACCTCCTTGTGCTGCAGCTTATATCCTTTGCTCCTTGTCCTATCCCAGAGAGCAAGTGAGCAGAGCCTGTCCCCCTTCTCCTGACACCCAGTCCTCAGATATTTATAAATATTTATTAAATCCCCTCTCAGTCTTCACTTCTCCAAACTAAAAAGCTCCAGGTCCCTCAGCCTCCTCTGAGGGCTGGAAGCCCTTCCATGAGCAAAGGCTGAGAGTACTGGGTTTGTTCTTGAGAAAAGAAGGCTTGGAGGAGACCTTATTACCATGGGTGGTACAAGGACATTGCAGACTCCCTTTCAACAAATACTCATATGGAAAAGACAAGGGGAGGTGGGGACAAGTTACTGCTGAGGAGATTCCCACTGGAATCCAGAAGAAAATGTTTCCCAATGAGAATAGTTAAATATTGGAATTATCTCCCAAGGGAAATAGCGGATTCCCCTGCATTGGTCAGTTTTAAGTCTCAGCTCAACAGGGTATGGAGCCATCTCATTTCAACTACACTATCACCTAGAAAGATTGGAGCAGATGATCCATGGGTCCCTTCCAACCTGGCATTCTGTGATTATCACTTGCCACATTTTCACCAACACAGAAGTTCAAGGAGGTATCTTTAATGTGGTAGCTGTGTCTGAAATGGTAGCTAAAAATAACCTCCAAAAACATAGGCATTGGTGCTAAAGAGTGATACATTCACCAAATAATTAATATCACAGTCACTTTGGAAGGCAATAGAATATTCATCTTTCAGAAATGTTTCAAATAATTAATAAAAGAAATGTTGTTTCCAATGAATGCAAAATGTGTAAGCTACAAACATGTTGCTGAATAAATTCATAGAATCATGGAATGAACCAGGTTGGAAGAGACCTGCAAGATCATCCAGTCTAACCTATAACCTAAAATGGGATGGATGCAGAGACTATTGTGGAAATGGACAGTAATGAGAAGAAAAGCAGAATAGCTTTGATACACTGCTGAGACTAAAGTACAGATGGAACCATATAAAGTTTGTCAGAATAAAGATCCTGCTGATTTACACTGCACCAGGACATTTCAGATTAATGGTCTTACCAAGGTGAGCTTCACACAACAGAAAAGGCATAGGCAGAACATGTGCCCTTCCACTTTTGCAAATTACAGGGGGAAGTGAAGTAACATTCCTTCTTCTCAGCTTTGGTTGCTTTCTGTCAGCCTCAGATTACTGTGGAACTGAGCTAAACAAGTGAAAAATCTCAGGACTCGCAGATCTTCAGAGAATAAGAATTTTTGCCCTGTGATACAGGAATGCTCTGCACATCTGGCTGTGCTGCCACATGCCTTTACTCTGCAGCAGGCCTGCACAAAGGTCCTCATCCTCCTCTCAGGGCCACTTCATTCCTACCCCATGCTGGCTGGCTGTTTGGGAGAATTCATCCATTAATTATTATAACCACCTCCATCTAGAATCTAGAGCAGCTTCTGATCCACACACAGCAGCAGGTGTCAACGTGGACCTGGGCAGAGGACAGTGCAGGAGTGGAAATAATAAGCATTTCCTGTCCTAGCAGCCTCCACCTTTACTTCCTATTGTCTTTTAATGGTATCAGCATTGCTGCATACAGTGGTGTTACCTGCACAGCTGCATCCTGGTCCTGAATATCTTGAACATTTACAGATGAAACAGACTCTGTTTCTTGACTTGTTTGGTTCCTCATATCTTCATCTGAGCAATAAAAAAAGAAAAAATGCATCAGGTTTAAAAATAGAACCCTCAGAATCACAGCAATCACTAGAGTGTGCCAGACTGCCTCTTAGAAAGGCTGATTTATTTTTAACAACTACAGTTAAAATGGACCCTCCTAGACTTATTTGACTAAGAACTTAATTAGACTATTTGATTGTAGGGCAAAACCAAAACCAAAACCAAAATCAGGTAAGTAGTTGTAAAACAAGAACTTAACAAGACATACTTTGGAAGCAATTCCTAATCTGTGTATTGCATGCAGTAAATTTGTACTGATCTGAAGAGAAAAAGACAAGTCATTAGTGTATTGATTGGTATCTCAGAACACAAATTAGGAAGAGGCATAGGATTTGGTAACCACAAGGATGAGCAAGGGCTCTTGACTCTCAGATTAGTTCCCCTGAAAGAACTAAAATTCAGAATAAATCCTAATCAAATCAAGACCCTTACTTACTGGCACAAGTAGGGACAAGAAACAGGGATTTGATTTCCCTTCCCAGTTCTTAAACCTAACTTGCTCTCTATACTCCTTTTTTCTTCCTTATCAGTATGTCTCTAAAGAAAGAAATGTTGAAATACTGGTGGGTCCTACATATGACTCTGAATACCACCAAAATCACTAAAGAAAATTGTCAACTGCTGTATTTTTAGCCTCTGAACATGTCTTCCTTAAATTGTCATCTCCAAAATTTTTACAGATACATTTAAAGCCTGAAAGTAAATGTAACTGATAAACTCATGAGGTATAGGTATTGCTGCTGCAGAAAACACACCAGGCCAGGCCACCCAGTAATGCAAGGATGTCAAAGTTTTCGTGCTCCAGAAGGAAGAGAAAAACCTTCAGGAAACCCAACACAAGAGAATTTTTCATTCCTCTCTGTGAACTTCACCTTGAGAAAGCCAACTAATCTCCATTCACCAACACAACCATTTCTTCATACAGCAATGATATTTTCTAAAAAACAGTATTTCAAAACATCTGTTCTCTGAAAATCTCTTTTTTTTTTTTCAGTTAGAAGAGAAGAATGCAGAGGCAACATGCAGGACCAGAAGAAAGGGGTTAGAAATCATGGTTTCTTCAGGGGTAGCACAGATGTCAGACTTCACAGAAGTGATCAAATGTCGCCTTGATTAACCCAGCCACATTTGTCATTATAAACAGCCTTGCAGGTGTTAGGAGTTAATTAATACAAGTCTCCTGTTGTCATGTAAATATTGATATGTTGTTTCTGACTTTGTACAACAAAGAAATCCTTCAATAGCTCCACCACTACTACTGTCAAATATGGCTGCATTGCTGTTTACTTCTATGCTGTACACAAGTGACTGGGAAGAACATAAATATTGGAGTGCTAAAGGCAGTGGAGAACTTGAACAAAGAGAAAATGGAAATAATTTAGTGATTGCTGGGTTGTTAGCAGAGGTAACAGGCAGCAGGATTAAGAAGGCAGTTCACCATGAAGCCTGATGAAAAGCCCTTGAATCATTCCTGCTGCATCATGTTTGCTTGCTGCTACCTCCTGACACCATATAGAGTAACAACCAAATTACTGTAATTACCCTGCAACATAAGTGGCATATCAATACTGTGTTAAAGACAGAGTTTTATGCACTCTCTCATTATTATTCAGTATCACATTTTGAAAGGAAAAACATTATGAACCTGTGGTTTCACAACTGAAAGAGTGGAAAAAAAATCCTTATGGTTTGAGTTTAGTGTTTGATTTTGGTTTTGTTTTTTTTTTTTTCCCCTCATGGGAACATGAAATTGCTCTACAAAGAAAGGCAGTTTGCATTTTAAATTCTCAGCCTTTAAGCAAATTAAAAGACAGTACACAGCCTCTACTGATATAAGGTGCCTGATGACGCTTGTCATTAATGGAATTATTACTGGGGTCATTCCTCCTCAATATCTTTATCAATGATCTGGACAAGGGAAATGAGAGCATCTTCACTAAGTTGGCAGATGATGTTAAATTGAGAGTGTTGATCTGCTGGAGGGTAGGAAGGCTTTGCAGGGGAATCTGGGCAGGGTGGATCAATGCGTGGGGACAACAGGGAGCTATAAGGATAGAATCACAGAATCAACCAGCTTGGAAGAAATCTCCAAGATCATCCAGTCCAACCTATCACCCAGCCCTATCCAATCAACTAGACCACGGCACCATTGCTTCATGCAATCTTTTCTTGAACATCTCCAGAGATGGCAACTCCACTACCTCCATGGGCAGCCCATTCCAATGGCAAATCACTCTCTCTGTCAAGAACTTCCTCCTAATATTCAGCCTATACTCAGCTGGATACTTGAGACTGTCCCCCCTTGTGATGATGAACGGATTTGAACATCTCTCCTATGAAGAAAGACTGAGAGACCTGGGGCTGCTTAGTCCGGAGAAGAATGAGAGGGGATCTAATAAATGTCTATAAATATCTGAGGGCTGGGGGTCAGGAGGGAGGGGACAGGCTCTGCTCACTTGCTCCCTGGGATAAGACAAGGAGCAAGAGATACAAACTGCAGCACAGGAGGTTCCACCTCAACACAAGGGAGAAGTATTTTACTGTAAGGCTCACAGAACACTAGAAAAGGCTCCTCAGGGAGGCTGTGGAGTCTCTTTCTCTGGAGACTTTCAAGGCCTGTCTGGATGCATTCCTCTGTGACCTGAGCATGGTCCTGCTCTGGCAGAGGGGTTGGGCTTGATGATCTCTTTGGGTCCCTTCCAATCCTGTCATGGAGGGCCTGTAGGCCTGAAAATAGGCTTGTTTATGCCTTGCCCTGCCTGGACATGTTTTTCTGCCCATATCATAGGTAAACACATTAAATGGATAAAAGGGGCACAATAGGCCTGGTGCCACAAAGTCTGGCCTGCCTAGGGTCTATGCTGTATAATGTGTTTGCAAAAGTGTTGTGTAAGCCCCACACGCCCAGCTCATGCCTGCCTAGTGCTAGGCTCATGTGATTCACCATAATTAGAGAATGCAGGCCTGTGGCTTTTGCCTATTATGGTAAGGTTTGGCTGACTGCCAACCTGATTGGTCATTCTAGTGGCCAAGGGGCCATTAATCTCAGCCCACATTCAATAAATGGGGTTACACAGGTAAACAACGTGCTCAGACTCTCCTGTGCTCAGACTCCCTATACATTGCTTGCCTGCTTGCATACTCACTTGCAGAGCTCACTTAAGTCTGCCTGTATATATGTGGAGCCCATAGTCTCCCAAGCAGCCATGCACACCTTGCGTGCCCACTGCCTGTCATTGCCTGGTAAGCGCCATTGCCGCTGAGTTACCAGAAAGCAGACTCGGAATCGTCTGCACGCGATCGGCCTATGCAGCCGGTGTTACATCGTGCTGAGACAGCACGACATCCTGCCTCTGCACCTGAGATCCTGCCTACATATCCCTGGAGAGAGCATCCAGAAGAATCCAGCAGCACAAGGTCAGAGACTATTTCCCCACAAGCCGGGAAGATGCATCCTTTCCCCTGAAGCCAGGAGGATTCCAGCCTCAAAGTCCATGGGCAAAGACTCCTTTGAAGTTTGGACACTAGTAATAGGCTGTGATGTAGCCCCGGAGGGTGATTATTGATTAATCAGAATTGTAATAGTTTTGATGCCTCTGTAATATCCATTGCCTCTGCCATAGAGCAGAAAGAGTTTTCAGCCCACTCTGCTGGGTGAATAGTACATAGACCCCAAACAGCATTAAGCTGCGGGGAAAAATCCTCTCTCTGTTTATAGTTTGAATGTTTGCTGGTTATTAATAAGTTACTGTAGATACTAATCCTAGAATGTTTTCTTAACCATGTAGAATCCTTTTAACATTAATATACAGTGGTTGGGGGTGGCAAGAGTTCAGAATATTGAAATTAACAAATATATTTTTTTATAGAATATTATCTTGCACAAATTAATTTCTCCCCTCTGCCAAAATCGACGTAGGCGGCAGAATGCCCCTCCGCAACAAATCCCTAACATCCTGTGATCTTACTCGTGTCTATAAATATCTGATGGCTGGGTGTCAGGACAAAGGTGCCTAGTGGCAGGATGAGGAACAATTAATATAAACTGGTATAACAAAGGGGAAATTAATGCAAGATGATATTTTTTCCAAAACTAATAGTTCATTAATTTTGGTATTCAGAAGTCTTGCCACTCCCAAACATAAATTTTAATAATATTTAGGTTCTTACATGGTCATGGAAACATTATT
The DNA here is from genome assembly GCF_015220805.1 of Pogoniulus pusillus. NCBI lineage: Eukaryota > Metazoa > Chordata > Aves > Piciformes > Lybiidae > Pogoniulus > Pogoniulus pusillus. The sequence continues at coordinate 1,132,882 of NC_087270.1, read as the reverse complement.
CTATAGATAATATCTAGAGCTAATAATAACCAGCAAACTATATAAGCATTAACTGAACTGGAAGAGAAGATTCCTGCAGTCAAATGCCACTTGTGGTCAATGTACCACTTGCCCATTAGATGGACTCAAGGAGCTCTTTCTGCTTATGGCAGAAAGGCAATGGGAGAATTACAATGAGGCTTCTAAGTATTTACTCACAAAATTATTACCCGACTCACAGGGGCTAGCCACAGAGCCAGACAGTGCCCAAACACTTTCAGGGAACTCTGTCTTATCAGCTGCTGAGACTTGATTCTTCCCAGGCTTCTGGGGAAAGGAGGCAGACAATCTCTGACCTTGTCTCCTGGCTTCTCTGGACAATTTGCATATGTCCAGAACTTTTAGTCTTAGCAGGAGACTTTCAGGTGCAGGCAGGATGTTTTGTGATGTAGAGTCTGAGCATGATGTCATGCTGGACACACGGGCTGATTGCGTGGAGGCATCCAGAGTCTGCTTCTGGTAAACTCGTGACAATGGAGTTTCCAGGAAAACAATAAGGCAGTAAGCAATGGCAGCAGGCAACAGTGGGCACAAATAGAATGGCAGAACACAGCAGAGCATGTTGTTTACCTGCATATCTCTTTCATCAATGTGGGCTGAGATCAATTGCCCTTTGGACACAGAATAGCCAATCAGAATGGCAGTTAGCTAAAACTTACCGTATTAGGCAAAGCCATAGGCTTGCTTTATCCAGATTTGGGAAAAGTGTAGGCCTTGTACAAGACAGGCACAAGCTATGTCTGTGTACCTTGTTTACCATAGGAGTCCAGGCAGGCCAGAGTCCTTAGACTTAGTGGCTCCGAGTTCTTTTGTCCTTTGTACTTGCTTCTCTAGTGGAGCAGAAAAACATGTCTGGGCAAACCAGGACATGTATTAAGCCTATTTTGGGCCCATCAGGCCTACCACAACAACTGGAACACAGGAAGTTCCACCTTGACACGAGGAGACTTCTTTACTGTGAGGGTGCTGGAGTCCTGGAGCAGACTGCCCAGTGAAGTTGTGGAGTATCCTTCCCTGGAGACTTTCAAGACCTATCTGGATACATTCCTGTGTGATTTGCCCTGGGTGATCCTGCTTTGGCAGGGGAGTTGAACTGGATGATCTCTGGAAGTTCCTTCCAATCCCTATGTAAAGGGTTAACCCACCTGGGGGAGTGGTCTTGACCCCTCCCTGGGGGTGGGTCTGAACACTACCAGGTGTGGTGGTTAGCCCACTCCCACTTCCTAAGATCCATAAAAGCAGGGAGACTTCCTGTTGCTCTCTCTCACCCTGCCTCCCTGCTCACCAGCAACCACCATCTGGTTCCTCTTTGTTTTACCACATGGCCATCACCCACGAGACAGACAAACCATTATCATCGAATAGTTTTCCCTTCCCTATACCTTTGTAACTTCCCTACCTCATATACCTTTTATTTATTGTTAAACTTTTCTTCTTTTAACTTCCAAATTGGAGTGAGACAATTTATTTGGGTGTGCTTACCTTTCCTCTCTCTACATCTAATTCCTTTTCTTTGGGAAAGAAGGAGGAAGAGGGAAGGGCATCCTATAAAATGTTATTGGTTCTGTCAACTATATTTGAGTCTCTGGGAAATTTAAATTAGAACTGAGACAATTAATTTGGCACCCAACATGGGTGTGGTGGAGGGCCACATAGGCCCAAATAGAAGTTTATTCACAGGCCTATGTTTGCCTGGACACGTTTTCCTGCCGAAATGTGTTTTCCTGTCTAAACCAGGGGAAAACACTTTAAGCGGACAAAAGGAGCACAATAAGCCTGGTGCCTTAGTCTCTGGCCTGCCCTGGTTATATAAGGTTGATGTGAACAGGTTGCATAAGCCCATGTGCTTAGCGTGTGGCCCACCTGTGCTCTTCCCATATTTGGGGGTACCAGACCTATGGACTCTTCATTATTTGGGGTGTTTTGGCCACCTGCCAGATGCTTATCGGACAGTATTGTGGCCAAAGGACTATCAATCTTGGCCCACATCTTATAAAATAGGGCAACGCAGGTATACAAAGTGCTCCTGCCACCACCCTCCACTCACCTCTCCCAACCTCTTAATTGCCTGGGGCCACTGCCTTTATCCGATATATATCACTCTTTGTCCCACGGTACTTTGCACCGATCCTTGGGCGATCAACCAGCCCGCTGCTGCTCCAGCTCGCTGCATCAGCCCAATCGGGCCCATGGAATTTTCTCAGCGTGCCCCAAAATTCGAACTGAATTATTTATATCCACGAGGATCAACTACGTGGCTTTTGCTACACGTATTTGGGACCACAGAGACTGTGACCTCCGATTAGTGAGTAATCGAACTCTCTCAATTTGAGTAGCTAAGAAATTTCAGTGACTTTACCAGTGGCACTTTATGCTACAAGACTCTCTAACCAGAACCTTTCCAAACCTCTATCAAATTGCTCAATCCTGCTGTAAATAGATATTCTGTAAAATAGTTTCACTAACCGTGTACAAAGAATTTGTGTGGGTTAGCTGTATATAAGTTTGGAGGAAATTCTCTTTGTATATATTATTAAATTATTTAAAAACATTTCAAAATTTGGCCTCATATCTTACCCCACATGCAGACAAAACCACAGTATCACAGTATCATCGGGGTTGGAAGAGACCTCACAGATCATCAAGTCCAACCCTTTACCACAGAGCTCAAGGCCAGACCATGGCACCAAGTGCCACGTCCAGTCCTGCCTTGAACAGCTCCAGGGACGGCGACTCCACCACCTCCCAGGGCAGCCCATTCCAGTGTCCAATGACTCTCTCAGGGAAGAACTTTCTTCTCACCTCCAGCCTAAATTTCCCCTGGCACAGCCTGAGGCTGTGTCCTCTCGTTCTGGTGCTGGCCACCTGAGAGAAGAGAGCAACCTCCTCCTGGCCACAACCTCCCCTCAGGTAGTTGTAGACAGCAATAAGGTCTCCCCTGAGCCTCCTCTTCTCCAGGCTAACCAATCCCAGCTCCCTCAGCCTCTCCTCGTAGGGCTGTGCTCAAGGCCTCTCCCCAGCCTCGTTGCCCTTCTCTGGACACGCTCAAGCATCTCAATGTCCCTCCTAAACTGGGGGGCCCAGAACTGAACACAGTACTCGAGGTGAGGTCTAACCAGTGCAGAGTACAGGGGCAGAATGACCTCCCTGCTCCTGCTGAGCACACCACACCCTTCCATAACAATGGGGCTAGATAGAAAATAATTATTTTAGTCAAGATTTGGAAGTTAAAAATGGTTGTTATGAGAGTTTTAATAATTCAAGCATTTGGATGGTTGGTTTGGACTTGGCTATATAAGTTCATAACGTTGTCTGGATAATGATTGATATGGCATGGGGCTATTTTAAGGGTTTACCTGTGTGGGTGTATGGATATTTACTGGATTTTGTTGGAAACTTAACCGGTTTTGGGAATGCCTTTGATACATGAAACCACTCTGAGAATGTGTGCTGGGACATACAAGGTGCCGATATTTTGGGGGATAAATGGTACTTCCTAGCAGCTTCGGCATTGTGCTTAGATGTGCCTCAGGGACGTTCTGTTGCTATCCCATCCTGCACCACGTGGCAGCCACGGCTAGCCGCAGCGATTAGTACCTTCGGAAAAGAGATAAGCAGGGGGAGGGGTGGCCCGCCCGCTACCTGCCGCTGCTGTGGTTCTCGCTGCAGCTGCTCTCAGAACGGCAGCACTCAGACCAGACCCCGCAGCACAGAGGCAACCTCGCATGACTCACCAATCATGCACGACCCGGCGGGCAGCCCCGGCATGGCCAGCACGAACAGCCCTGGGGGCCACACTGGGGCGGTCCCTGTGCCGAACGCGGCTCCGCCCCGGGCTCTGCCCGCACAGATACCCACCTTGGAGCAGTGACTCTCTGTCGCCCCTGTCACCAACCGCAGGAGAAAGTTACAAAAGACGGACAGACCTCTCCCAGACACAGATTCAATGGAAGGCAGCTCTGCTGGAAGCAGCACCCCCCGGCAACATGCACCAGATGGAAACGAATCTGATACTGAGGTCACAATCACATCTATGCCCCAAAAGGAAATCAGGCAAACACAGCAGGATTATGCGAGAGAGAATGGCAAATCTCTTCTAGCCTGTCTCTTGAGCTGCTGGGATGGAAGGGCAGAAACTCTAGACTTAGATCAGAGGGAAGCTAAACAGTTGAGGTCCTTGTTGAGGGATGGGGGTGTGGATAAAGAGCTGGGGAGGCTGGATGGCACACACACACTTTGGGCCTGACTCCTCACAGCTGTGAGACACAGATACTCCTCAAAGGATAACATGATCATGTACTTGAGGCAAGTGGCTATACAGGAAATAATCTATGGAAATAGCCAACTGCCTCTGGACCTTGATGATGTTCACATGAAGCCAGACCTCTTAAAGAAATTGACCCAAGGTGCCCCTTCCACATAAGCACAGAAACTGGAAGGACTGCTTTTGGCCAGAGACCTGAACAATCTTCCAACCATCTGTGAATTTGTTAATGACCTGGGGCAGTTTGAAGACAGCGTTTCCAGAAAGGCCCTGATATCATACACGTTTCAGCTGTCAGAAACACACACCGCCATGCTCCCCCTCCTCCTCATATGAGACCAGTCCAAGCCAGACAGGGGACATCGCGGGTCTCACTGTGGAGAACACTATGTGAACATGGGGAAAACATGGACAGATGGCGTGGCCAGCCCACCTCAGTTCTGTGAGCCAGAGTGAGGGAACTGCTGGGTGCAAGCACATGGAATAACTCCTCCAGAAGAGGAGATGCTCCAGTGTCCTGCAGGCAATCCTCCCACCTGAGGGGTGGTCCTGCCAGTAGCTCGTGTCCATGTGCCTCATGTGGTAACCAGGTTCAGCATTAGAAGTGCCCTGTCTCCAGCCAGGTGGAGGACAGGGATAACAGAGTTGTGCTAGTTTGAAGCTAGCTAGAATGTTTTGGTGAGAAGAACTAGCTTACAGGCTGTGAAAGGGAAACAATGGTGATGCCTACTTCACTGATAGGCGTACTGAGAGGTATAAGAGCAAGAATCCAAAGTTGCTCTCTGTCCAGGCTGTGGGCTGCATTTCTCTCTAGCCTTACCTACCATCTCTCTGATTAATTCACTTGCTTCCTGACTCCCCTGGCTGACCCTCCATTCTTCCTTGGGCACAAGGCAATGTCTAGGGTAAGGTAGAGGGGTGGGAGAAGGTGGAAGGGCAGTTGAGTCCCCAGGAGGGGCTCCCAGGTTTCTGGGACGGCTGTTGAGTTTCTGTATAACCTTTAACCTTGTATATTTCTGTATGTAACTGTATATATTGTAAATATTTGCTTGTATATTCTGCTAAGCTGTAAATGTAAGCTTCATTCAATTTCCAGAGCCAGCTGAGTCTAGTCTGGGTGATTTTCTAGAGTGTGGGAGGGTGGGTAACACCCAAACCACCACACAGAGTATACTGGGATGTGTTTGTGAAATGGCCTGGCACTTCTGAAGCAAAGAAGTACTGAGCTTTGGTAGACACCAGTGCCCAATGCACTCTGATACCCTCAAGGCATAGAGGGACAGAAAACCGCTTGTGGTGGAGGGGCAGCAGCCCCAAAACTGAGGCTTTTCTGTGCCTCCACATGCCCAGACATGTTTTTCTGCCAGGACCCACGAGGCAGCAAACAGATTGTATATCACACACACGCCCAGTCCGTGTACCCCGGGGTCCACCCAGGTAATCCCCTATTGGGAGGTCCAGGCATGTCTCTACTGCCTACTGGGGCAAGGTTTGGCTTACTGCCAACCTGATTGGTCATTTTAAATGTCCAACGAGCCACGAATCATGGCCCCAGAGCCTATAAAGAGGGGTGCACAGCAGCACCACGTGGTCAGACAGTCCAGACCGTTCAAACCGTTCAGAAGCTTAGAGCGTTCAGACTCAGCTCTGACCCACAGCAGCACCCTGCTGCCCTGACCTGCTTGCATGGCCTAGACAAAGGATCAGGCCTTACTCACTTGCAAGCATTACTGAGGCTCAGACCTCATGCATTGATCTCAAGACGCAGCCAAGCTATCTGCAAACCCTTTGAGAAGCAGAGCACATTCATGCCTGCACTTCATACATATATGGGGAGCCGAGAGCCCCTGCCTAAGCCTAGAGCTATCTTGATTTGTCTATGGAGCTCATCTCACTGCAGCACGGCATAGACCCTGCTTGCCCGGCATAAACTGCTTATCAGCTATACTGTAAGTCTGGAAAGATCCAGGCCCAGCAGACCCTCAGACTGTCTGCAAACCTGCAAATGCAACCTGCTAGCTGTGAGACTGTGTCAGAAGCTACATGGACAAATCCTTCTCCTGCACCTGGGAATTCCTGCCAGCTGCCCATCCCTGGACACATGGCTTCTAGAAGAAGAAGCAGCATCGAGGCAGAGATCACCCAGGAGAGAAGGTTAGAGAAAATTCTGTTTAACCCAGAGACTGGGAACACCTTATCAGTTCCCCTTGCAAGCCAGGACAGATCTCCAGCTACATCAAGACCCCAATTACTGGGCACCCGCTGTGACTGAATCCCGGGAGGGTGATTAATAATTAATACCTAAGAGAAACGCACCTGAACAAGCTTTAATCCCTTTGTAATATAAGTTATCTCTATCTAAGAGTACACAGAGTTTCAGCCCTTGCTGGGCAGACACTAGAGTTGTTAAGAGGCATTAAGCCTAAGGGAATTTCTCTCTGTCTATAGTTGTTCATAATTTGATATTTCCACTTAATAATCAATCCCTGTAAATATATCCCAAAGCTATTTTCATAACTTTGCAATACAAACCTGGATTTTATAGTGGTTGGGGGTGGTACAAATTTGGAAATATTAATTTTAATAAATAATTTTATAAAAAATCAAAACCACCTCAAATTAATTTCTCACCTCCCCCTAACAGAGGAGGAACAGAGAAAACCCCTCCACGACACCATTACAATCTCAGGAGTCACAGAAGGGTTACAAGAGTTGACTGTGCTGCAAGCTGAGATAAGCCTCACTGGGAACATGTGGGAGAAGCACACCATAGTGACTGGTCCTGGTGCACCTTGCATCCTGGGTATTGACTTTCTGCAGGAAGGGTATTTTAAGGACCCAAAAGGGAATAAGTGGGCTTTTGGGATAGCAGCTGTAGAGACTGGAGACAAAGAGTAGCTGTCTATCATATCTGGCCTGTCAGATGACCCTTCCATGGTTGGCACACACAAGGTGCAAGATGTAAAGTTACCAGTTGCTTCCCGCATAGTATGCCACAGGCAATAGCACACCAACAGAGACTCTTTGCTGCCCATACACCAAGTGATTCTCCAGCTGGAGCAGTAGCGTGCCACCAGCAAGACTCACCCTTCAACAGCCTGATATGGCCAGTGCAAAAGGAGAACGGGGAATAGAGACTGACCGTGGACTTCAGAGGCCTGAATGAAGTGACTCCTCCTATCAGAAAAGCTGTGCCTGACATGTTGGAGCTCCAGTATGAACTGGAATTGAAAGAGGCTAAATGGTATGCCATGACTGACATTGCTAATGCTTTCTTCTCCATCCCGATTGCAGAAGAATGTAGGCCTCCGTTCGCTTTCACCTGGAGAGGTGTCCAGTACCACTGGAACAGACTACCTCAAGGGTGGAAGCACAGCCCTACAGTCTGCCACAGCATGATCCAGACAGCACTGGAGAAGGGTGGAGCTCCTGGACACCTGCAATTCATCAATGACATCATTGTATGGGGTGAGATAGCAGAGGAGGTCTTGGAGAAGCATGAGAAGTTCATTAATATCCTTTTGGATGCTGGTTTTGCCATAAAGAGAAGAAAAGTGAAAGGGCCTGCCAGAGAAATGCAGTTTCTGGGAGTTCGATGGCAAGATGGCCTCCACCATATCCCTATGGATGTGGTGAATAAGGCAGCCACTATGGTGGAATCCATCAACCAGAAGGAGACACAATCCTTCTTGGGGTTTGTGTTTTTTTTGTAAGATGCACATTCCCAGGTACAGTCAAACTGTGAAACCCCTCTGACATTACGAGAAAGAGAAATAACTTTGAGCGGGAACCTGAACTGCAGGTGGCATTCGACCAAATAAAGTGAGAAGTGGTCCATGCCATGGCCTTGTGTGCTAGTTTGAAGCAGGGTAGAATGTTTTGGTGAGAAGAACTAGATCATAGGCTGTGAAAGGAAAAAAATGGTGATGTCTGCTTCCCTCAGAGTCTTGTTGAAGAAGAAATGAAAATGTTAGATAACATAGATAACTCTCACCATTTTCACTCATTCTGCCTTGGGCTTCTGACTGAGCTGCATCTCCCTAACCTCACCTTCCACTCACCTTTGCTTCTTAACCTCTTGGCTGAACCTCTATTCTTCCTTGGGACTGCGGTAAGGTTGAGGGGGCAGGGGGAAGGCGCAGGGGTGGTTGAGAGCCCCTCCTGGGGACTCAGGTTTCTGGGAGGGGAGTTGTGTTTCTCTATTATCTTTTACCTTGTATATTTCTGTATATAACTGTATATGCTGTAAATATCTGCTTGTATATTGTGCTAGCTGTAAATAAATAGCTTCATGTATATTCCCAGAGCTGGCTGAGACTAGTCTGGGTGATTTCTAAAGTGTGGGGGGCAGGGAACACCCAAACCATCACACCTTGGGACCAGTTTGAACCAGCCCAGAGATTAAGAATATCCTCTACACAGCAGCTGGTGAGAATGGTCCTAGCTGGAGCTTATGGCAGAAAGCTCCTGGTGAAACATGAGGCCATCCACTTGGGTTCTGAAGCAGGATGTACAAAGGCTCAGAGACTAACTACACCCCCACAGAAAAAGAAATTCTAGCTGCCTATGAGGGAGCGTGAGCTGCTTCTGAGGTGAATGGAGTCACCACTCCTTTTAGTTCCAAGATTTTCAGTCCTGACATGGATGTTTAAAGAGAAAGGCTCAACTTCACACCATGCCACAGATGCCACTTGGAGTAAGTGGATGGCTCTAATAACTTGGAGAGCTAGGATGGGGAGTCTTGAACACCCAGGCATTGTGGAGGTCATTACCAACTGGCCAAAGGGCACTGACTTCAGAAAACCAGCAGAAGAGAAGGCAGTGGTGTGTGCTGAGGCAGTCCCCCTATACAATGACTTTCCTGATAATGAAGAGATACGGTCTGTTCACAGATGGATCTTGCCATCTTGTAGGCAGTAGGTGGAGATGGAAGGCTGCCATCTGAAACCCTTCACGCAGAGCTGCAAAGGCAAGAGATGGAGAAGGCGAATCCAGCCAATTTGCTGAGGTAAAATCCAGCCAAATAGACCTGGACTGGAAACATAAAGGTGAACTGTTCTTAGCTTGGTGGGCACATGACTCTTCTGGCCACCAAGGAAGAGGTGTCACATACCAACGGGCCTGTGACAGGTCAGTGGACATACCCATGAATGCCATAGCACAGGTTATCCATGACTGTGACATCTGTGCTGCCATAAAGCAAGCTAAGTGTATAAAACCTTTGTGGTATGGGGAGGCCTGGCAGATTGATTACATCACTCTGCCTCGATCTCGCAGTGGCAAGCAGTATGTGTTAACCATGATGGAGGCAAGCATGGGGTGGCTGGAAACCTACCTAGTACCTCGTATCACTGCCCGTAACACCATTCTGGGCCTGCAGAGTCACATGCTGTAGAGACATGGTATCCCAGAGAGAACTGAGTCAGATAATGGGGCCCATTTCAAGAATAACCTCGTAAGCAGCTGGGCAAAAGAGCATGGGATAGAATGGGTTTACCACATCCCATACTACCCACAAGCTGCAGGAAAGATTAAGTGTCACAATGGCCTGCTGAAAACCACCCTGAAAGCTATGGGGAGGTGGAACTTTCAAAATTTGTAAGAAACACCTATCAGAAGCCACCTGGCTGGTGAATAGCAGGGGGTCAGTCAACAGAGCTGGTCCTGCTCAATCTGCCCTATTGCCTATAGCTGAGGGAGATGGAGTTCCTGTGGTCTGCAAAAGGAATCTACTGGGGAAAACTGTGTGCGTTGCTCCTGCTTCTGGCGGTGGCAAACCTATCAAAGGGGTAGTATCTTCTGAGGTCCTGGTCACACATTCTGGGTAATGCTTGAAACTGGTACTACTGAGTGTGTTCCCCAGAGAAACCTCATTCTGGTAGAAGACGTCAAGTCTCAGAGTTGATAACATGTAATCTTGTGTAATAGTTGTATAATAATTGTAGAATAGTTGTAAGTGGATATAAGTTTCATTTCTAGCTACACCATCACCACAACACATCCAACAGAATCCACACCACAAAAGCAGCAATCCAGAGGAATTCTACAGCAGTGCACCATAACATGGAGTCCAATAGAATTGTGCACCTGTTTTTCCTGATGCTGTACAGAAAAGACTGTTCCTGATGTTTCTCTCCAGAGGAAAAAGACTTTTCCTGAGTTTTCCCACAAGAGAAAGAACTGTTCCTGTTTCCCTGATTCTTCCTTCATGTTCATGTCCTGCTCACACCTCACCTCACCAACCTCTCCCAGAGAAGCACATTGCCTTGGGATACAGCCGGGGACCAAGAAGGACTTGAGAACTTTTAATCCATGGACACATTTTCCTATCTTTGGAAAAGGAGACTGTCTGCAGGAAGGTGGAAATGGTCTAACCAAGGGGTGGAATGTACAGGGTTAACCCTCCTGGGAGAATGGTCTTGACCCTGACCCTGACCCGAGGTGGTCTTGATCCCTCCCTGGGGGTGGGTCTGAACACTACCAGGTGTGGTGGCTAGCCCACTCCCACTTCCTAAGATCCATAAAAGCAGGGAGACTTCCTGTTGCTCTCTCTCACCCTGCCTCCCTGCTCACCAGCAACCACCATCCTGGTCCTCTTTGTTTTACTATGTGGCCATCACTCATTTAGGCAGACAAACCATTGCCATTGGTTATATTTACATATTTTGTATCTTGTTTTCCCTTCCCTATACCTTTGTAACTTCCCTACCTCATATACCTTTTATTTATTGTTAAACTTTTCTTCTTTTAACTTCCAAATTGGAGTGAGATTATTTATTTGGGTGTGCTTAACTTTTCCTCTCTCTACATCTAATTCCTTTTCTTTGGGAAAGAAGGAGGAAGAGGGAAGGGCATCCTATAAATTGTTATTGGTTCTATCAACTGTATTTGAATCTCTGGGAAATTTGAATTAGAACCAAGACACCCTACTGTTCTGTGATCATATAAAGCACATTTCCAATTAACAACAACAAACTTCATTAACTTAGGAGAAGCTAATGTCTTACTGAGCTGATATTAGACATTAGATTAATAGCATGTTTCACTTTTTCCCTTTTAAAAGGCTCATTTTCACTCAGGAAATGTTCACCAGTACAGAATTTGCCACAACATACAGCTTGGATTCCTTGGACAAGGAAAGTACACAAATGGTAAAGGCAGGAAGGGACCACTGAGGTCACCTCATCCAAGCCCACTGGCTCAGGAGGGTCACTGAGAGCACCCTGGCCAGGCACTGTTCCAATTGATTTTCAGAAGAGACTACCAAGAGTGATCTTTCTTCCTCCCTCAGCCCTGTTTGTGTTTCTGCATATGTCTGTGACCTACTTTGAAACAATACTCCAGAACACACAGGAGACAAGCTGGCTCCCTTCAGCTCTGACTTGTAAGGTGCCTCTTTGCAGGGCAGGGGAAGCCCATAGCAGCAACTCTGACTTTCCCTTTTCTGTCATCTGTAGGATACCAGCTGGTGTCTGCTCTGCAGCTCCCTAGCTGCCTTTTTGGCCTGCTGCTTTCTGTTCAGACAAACAGACAGACCACAATCTAATAGTGGTTTGTATTAGTGGCAATTAGTAGACAGCAAAATGTTTCTCTTCTGCACAAAAAGGCCTTTGAAACTGAAAAATACGAAGATGACAACTGTCAGTCATGTACATGACACTTCCATTCTACACAGAGGTGAAGTATTTATGTTTCTGAGGTTTATAATTTGCAATAAGGTGTCTTGTAGATGCATTGTTTTATCATAGTCAATATGAAAAAAAATAGAGACAGTGCCTGATCTCCCCAAAGCCTTGTAACCTAGAAGATCATAAACAGTAAGAAAAGAGCAGAAGTTGGGACTACAAAGAAGCAAGATGACACAAGACAGTGGGACTACTTAACAGCTAGTTAACCAACTGCTTAGCTAGTGACAGAAAGATTCACAGATTGCATCGGACTGGAAGGCATCCTGAAAGCTCATATTGCCCAACATCTGCAGTCATCAGGGACAACTCTAACTAGATCAGGCTTCCCAGGAACACATCAAGTCTGATCTTGAATGTCTCCAGTGATGGGGCCTTAACCACGTCCATGGGCAACCTGTTCCAGTATTTCACAAGTCTCATTGTGAAGAGTTTCCTCCTATATCCTAAATTTCCTCCTATAACCTAAATTTCCCCTGCTCCAGTTTCAAACCACTGCCCCACATCCCATCACCACAAGCCCAGCCTCCCTGTAGGTCCCCTTCAGATATTCAGATGTAGCTCTAAGGTCTCCCTGGAGCCTTCTTTTCTTAAGACTGTACAGTCTGAATTCTTTCAGCCTGTCTTCATTGAAGAGGTGTTTCAGCCCTCTGATCATCTTTGCAGCATTAGCTTCCCAAAATCTGAAACTTGGCATTATCCCATACTTGGTACAGACCTGCTGCCCACAATCAACCATCACTTCTGAGCTGGAGATCAGAACTATCAAAATTTTAAAAAACCACCAGGCAGCCATCTCCAAAAAGGAGACATTCATTGCTGTTCTCTCACCAGTGAACTTACATCCTCTACCAATCTTTTTCAGAATGTACTCAAGCCAGAAATTAATGTCCCTTGAATCCACCATAGAATGGCTTTGGTTGGGAGCTTAAGAGATCGACTGCTCCAAGCTCCCTTGCTGGGGAGGGACACCTCTCAACTAGACTTAGCTGCTCAAGGCCTCATCCAACCTGCCGTTGAACACCTCCTGGGAAGAGGCATCCACGATCTCCCTGGAGAACCTATTCCAGAGTCTTACTACCCTCATACTGAAGAGTTTCTCCCGAATATCCAGTCTAAAACTATTCTCCCTCAGCTTCAGAGCATTCTCTCTTGTCTTATTGCTAGACACCCTTATGAGAAGTCCCTCTTCAGCCTTCCTGTAGGATCCCTTTCAGTATTAGAAGGCAGCTCTATGTTTTTCTCTTCTTATGGCTGAACAACCCCAGCTCCCTCAGCCTATCCTCATAGCAGAGGTGTTCCAGCCTTTCATCTATCTAGCACTGCAGAGTGTAGATACCTTCTTGAATGCTGGGCTTCTGTGGCATGTTGAGAATATCTTCAGCATGTGGTTTACAAAGCCCATGGAAAGGCCTTAGCTCAAAACACTCTTGAAGCAAGGAAACATTTACTTGAGAATGTAAGCTCATGAATCCTACTGCAGTGTCACCATCCTGGAATACAAAAGCAGTGTTACACATGTAAAGGCTGAGCGTGGAATTTTAGTTCAGGACAAAATAAAACAACAAAAGAAATTTCTGGAATGTGAATTTAGTATTCCGTCTCTGGCTGTGCATGACGGAAAAGTACAAAGGAACTAGTTCAGCAAAAGTCAGAGATACATTTTTTTTCTTCTGGTGTGTGTATTAGAACCTCTATACTAGATAGTATAATTCTTTTGTCAGCTAGGTCTGCAAGAGCATTAGGACTATATAGTCTCTATATGGCACATATATATATATATATATATATATGCCCTACAGTTTCAATGAAAAAATCTGTTACAGTAAATTAATAAAATGCCTTTACTTCATAACTCCAAAAAGTGTAATTTGTCTTCAACTTAAAAGCAGAGATAAAGCAAAATCTGGTTATAGACAGCCATGATAGATGACTAATTACTAAGCACTGCTTTGCAATCAAGTTGTGCTGCAATTGCAAAGTGTATTTTGTCTTCTTATGACAGTGATTCATCCAAGAAAGCAATTATATAAGGATATAAACAGTATCTAGCACCATATATAGTATGTGTGGGACATATTACTTGCAGCAATAGTAAGCACTAAATATTTTCAAGTTCTGAACAAATTTAAGAGCTTTCAAAATAAATAAATAAATGAACACTCTGGCAAGTATGAAACAAACAAGGTCTCTGCAGTGCTGAACTGCCACCTTACTCTGAGTGTTTGACTCCTGCTGAAAGTTGTCCAGAAAGTTGCAGTCTTCAGAAAGAAATATGCTCTGAAAAAGGAGAACTGACATGCTGGAGAGTTTTTGGCTTTAAACTAAGACAAATGCAGAAGGAGCTCTTCAGTTTTTAGTGCTAGATACAACTTTCTGGTGAAATGCACAATCAAAATGAAAATGCAGTGGCTGGATGTTTATAGCTGTTTTGTTAGGCCAGCAGCACTCCAACAAAAATAAAAATCAAGAAGTTTAATATTTCCCCTCCATCCTGCAACAACAAGTGATTGTTTGCCTTGTTTGCGTAACCAAACAAAAGCTAGGGCACTGCAGTTGTCTGGCTGCTCTGTAATTTTGGGCCCAAGACTCAGCAGAGGCTGATTAACCAATCCATCTACCATATGTGCAAAAAGAGGTTGCCAGCTTCGTTCTCTGGAGGGAAAATTGGCATCTCTCTGGGCTCGCATGAAGGTGCCTTTCCAATCTGTGGTGGCAGTGGCAAGTATAAACTACGAGGGGCTGAAACACCTTTTGCTGGTATTACAGTGAGCTCTAAATATACAACTGAAATGTATTATTTATAAAGATGTAATGTGCTATTACACTAATGGTTTATTGTTTCCCATTTGGCTTTTGATGGCAGTGATTACATGTTAAGGTTTTACAAAATCGTTTGCTTTGGAAAGCACACTCCTGGAATTAAGTAGGTTATGTTGCCTAAGCTTACTATGCACAATTACTAACACATAAAAATCTTAACAGGAATTTGCAGCAGGATAACTATGACCACCTCCTTCTTAGTTAAATTAATTGCTGGGTTTGTGTCTTCAACTCAACAAATCAAAAAAAGACCAAAACCTTACTGCCTCAGCCAGGAGATGGAAAAAAATCCACATTGTTTTTAACTGTAAAAGCATTACTGGCTATTGGCCTTCACATGAAATATTTATTGTCACTAGGAATGAAAACTGGGCATCTATAATGCAAAATGCCAACAGGGTTTCTTCAAAATGGTCTGTTCCAACCAATTGGAAAGAATCTACCCAGTCACTGAGAACTGCTGCTTCATTTGCTTAATAGGTGACCTGCACCCACAGAAAGGAAAGACACAAAATATGTGGTGGAGGGCACTCCATGTGATCCTAAATTCTACCTTACAGAAGTGAGCTTGGTCACAACAGTGTGTGCATTCACTCACAAGGGACATCACTGATGTTATGATCAGACAAACAGCTCATGGCAGACTGACCTCGCAGACAACAGCCTGGTTTTCTTCATCTTGATGTGCTATGAGATCACCAAGGAAATGCTCATTGTAAGTTTCTTTCAAAGTCTCACTCTGATGTGTCCAGATTGGTATGAGATCATCATAATCTTCCAACCTACCAAAAAAAAAAAAATTAGGTACTAAAAATTCTGCCAAAAAATCTGGTCTCAATACTTCTGCTCTACTCTTGTGGCATATAGACAACTCTATAAACCTGATCCAAAGCCTTTGCCCACAGATAATTTCACCTAAGATGTCTCCCCTAAGCTGGGATGTCCCCCCCTAAGCTGGGAGCCTCAGCACCAGAGCACATAGAGAACCATTTCCAAAAGCTAGCACAACCCACTTGAGATCTGGGCTGCCCAATGGAGATGCTTACCTTTCCCTGACAAAATCTGATTGAAATCCAGAAGAAAATAAGAGGGCAGCCCAGTTCAAAACTCTCTTGCATCTCAGGGCAGGCAGATCTAAGATTTAGGCCTCACTTAGAATTATACTCAGTGAGCCAAATCATCTGTTGGTTGGAGCTGCCAGAGATCTCAAAGAGTAATGCTGGTGCAACTTAAAAAAAAAGAAACAAGAAAAAAAGTGCCTTTCTGTAAGAAAGAAACAGGGTTGGGTGACTGTTATCATACATAGTAGCATGGGAATCATCTGGCAGAAACTGAGCCTCTGTAAGGTCAAGTTAATGCTTGAAAAAGATACGAAGGCCAAAGTGTAATTAGTCTATTCCTCTGCCTCATGAAGGGCTCCCTGCATAGGTGGGAACCTGACACAGACAGGCTTTAACTGTCTCTACTACTCCACTCTGCTGCTGGCACAAAAGCTGCCCAAGCCCATTCCCAGACACTCCTAGTTTCAGACTTATGCAGGCCTCATACTAGGTAGAGACAAAGACTCTTTCCCATTAAATCACTTTAGAAAAAAGTTAATTCTTAGCCAGGACCAGTGTTAAGTCTAAAGAACTTTGGGTGTTTTCACCAATGCAATGAGGGAATTCATTTGTCATGTGCTGTGATTGTGGCATAAAGACCAATGGCAGGCAATTCCAACACAGAGCAGTTTTCACACATTCACAGATTGCATCAGCTTGGAAGGGACTCTCAAAGCTTATCTTGTCCAAACCTCTCCAACCAGCAGGGACACCTCCAACTACATCAGGCTGCCCAGGGACGCATCAAGACTGATCCTGAAGGTGTTATAAATTATCTTAGGCAAAAACCAATCAGTACCAAAGACAAGATAAAATTTGTTAAAATGAAAGCAAGCAGTGTTGGGCACGAGGGGAGTCTGCCCTCTACCAACTTCTGCAACGAGCACACAACATTCTGTCTCATTTATACACTCAGTTTATGCATATGTATCAAGTATGTAAATGTAGTCCTTGAAATTCTTGCTACGCCAGAGATCCTTCATGCACCTGCGTCATTCAGTCTTCTCTGTGTGTCCTCCCAACTTTGAGCCCCTCCCAGCACAAGTGCAATAAAAACAAAACCAACAAAACCAAACCACCAGTTCCCATGCCTATTCTCCATTCCAGGGAGGCACATCTCCCCCCCATCCTTGGCTCCTCCCAACATGAATCGTGCTCCCATTTATCACAAAGGTCTCCAGGGGCAGGGCCTCAGCCACATCCCTGGGCAACCTGCACCAGTATTTCACTACTCTCATTGTAAAGAGCTTCCTTCTGATGTCCAACCCAAATCTTCCCTGCTTCACTTTCAAACCATTATCCCTCCTCCTATCACTACAAGCCCTTCTAAACAGTCCCTCTCTAGCCTTCCTGTAGATCCCTTCAGATACTGAAATATAGCTACAAGGTCTCCCTGCAGCCCTGTCTTCTCCAGGCTGAACATCACCAACTCTCTCAGCCTGTCACTATAGGAGAGCTGCTCCAGCCCTCTGATTATCTTTGTGACTCTCCTCTGGAGAGTCGATGTCTCTCTTGTGATGGGGTGTCAGAGCTGGACACGGAACTCCATGTGAGGTCTCACCAGAGCAGAGGGGCAGAATCACCTCTCTCAACCTGCTTGGCCACACTTCTTTTGATGCAGCCCAGGACGCCATTGGTCTTCTGGGCTGCAAGTACACATTGCTGGCTCATGTCCAGCTTCTCACCCATCAACACCCCCAAGTCCTTTGCTGCAGGTCTGCTCTCAATCTCATTGTCCCCCAGCCTGGACTGATACCGAGAATCGCCCTGTCTTACGTGCAGGACCTTGCCCTTAGACCTACTGAACATCACTGAGCGGCAGTGAAGCAGCGGTGCTCGGCTGACCTCCAGCGGCCGCGGCTGGGGCAGCCACGGGAGCGGTTCCGAAACAGCTCCCTTCGTTTAGAAATAAATCTTCTAAGTAGCGCTCCTTGCTTTGAAAGTGGTAAATGCTGTAGATACGTGTTTCTGAGCTTCATGAACACGACCTTCAGTTTTAGGAACATTTGTGTTTTGCTTCCAGCTCCCATCGCTCATGTTTATACGTGCTTGTATCATAGAATCACAGAATCACAAAGTGTTAGGGATCGGAAGGGACCTCTAAAGGTCATCGAGTCCAACTCCCCTGTAAAAACACGATAACCTAGGGTAGGTCACACAGGATCTTGAAAGTCTCCAGAGAAGGAGACTCTCTTAGCAGCTTGCTCCGGGGCGGGTAGTGTTGTGAAAACTCAGACCCACAACTCAGGATTAAAAGAATAAGACTCCAGCTGAAACATGCTGGTTGGTGACGTCTCTGCAGTTGATGACAGACACACATGACCTCGAAATAGAGCATTTTGCCTTTATAGCACTCTGCTTTACATCACAACATATCACAAGGCCAGACATCAAGATTCAGATGCCAATTCTGTACATGGAGAGACTGACCTAGCAATGAGGCTCTGTGTAAGCCCATTCATCTTCACACACACACACTACAAACAGCAGGAAAAGAACTATTTTAATTTTCTTCTATTTAATTATCTTCCACTAGCACCATAGTCTTTAAAATAAAACTCACACCACCAAAAATCCCCAAACACCCAACAGCTCTTTAATATAAAAACAGTACAAAATGCCTGTGCCATGAGAACAAGCATGATAAAAGCCATTCCATAGAGCTGCAAAGTGGTCAGCTCTTGTGCATATATGGAATAAACCCTATGATCTAGACAAGGTATCAGTACGAAACTGAAATACAGTATCTCACTGGACTGTGTTCTGGCACACAACAGATTTATTTCACATTAAAAGGTCAGATGGAGAACAGTTTCAAAATTGATGCTTAAGCAAAGTATCAGTTTACAGCTTCTTTTCCTGCTCCTTTATAAGCAAGGGAAAAGAGAACAGAGATTACCCTAATCTACTTGCATTGACCCAGAACATGTTGCTAGGCTGGTGGCTGGGGACAGCTTCCAGAGATAAGTTTCTAAAGGGCTCCATGGAACGTTACTATGGATGCCAGTGAAGTACAAAGGTGAACATAAAGAAAAACGAAAGGCAAAACGTCAAAGACAAATAGAATTCAGCTTATGCAGGGCATCTATTGATAAACAACATTCAAGTATAAATTTTGTATCACCAGACACTGTAATTGGAGAGAAAAAACACATTGGTTCCAAACTAGTTCCCTAATATAAAAATCCCAAGGTAAATACTTATTGTAATTCATAACAAACCACAGAAATCCCAGGCAAGATGGTATATAATAAATTCATAGGTTCATAGAACGGGTTGGATTGGAAGGGACCTTAAAGATCATCTAGTTCCAACCTCCCTGCTATGGGCAGGGACACCTTCCACTAAACCAGGTTGATTAAGGCCTTGAACACCTCCAGGGAGGTGGCATCCATGACCTCCCTGGATAACCTGTGCCAGTGTCTCACCACCCTCTCTGTAAAGAATTTATTTCTAATCTCCAGTCTAAATCTGCCCTCCTCAAGCTTCAATCCATTCCCTCGCATCACTACAAGCCCCTCTAAAAAGTCCTTCCCCAGCTTTCTTGAAGGCCCCCTTTAGGTACTGGAAAGCTGCTATAAGGTCTCCCTGGAGTCTTCTCTTCTCCAGTCTGAAAAATCCCAACTCTGGTAGCCTGTCACCACAGAGGAGATGCTCCAACCATTAACCCAGAGAGATCAGTACAGAGAAATGGAAGGGAGAAACTCCATTACCTTGCTTGGCGAATATGCAGCTGTGGGTGATACCAGTGCCTAGGGCACACCAGCAAGGTAACGTTTGTATTCACTACTGAATCTGGAGCAGCAACCATCTTTTCAAAGACATTTCCCATCTCTGGTTCTGTGAACAACAAAAATCTGTGAGGAACTCAGAAACTTCATTGTGTAAGCTTTTAAATAGTCACCAAAACTGAGGAAAGGGGAATTGTGAACTTAAACCATAGATGCCTTAATGCTCTAAAGTTTTCTATGATACACAATGAAGCTGAAATGACAGCAGTATAAAAATATGAAAGAAAGTGTCTCAAAGCTGAATATGCTTCAAATAGAGCAGGAATTGGTAGAATCAATCCCCTACAGAAATGGTAGTCTTATAACTAATGCTATATACCAATTGAAATTCTCTGTCAGGACTTGTTCTGCTGAAGGGATGTTGACATCTGCTGCTTACGTAGGTTTGAGATCATGAGATTTGAGATAGCTCTCATCACTTTAAGAATAAAATATTAATAATTCTTACCTAAATTTTCATCAGCTGGAATAAAAAGAAGTATAAACTGCAGCTCTGGAACTGTGATAAAAGCTCTCCTGGACAAATAAATAACTGTATTCAGTCTTTCATCATTACACCCAATCAGATACAGCAGCTAGGCATCTAATATACAAAACTCTGTCTCCAGTCTTCCTTCAGGAGTCCACATGGCTCAAAAATTAAAACGTTTGTGACAAATAAGATTACATGAAATTCATCTGGGCAGTTTTGACTACCTTATTTCTCTCCATTTCCTAATTCTTTTATTTCAAACATCCTCCTTTTCATATCAGTTCCCCAGTGGTGAAAAAATTGAAGATGTCAGATCTCTGATCTGGCATCTGGATAAGCAGGCTTGACATGACAAAATAACTGTCAATTCAACAGCAACAGCACCAAGGGCAAGTCACTGTTTATGTAACTGTATTCTGAGCTATACCAAATAACCTGAGCTGTGTTATGCTGAAATATTGAGCTAACACAGTAATATACTGTGCTGTTTGTACCACAGAGTTCACAGCCTTATCATATAACCTGTAGCTGACAAACTATGAAAGGGGAAAAGTGCTTTCTAGCAACTGCAGAGCTATTCCTGAGGAACACTGCAGCAAAGACACAGCTAAGCCTTAACACCGTCTGAGAGGAATACTTGGGACTCTCACAGCTTCTTTTCAAAGCCAACAGGGCACATTTGACTAACACGATGATATGTTTTATTACCTTCCCCAAGATACATAATTTCAATCCAGTGATCCCCTTCAGGCGATCTGAAAATCTGGAGCCTCTCCAAATGATGTAGGAGAAGAATACACATCATTCACCAGGAAAAAGTGACATATGAACTCACCTAAGAACTTCTTGGGAACATGCAGCACTATACTCTTCTTTTGCCACAAAAAGATGCATGAACAATGTGTTTAAACGCTACAAATGAGGAATGAAAATCTAAATATCACGCAGCTAGCATTAAGTCAGTCCAAGCATTAATATGCACATTTATTTCCAAACTATATGATCTGCACTCAAAATGAGTAGTTTCACACATACAACTAACAGCAAAGCATGTGTGGATATGTGATAAGAAGACTTTTTTTATATCACGATTTGTGCTTCTGTAATATTTTTGCTTTACACTCAGGTTCACTGCTGTTTGACTGCAGCATACACACATCATTTCATATTGAACAGGATTCATTCCAGACTAGTAACATTTTCATTTAACCACAACAATTAACAACTAAATCCCAACAATATTTAATTCAACATTGAGCTGATAAAGACATTCTTTCTAGGCTTCAATAAAAAACTTAAAACCCTAAAGTTCGCATACTTCCATGCTCCTAAAATGTTTGGTTGTTGTTTTTTTTTTTTAAGGAGGAAAAAATTACAAAGTCTTAAAATCACTAGACACATTTTACATCCAAGCAAAACCAGGGCAGACTAAAAGACAACTTGATCTTCCAGGCTTCCACTTAATCAGAGAGACAATGACCTGCTGAAGTGGGACCAGAGGAGGACCATAAAGATGATCAGAGGGATAGAGAACCTTTCCTGTGAAGACAGCCTGAAAGAATCTGGGCTGTTCAGCCTGGAGAGGAGAAGGCTGCAGAGGGACTTTATAACTACATTTCAGTATCTGATGGGGATCTATAGGAATGGTAGGGAGGGACTGTTTAGAAGGGTTTGGAATGACAGGATGAGGGACAATAGTTTGAAACTGGAGCAGGGGATATTTAGGATGGACATCAGGAAGAAGTTCTTCACAATGAGAGTAGTGAAATGCTGGAACAGGTTGCCCAGAGATGTAGTTCCGGCCCCATCCCTGGAGACATTCAAGATCAGACTTCATGTGTCCCTGAGCAGTGTGATACAGTTTGGAGGTGTCCCTGCTGACTGCAGGGGGATTGGACCTTTGAGTGTCCCTTCCAACTCAATGCAATCTGCAAATGTGTGAAAGCACTAACAAAGGAAAGCGCTTCTGCTGGAATGGAAAGGGCTAATAACTCAGTTGTTTTCTCTTGCATATTATTTTCAAGTGCTGAGTTCAATGGAGGTCTACCTCTAGGTGAAATATTTCTGTAAAAGACATTTTAAATGGAAAAGCTTGAGATCTTCTGAATGGTTTAATACTCAACTAAAATGTCACAGCTAGAGTCTCCAATAAATGTCAGTGACTTCAATGCAAGAACAATTTGAATAGGGGTTACAGTGTACGCACCAGCACAAAGACAATAGGCTGGTGGTATGAATACAAACAGCAAAAGTCATGCCTAAAAAAACTTCTGTAATTTGTTAAATGCAAAAGAAAATGAAAGAAAGAGGGGGGAAAAAAAGACTATTTTATTCAGGATATCCTAGAGGAGGCAAGATTTGGCCTGTAAATGTTTCTGAATAGTGATGCTATCCAGGCAATCCTGTAAAGAACCTTCACCAATTAAATTCTGCAAAAGTCAGTCCCTAGTGTACCCATTTGAACTACCTTATCATTTCCATGCTCCAGGAAGAGGACTTGTCAACTACACTTTTAGGAAATTCTATTTTCAGAAGGTCCCTGAAGCACATCTGCATGGATTTAATCTGCAGTTACCTGGCAATATCCTCTCTAGTTATAACCCAGAAGAGGTTCAGTTGGTTTGGCAGTGCAGAAACATAAAATCCAGAAAATAAAATTCAGAAAATAATCTGCATTATGAAAAAGAAAACTTCTGTTCCCAAAGTACTCTTCACTTCTGTTTATGAACAGCAATTCCTAAAAAAATCAAGCTTTATGTTGTCTGTGTTCCCCCTTTGTGTGCCCTGCAGCCTGCAACTGACAGCATGGCATAACCCAAGAGGAGCAGCTGCAGCTGCAGTGAATGAATGAAGTGGCTGTGCCTTCAATATGCCAGTACACAAAGTACTGCTCAAGTGACAAAGAAAACAGATTACAAGAAAATTACATGGATTTTTTTTTCTATACTCCCTTCGGCTGTAATAATTTTGCTCCTTTTAACAGCACACAGCATTTTCAAATACAATTGATGTATTTGTTGAGTTTTCTGCAAGCCATAACTTCAGGTTCCCCAGAAGAACCTTAGAAAACTGATGAACAAAGTAACTAGAGACAACATCAGTGCTGCCAATTTCTCCTTAAGCCATGTGCTGCCTAGATTTTGAGTGCTCATGGTTAACATAGATTCAGATTGCATTGGTTTGGAAAGGACCTTCAAAAGTCATCTTGTTCACATCCTTGCAGTCATGAGGGACACTTCCAACTACACCAGGCTGCCTAGGGACACATCATGCTGGATCTTGAATATCCCCAGGGATAGGGTCTCAGCCTGTTCCAGTATTTTACCACTCTCATTACAAAGAACTTCCTGCTGATGTCCAACCTAAATCTCCCCTGCTCCACTTTCAAACCATTGTTCCTCATCCAGTCACTCCAAGCTCTTCTAAACAGTCCTTCCCCGGCCTTCCTCTAGGTCCCCTTCAGATACTGATAGAAAATTGCAATGTCTTCCTGCAGCCCTGTCTTCTCCAGGCTGAACAGCACCAACTCTCTCAGCCTGTCACTATAGGAGAGCTGCTCCAGCCCTCTGATTATCTTTGTGACTCTCCTCTGGAGAGTCGATGTCTCTCTTGTGTTGGGGTGTCAGAGCTGGACACGGAACTCCATGTGAGGTCTCACCAGAGCAGAGGGGCAGAATCACCTCTCTCAACCTGCTTGGCCACACTTCTTTTGATGCAGCCCAGGACGCCATTGGTCTTCTGGGCTGCAAGTACACATTGCTGGCTCATGTCCAGCTTCTCATCCACCAGCACCCAAAGTCCTTTTCTGCATGGCTGCTCTCAATCTCATCATGCCCAGCCTGGACTGATACCGAGAATCACCCTGACTTACATGCAGAACCTACTGATCATCATATTTGTCATCTTTTCCCAATCATAGGACCTAGCTCTGAGCTGGACTGAATGAAGGGCAGCATTTGAATTCTGAACTCCTAGATGCCTATTTTTAGTCCATAATTCTGGTAATTCATAAACTTGACTAAGAAGCCTGCATGAAAACTGCCACCATACAAACCAGAATGCAGCAATCTCTACACCACCACCAAACAGCTTACTCCAGACTCAAGATGCTAATGTCAGCACACTTTTCACAACTGAGCCTTCAATGGAAACTCAGCTAAGTCACACAGTCTACTTACAGTACATTTATTGTTGATGTAGTTTTCATCTAAGAATGATTCCCATTCAGACTGATCAGTGACATTCCGGTTTGGATAATCCAGAAAGGCAGCATGGGCTATGACCTCATTCTTTTCATTGCAGAGTGTCAAAGCAAGATTTGATTTTTCTCTGGAAAACAATTTAAGCTTTTAGAAGTTCAATAAACTACACAAATAAAAATGACTGTGTTAATTTAACCCATTAGAATAGGAAAAATAACCATGGTTAAACACACTGCTAGGGCTGAAACCTCAATAAAACTCCATTACCTCTTAACTTGACATTAATGGCTCAATTCCTGATGTTTACGCAGTATACTCTGACATCATAACAATTCACATGAGTTTTCTAACTCTCAATTATTTTGCAACTTAAATGTTCCCTCTTCTGTGTGTGCTTCTTTATCCATCTGTGTTTTCCCCAAACAGCTGATATCCAAGACATCTACTACTAAGTCAAGTGTAAGAACCTACTGAAGTCATCAGCATTCCAGTCTGCTGTACTGCTTATCACTGCACAAAAAGATGAAGCACAGCAGGCTCATTGCTACCCCCAGTGATGAAGGTATGGTATCAGAGAAGTTCCACAACCACCCACTTCCACCAAGGGCATTGCCACACCAGCAGCTAGGAGACAGATGTCAAAATACAAGAATATTAGGAAACTAAGGGGCAGGAAAAAAAACATGTTGAGAGAAATTTAATGGTAGATAGAGTCTGTCTCCCAAGGAAGGATAAAGAGATGAAAACCCAACTCTTTTAATTAAGAGGAACTGGGAAAGAATG
This sequence comes from Pogoniulus pusillus, assembly GCF_015220805.1. NCBI lineage: Eukaryota > Metazoa > Chordata > Aves > Piciformes > Lybiidae > Pogoniulus > Pogoniulus pusillus. The sequence continues at coordinate 1,107,723 of NC_087270.1, read as the reverse complement.
AAAACATGCATACATACACGGGAACCAAAATTGAATGATCACAACCACACAGTACAAACCCTAGTCCCTGCCTCTCTACTTCTATCATATTTGAACAGGCAAAAAGATTCTGTTTGAGGGAGCAGACAGCAGACATTGGAAACTGATGTAGAGATGAGAGAAGTGATGCAGAGAAAAGTGACTTTTTATGCTGTTCATAGAAAGAAAATCCATTATGCCACACCATCCAAAGGCTGAAAATGTCGACTGTCATTAAAAATGCAACAGTTTCCTGAGGTTTCCTACAAGACAGATAATGTCTCTAAAATGAATATTACTTACAAAAGGTACACAACATCAATCCATCCAAAAATGACTTCTGTAAAATGGCTGAAGAGGTTGACAATATCTGAAACATCACAGGATTCTGTTCTTCTGGCACTGACCGCTTCTGCATTTCCTCCTGAAGAGGTGATTGGAGTCATCTTACAGATGCAACAAGAAAGAAAGAGAATATTGCTGGAATCCATTGTTCAATATAGTTACTTGAAATGGGCTTTTATGAAAGCTATAGAGAGGTGGAGCTCAGATGGATTTAAGTGCCCCTACACAAATCCTCACTGCCTACATACAGCATGAAAACAGTGTCCATGGGCAAATACAGCAGGCAGTCATCCCTCTTGCATACATTCTACATGCTGCATAGCAAATATGTTCTAAATAGGCTACAAATTGCTTTTAGATCTATTAATTCACAGGCCTTTGCCAACTGTCTAGCAGAAGAGTGGCCACTGTTAATAACTTCAAACTTAATTGCTTTAAGTCTGCAGGGTTGGATCATCTGCAGACCATCACTGGTGAAGAATGTTCTGGTAATGTTAATCAGCAGCTTCAGGTGAGTTCAGTGTATTTTTTTCAAAACAGCTCCTCCAATTTCTTTCAGACAACAGTGAGGCTTGCGTTTCAGAAGGAATTGTAAAGATCTACAGGTTTCCCACCTGGAGGAGACATGTTTTTTGGTTTTTTTTTTTGGTGGCTCCACACACAGAATTAGCCAGATCCAAGTGATTTATTGACATATCTTGCAATTTCAGAACATAGAGGGGTAACAGGCATTGAGACAATCTGTGACTATAAATTAACAGCTCATTTATCTTTCATCTGTCTTGATACTTGGTATTGTAGCTTGCTGTGGTACAAGAAAGAGTTAGCCATGTAAACCAAAGTGACCAAACACAACAGTTTTCTGCAATTTCTTAAACATATTAGTACAAAACATAGCATTTCTAACTCCAAGTCTAAATAATCAAAACATCTGGACAAACACAATGCTTTTAACAATCTAACAAACACAACAGCTCCAAAACCAGATGTGATTCCCATCTATTAGGCCCCACAGTTCCCAACTAAAATGGAATAACAAAAGAAATCTTGAATTTTATACCTTTTAAACATACTGGTACAGGTGACAGTACAGGTATAGAATCACAGAACTGTTTTGACTGGAAAAGACCTCTAAGATCACTGAGTCCAACCATTGATCTAACACCACCATGGCCATTAAACCATGTCTCAAAATGCCATGTCCACACATTGCTTAAACACCTTCAGAGATGGTGATTCCACCACCTCCCTGGATGGCCTGTTCTAATGCACAAAGAAAGTTTTCCAATATCCAATCTAAACCCCCCCTCCCCACCAGCACAATTTCAGGCCATTACCTCCTCTTCTATCACCTAATACTAGAAAGAAGAGACCAACTCACACCTCCCTACGTTCCTTTCAGAGAGCAATAAGGTCTCCCCTCAGCTTCTCCTTCTCCAGGATAAACTGCCCCAGTTCCCTCAGCTGTTCCTGATAAGGCTTGTTCCCTAAACCTTCATCAGCCTTATTCAGCCAGAAATCTTCACAGAACTTGTAGGAACTTGAGGTGGTGGAGTCACCATCCCTGGATGTATTCAAGGAACATGTGAATGTGGCACTTTGAGACATGGTTTGATGGCCATGGTGGTGTTAGGTCAATGGTTGGACTTGATTGACTTTAGAGGTCTTTTCCAACCCAAACAATTCTATGATTCAGATTAATTCAGCTGAAGGAAACGGTTTGCACGTTTTGGTTCTCACTTGTTTAAATGTGATGTGTTGCAAATATCACTTCCTTCTCTGCTAGCTCCCCTTGAAGGCCCTAAGTAGTCATGCAACTATAGCTGAGAGAATGCAGCATTCACACACTGAACATGCACCATTTTCAGAAGTTCCTACAGTAACAGGAGAGCAGCACAGATGAGACTTAGCCAAACAAGCATTTCTCTCTTGAACTAAAGCTTACAAGAGTTTCATCCCTGCCTCTTTAAACAAATACTCCTTTTTAACACAAGTGAGGTCTCTGTGTGGTATGCATTTTCTTATTTCTGTCTTAAATGACATCAAGCACATCTCTAGCACAGGTGTGCATTTCAGGAGACTTCTGCAGATACCTGACCACTTGGGGAGGTGGCAGGTGGCACCCACACGCTCCATATCTGACCAGACCCACAAAAAATTGCTCATCTTGGCAACAGAGGTGCAGCAGGTTGGCCCTTTCCCAAAGCACACAGGGGAAGGAGGCCAGATCCATGTTTTAAAGTTTGGATGGCCCAAAGAAAGGCTTTTAGGTTTAAGGACCAGGCAGAGGTCTCACCTGAGAGGGAAACCATCACGGGCAGTAAGGGCAGGGCAGGACAGGATTTTATCACCCACACTATTAACACCTCTTGGGCCACACACAGTTAGTGGCACACCATAACGTACACCCGAATCACTCCTACAACCATCAGTCCTCAGTCCCTCATAGAATCAACCAGGCTGGAAGAGACCTCCAAGATCATCCAGGCCAACCTAGCACCCAACCCTAGCCACTAGACCATGGCACTAAGTGCCTCATCCAGCCTTTTCTTGAACACCTCCAGCGATGGAGACTCCACCACCTCCCTGGGCAGCCCATTCCAATGCCAATCACTCTCTCTGCCAACAACTTCCTCCTAACATCCAGCCTGAACCTCCCCCAGCACAACTTGAGACTGTGTCACCTCCTTCTGTTGCTGCTTGCCTGGGAGAAGAGACCAACCCCCACCTGGCTACAGCCTCCCTTCAGGTAGCTGTAGACATCAATGAGATCACCCCTGAGCCTCCTCTTCTCCAGGCTAAACAACCCCAACTCACTCAGCCTCTCCTCGTAGGGATGCGTTCCAGGCCCCTCACCAGCTTCGTCGCCATTCTCTGGACATGTTCCAGCACCTTAACATCTCTCCTGAATTGAGGGGCCCAGAACTGGACACAGCACTCAGGGTGTGGCCTGACCACTGCCGAGTACAGGGGAAGAAGAACCTTCGTTGCCCTACTAGGAAACCCGCCCAGTGCCCCTCGCCCGGACCGCCGAGCCATTAGGGAGCGGCGGCCATCTGGCTGCGCCGGGCACTCACCGTCCTGCCGCGGTGGCGAGTGGCGGGTCCCGTTCTCGGCACTACTGTCGCGGCCTGGCTCGGAACCGCCTCCATGCAGCCCCGCTCAGCTCCCGCCCGCACCGGGACGCGCCGCCGTTACCGCGGCAACGACGCTCGGCCGCGCTGCGTGAGGGCAGGGGTGACGGGGCAGGGCGAGCGCGGGGAAGCGGCAAGATGGCGTCTACGGCGGCCGGGAAGCAGCGGATCCCCAAAGTGGCGAAGGTTCGCGGGAAAGGGCGGCCGGTCCGGGCTGCAGGCTGGGGAGGGCGGCCGAGGAGACCGGGTGAAGCGTCCAGGAACCGTCGCGGTCGCGCAGCGATATGGAAACGCGGCGAGAGTCGCGTCCGGCTTGTGCGACCCGCCCATCCCCCGGCCTCCGGCGGCTCTGCCTCGCCTCACGTTCCGGGCAGGAGCTGCCCGGCTACAGGCTGATGCTGGCCGTAGGGTCTCTGTCGGTCTCGGATAGGGAAGTGGGGGAGGACTCCGGGCAGGATCTGCCCAGCTACAGGCTGATGCTGGCCGTAAGGTCTCTGTCGGTCTCGGATAGGGAAGTGGGGGAGGGCTCCGGGCAGGATCTGCCCGGCTACAGGCTGATGCTGGCCGTAGGGTCTCTGTCGGTCTCGGATAGGGAAGTGGGGGAGGACTCCGGGCCCGTCTTTGGTAAATGCTGACCGAAGTAAGGTACCAGAGTGAATCCACTATGGGGGTAGGAACTTTTCAGGTTTGCTTTAAAAGGAAAAAAAAATGAATAAAGACATTTTCCTTTACAGGTGAAAAATAAAGCACCTGCAGAAGTTCAGATAACAGCAGAACAGCTTCTAAGAGAAGCAAAAGAGAGAGAACTTGAGCTTCTTCCACCACCGCCACAGCAGAAGATCACTGATGTTGAAGAGTTAAACGACTATAAGCTCAGGAAAAGGAAGGTACAGGAAAAACCTCAAACCTTGATGCTTATACAGAGTTTTACTGCGTTGTAACTTAAACAAGATGGAGTTTGCATTACTTGTAGGTGTTCTGGTTGGATAGCAGTTCTTAAAACGTTTTCATAGAAAATTGTTCCTTCAGGGCAAAAAGCTGTAAATTTAAACCCCAGGTTGTTTAACATAAGATATGGTAGCCAACAGCACCTCAAGTGTTCAAACTATTGCAAGGGTTTACACAGGGTTTATGCACAGCTTCTTTACCACCACTAGTATCTGGCCAGTCAGTACAGAATCATGGACTCAGTCAGGGTTGGAAGGGACCACAGGGATTATCTACTTCCAACCCCCCTGCCATGGGCAGGGACACCTCACACTAGATTAAACTGTGCACAGCCTCATCCAGCCTGGCTTTAAACACCTCCAGGGATGAGGCTTCCACCATCTCCCTGGGCAACACGTTCCAGGCTCTCACCACCCTCAGGCTGAACATCTTCTTCCTAACATCCAATCTGAGTCTACCCATTTCTAGCTTTGTTCCATTCCCCCCAGTTCTATCACTGCCTGGCATCCTAAAAAGTCCCTCCCCAACTTTCTTGTAGCCCACTTGAGATACTGAAAGGCCGCAATAAGGTCATCTGGGAGCCTTCTCTCCACACTGAACAGCCCCAACTGCCTCAGTCTCTCCTCATAGCAGAGCACCTCCAGCCCTCTGGCCACCTCGTGTCCCTTCTCTGGACACCTTCCAGCACATCCATATCCCTCTTGTAATAGAGGCTCCAGAACTGCATGGCAGAACTTCAGAGAGCTGTGCAGTAGCGTTGATGTATTGCCCCCTCAACTGTTCAGAAAAAAGAATGTTTTGAAATTTGATTTCTGTATGATTATGGTACTTCTTAAGCACTTTTTAGAGCACAGCTTTCTACACCAGGCATGGTTATGTTTGGTGATTGGCTTGAAATGTGAGCTGTGTGTGCGATGAGGTTTTTTTTTTTCTCATGTATTTAAAATAATTGTTTTATTTGTGAGAACTTGTGGTTTTGTTCAGCTTCTTGCTTTGATAATTGTTGTTTTGCATCAGCAAAGCAAGTGCTTTGCTAATAGGGGACTTAAAATGTTTTCAGCACTCACCACTTGTTTTAGACACAGGCAGCATAAAATAGGGCTGTCATTCACAGATTTCATTGGGTTGGAAGGGACCCACGAAGGTTATTTTGTCCAACCCCCTTGCAGTCAGCAGGGACATCTCCAGCTAGATGAGGCTGTCTGAGGCTGCATAAAGTTCTGACCCTGAATGTCTGCAGGGGCAGGTCCTTGACTACATCCTTGGGCAACCTGTTCCAGTATTTTACCACTTTCATTGTAAAGAACTTCCTTCTGATGTCTAATTCCCTGAAGCATGTGTGTATATACTCAGATCTGGGTTCTGTTGTAGCACAACTCTCAGTTGACTATACTCGGTCTGGAGGGGTTGTTTCTCTCCTTACTGTAGTGGGGGACTCCTCGTGAAGGTTTCAGGCTGTGCTGTGCTGGTGGCTGGTTTGCCTCACTGAGACACATGCAGAGCAGATGGAGCCTTGTGAAGGCAATGCTGGTGTTACTTATATTCATTTCTCATCTGGATCAGTAACAACCCACCACATTAACTGTGTTAGACGTGACCTGTGTTAAGGAGGAAGTTCTTTACAGTGAGGGTGGTAAAATACTGGAACAGGTTGCTTAGGCATGTGATCAAGGCCCCATCCCTGCAGATGTTGAAGATCAGCCTTGATGTGGCCCAGGACAGCCTGATGTGGTTGGAGCTGTCTCTGCTGACTGCAGGGGGGTTGGACAAGATGACCTTTCAAGAACCCTTCCAAATCAATGCAGTCCATGAATCTGACTAGATGAGGCACTTAATGCCATGGTCTAGTTGACTGGACAGGGCTGGGTAATGTGTTCGACTGGGTGATCTTGGAGGTCTCCTGGTTGATTCTATATGTTAAATACCAGTACTATTGATCCTGACAGTAGCCAAACAAGACTGAAGATGCCTTCACTGGTGACACTAAATAATGAAATTTGTGAACAAACGTAGGCACCTTTGAAGCCAGCATATTAAATCCAGGGAATAAGGCATCTTGCTTTAAAGAAAAAGCAGGAGAGGTTGTGGAGTCTGCTTCTCTGGAGGCTTTCAAAACCTATCTGGATACATTCCTGTGTGGCCTGCTTTGGCAGGGAGATTGGACTGAATGATCTCTGGAGGTCCCTTCCAACCCCTAGCATTCTAAGGTTATTCCATCAGTATTTCAGATACCGGGTTGCAGGAACTTGAGTTGAGTCCTGTCCTGTGTGACGGTCTACACTTAGGCTTCTCTGTTAGAAAGCGTTGCATTGAGTGTGATTTGTTACTCCATCTGCATGTGTGTAAGACATTCAGAGTTTGTTCCCATGTCAACAATCCATAAGCCATTAATAACAAGATGGGTCTGTGCTGAAGGATTTGTGACTCACAGAAAATCATTTTCTCCTCAGACTTTTGAAGATAACATAAGAAAAAACAGGACTGTTATCAGTAACTGGATAAAGTATGCACAATGGGAGGAGAGCCTGAAAGAAATACAGAGGTAATTTGTGATCCAAACCTTTTGTGGCACACACTGACAAACTCCATGAAAGTCTTGGAGAGGCATTACACACCCAACTTCTCTTTGCTTTCCAGGGCCCGATCCATTTACGAGCGTGCTTTAGATGTAGATTACAGAAATGTCACCCTCTGGCTGAAATATGCAGAGATGGAGATGAAGAACCGCCAGGTTAATCATGCCCGGAACATCTGGGACCGAGCCATTACCACCCTCCCCAGGGTGAACCAGTTCTGGTATGTTTGCAGGGAGTGGGGCATTGCTTCTATCCCCAAAGACTACAGAGCACTTTTCTGTTTCGGTGTCATGCAAAATTGCATTGTTTGCTGTATCTCCAAGTATTCAGGCTTAAGTGGTGGAAAGGTTTTGTACCTGTATTTGAGCCAGTCCCAAGCACAGATAGAGACTGGGTGCAGAGTAGGTTGAGAGTAGCCCTAAAGAAAAAAGTCTTGGGGATGTTGATTGATGGGAAGCTCACCATGAGCTGACAGTGCCCTCATGCAGCCCAGAAGGCACATTGTGTCCTGGGGTGCATCAGGAGGAGTGTGGCCAGCAGGGCAAGAGAGGGGTTTCTGCCCCTTTACTTTGCACTGGTGAGACCCCACCTCAAATACTGCATCCAGTTCTGGTGTCTGCATCATAAGAAGGACATAGAGCTGTTGGAGCGAGTCCAGAGTTCGTCCGCAAGGGTGATGCAAGGCCTGAAGGACCTCTGCTATGAGTAGAAGCTGAGGAAGCTGGAGTTGTTCAGCATGAGGAGAAGACTCCAGCGGGGCCGTAGAGCAGTTGTCCAATATCTGAACGGATCCTATAGGAGGGCTGGAGAGAAGGCTTTTCATAAGAATGTCTAGCAACAGAACAAGGGGGAATGGTTTGAAGCTGAGAGAGAGTAGGTCTAGACTTTCAGACTGGATCTTAGGAGGAAGTTCTTCAGTAAAAGGGTGGTGAGTCTCTGGAATAGGTTGTCCAGAGGGGTTGTGGATACCCCCTCCATGGAGGTGTTGAAGGCCAGGTTGGGTGAGGCCTTGGGCAACCAAGTCTAGTTGAGAGGTGTCCCTTCCCATGGCAGGGAGGTTGGAGTAGATGATCTCTAAGGCCCCTTTCCAACCTAAGCCATTCTATGATACTTTTCCAAGTGGTAGGAGTGTTGGGAGAGGAGGATGTTTGTGTGTTGCATGCTGCCAGTCACAACAGTATCTACAGGCATTTCTAGGATGCAGGTGGGGAATAGGTTAAAAAAAAATCTTAGTTATGCTCTTACTAAGGTCAAAACCTCCTTGTAATCTGTGTCTCTACTATGTGACTGTGAAAGCTTGCTTTTGTTTTCTAAGGTACAAGTATACTTATATGGAAGAGATGTTGGGGAACGTTGCTGGGTCACGCCAGGTGTTTGAACGCTGGATGGAGTGGCAACCAGAGGAGCAAGCTTGGCATTCCTACATTAACTTTGAGCTGAGATACAAGGAGGTGGACAGGGCACGTACCATTTATGAGAGATATATCCTTTCAGATGCTTTACAAGACTTGCCCAACTTCAGGCCTGCATTCTTCATTCCTTCCTTATCTATTCTGTTTCCAGCTGCATCTCTGTGCTCCTTTTACTGTGGTGTGCAGAGAGTCTGCCACCATGCTTAGGATATGCCTCCGAAGTCAGCTAAGTGACTGTTCGTCCTTCCACCACATTGTATAACTTTCTGCTGTTTTCACCATCATCATGTTTCAAGTTTCTCCTCTTTAAACTTCTCCCTGACTGTTGCCCAGTTTTTGTCCTAGGTTCTTAATAAGGCACAAAGCCTTTGCACTCTTAGAGCTGATTTGTGTCTTCTTGCCAATTGCACTTCTCTCATGTGTGGCAGTTGTTTCCTGTAGTTCATGACCATGTAGTCGCTGAGCAGAGTGGAATTGGAAATACCCAGCTCAACTGCCACTGTTTCTTTAACTTTCTGCACTTGTTATTGTTCATCCTGATGTGAAGAACTGGATCAAGTATGCCCGCTTTGAGGAGAAGCACAGCTATTTCGCTCATGCCAGGAAAGTGTATGAGAGGGCAGTGGAGTTCTTTGGAGAAGAGCACATGGATGAGCATTTATATGTGGCTTTTGCAAAGTTTGAGGAGAACCAGAAAGAAGTAAGTCCTCCTTGATAATACATCAGGGTAATACGTCCATCCTATTCAAGCCCATTTAACATTCACTGCAATAATTATTTTTGATCACCTTGACAGAGAGAGATGTTGTAGGTAGAGTTAAGGAGACAATTTTTTGCTTAGACTCTATTTGCCTTTTGGCAACATCAAGGAGTTGTGTTCTAAGAAAAAGGTGGGCACTAGCTTTGCCAAGTCTGGGAACACTGTCAGATCAAATCCATATACTCAGATTTGTATGTTTCTGAGAAGTTGTAGGCCTGCATGATAAAAACCTCAATCAGCCATAGTCTTCCTAGATCATCTCTTTAAAGAGCTTGGGCCAGCAAAAGAATTGAAAACATTTGGTGAATCTTCCAAAGCTATGACCTCTTCAAAGTGTTTTAAACATTCAGAGGCTGGAAATGTGTAAGATCAGAGGACTGGAGCACCTCTGCTATGAGAAGAGACTGAGGGAGTTGGGGCTGTTCAGTCTGGAAAGGAGAAGGCTCTGAGGTGACCTTGTTGTGACCTTTCAGTATCTTACAGGGGCCTACAAGAAAGCTGGGGAGGGACTTTTTTAGGAAGGATGTCAGGTAGTGATAAGACTGGGGAGAATGGAACAAAGCTAGAAATGGGTAGATTCAGACTGGACATTAGGAAGAAGTTCTTCAGCACAAGGATGGTGAGACCTCCCAGGGAGGTGATGGAAACCCCATCCCTGGAGGTGTTTAAGGCTCTGAGCAGCTTGATCTAGTGTGAGGTGTCCCTGCCCATGGCAGGGGGGGTGGAAGTAGGTGGTCCTTGTGGATCATCTCTATAAGAGAGAGTGGGATTTGGTATTTACAGGATTTTCTGTGTTCTATTAAATATTGCCAAAAGCTCCCTGAGAAGTGGAGGACAGAAGCTACTTTGTAAATATTACTGAAGTGATATTTAATATTTTCAGTTTGAAAGAGTAAGGGTGATCTACAAGTATGCCTTGGATAGGATTCCCAAACAGGATGCCCAAAATCTCTTCAAGAACTACACCATCTTTGAGAAGAAGTTTGGAGACAGAAGGGGAATTGAAGACATCATTGTCAGCAAGAGGAGATTCCAGTATGAAGAGGAAGTGAAGGTAGGTATCACACATACCTGTGGGCTTATCATATATCCAGCTGGTGTGGCTACACAAGTGTCTCATGAAGGCTGATCAGCTTCTCGTTAGCCTTGATGCTCAGTCCAAGCACTCTCTGTGGAAGTAGAATTCCATCTATGGGGCAGAGCATGGCACCTGCATTCAGTGCTTTTGTTTCTGTGTTCTAATGTAGATTGTGGAGCCAGAGTTTGCTTGAATATTCTTTGCAGCTCAAGACTCTGCAGCCATCACAGCAGTTTACCTTGAACTTGGAGCTCAGTACCCTTTGAATCCTTCACAGCAGTTTGGTTTATATCTCACTTTGTAATTTCTGTTATGTAGTAACCCATTCAGGACACTACTTCTCTGTGAATACCTTTACGAGGAGTCTGGTGTGCCACAGATTGGCAGACTGCATTGGGTTAGAAGGGTCTCTCAATGATAATCTTATCCGATCCCCCTACGGTCAACAGGGATACCTCCTATTAAATCAGACTGCCCAGGGCCATATTGAGTCTGGTTTCAAATGTTTCCAGGGGTAGGGCCTGAACCACACCTATCTACTATCCACTGAATACTGCATATTTAATACTTCATCCCTTCTCATTGTTTAGCTTGTTTGCCTTAGAGGATGATTGTAGGAGAAATAATAATAAACGAAAGCACTTTGGCTTTAAACAAAGGTTCTAATTTAAGTGTACCTGAGACTCAGTTTTCATTAATAGTCCAATATTCTATCTTAAAGGAGAGATTCTGATGTAAAATTGAACATAAAGGTCTGTTATTTGTAGTTACTGAAGTTTTCCCTGTTTTCATGCTTCCCATTTTTCTGGAAGGCAAATCCCCATAACTATGATGCTTGGTTTGACTACTTGAGGTTAGTTGAAAGCGATGCAGATGCTGAAACTGTCCGAGAAGTGTATGAAAGAGCCATTGCCAACGTGCCCCCACTTCAGGAGAAGAGACACTGGAAAAGATACATCTACCTTTGGATTAACTATGCATTGTATGAAGAGCTGGAAGCAAAGGCAAGTAATAAGGACTCAGCATTTTTTGTTTCCTTCCTAACTGTTTTTCTTCTGTACAAGAAAAAAATGTAAACAGTGTCTTTTTTGTGTAACTAGCTACAAGATTTGCTGTTTGTATGGGGCTTCCTATCCCTTATTTTTCCCCTCTTATCCAGGTAACCCAGGGAGGGTGTGGATACCCCCTCCCTGGAGGTTTGTAAGGCCAGACTGGATGAGGCCTTGAGCAACCCGATCTAGTGGAAGGCATCCCTGCTTATGGCAGGAGGGATGGAACTAGATGATCTTTAAGGTCTCTTCCAACCCAAACCATTCTGTGAATCAATACGGAGGGGGAAAAGCATATTTCAGTTCTGCCCCAATTCATCCAGAAGTGTACTGATAATAGAAGCAGAAGTAAGTCTTTCTGGCCCCATCTTAATGGCCTGTTCCAGGCTGTTACCTGAACTTGTGAAATAGTTTTATATTTAACAGGACTATTTGTGAAGTTGTTCTGTGAAGCAATCAAATTCTTTCTATAGTGTTCTTCGGAGGCTGTGCAAGTTGTTCTTCTCTAACCTTACTGCAACTCTTTATTTTGTACAATTGTAATGTACTAAAGACATTCAGTGTCTTTTAAAGAAAAGACTTTTCCCCCAAAATGAGGACACTCCTGCTTTTATTGTCCAATTCTTAGTGTTGAGCTTTTATTTTTGAGAGAGGACTTAGTGATTGTGACAAGTTACCATCTGAATTGCACACAGTAAGTAGATAATTGTGCTTAACATGATTCTAAACACCTTGACTTAAAAATACTGTTGTGCAGTTCACAGGATCACAGAACCTTAGAGGTTGGAAGGGACCTCCAGAGATCATCGAATCCAAAGCCCCTGCCAAGCAGGATCACCTAGGGTAGTTGGGACAGGAATGCATCCAGGCAGGCTTTGAAAGTCTCCAGAGAAGGAGACTCCACAACCTTTCTGGACATCCTGTTCCAGTGCTCTGTCACCCTCACTGTAGAGAAGTTTCTTATGTTGAAGTGAAACCTTCTGTGTTCCAGTTTGTAGCTGTTCCTCTTTGTTGCAGACCACTGAAAAGAGCTTGGCCACAGCCACTTGACACCCACCCCTCAGTTTTGCAGTCAGTGCATGATTTAAAATAGAGTGCAACTTCAGCAGTGAATGAAGCATTTCATTTTGTTCTTACAGGATCCAGAGCGAACCAGACAGGTGTATCAGGCATGTATTGAGCTCCTTCCTCACAAGAAGGTATGGATCCTTCTGCACTTCCTATTGAGTCTTGGATTAAAAATCCCAGGTTAAGATCACAGGATGTCAGGGGTTGGAAGAGACGCAAAGAGATTCATCGAGTCCAACCCCTCCTGCCAGAGCAGGACCATAATCTATCTCAGGTCACACAGGAACACATCCAGACAGGCCTTGAAAGTCTCCAGAGAAAGACGCTCCACAGCCTCCCCGAGAAGCCTTTGCCAGTACTCCGAGACCCTGACAGTAAAGAAGTTCCCCTGTATGTTGAGGTGGAACCTCCTGTGCTGCAGCTTATATCCATTGCTCTTTGTCTTATTGCAGAGCCTGTCCCCCCCTCCCTGACTCCCAGCCCTCAGATACTTATAAAGATTTATTAAATCCCCTCTCAGTCTTCTCTTCTCTAGACTAAAAAGCCCCACGTCCCTCAGCCTCTCCTCATCAGGCAGTGTTCCAGTCCACTAGTCATCCTCATAGCCCTCTGATGTACCTTCTTCAGCAGTCCCTCTCTCTTAAACTGGGGACCCCAAAACTGAAGGCAGTATTCAAGATGGGGTCTCACCAGGACAGAGTAGAGGAGCAGGAGAACATCCCCGGTTCCCATTGGCCTCCGTGGCCACAAGGGCTCATTGCTGTCCCGTGGACAACTTATTATTCACCAGCACTCCCGAGTCCCTCTCCACAGGACTGCTTTCCATCAGATCACCTCCCAGCCTGTACTGGTGGACTTTATTATTCCTCCCCAGATGCAGGACTCTGCACTTGTCCTTGTTGAACTTCATCTGGTTCCTCTGTGCCCAGCTCTATCTGTCCAGGTCTTGCTGGATGGCTGCACAGCCTTCAACTGTATCAGCCAAGCTTCCCAGTTTGGTGTTATCAGCAAACTTACTGAGCAGACACTGTCCCCTCGTTATTGTCATTGATGAAGATGCTGAACAGATCCTTTTAGTTTTCTTCTCTGGCCAGCCTGTGGTGTATGCTTGTTATCTCATTCATCAAGACTGCTCAGGAATTTGTGTCCCTTTGAGTTTCTCATAACATCCATCCTGCAAAATTGATTTGTTTTAAGTGAAGATGTTAGCTAAAATTGACATCAATGTGAAATAGCAGAGGATGAACTTGAACCAGATTTGCTCACACAAATGCAAAGCAAGGATTATTTCTGTATTTACTAAATATTTTCTGAGAATTTGAAGTATCAGGGGCTAGTCCAGTAGTATTAAGCATCAGAGAAGAACACTTAACCTGTTCCTTCTTCCACCCGGTTGCTTTTAGTTGCTGCAGGGCACTTGCTGCTCTGCTTTAGATGGGGTCCACCTTTATCACCACTGCTATAATTGTCTGCATGTCCCTAGCTGAGGGAGGTGCATTTGACATCTTTCAGGTGTGTATTGTCCATCTAAAAGACTGAGCTTTGGGGTTTTGTTTTGCCAGTGAGGTTTAACTAAAATGTTAACACAGCCAAACCTTTAAAGCAATGAATCAGCATTGCCTTTGAGTGTTGAGAAATTTTAGTTGATATACTTCCATTTCTAGTTTGTCATTAATCATGTCACCTGAGTGTCTGCTGTGTAGATTAGGACTAATACCTGTAATTAGAGTTGATTAGCTGTTAATTGATTGAGGGATGGCTGATATTCTAACAAACAGTTGTCTGTCTAACAAACTATTTTCTTTCTTTAGGAAGACTTCAGTTCTGACCCTTTTCATCCATGGTAGTGTATACTGTCTTGTTCTAGACTGTCTTGTTCATGTCCTTTGGATCATGAACTCATAACTTCTCACAGAGTCACACAGAATGGTAGGGGTTGGAAGTGATCTCTGAAGATCAAGTCCAGCTCTGCTGTCAGGGCAGGTTCACCTAAGGCAGATGACGTGGGAAGATGTCCACTGGTTCTGAGTTGCTGTGGTGATAATAGCTTGTGTAGACAGACTAATGGTCTTTTAAGCACTGTATAGACTATTATTTAGTAGACTTCCTGCCTAAGTTCCACATTGTTCTTTTTTCTTTTAGTTTACCTTTGCCAAGATATGGCTGCTGTATGCCCAGTTTGAAATACGCCAGAAAAATCTCCCACTTGCCAGGAGAGCTTTGGTAAGCTTTGGTTAATTCCATAATTGACTTTACTAACTAATAGTAACAAGGGAAGGCATTAAAATGTCTTAAATTGTCCTTTGTAAACCACTGGTTTAATCCACTTAAAGCATCCAAGGTGTCTGCAGGGACTGGTATTTACTGTCATGTATGATTTAAAAGAAGCAGAGCTTGATATTGGTGAATTAGACAGGGGCAGAAAGGAATTATAGCTTTGGTGTTTCTGCTGACAGAACATGCCTCTGAATGCAGGAGGACCCAAATCAGCTTACAGCCATGGGAAATTTTTGTCTGCTGCTGATTTCTTTAAAAGATGTGTGTCCTAACAGTAGCATTTTAAGAAACCCTTTAAATAAATAGGAGGTTTTAACTCTCAGAAATTAGAACTTGTTGAATAGAGGATTTGAATCCCAGCTACTAGACTGCTGATAGAAGCAGTCACAGGGACTTTGGGCAAGCTCAAGAGCTTCTGTGCAAATTCCCTCTGTGAATGTCACCTTGTTAGAGAACAATGGAGTACATTTGGGTAACAAAGCCTTTTGAAATGAAAAACTGTCTTTTCCTTCAGTTCAGATATTCTGAATAAGCTCAGAGAGCATTAGAACTTGGGGGGAATGCTGATGGAGTGGAGGTGGCTTGGCTTTACAGAGGAAGCCAATGGGGTGTCCAGCAAGCCCATGGCACAACAGTGGTAAATGCATAAATGTGAATGGCCTGTAGATGACGCTGGACCAGATCTCTCCCCAGTGTGCTAGTAAAGCTCTGTCTCTTGAGCTGAACTTTGCCTATGACCATGTAAAAGTGAAGTAGAGGGACAGCCATCTATCCTGAAGCTGCTGCTGTTCTGGTCTGGCTCAACGATGCCATAGTCAGCAGTCAGCACCCTGCTTCTTTCTGGCTACCCCCTTTTTAAGGGGTAAATGTTATGGAAGATTCTGGATGAGGCTGTTCAGCCTCATCTGGATATACAAAGTTTTCTCAGTTTCTCTTCAGGCTTCTCTTCTGGTTTGGTTTCGGTTTGTTCTTTTTCCCCTCTCTTGTTTCACTTCTCTGACAGGCTTTTATTTTTAGGAGGACAGCATTTTCTTATTTTGGAAAACAGATTGGACTGCTGCAGTGACAGCAGACACTCCACTGCAGATGGAGTGTGAATTCTCTGCTTTCCCAGAGCCTGAGAGATGCTGGGACTTGGAGGCAGGAGGTCAGCTGGATCCTATGCTGCTTGAGAAAACAGGGATACGTAGGGAAGAACTGAGCATACTGGAAATAGAAAAGGCACTTGTAAAGCTTGGGCTGAGGGGGTGGACATAATAGTGACCAAAGTGATATTCCAAAGTGGTGGTTTCCTCCAGTTTTAGTAAGTACTAAGATAATCAACATGGAGGAAAGTTCTGCAGGAGAATTTGTAGTAAGGGAATTACTTAATTCTTGCTAGCTTGGGGGAACAGAGGCTGCAGTGCTTTGTGAAGAATAGCTGCCTGCAGAGGTGGCTCAAGGTGAAGCTCACTGCATGCTTGTCTCAGATATGTTCATTCTTAACTCTCGCTTTACAAGATTCCCAAATTTAGAATCAGAAATTGCTTTCTCACAGCTCAGCACCATGGCTTAGGACAGAGTTGTCTTCAGCTGCTGAAGCATATGAAAAGGAAATGCTTTTATGAAACATTATTCTCCATCTACCTATTATCATCAAGCAGCAGGCAGTGAGCGTGGACAATTGTGTGTGCTGTGATGAATAGCAATGGTGTGCCAGGAGACAGCTGCTCTTGATAGAATTTGTTTTATGAAATACTTGGGAACTGCTGTTCTGGAAGACTGGTGCAGACTGGTACTGTGTTTTCTGCAGGTTTTGATGCAAGGTGAAGTATTCATTTGATGACCCAGGGTGAGTTTCAACTCCTTCATAGGGAAACCATGTTATGGAGAAGTTGACAGATTCACAGATTGCACTGGGTTGGAAGTGACCCTCAAAGCTCATCTTACCCAAGCCCAGTGCAGTTAGCAGGAACACCTCCAGCTAGATCAGGCTGCCCAAAGCCTCATCAAGTCTGATCTTGAATGTCTCCAGGGATGGCACGTCAAGCACATCCCTGGGCAAGCCTGTTCCAGTATTTCACTGTAAAGAACTTCCTCCTGATGTCCAATCTAAATCTCCCCTGCTCCAGTTTCAAACCACATCCTAAGTCACTTCCCTGGGCAGCCTGTTGCAGTGTTTCACCACTGATTGCAAAGAGTAAAGCATAAGAAGTTAGAAGGCTTTCTGGCCTGCAAACCAAACTGCTCAAAAATTAATTTCAGTTCAAATATTGGTGAGTAAAACAGATACTTAGAAAAATCAAGTAGGATTTTTTTCCCCTTGCAAGATTTTTTTAAGTGGCTTTTGGGTTTTTTTGTTTGTTTTTCTGCTTAACAGGGGACATCCATAGGCAAATGCCCAAAAAACAAACTGTTCAAAGGTTATATTGAATTGGAGCTGCAGCTGCGAGAGTTTGATCGTTGCCGAAAGCTGTATGAAAAGTTCTTGGAGTTTGCACCGGAAAACTGCACATCCTGGATTAAATTTGCTGAGCTGGAGACCATCCTTGGTGACATCGACAGAGCCCGCGCAATATACGAGCTGGCCATTGGCCAGCCCCGGCTAGACATGCCAGAGGTAAGGGGGTGGCTGAACTTTGCAGCTGGCACAAGTTGAAGGTATCTACATTTTAATTAGCCATGCTGAGCAGTAAATAATCTACGAGCTTGAGCAGAACTGCTTACAGTGGTGGCTTAGTCATTAATTTAGCATCTGTTTCTTGGCAGGATACACAGGGCTGTAAAAGCCAAGATAAAACAGGGAGGGAGAAACATGCTCACAGGACCAAGCTAAATGGATTATGTGCACAAGATTTTATATTGCTTAGTCTTAATCCTAGCTTTTGGTTAATAAATACTCTGATCTCTCAGACTTTATTCAGAGCAATTTCACATTTATCTGCATGACATAGGTTAGGAGATGTGTGTTGTCCCCCAGGCCGCTATTGAAATTTGCCAGACTAGTTCAGATGGCTTAGAAGTAAGATGAAGCTGTATTAACAGCATGGCAAAATTTACAAGCATATATACACAATGTATTTACAAGTACTTACAATTATTTACAAATTAGAAATAATACAGGAATCCAAACTCCCTTCCACACAAAAAAACTGCCCAGAAGGGCTCAAAGATACCTTCTCTTACTCTCTATCTCAGACAGGCAAGCAAAAACAAAAGCCAGAAAAGCTTATGTGTTAGTTATTGGCCACGGTTAGGGAAGAGATATTAAATCAGATCAAAGGAGAAACAAGTAGGACAATGTCCCAGGATAGCGTGGGGAGAATTTTTTACATTTTAGCTTTTTGCTCCTCACGTCAAATCCATGAATGATACAGACATCATCATTATTATTTGGAGGTACTGGTAGACAGTAGGCTGAAGATGAGCCAGCAGTGTGCCCAGGTGGGCAGGAGAGCCAATGGCATCCTGGCCTGTATCAGGAACAGTGTGGCCAGAGGAAAAGGGAGGTTATTCTTCCCCTGTACTCAGCATTGAGTAGGCCACACCTTGAATACTGTGTCCAGTTCTGGGCTCCTCAGTATCAAGAGAGATGTTGAGATAATGGAATGTGTCCAGAGAATGGCGATGAGGCTGGTGAGAGGCCTGAAACACAGCCCTGTGAGGAGAGGCTGAGGGAGCTGGGGTTGTTTAGCCTGCAGAAGAAGAGGCTCAGGGATGACCTCGTTGCTGTCTGCAGCTACCTGAAGGGAGGTTGTGGCCAGATGGGAATCTGTCTCTTCTCCCAGGCAACCAGCAACAAAACAAGGGGACACAGTCTCAAGTTATTCTGGGGGAGGTATAGGCTGGATGTTAGGAGGAAGCTCTTGACAGAGTGATTGGCATTGGAGTGGGCTGCCCAGGAGATGGTGGAATCACCATCCCTGGAAGTGTTCAGGAAAAGACTGGATGAGGCACTCAGTGCCATGGTCTGGTTGACTGGCTAGGGCTGGGTGGTACATTGGACTGGATGATCTTGCAGGATTCTTCCAACCTGGTTGATTCTATGATTGTCTTCTTTTCACAATCAGTTATCTAATTTCTCTCATTAAAATATTCCAATTAGCTTCAAAGCAGCATGCTGTGAGAAGACTGTGGGGAAGATCTTCTCAGTGCTTATAAATACTTAAAAGCCGTGTATCAGGGAGCCAGTCTTTTGTCAGTGGTACCCAGTGACAGGACAAGAGGTGGTGAACACAGACTCGAACATAGGAGGAGCTTGTTTCCTTTCAAGGTGGTAGAGCACTGGAACAGGCTGCCCAGAGAGATGGTAGAGTCATCTGGAATCGTTCCAAATGAGCCTGGACATTTTCCAGTGCAACCTGCTCTGGGTGAATCTGCTCTAGTAAGGGGGGTTGGACTAGATGATCTCCAGAGGTTCTCCTGGCATTGAGTGTGAGTGAGTGATTCTCTACTTTTTCCCTTTTTTTTCCCATTATCTTAGTGTGCTGTGAGTCTAAGGAGACACTTCTTTTTTTTTTTTAACAGGTTCTTTGGAAATCCTACATTGACTTTGAAATTGAGCAAGAGGAGTATGAGAAAACAAGGAACCTTTACCGCAGATTGCTGCA
This sequence comes from Pogoniulus pusillus, assembly GCF_015220805.1. NCBI lineage: Eukaryota > Metazoa > Chordata > Aves > Piciformes > Lybiidae > Pogoniulus > Pogoniulus pusillus. The sequence continues at coordinate 1,088,469 of NC_087270.1, read as the reverse complement.
AAGGACACAGCACGTCAAGGTAGGTCTGTACGAGGTACTCAGGGCACTGAGTGGTCTTACAGGGAGGTGCATAGAAAGGACAAAGGGTGATGGAGATGGGTTGCTCCTGGGGAGAAGTAGGACAAATTCTGCTTAGATTTATATGATGAATATTAAGAATTAAGTTCTTCTTGGTCTCTGGCTGTATCCCAAAGTGATGCGCTTCTCCAGTGCGGGTTGGTGAGGTGAGATGTGAGCAGACAGGAACATGGAGGAAGAATCACTGAATAGGAACAGTCCTTTCTCTTGAGGGAAACTCAGGAAAACAGGTCTTTTCCTCTAGAGGGAAAAATCAGGAACAGGTTTTTGGTTTTTTTTTTGGTGTGGGTTCTGTTGGACACCTCGTTGTGATGATGTAGACTTCCTCTGGATTGCTGCTTCTGTGGTGTGGATTCTGTTGGATGCCTCACAATGATGTAACTAGAAAAGAAACTCATAACCACTTGTAACTATTATACAATTATTATACAACTATTATACGATGTTACCTGGAGCTGTGTTACTGGCTCTGAGATTAGACCTTTTCAGCCAGAGTGTGGTTTCTCACAAGTTTCAAGCATTACTCAGTATGTGTGACCAGGACCCTCAGAAGATACTACGCCTTTGATAGGTTTGCCCTCAGAAGCAGGAACAACCCACACAGTTTTCCCCAATAGATTCCTTTTGCAGACCACAGGAACTCCATCTCCCTCAGCTATAGGCAATAGGGCAGATTGAGCAGGACCAGCTCAGTTGACTGATCCCCTGCTATTCACTGGTGGCTTTTGCTAGGTGTTTCTCTCAGTTTTTGAAAGTTCCACCCTGTGGACGGCATTTGGGAAAGCTGGAAATGACTCAATATGAGTTAAGCTTCCAAGTGATCCACTCTTTATTGAGAGCATCGAACTTCAAGTTACAAAGCATATACTTTTCAGTTAGGGTGAGTAAAGTGAGCACACACAGCATGCAGTGTGATACTGTTAACTAGCATTTGGTGCATTTAAATATTGGAGTTTGTGTAATCCTCATTACTGTTACTGTTAGAGCATTTAGCACATCTAAATATTGGAATTTGCTTATTCCTCCTATTTCCCTCCCAGTCTGGACACAGTCCCACAGAAGCTGTTTATCAGAAGGCTCAAGGACAAATTCCTTTGAGCTTCTTCACACACAGCGCTGTGGTTTACTGCAGTTCCAATACTCAGACCTCACATCCAAGGCTTGATTGTACAAGCTTCTAGGGGCTCGTGCCCCCTCTCCTTCGGCCAGTTCCCAACATCGCCCCTCATAGCTTTCAAGGTGATTTTCAGCAAGCCATTGCGACACTCAATCTTCCCTGCAGCTTGTGGATAGTATGAGATATGGTAAACCCATTCAATCCAATGTTCTTTTGCCCAGTTGCTCATGAGGTTGTTCTTGAAATGGGTCCCATTATCTGACTCAATTCTCTCTGAGGTACCATGTCTCCCACGGGATGCGACTCTGCAGGCCCAGAATGGTGTTACGAGAGGTGGCATGAGGTACTGGATAGGTACCACAGCCACCCAGTGCTTGCCTTCACTGTGGCTTACACATACTGTTTGCTATTTTGAGATCAAGGCAGAGTGATATAATCAATCTGCCACGCCTCCCCATACTTGTATTTTGACCACCATCCCCCCATACCACAAAGGTTTTATACACTTGCTTTATGGCAGCACAGATGTCACAGTCATGGATAACCTGTGCTATGGCATTCATGGGTATATCCACTGACCTGTCATAGGCCCATCAGTGGCCGGAAAAGTCATGGGCCCACTGAGCTAAGAACAAAACACCTTTGTGCTTCCAGACCAGATCTATTTGGGCAGCAAATTTGCCTCGGTAGTTGTGCTGTTGTTCTTTAGTGGATCTGCTTCTGGGGATGTGCGCACTGATATCATAGAATCAAGCAGGTTGGAAGAGACCTCCAAGCTCATCCAGTCCAGCCTATCACCCATCCCTATTCAGTCAACTAGACCATGGCATTGGGTGCCTCATCCAGTCTTTTGTTGAACACCTCCAGGGACAGCATATATCGGATTTTAACTGGCAGTTTGTCCAGGTGTGCAGAAATGTCTTTCCAGAGGTCAGCAGCCCAAATCGGCTTCCTCTTTCTCTGCCAGTCATTTCGCTTCCATTCCTTCAGCCACCCCCATAAGGCATTTGCTACCATCCATGAGTCAGCGTAGATGTAAAGCACAGGCCTCTCTTCTTGTTCTGCAATGTCCAGGGCCAGCTGGATGGCTTTTACCTCGGCAAATTGGCTGGATTCGCCTTCTCTATCTCTTGCCTCTGCAGCTCTGCGTTTAGGGCTCCAGACAGCAGCCTTCCACCTCTGCTTACTGCTTACAAGACAGCAAGATCCATCTGTGAACAGACCATATCTCTTTTTGTTATCAGGAAGGTCATTATATGGAGAGGCTTGATGGACAGCTACTCTTTGTCTCTAGTCTCTACAGCTGCTATCCTAAAAGGCCACTTGTTCCCTTTCGGATCCTTAAAATACCCTTCCCGCAGAAAGTTGATACCAAGGATGCAAGGTGCATCAGGACCAGTCGCTATGGTGTGCTTCTCCCACGCATTCCCAGTGAGGCTTATCTCAGCCTGCAGCACAGTCAGCCTGTAACTCTGGAAATTGTTATGGGTCCTGTTCCTCTGTGGCTTGAGGCTATCAGAGTGCATTGAACACCTGTGTCCACCAAAGCTCAGTACTTCTCTGCTTCAGAAGTGCCAGTCCATTTCACAAACACATTCCAGAATACTCTCTTAGCCCTGTCCTCCACCTGACTGGAGGCAGGGCACCTCTAATGCTGAACTTGGGTTACCACATGAAACACATGAACCTGAGCTGCTGGCAGAACCACCCCTCAGGTGGGAGGATTGCCTATGGGACACTGGAGCAGCCCCTCTTCTGGAGGAGTTATTCCCAGTGATTGCACCTTGCAGTTCCCCCACTCTAGCTCATAGAGCTGAAGTGGGCTGGCCATATCATCTGTCCATGTTCTCACCGTGGTCACAGATTGTTCTCCACAGTGAGACCTGAGATGTGTCCTGTCTGGCTTGGGCTGGTCTCCTACGAGGAGGAGCAGGGTGATGTGTGTTTCTGACAGCTGAAACGTGTACCCATTCAGAAGGCAAAGAGTATGTGTCCTCCCCCTTCTTCAGTTCAAAGACAGAGGCCTTAAGCTCATTCATGTCTCTAGTCAGGGTTTCCACAGCTGATATTAGAGCCTTTCTGGAGACACTATCTTCAAACTGCCTCAGATCATTAACAAATTCACAGACAGTTGGGAGATTGTTAAGGTCTCTGCCCAAAAGCAGTCCTCCCAGTGTGTGTGCATATGTGGAAGTGGCACCTTGAGTCAGTTTCTTTAACAGGGCTGGTTTCAAGCAGACGTCATCAGGGTTCAGAGGCAGTTGGCCATTTCCATAGATTATCTCCTGTACAGCCATTTGCCTTAAGTACGTGATCCCCTATTCCATATTTGCCCGCTTAAGAGGATGGAAGATTCATCTTTTGAGGGGTACTCGTGTCTTACAGCTGTGAGGAGTCAGGCCCAAAGTGTGTGTGTGCCATCCAGCTTCCCCAACTCTTTATCCACACCCCTATCCCTCGATAAGGACCTCAACTGCTTAGCTTCTCTCTGGTCTAATTCCACTGTCTCTGCCCCTCCATCCCAGCAGTTCAAGAGCCAGGCCAATAGAAACTGGCTGTGTGCCCTTGCATAAGCCTGCCGGGTTTACCTGATTTCCTTTTGAGGTGTGGTTGTGATTGTGATTACCTGGTTATCGAACTTGTTTCCATCTGGTGCATTTTGCTGGGTAGAGGGTGCTGGTTCCAGCAGAGCTGTCTTCCACTGGATCCGAGTCTGGGAGAGGTCTATGTGTTTTCTGCAGTTTTTTCCTGCAAGTGGTGACAGGAGCCAGTGGGATTGAGTGCATAGGAGCAGCTGTGTGTGCAGAACCTGATTGGGAGCGGCCGTGGGCAGAACTGTGTTTGGGATGGGAGTCGCCCTGCTGCTGGTTGCCGCACCGCCGCTCACATCAGGATGTCATGTGGGATTGCAGCTCTGCTACGGGCACCAGTGTGAGCACCACCACACTGACACCCGCAGCGTTGGCAGTTACTGGGCAGGCCTGCCCTCCACCTGCTTATTTCTTTACCAGATATCCTAATTATGGTGGCTACATGTGGCTGCCAGATGATCCAGGCTGGGATAGTGATAGCTCCTCCTTGAATCATATTTAAGCACAATGCAAGTACTGCCAGGAAATACCACTTATCCCCCAAAATATCAGGACCTTGAATGTCTCAGCGCACATTCTCGGAGTGATTCCATGTATCAGGTACATTCCCAAACCCAGTAAAGTTTCCAACAAAATCCACTAAATATACATACAATCGTGCAGATAAGCTTTTAAAATAGTCAAATACCATGTCAATTACTATTCAGACTACATGATACATTATGAATTTATATATCCAGCTCCAAAGCAACCATTCAAAAGCCTGAATTATTAAAACTCTTAAAACATCCATTTTTATATTTCCAAATCGTGTCTGAAAAATAGTTATTTTGTATCTAGCCCCACATTAGATGCTAAATTAATTGTCTTGGTTCTAGTTTAAATTTTTCAAAGACTAAAAATATGATTAACAGAACCAATACAATAATAGGATGCCTTCTCCTCTCCCCTCCTCTTTTGGAAAGAAAGTAATTAGATGTAGAGAGGAAGGAGGTAGAACACCAGACCCAAATAAATAGCCTTGCTTCGATTTGGAAGTCAAAAGGGAAAACTTTAACAATAAATAAAAGATATGTGAGGTAGGGGAGTTACAAAGAGGTATAGGGAAGGGAAAAACAAGATACATACAGTTTATATATGTAAAACCAGATCGATGTCAATGGATGTAGGTAGATTTTCAGGATTTGTCCACCCTGTGAAAGGATGGCCACATGGTAAAACAAAAGCAGCAGGAGCAGAGTGTAGTGGTTGCAGGCAGGAAGGCGAGAGAGAGAAACAGGAAGTTCCTCTGCTTTATAGGGGGCTAGACAGGAAGTGGGAGTGGGGTAGCCACTACATCTGGGGCCAGGTTCAGATGCACCTCTTGGGAGGAGTCAGGAGCACCTGGGGTTAGGTTCAGGACCACACCTCAGGGATGACTTTCACTAGACCATGTTGCTGAAGGTCTCCTCCAATCTGTCCTGAACATCTTCAGGGAGGGAGCATCCCCACTGTCTCCCTGGGCAGCCTGTTCCAGTGTCTTGCCACCAACATAAATAACTGCTTATGAAGAAGTACTTCAGGATGGCATCAACATTTGTTATTTTGGCTGCTTTGGTTTTTCTTAAACTGTGACTTAACTGTCAGATGCCATACTGGAGGTTTGAGTCTGCTTTTGGTTTGCTTTCACCACAGGTATGGATCAGCTTTGCACAGTTTGAGCTGTCTGCAGGAAGGGAGGAGAGTTTGTCAAGGTGCCGGCAGATATATGAAGAGGCCAACAAGGCAATGCGAAACTGTGAGGAGAAGGAGGAGAGAGTGATGCTTCTGGAATCCTGGAGAAGCTTTGAAGAGGAGTTTGGAACTGAGACCACTAAAGAGAGAATAGATAAACTAATGCCTGAGAAAATAAAGAAGAGGAGGAAACTGCAGGCTGAAGATGGGGTAAGAATTAAAGTGATGCAAGTAGTCACTTGAAGCCCTTGGTGGCTTCGTGCTGGGGTGTGCTGCTGGGAGCAGACTGGGTTATGACAGGTGCTGCAACTGAGCAGCAGGTGTACTGCAGTAACTGGAGAAGAGCATGGGCCTGCAATGCTTGCTGCTGAGCTCTGTGCTATTCAGTAGTTGATTCATGGTGCAGCACTCTTGCCAAACACTCAACCTGCCTCTGCTTTGAATTCCTACCACAGACAAATCAAAACAGCTTTGGGTAGGCCTGTACAGGTAGTGTGTTTCTTCCCTTTCTTTGAAAGACTATAACCAGCCTGTTGATCAGCTCTGCCTGCTCACTGGGCTCATCAGGAGTTCTGCCTTACACCCATTCAGCCCCTTAGTTTCAGCTCCTGCAGGTGGTCTAGTGAACATAGATTTGAATTCTGTCTCACTGGTACTCTTGCTAGAAGCATCTTCTAGCAGCTGACATGGACATGCAAATTAACTTGCTTTGTGGTGTTCTTTTTCCCTAGTCTGATGCTGGCTGGGAGGAATACTACGATTATATTTTCCCAGAAGACACTGCCAATCAGCCTAACCTCAAACTGCTGGCCATGGCTAAACTCTGGAAGAAACAGCAGCAGGAGAACGAAGCTGCAGAGGTGGATCCAGACAAAGACATTGATGAAAGCCAGTCTTAACCCATTGCCTTTCCCTGCCCCTTCTTTTGAGTACTGTACAGTATTTTCATTGGTGGCAAATAAATGCATTTGAACAGTTTTTCTTTTATTTGGAGGAAAAACCCACCATTTGGAGTTGGTTCTCTTTACTCATCTGCTCACTGCCACCAGTTCAAAGGAAAAGTCACAAGGCAGGTGCAGTCTGCAGCTATGACCAGCAGGCTGAGAACTGGAAGAAGTGGGCAGCAACTTTTATTAGCACAAGACCCCCAGCTCTTTCTTACATGCAAAGACAGCAGATCTACTTTCCTTAATAAGAGACATGTCTCTAACCACTCCTGAGCTGTTTTTTCAGTCATTTGCTAAAACACATATTGATCATTAACTTGAAAACAACACATCCTCCAGCCTGCAACCTGGCCCCCTTTGTCTCCAAGCCAGCTTTGACCTGACCACCTTCCTTAACAAGCCAGCTTTTGCTTGGCCCCCTTCCCTTCCAACCCAGATTTTATCCCAGAAAGCTTCAGGATATAATTTTAGTGGTTATGGTAGTTAGGTTATGCTTGGACATGGTGATCTTAGAGGTCAGTGATACGGTTGGACTTGACATTTCCATGAATCTGTAGTGGTCTTCTCCAACCTGGAGACGGGAAAGTGGCCAACGTGGTCCCCATCCACAAGAAGGGTCAGATGGAGGAACCTGGGAACTATAGACCCGTCAGTGCCAGGGAAACTGATGGAGCAGGTTATCTTGGGGGTGATAAGAGCGCACCTGAGGGATGGCAAAGGGTCCAGCCAGCATGGGTTTAGGAAGGGCAGATCCTGCCTCTCCAACCTGATCTCCTTCTATGATCAGGTGACTGCTTGGTGGCTGTGGGGAGGCCTGTGGATGTGGTCTGTCTGGACTTCAGCAAGGCCTTTGACACTGTCCCCCACAGCAAACTGCTGGCTAAGCTGTCAGCCCATGGCTTGGATGGCAACACTGTGCTGGGTTAGGAACTGGGTGGAGGGCTGAGCCCAGAGAGTGGTGGTGAATGGTGCCACATCCAGCTGGCAGCTGTCACTAGTGGTGTCGCTCAGGGATCAGTGCTGGGCCCCATCCTCTTTAACATCTTCATAGATGACCTGGATGAGGGCACAGAGTCAGTCATCAGCAAGTTTGCAGATGACACCAAGCTGGGGGCAGATGTGGCTGGGTTGGAGGGCAGAAGGGCTCTGCAGTGGGACCTTGACCTCCTGGACAGATGGGCAGAGTCCAAGGGGATGGTGTTCAATAGCTCCAAGTGCAGGGTGCTGCACTTTGGCCACAACAACCCCATGCAGAGATACAGGCTGGGGTTGGAGTGGCTGAGAGCAGCCAAACAGAGAGGGATCTGGGGGTACTGATTGATACCTGCCTGAACATGAGCCAGCAGTGTGCCCAGGTGGCCATGAGAGCCAGTGGCATCCTGGCCTGCATCAGGAATGGTGTGGTCAGCAGGAGCAGGGAGGTCATTCTGCCCCTGTACTCTGCACTGCTTAGACCATACCTTGAGTGCTGTGTTCAGTTCTGGGCCCCCCAGTTTAGGAGGGACATTGAGATGCTTGAGCGTGTCCAGAGAAGGGCAACGAGGCTGGGGAGAGGCCTTGAGCACAGCCCTACGAGGAGAGGCTGAGGGAGCTGGGATTGGTTAGCCTGGAGAAGAGGAGGCTCAGGGGTGACCTTATTGCTGTCTACAACTACCTGAGGGGAGATTGTGGCCAGGAGGAGGTTGCTCTCTTCTCTCAGGTGGCCAGCACCAGAACAAGAGGACACAGCCTCAGGCTGTGCCAGGGGAAATTTAGGCTGGAGGTTAGGAGAAAGTTCTTCCCTGAGAGAGTCATTGGACACTGGAATGGGCTGCCCGGGGAGGTGGTGGAGTCGCCGTCCCTGGAGCTGTTCAAGGCAGGACTGGACGTGGCACTTGGTGCCATGGTCTGGCCTTGAGCTCTGTGGTAAAGGGTTGGACTTGATGGTCTGTGAGGTCTCTTCCAACCCTGATGATACTGTGATACTGTGATACTGTGAACCTTAATGGTCCATGACTGAACAGCTGCAGTGCATAGTCTGGCCTGATGCTGAAGGTTACATCTGTATCAGTAGAACTGTTCCACCCTTCAGAGCACTAACAAGCTGTTCCTGTTTAATTGGTTCCTCAGGTCACAGCCATTTTTCCACTTCATTTCTCTCCTTCCCCCTGTTGAAAGCTTACCTTGGAAAAGGCAAATAGGAGAGGTTTATTCCGTAACAAGCTAAACAAAATGTATCTGCTGCTGTAACTCCAGACAAGCAGTGGCATCTCTGATGCTCTGGACACACACAGGGGCAGCTGTGTCTTCGTTGAGCGTCTCACAAGTTTTATTAGGAGTAACTTTTAAATGCTCTCTCTGCATAAACTCCATGCTTGTCCCAAGGGCTTGAGTACAGCAGGTTTTGACATCTCTTGAGGTTTGATTACATCTAAGGTACGGGGAGAATGTAAAATGTCTGGGCTGCTGTGCCAAGCTCGTATCACAAACCTAAGGCTGCAGCAAGCTGCCTGTTGCACCAGTATTTGCCTTTTCAGGCTCTTGCTTATGCTGTCTCCTGAATTTTCAGGGTGATTTGCCGTGGGTTTTGTCTGTGTAGATCTGTGTTCGGTTTTGGGCACCTCTACACAAGGACACTGAGGTGCTTCAGTGTGTCCAAACAAACAATGAAGCTGGTCTAGAGTAGAGTAGGAGTAGGAGGCTCAGAGGAGACCTCTTGCTGTACAGCTGCCTGAAAGGAGGTGATAGAAATTTGAGGGTTGGTATCTTCCCCCAAGAAACAAATGATAGGACAAGAGGAAAGGGTGTCAAGTTGCATCAGGGGAGGTTTAGGTTGAACACAAGGAATGTTTTCTTCCCCAAAAGAGGAGGGAGTCTGGCAGAGGGGGTCTGGCTGCTTTCCTGCATCCTATGCCCCTGCACTTTATTCTTCCCCATCAGCCTATTCCATAGGATGCAAAGGAGCACAGAGAGCTGCTTTCTAGCATTTATCAGCAGTCCCTGGAAGATGGAGGGGATGGAGTGTTAGCACAGTGATCATGACCTGCATTTCACCAGCTGGCACAGCAAGGACAGAAAGCAGAGACGTGGAATATTTGCAGGGGGTTTGCTGCTTGAACAGGCTGTTACCAGTGACACCTTCAGGGGGGTTATCTAGAGAATTATTTCCAAATTAATTATAATGAGCTGCAGATCACAGCAGAGGGAGTCTCTGAGCTCTGCTTCAGGTTGGCATGGAGAAAGGGAACCTTTGGAGCACCTCTGAAGGGAATGAAGCTGGTGAAGGGTCTAGAGACCAAGTCCTGTGAGGAACAGCTGAGGGAACTGGGATGTAGTCTGGAGAAGAGGAGGCTGAGGGGAGACCTCATTGCTCTCTACAGCTCCCTGAAAGGAGATTACAGTCAGGTGGAAGTTGGTCTCTTCTCTCTAGTATCAGGTGATAGAATGAGAGAGAATGGCCTGAAATTGCACCAGGGAGGTTTAGAATCACAGAATGTCAGGGTCTGGAGGGGACGTCGAAAGATCCAGCCCCCCACCAAAGCAGGATCATCTAGACCAGATCACACAGGAGCACATCCAGATGGTTCTTGAATATCTCCAGAGAGGGAGACTCCACAACCCCCCTGGGCACCTGTTCCAGTGCTCTGTCACCAGGATGAATAGGAAAGCGTTCTTTATGGAAAGAGTGGTCAGACACTGGAACAGGCTGCCCAAGGAGGTGGTGGAGTCACTGTCCAGGGAGGTGTTCAAGAAATGTGTGGCCATGGCACTTGGGGACATGGTTTAATGGCAATGGTGATGTTAAGTCAATGGTTGGACTTGATGACCTTAGAGGTTTTTTCCAATCCAAGCAATTCTACAATCCTATGATTTTAATGAAATTCTTAAAATCTGGGTCTCTTCTGCCAGGCACCCAGTGACAGAACAAGAGGACACAGCCTTAGGGCAGGTGGGCAGGTTTAGGCTGGATGTTAGGGAGAAGTCCTACATGGAAAGGGTGATCAGCATTGGAATGGGCTGCCTGGGGAGGTGGTGGAGTCACCATTCCTGGACATGTTTAAGAGGAGGCTGGATGAGGCACTTAGTGCCATGGGTTAGTTGATAGGTTGGACTCAATGATCCTAGAAGTCTTTTCCAAGCTGGTTAATTCTGTGATTCTTTGATCTGCTGACTACATCTGGCTCTGAGGGCTCAGGTGTGATCTTCTGTAGGAATGTTTTTCTGTATGAAAAGACTTGCTATATGTGGTCTGCATACCTGGCACAAGAGTTTTGTTTAAGGGAGCTAGAGCTTGCCCAGCTCAGCTCACAGCTAATTGTTACTGCAGAAGTGGGTCTGACTTTGACCACTTCATGACGTATGTCCACACCCTGTGCAACATCAGGGAGTGGCAGCAGACATGAGTCACCTCCAGCAATTGTGATGGTTTGGGGGTTACCCCGCCCCTCCCACACTTTGTATTTGCCCCAGCTAACTCAGATGGACCCTGGGAATATAGATGAAGCAATTTATTTACAGCTAGCAGAATTTACAAGCAGCTATTTACAATATATACAGTTATATACAATTATATACAGAAATATACAAAGGATAAACAATACAAAAGCACAACTCCCCTCCCAGAAACCTGAGTCCCCAGGAGGGGCTTTCAAACCACCCCAACACCTCCCCCCGGTCCCTCTCAACCTTACCCCAGTTCTCAGGAAGAAGAGAGGTACAGCCAAGAGGTTAGGGAGCAAGGTTAGTAGGAGCAGGGTTAATGAGATGTGACCAGGTCTAAGGCAAAAGCAAGAGAGAGAAACAAAATGGAGAAAAAGTCTTTCTTCTTCCCAGAGTTCTCAGCGAGACTGTGAGAGAAGTTGACACCATGTTTTTCATTCCACTGCCTGTTATCTAGTTCTTTTACCAAAACATTCTAGCTTGCTTCAAACTAGCACAATCCACCCCTGTCTACTTCGCTCAGAGTATTGCTGAGAATTATCCAATCTAATCTAAACCAATATTTACACTAAAACAATATATACAAGTTCAGTTCACACTTCAATCAGATGTAGGTGATTCAAAAGCTCAGAACAGGGACTCCCAGGTGATGCTGGGTTCGTGCTCATGTACTGTAGATTCTATCGTAGATTCTCTCAGTGTTGGGCGCCGATGTTACCTAGAACAGAAAACTCCTAACAGCTTATATTTAAACTCTCTCAGCTAAGGTTAAATTTCTCTGTGGAATACACTGGATTTCACCATTCTCCTGCATTACCCAGTATGTATGACCAGGACCTTCAGCAGAAACCACCCCTCGGACAGGTTTCCCTTCGCCTGAAGGAGAAAATACCCAAACAGTTTTCCCTAACAGATTCTTTTCACGTACAACAGGAACTTTATCACCGTCTACTGTTTGGACCAAGTCTGATTGTGCAGGTCCTGCTCTATTTACTGAACCTCTACTATTTACCAACCAGGTAGCTTGTGCTAAATGTTTGTCCCAGTTTTTCAGAGTTCCACCCCACATGGCTTTTAGGGTGGTTTTCAGCAAACCATTGTAGCGTTCAATCTTCCCTGAAGCTGGTGCATAGTAGGGTATGTGATAGATCCATTCAATACCATGCTCTTTGGCCCAGTTTTTCACAAGATTGTTCTTGAAATGAGTGCCATTGTCTGACACAATTCTTTCTGGAGTTCCATGTCTCCACAAGATCTGTCTCTCCAAACCAACAATGGTGTTACGTGCAGTAGCATGTGGAACTGGATAGGTTTCCAACCATCCGGTGCTGGCTTCTACCATCGTTAGCACATAATGCTTGCCAGAACGTGATCTAGGTAAAGTGATGTAGTCAATCTGCCAGGCTTCTCCATACTTGTACTTTGACCATCTCTCACCATACCATAAGGGCTTGATTCGCTTAGCCTGCTTAATAGCAGCACAAATGTCACAGTCATAGATGACTTGGGTGATAGCGTCCATGGACAAGTCAATTGACCTATCGTGAGCCCATCGGTATGTTGCATCTTTGCCTTGATGTCCAGATGAGTCATGGGCCCACCGAGCTAAGAACAGTTCACCTCGGTGTTTCCAATCAAGGTCAAGATCAGAGTTGGTATCAACTTGAGCAATCTTAGCAGCTTGGTCTGCCTGCTGGTTATGTTGATGTTCCTCAGTGGCTCTGCTCTTAGGCATGTGCGCGTCTATGTGCCGCACCTTCACTGGAGTTCTCTCCAGCCGTGCATCAATGTCCTGCCATAGATCAGCACACCAAATAGGCTTTCCTTTCCTCTGCCAACCATTCTTCTTCCAGTCCTTCAGCCAACCCCATAGAGCATTGGCTACCATCCACGAGTCGGTGTAGAGGTAAAGGATAGGCCAATTCTCACATTCAGCCACATCAAGAGCAAGTTGAACAGCTTTTACCTCAGCGAACTGACTGGATTCTCCTTCTCCATCTCTCGTTTCGGTAACTCTCCTGGTAGGACTCCAAACCGCTGACTTCCATATTCGCTTGTTCCCAACAAGACGACAGGAACCATCTGTGAACAAAGCATAGTTCTTCTCCTGATCAGAGAGATCACCATAGGGAGGAGCTTCCTCAGCATGAGTTATTTTCTCCTCTGGAGGTTTGGAACAGTCTGTGCCTTCCGGCCAGTTGGTGATCACCTCCACCAGACCAGGTCGGTCAAGATTACCCATTCGCGCTCGCTGGGTTATCAAAGCCATCCATTTAGACCAGGTTGCATCTGTGGCATGATGCGGTGATGAACCTTTGCCTTTGAACATCCAGTTAAGAACTGGCAGTCTAGGAGCTAAAAGCAATTGTGACTCAGTTCCAATCACTTCAGAAGCTGCTTTCACTCCCTCATAGGCTGCTAGAATCTCTTTCTCAGTTGCAGTGTAATTTGTCTCTGAACCTCTGTAACAACGTCCCCAGAAACCAAGTGGACGACCACGTGTCTCATTTGGAGCTCTCTGCCAAAGACTCCAAGTTGGACCATTGTCATTGGCAGCCGTGTACAGAATGTTTTTAATGTCTGGACCAGATTTCACAGGTCCCAAGCCCACTGCATGGACTACTTCTCACTTGATCTGATCAAAGGCTGCTTGTTGTTCAGGTCCCCACTCAAAATTGTTCCTCTTACGAGTCACATCATGCAGAGGTTTGACAATCTGACTGAAACCAGGAATGTGTAGTCTCCAAAATCCCACCACACCAAGAAAAGAAAGTGTGTCCTTTTTACTGGTGGGAACTGCCATGGTAGAGACTTTGTTGATCACATCCTGAGGAATGTGATGGCGACCATCCTGCCACCGCACTCCCAGAAACTGAATTTCTCTGGCAGCTCCTTTGACCTTGTCTCTCTTAATGGCAAAACCTGCTTGCAACAGAATGTCAATGATCTTGTTACCTTTCTCGAAGACTTCCTCAGCAGTTTGGCCCCACACAATGATGTCGTCGATGTACTGGATGTGCTCTGGAGCTTTACCTTTCTCCAGTGCATTATGGATGACTGAGTGACAGATGGTTGAGCTGTGCTTCCACCCCTGAGCCAAACGGTTGAACTGGTACTGGATTCCACTCCAGGTGAATGCAAACTGAGGCCTGCACTCCTTTGCTATGGGAATAGAGAAGAAAGCATTAGCAATGTCTATGGTTCCATACCATTTAGCCTCCTTCGATTCCAGCTCGTACTGGAGTTCCAGCATGTCTGGCACAGCTGCGCTCATGGGTGGCGTCACCTCGTTGAGGGCACGAAAGTCAACTGTCAGTCTCCAGTCGCCTGTAGGTTTGCGCACAGGCCAGATGGGACTGTTGAAAGGTGAATGAGCTTTCTCGATGACAGCCTGACTCTCCAGTTGACGAATCAGCTGATGAATGGGCAACAAAGAGTCACGGTTAGTTCTGTACTGCCTATGATGAACAGTTTGAGTTGCAATTGGCACTTCCAGGTCCTCTATGTCATGATGTCCCACAACTGCAGATTCATCAGAAAGTTCAGGTCTAACAGACAATTTCAATTTATCATCCTCAATCTCTACAGATGCTATTCAAAAGCCCATTTATGACCCTTAGGATCTTTGAAACAACCTTGTCTCAAAAAGTCAATTCCCAAAATGCAAGGCGCATCAGGACCAGTTACAATAGTATGTGTCTTCCACTCTTTACCAGTTAAACTGATCTCAGCCTGTATTTTAGTGAACTCTTGAGATCCACCAGTGATTCCAAAGATAGAAATGGACTCTGTCCCTTTACAATTTGATGGTAATAAAGTACACTGAGTACCTGTGTCAACTAAAGCCCTGTATTTCCGAACTCTTGAACTGCCAGGCCACCTAATGAATACATTCCAATAAATTCGGTTCTCTCCACTATCCCTTTCCTCCTCCTGGCTGGAGGCAGGGCACCCCTAATGCTGAACACGGCATGTGGGGTGTACACAATGATTGGTGTTGTTGTGAGAGGAACTGCAACTGTTGGAACAACTGCAGTTGCTCTCAGGAGCTGAAGAAGTGACAGCTACTTTCCTGGCATTATTGCCTCTGTTTCCGCCACTCTGCAGATCCCTGACCCTCTTTGAAAGAGCTGAAGTAGGTTTACCATCCCATTTGTTCATGTTCTCCCCGTATGTGTCACGCAGAAGTATCCACAGTGACGCACGTGATTGCTGCTGTCTAGGTGGAATTTGTCTCCTCCTGGGCTGGAATTGCCTTGCAGGAGGTGGGCGTCTGTTCCTGACTGCAGAAACATGCACCCATTCAGATGATGCAGGAACGGTGTCCTTTACCAGATTGGTAATGTTTTTGAGATCCTCCTTCAGTTCTTTCATGGTATCTTTAATCTCTGTGGTCATAGTTTGTATGGCAGAGACTAGGCCAGAATGTGACAAGCTGTCCTCAATCTGCCTGAGCTGATCAGTGAA
The DNA here is from genome assembly GCF_015220805.1 of Pogoniulus pusillus. Classification (NCBI taxonomy): domain Eukaryota; kingdom Metazoa; phylum Chordata; class Aves; order Piciformes; family Lybiidae; genus Pogoniulus; species Pogoniulus pusillus. The sequence continues at coordinate 1,073,137 of NC_087270.1, read as the reverse complement.
TTCACCAACAGTGAAAGATCTTCCATTATCACTCCTTGCTAGAAACTTACTGGCCAAGATGTTAGCATAGGATGAAGGAGCAAGCTTAATAAGCTTCTTCATGAGACCTGTTCCCAAAGGAATATCATCAGGCTCATGTGTGCCATGATCTCCATAAAGCACTTCCTTCACAGCAAACTCCTTCAGAAGCTTAATTCCCTGCTCAACGGTGTTCCACTTCTTGGCAGCCCATGGCAAATCATCCCGGGAAGGATATCTCATAGCCACAGCCAACAGAAGGCGTGTCCACAAGCTAACCCTACCAAGAGGACTTGCCAGGTGTTTGTCCACTCCACTCTCCTTAGTGAGTGGTCCCAGCTGCTTGGCAGACTTGTCTCCTACCTGCAGAGCATTAGCACCAATGCCACGGCATCTCACTAGCCAGCTTAGGATTGGCTCACCTGATTCCCTTGAGTATTCCTTTCTAACTTCCCTGACCTCTCTGAGTGGATCCTTGGAGCCTTGGATCTCATCTTCCTCCTCCTCCTCCTCCTGTTGCTCTGGTGGTGCCTGGCCTAACACAATCCTCCTCATAGCATTCCTAAACTCATTGGAACCATCCTCTCTCCTGGCAGCTAACCTCACAGCACTCCTCTCACTTGAGTATTGTTGTCTCAGCACATCTACAAGGTCTCGCAGACTAACTATCTCCTCCTCCTCTTCTCCTTGCTGCTGATCACCAGAGGTCCCATCTCTTACATCCTCCTGCGAACCACTCTTTGTCTTAGCTTTTGCCTTAGCAGGTGCCAGAAAGGCCTGAACAGCAACAGACTTGGATGTATCTGCTGGAGGATTTGAATCTTTAGGAGTCTGACTTGGAGGGTTTGAATCCTTAGGGGTCTGACCTGGAGCATTTGAATTATTGGAGGTCTGACTTGGAGCATTTGTATCCTTAGGGGTCTGACCTGGAGCTTGTGAGTTCAAATCTGCCTTGCTTTTAACAGGAGGATTTTGGTTCTGGTCTGCTGGCTGGGGGTTCGAATTGGCTGAGCTGGTGTCATTAGGATTTGGACTGACTGGGCTAGCGTTACCAGCATTAGTGGGATTATTTGCCTGTCCTCCTGGGATGCCTGCCAACCCTGATGTGTTTTGATTGTTGCTAGGAACATTCTGATTTTGGGTACCTGCCTGTGCTCCTGAGGCTCCTGCCGAACTCTGCGAGTTTTTGTTTTTGTTTTTGTTATCATTGTTTACGTTAGTGGCGAGAACATTGGCTGTGTTCCCAGCACTTGGAGAAGGAGGGGCAGAGGCTGGCAAGGGGGAAGCCGATAACTGTGTTCCCTTGTTTTGCTGTGAAAGAGACTGCTTCTGAGACACAGAATTTTTCCTAGCTCTTACAGAAGCTGGTTTTGAATTTTTCACCAATAATGCCAAAATTAATATGAATATCAAAATCATGAGGCAAATATTAAAAACTGTGAGAAGAAAAACAGTTTTACACGAGCATGTGCCTATACAAACAGTTGGGATTCCTGTCTTAGGCTGAATAACTCCCATTAGAGCCATATTTAAAGCAGAATTTCCATTGATTGTCACATTATTGACCAGAGCTCCTGTAATGTCCTTGGTAATATTCTCAGAGATATTAAAACCAGCATAACCAAGAATCAAATCACCCCAGCTCCAGAACATATCTGAAACCTTAGCTTTAGCCTTATTATAAGCCAGATCAATGAAATAAGCAACAATTTGACCTTTTAACCAACTAAATGCCAAGAAAACAAAACCAGACCAGAGCAATGCACCAACCAAATACAATAGCTGCTTGATTAGCTTCATCTTAATTCCCAGAGCTAATTTCCAGTCACTGAAATATCTAGCCCCACGTTGGGTGCCAATTAAAAATGTGATGGTTTGGGGGTTACCCCGCCCCTCCCACACTTTGTATTTGCCCCAGCTAACTCAGATGGACCCTGGGAATATAGATGAAGCAATTTATTTACAGCTAGCAGAATTTACAAGCAGCTATTTACAATATATACAGTTATATACAATTATATACAGAAATATACAAAGGATAAACAATACAAAAGCACAACTTCCCTCCCAGAAACCTGAGTCCCCAGGAGGGGCTTTCAAACCACCCCAACACCTCCCCCCGGTCCCTCTCAACCTTACCCCAGTTCTCAGGAAGAAGAGAGGTGCAGCCAAGAGGTTAGGGAGCAAGGTTAGTAGGAGCAGGGTTAATGAGATGTGACCAGGTCTAAGGCAAAAGCAAGAGAGAGAAACAAAATGGAGAAAAAGTCTTTCTTCTTCCCAGAGTTCTCAGCGAGACTGTGAGAGAAGTTGACACCATGTTTTTCATTCCACTGCCTGTTATCTAGTTCTTTTACCAAAACATTCTAGCTTGCTTCAAACTAGCACAGCAATTGTACTACTTTGAAGCTACCTAGAATGATATGGTAAGAAGAATTAGATTACAGGCTGTGAAAAAGAAAACAATGGTGATGTCTACTTCACTCATAGGCTTGCTGACATGTATAAGAACAAGAGTGTAAATGTAGATAACACAGTTGCTGTCTCTCTGGGCTTTGGGCTGCATCTCTCTCTAACCTAACCTGCCATCTCTGTGACTAATTCACCTGCTCTCTAACTCACCCTGACCGGCCCTTCATACTACCTTAAACATAAGGCAAGATCTTGGATAAGGTTGAGGGGTGGGAAGAAATGTGGAAGGGTGGTTGAGAGCCCCTCCTGGGGACTCAGGTTTCTGTGAGGGGAGTTGTGTTTCTGTATTACCTTTTAACTTGTATATTTCTGTCTATAACTGTATAGACTGTAACTATCTGCTTGTATATTGAGCTAAGCTGTGAATATAAGCTTCATTCAATTTCCAGAGCAGCTGAGTCTAGTCTGGGTGATTTCCAAAGTGTGGGGGGATGGGTAACACCCAAACCATCACACCCCATCGTAAGACACAGAGCTGTTGGAATCAGTCCAGACCAGAGCCACAAAGATGATCCAAGAGCTGAAGCATCTCTGCTATGAGGAGAGGTTGAGAGAGCTGAGGTTGTTCAGCCTAGAGAAGAGAAGACTCTGGGGGACCTTATGGCTGCTTTCCAATATCTGAAGGGACCCTATGAGAAGGCTGGAGAGGGACTTTTCATAAGGATGTCTAGCAACAGGACAAGATGGAATGGTATTAAGCTGAGGGAGAGTAGGTTTAGACTGCATTTTAGGAGGAAGTTGTTCAGTGTGAGAGTGATGGGAATCTGGAATGGGAGGTTGTGGCTGCCTCCTCCTGAGGGTATTCAAGGTTAGATTGCCCTTGAGCAACTGAATCTAGTTAAGAGGCATCTCTGCCCATGGTGAGGAGATTGGAGTAGATGGTATTTGAGGTCACTTCCAATCTAGGACATTCTATGTTCCTATGATACTGTCACGGCCATATTTGTTTGACTCATGTTCGGTATGTGCTGCTTTCTTTTTAAATGAATTTCAGTTGGTAGTAAATCTTCATAACTGGTGAATAACAGATACTTAGTAATCTAATGTGTATTATGCAAGATTTTTTGGTACTTTCTTAGTATGACCAAAGTTCTACTTGTAATACTAAAAGTAATTTTAAGTGTGCATTAAGAGTAATTTTAAGTCTGACTTTCATGGATACTTTCAGAAATGCTCTGCCACCTGCAGAGCTTTCCATTCACTCATATTTTGTTTCATTGTGTTTATGAGAGGTTTGTGGGAGGAAAATGTCTGCTGGGGTAGTATATTCTGTAAGAAAGCATTAAGTCATCCTCATGATGGCACACCTGAAGCAGCTGTGAGTTATTGCACTATTTTGTTTTGTTTGCAGCAAAAGACAGAAAGTTTACAAAAACCCAACAACTCATGCTTTAACTGCTAGCAGAGGTGTCAAGACTTGAAGGTAGAAATCCTATTCCACTGATGGCATAGTTGATTGCATATAGACAATCACTAAAGAAAAACAGAAAACAGGTCAGTTGTGGGAATACAATGTGATAACAAATGAATGCTGGCCTTGATTCCCACAGCTGCTGTCTGCTTTATCTGAAGAAAGGATATTTAAGTGGACACCTTGTTAATGAGAAAAACAAGGCGTGGTTATGTAGAGGACTGGGTTGTTCTTGCCTAATTATGCTAATGTGTAGGTGTGTGCTCTATGCTCAAAGACTATGTAATGAGAGCCAGAACAATCAATAGAGTCTCTGGTATAATTTGCAATTGACCTGGAGTCCATGTGACATTGCTTTTGATCACACTGATCTGTGTGAGCTCTCACCACGTTACCATGGCAGCAGATAGGAAGCTGCAACAGTCAGTGACACAGGCTATATTAAATTCAAACATGAATTTACACTTGAATCATGTGTGTCCAGACAGGAGTTCTGGTAGTTTGTCTCACTGCTGAGTAATCACTTAAATCTTCAAACAGCTGGTGCACATGGGAGGTGCCTTGTCTTTTGGACAACAGATGAGAATATCACAAATGTCAAGGATAATAACTGGTAAATATAGAGGTCCCTATTTTTCTCTGAATCTCTAGGCAAAGAGCAGGGTAGTACATGTTTCTGTAACATGCAACACCAAACTGCTTGTGAAAGGTCATCCTTCTCATTTCAATCACACAGTAGTCTGAGGACAGGTAACACAAAATGTCAGAGGTACAATGGCTGCAATATCTTTCTTGGTTCTCTTTTGTTTCTAGTATGTTACATTATAACCCACTCACCATGTTTACCATCTCCTAGAACTGTGTTTTGCACCTTAGTACAGATCGAGTTTTCAGGAAAGTGCTATTTACTGACTTTGTATACAGAAGTTAAGCCTTAAGATAGTTATATTTATGGAAAAAAAAACAATTAAAAATTGGATAAATACTTCAAAGAGTGACATTTAGATGCTCACAGTGTAGCTCTTTCAAAAACCAGCAAACAAACAAAACCCAACAACAGGAACAACATAATCAGCAACAAAACAAACAAAAAAATCCCAAACAAACAAAAAATTCAAACCAAACCCAAAGCAAAAGAGAAACAGAACACCCCAGCATTCTGTACATTTTATGTGTCTGATTGTTTCAAAGGCAATTTCTTAGTTCTATAGTGTTCAGGAGTGACAGTCCATCATCCAATAACATCATTATAACTTCTTGCTGCATCATCTCATCTGTGGCAGCAACTTGTACATTTCTACAAAAAGATTAAAGTTCTTGGACTATTTAAGTACCATTTAATTCTCTTATCTGTCTTTGGCTTTCTTATTTTACCCACATGTGCTGGTTTGAGGCTAATTGGAATATTTTAATGAGAAGAATTAGATTATAGGCTGTGAAAAGAAAATAATCATGATGTCTACTTCACTCATAGGTTTGCTGAGATGTATAAAAGCAAGGACACAAACATAAATGAGACAGTTCTGTCTGTTAGAGTCTGTTGGTGTCTGTGTTTTTGCTTTGAGCTTCAGTTGTTCTGCTGGATCTGTGTAACGCAACTAATCATTCTGCTTCTAATGCCCCTCATGGATCCTCCCAGCTCACCGTGCATGTAAGGCAGATTCTGGGATAAGAGTGGGGGGTGGAAAGAAGGTGGAAGTGTGGTTGGGAGCCCTTCCTAGGAATTCTGATTTCTGGGAGGGCTTTTGTGTTTCTGTATTACTTTTAACTTGTATATAACTGTAAATATTTGTAATATATTGTAAATACCTGCTTACATATTGTGCTAAGCTGTGAATATAAAGCTTCACTCCTTAACTTCCAGACAACAGAGTCTAAGTCTAGTCTGGGTGATTTCATTGTGTGTGAGGTGGGTAACACCTAAACCATCACACCACACTTTTTATCCAGACTCACAGGACTGCTCATCTGTTCGTGCTGGAATAATCAGAAAATAAAAAAGAAAAGTTATTTTGTTTTGGTGTGGGGGTTTTTGTTGTTTGGCTTTGTTTGGGGGTTTTGGTTGTTTCCTTTACCTTACAACACCTGTTCAAATATAGAAAATTACTTTCCTATAATAATTTTAATGTATTTTTTAAGACATGGAGTAAAAAAGATGAGAAACTAAGATTAAAAAAATGACACCCCCCCATATACTAGAACAATCAAAGCACATTGTTATTCAGTCATTCTGTTAATCAAATCTCTCATTATTAATGCAGGTAAATACCTACAATATATCTTGCATTATATCTCCCTTTCTTCCTTCCTGAAAATGTCTTTTATTTTTATGCTTCTGCTTGATTTTCCTCCCACTACCACCACTTTCTCTCATTCTTTGGGGAAACTTTTCTACCATGGTTTTGTTCAATTTATTATTCTTTGCTTGAGTCTCTTCACCTCTTTTCTGTACCTTTAGCAGATGTTTCTTTCCGATCTCAAAATTATGGTTGCTTCCCTTTTCCATTTTTCATTTGTTTTCTTTCTCTCCTGCTGACAGACAGATAAGCCACAGGCTGCTTGGCACTGAAAATGTTATGGAGAGGTTTAGTTCTCATCCCACCACAAGAAAAGGCTTTCAGTGTGATATTTCTTTGCTAATAGAAGAACACTTTGGAGTACCAAATGGCACCTTCCTGGGTCTACTCCATGTTTCATGACATCCTGAAAGGTGTTTGTGGAAAAAAATTGACATAGACTTGACAGTCTGAATTTGAGTCCTTTTGTCTTCCACACAATTACTAGTGTTATGTACCAATACTTGATATATTAATCATTTGTCTTTTTAGGTGACACATTAAAGACAAATGTCAAAGAACAGGTGGCTTGTACTCTTCCAGTGTAAGCGTAAATGTCTCAAAACACAGAATGTTCTTTTTATTGGGAAAGAATGCTTACTCTATATATTGAACTGGAACACTGACTACATCAGAGGCTTATGATATGATGCTGTTACCTGAACAGCCTGGCACTATAGCCATACCATTTACATGCATCATTGCACTTAGAAGCATAATACGAGAAACTTCTACCACTTTCTAGATGGTAGATAAAACAAGTTGTGTGTACATTTTTAAAGTTCTGAAGAAATACTAGTAGATAACCTTCATCTGGGAGGATTTCCTTACTTGCAGCTCCTTGTTTCTGAGTACTTATTCTAACTTTCTGTGTTTTGTTGTATTTTTTTGTAGTGACAGTAGTATGGGCATGTTTATTTTTATTTTTAATATAGTTTATTAATTTTGAAATAAATATATTTAATCTTACCACATTACCTACTTTTAATGAGGGTCTTGGCATGGTCATGAAAAGCATTACACATAGGAAAACAGAGAATCTAGAACAGTTTAGAAGTAACTAGCAATAATACAAACATTAAACTTAATTGAATTAGAAAGAGACGTTCTTGAAGTTGACTATTGCGGGCTGGAGTCTGTTGGAGGTGAAATTGGGGTACTGACGAGTCGACTCACTCAGCTGCTAGCAGTACAGTACGTTTTATGAAGGTAATACAGTATCTTATATACTACTTAGGAGAGGCATGCACAATTAGTTTGGGGTTGGCACAAGTGGACTGTACAGATTGGCTCAGAGTTATGTGTAAGGTACAGATAGGTCACCCTGTATCAAAACAATCTGTAGTGTCCACCCCTGGGAGCTGGCAGGCTCAGCCCCCTGCAGCTGTGTGTGGGGTGCTTATTGTTTACAGCTTGATTTCCTGAACCAGAGACAGGCCCAAAGACACTTCCCAGCATGGGTTCTCATGTTTACCCGCTCATGTCCTGCCAGCAGGAGAATTCTCCCACAGACTATACCGCTCATCCACTAGAGGGACTCAAGAAGCTCCTTTCTGCTTAAGGCAGAAGGCATTTGGATTCAATTTCAAAGAAGCTTTAAGTATTTACTCACAAAATATTATTTGCCAGTTCCTGGGGCTAACTACAGTTTCCAGACAGTACCAAAACACTTGCATGGAGTTGTGTCAGTGTCTTAATAGCCTTCTATATCTTCCCAACCTATAACAGGGAGCTGGATGAGATTCAGATGATTTCTGATCTGCTCCTGGTTCCTCTTTTGCTCCAGACTTGGCACAGAGGTTTGCAGAGGTGCAGGCAGGATGTCTTCCAGATGTGCATACAGGCACAACGTCACACTGGCTAAGGGAGCCTATTGCATGAAGGCACTCAATGCCTACTCTCCCATAAACTGGGGACAAGGCTGTTTCCAGGTGTACAAACCCAAAGTATCACAGAATCATAGAATCAGTCAAGGTTGGAAGTGACCACAAGGATCATTTAGTTCCAAACACCCTGCCATGGACAGGGACACCCTACATCAGCCTGGCCGGAGCCTCATCCAGCATGACCTTAAACACTTCCCATGTGTCACCAGCTTGGAGACCAGGATGTGGTGCAGGAGAGTGTCAAAGGCCTTGCTCAGGTCCACGTAAATGACACCATCTATTAATGTTGTGACCTGTTCATAGAAGGCCACCAGGTTTACCAGGCAGGATTTGCCCTTGGTGAAGCCATGCTGTTTTTAGCAAATCACCTCTTCACTATTCTCCTGTCTTCGTAGTGTCTCCAGGAGGATCTGCTCCATGATCTTAGTGGGCACAGAGACTGCCTGGCCTGGAGTTCCCTGGCTCATTCTTCCTATCCTTTTTGAAAATGGGGGCTATGTTTCCCCTTTTCCAGTCAGTTGGAACTTCACCAGACTGTCATGACTTTTGGAATAGAATGGAGAGGGGTTTAGCAACCTCATCTGCCAGTTCTCTCAGCACCTGTGGTTGTATTCCATTGGGTCCCATGGACTTGAACACTTTCAGGTTCTTCAGGTGACCATGAACTTGATCTTCACTTATGATAGGCAGTTCTTCCTTCTGGTCTCTGCCATTATCTTTCCTGACTCCAGGAGTGTGGCTGGAGGCCTTTGCAGTGAGACGAGGTAAAGTCATCATTGAGAACCTCAGCCTTTTCAATGTCACTTGTGACCATTTCACCTGTTTCCTTTCTGGGGGGCCTAAAACCTTCCCTAGGCTTCTTTTTACGATTAATATACCTGTAGAAATTCTTGGTGTTCCCTGTGGCCTCCCTGGCTAGATTCAATTCTAACTCTGCTTTGACTTTCCTAACCAGATCTCTAGTTGCTCAGGCAGCTTCCTTATATCCCCCTCATTCCAGCTGGCCTTTCTTCCACTCACTTGGCCAAGTTTGTGAATGTATTAATTCTACCCGAATGTCTTCTGTGCATATGTACTTGCAAATAGAATCTCTCTTTAAGCTTCCAGTCAATGTGCAACATTTTTATTTTTACTCCCCAAAATGAGTAAATATATTTTCTGTCCTCCAGTCCTGGATAGTTCACAGCTCTAAACAGGGACATCTGTTTAAAATAATGATACAGGCAGCTAAAGCCAAAATAAACACATACATTCTAGTACTATTTGGCATAATTTTCAGAATGTAAAGATGTAATTTGCAAATGCAGGTCCTTTACTGTGAACCTTATGAACTGTGGCATTACGCTAGAAGTTGCTTTGTGGTCTTTGTACAAGTGTTTCATTAGGTCATTACTGCAAAAAGTATCATGGAAAGGTACAGTTAAATATTAGCAATTCATTCATTTGAAAACATTGCCTGTGAATAAGATAAGGCAGTTTAACTCCTTGCTTTGTTTACTTAATAATGCAAGTTGAAGTCTTCAGTTGGAAGACTTTTATCTCAAAACACAGGTGTCATATATGTTGACTGAGAAAACGTAACCATGCAAGAATGAGACGTGGGTGCTTCCTGTGAGAACACATTATAATTCATTTGATAAAGATGTGTGCTGAAGAACACATAACACAAACTGTTCCCAAAGTTAGTATGACTAGCTGCTCTCAAAGTCAATGTGAACATTAAAACCAGAAGCTATTTAGGTGTATGATTTGTATGCCTTGTTGTGAAATGATAATTCCTATTCTTAACTCAAACTTCTGTTCTAAACTCCCCATATAGATACTTGTGTTCTCTTGATTTGTGGGTAGAAAGTTATTTTTAAATTCTGCAAGGCAAACACCAGACTTGCATTTGAAAGTGTCATAAGACTTCCAAACATAGTGGGTTCCGCCCCCTAAACGTTATGCTGCAGAAGTAGACTTGATATTCCAGATTTTATGCTTGATCTAGTGGTGTTCCCCAGGGATCAGTACTGGGCCCAGTCCTGTTCAATATCTTTATTGATGATCTGGACGAGGGGATTGAGTCCAGCATCAGTAAGTTTGCAGATGACACCAAGCTAGGAGCAGTTGTTGATCTGTTGGAAGGTAGGAGAGCCCTGCAGAGGGACCTGGACAGGCTGGATGGGTGGGCAGAGGCCAATGGGATGAGATTTAACAAGGCCAAGTGCAGGGTTCTGCACTTTGGCCACAACAACCTCAAGCAGCGCTATAGGCTGGGGACTGAGTGGCTGGAGAGCAGCCAGGAGGAAAGGGAGCTGGGGGTACTGATAGATAGTAAGCTGAAGATGAGCCAGCAGTGTGCCCAGGTGGCCAAGAGAGCCAATGGCATCCTGGCCTGCATCAGGAACAGTGTGGCCAGTAGGACAAGGGAGGTTATTCTTCCCCTGTACTCAGCACTGGTCAGGCCACACCTTGAGTACTGTGTCCAGTTCTGGGCCCCTCAATTCAAGAAAGATGTTGAGGTGCTGGAACATGTCCAGAGAAGGGCAACAAAGCTGGTGAGGGGCCTGGAGCACAAATCCTATGAGGAGAGGTTGAGGGAGCTGGGCCTGTTTAGCCTGGAGAAGAGGAGGCTCAGGGGTGAGCTTATTACTGTCTACAACTACCTGAAGGGGCATTGTAGCCAGGTGGGGGGTGGCCTCTTCTCCCAGGCAACCAGCAATAGAACAAGGGGACACAGTCTCAAGTTGTGCCAGGGTAGGTCTAGGCTGGATATTAGGAAGAAGTTCTTCACAGAGAGAGTGATTTCCCATTGGAATGGGCTGCCCAGGGAGGTGGTGGAGGCACCGTCCCTGGGGGTCTTCAAGAAAAGCCTGGATGAGGCACTTAGTGCCATGGTCTGGTTGACTGGATAGGGCTGGGTGATAGGTTGGACTGGATGATCTTGGAGGTCTCTTCCAACCTGGTTGATTCTATGATTCTATGAAAAGACTGGATCTCTTTTTTTCCCTTTTACCTCACATCTCTGAACTTTGCTATATTACATCCATCACCATTACAAAAAATACGGCTCCTTCTTTAACTTTCTTAGAATCAAGGGTTGTTTCTTTGTGGAGATTCTTGCTCATAGAATCTAATCTGATCCACAGGATAAATCCAGAACTAATAAAACCTGGCCAAATGGTGTATAGGTCAGATTTCATTAAATCTGAGGCTTGCTTGCCAAGAATATACTGTATAGACATACTATGAGACAATTACTGCATCCCTAAATAATATATTTGTAATGAATAGTGTATCACCTCCAAAAATCATAATTTCCAAATAACAAATTATATCCTGATGACTTAAAAAACATTATCATTCAAACTCCATGTGAAAGACATTGAGATTTTGTTGCAAAAGACCCCTGTTTTAGCTCAGGTGTTGCAGAACCCTGATTAGCTTGCCACAGGAAATGTCAAGGCCTTCGTAGATCAGTGGGATCAAAGGCAATGCCACATGGACTCCAGACAATTAAATGTGAATTATGCCAGAGACATTTATTGTTCATTCAGCTCTCAATAAACACCCTCTGGGCCACAAGGCACACACTTACACATTAGCATAACTAGTCAAGGACAACCCACTCCATCAGCATAAACCACACCTTGTTTTTCTTATTAATGAGGTGTCTGTTATCTATCTATCCCTTCTGAGATAAGTTAGCCAGCAGCTGGTGGGAACCAAGGTCAGCATCTGCTTGTTATTATCCTTCTTCACTTTGCATTCCCACAATTCCCCCCCACACTTTTTAAATGAAGGTAGCTTTTCTCATCCAATTTGCAGGGCCCTTGCACAGCACCCCAAAACATAAAACATTACTAACAAAGGCAGCTGTTCTTCGTCTTGTCCAATGCGTATGTCTGCCCTTAATAACAGAGGGTCAAACTGGTAGCTCTGCTTATTCGATAAGATGTTAAATGCTTGTTAATTGTAATAGTATATTGGAGTAAAAATGCTAAGTTTGTGGTTGGTCCTACCAGGGTAAAACTGATAGAGTAACTTTTTTTTTTAATTCTCCTTTTGGGGTTGACTGACCTAAAGACTTTTTTTTTCTTTCCTACATACCATAGCTTTATCATTTAAAAAAAAAAATTAACAGCACTACAAAGTCTAACATTTTAATTTTTTTTTCCTTTGGGTTTCTTTTTTTTTTTTTTTTTTGTATTTAGAACTGATTCCAGGGTTTAATTTTTCCTTTATTGATTTTTAGCATTAGTATAGTTAAGGATAAGAGTTTATCATAGGTATATTGTAGGATATTTTTTCTTTCTTAGGATTTTTCTTTTAAGAGTAAGAATCATGTGGAAACAAAACACAACAAAACAACACAGAGAGGTAACATGGTTATGATTTTGGCAAGGTTACTATGGCAATGATTATTGGATCTTGTTTCATGCAAGCTTGGACATTAGCTTTCTGTGTTGTAACATGATGCCACACTTTAAGAGATGGCTTGTGACAGGCCACTCTAATTATGCCATCACACTTCTGCATGTTATATGCTCAGATATTATACTTTGCACCTGCTTATGCTAATTGCACACCATTGCATTCACAAAACCAAACAAAAAACCACACACAAAAAAAAAAAAAAAAAAAAAAAGAAAGAAAGAAAGGGGAGAAAAAGATAAATGTGCCTGGGTTTTTGTTTGAATGGATACCAGCTTGTATGTTCAGCCTGTTTTCCTGGTGGTGAGCAAAGATTTTTGCTCAGATGGGTATGTACCGGAATGTGTACTGAGATATGGTTAGGCTTTTATCATGCTTAATGATTTAGGTTCATACTTCACAAGCTTCTAGCAATGTTGTTTTAATGAGTAGACAATTGCAAAAGTAGAGTTACCTCTGTTATTAGAGTGCAGAAGAACCTAGGCATTGGACGAGATGAGGAGCAGCTGCCTTTGTTAGTAGTGTTTTGGGGTGCTGTGTTTTTAATTTCTTTTGCAAGGGCCCTGCAAACTAGATGAGAAATGCTACCTTCATTCTTAAGACAAAACAGAAAGGGGAGTTGTGGGAATGCAGAAGAGCTGTGGGAAAGGATGTGAAGAGAATAATAACAGACCTTGGGTTCCCAGCAGCTGCAGGCTATCTTATCTCAGAAGGGATAGATAATGGACACCTCGTTAATGAGAATACCAAGGCATGTTTTATGCAGATATAGTGGGTTGTCCTTGACTAATTATGCTAATGTGCAGGTGTGTGTTCTACTGGCTGAGTGCATATATATACCAGGGCTGTAACGTAATTAAGTGTCTCTGGCATAATTCACATTGAATCGTCTGGAGTCCTTCATGGTTAGGCCTTGATCACACTGGTCTACAAGCCTGACCACGGTTCCCCAGGCAAGCAGAAATTTACAAGCAGCACCATGCTGCAACAGTCTTCTGTCTCCCTTGGTTGTTTTTTTTTTTTTTTTTGGGGTTTTTTTTTTTTTTTTTGGTCAAGGAAATGCATTTTCTTAGCCTAGAGGAGGTAATGTTTGAATATTAACAGTATTCTTGGTTTCCCCCCTCCTTCCAAAGCCCTAGTCCACTGTGTATTTATAAGTAAAGTTTTGAAGAGGGCAAAGTTAGCCCTCTTAAAGCCAAAGGTTGAAATTTTACTTATCACCTTGTTTCTTTGTCTAGTGATACTAAACTCTAACATGTCATGGTCACTACAGACAAGATTACCCACAACCTTAACACAGACATTCATTGTATTCTCTCAACAACACGTACATTGTGTCCAAGCAATGTAAGCCAGTAGAGATAGGCAAAAACCACAGACTCCAGCCTGACATTTGTTTATATCTGTTACACCATTCTCTAAGGTCATTTCAACACTTTATTTTATCTTAACTCAGTACTTATGAGCTCGTGCACTCTTGCCTATCCATGGCTTATTTTCCAGAGTTCCATAATCAGACAATTCTATAAAACCACTACATTTTGTATTACTACTCCCTACACCATAATATCTACAACCGGTCCTTCATTGTTTGTTAATACAAGGTCCACCATCATGCATCTCCTTGTTGGTTCTTCAAGTACATGCAGAAGAAAGTTGTTCTCAATGTACAATAGAAATCTTTCAGATGGTTTATTCTTGGCTGTGTAGTCTTTCCAACTAATATCAGTGATTGAAGTCACACAGGACCACCAACAGGAACATTTTCTGAGCAGCTTTTGTACTGGTCTGAAAATCAGCAGGATTCAAAATGCAGGTAGGTTTAAAAGGAAACAACCTAGAAGAAAGTTTATTTTGCCAATGCAATTCCTGGCAGGACTTATAAGAGGAATGTGTGCATTTTCTAAGCAGCTTTTTAATTGTCTGGAAAGGAAATGCCCTAGGAGAAAGTTTCTTTTGCCAATGTTTGAGGCTCCCAGAAATCAGCAGGATGGTACATGCTATTCCAGCCTAGGCTATTCCTGGCTGGACTTATAAGGGGACTGAGTGCATTTTCTAAGCAGTTATCGTACTGGTCCGAAAAGCAATGGAAGTCAAAACATGTGAGGGTTTAAAAGGAAATGACCTAGGATAAATTTTCTTTTTCCAATGTATGAGGCTCCTAGAAAGCAGCAGAGAATGGCGCATGCTATTCCAGCCTAGGCCATAGCTGGCTGGACTTATAAGGGGAATGAATGCGATTTCTAAGCAGCTTCTTAACTGTCTGTAAAGCAGCAGGATTCAAACTGTGGGTGGGTTTAAAAGGAAACGATCTAGGAGAAAGTTTCTTTTGCCAATCTGTGAGGCTCTTTGAAAGCATCAGAATGGTGCATGCTGTTCTAGTCCAGGTGATTCCTGGCAGGACTCATAAGGGGCATGTTATCAGGGGTATGGGTGCATTTTCTAAGCAGCTTTGTAATCATCTGGAAAGTAGCAGGATTCAAACTGTGAGAGGGTTTAAAAGGAAATGATGTAGGAGAAAGTTTCTTTTGCCAGTGTGAGAGGTTCCTAGTCAGGCCCAGGCCGTTCCTGGCTGGACCTATAAGGGGAATCAGTGCATTTTCTAAGCAGCTTTTGTACTGGTCCGAAAAGCATCGGGAATCAAACTGCAGATGGGTTTAAAAGGAAATGACCTAGAAGAAAGTTTCTTTTGCCAATATGTGAGGCTCCTAGAAAGAAGCAGATGGTGCACGCTATTCCAGCCCAGACCAATCCTGGCTGTGTTGGGAGCTGGCTGAATTAAAGGGGACACAAGTCCCTAGAAGCTTGTAAATCAAGCCTTTGACGTGAGGTCTGAGTGTATTGAAATGCAGTTAAGCCGCAGTAGTGTATGTGATGAAGCTCAAAGGCATTTGTCCTTGAGCTTTCTGATAAACAACTTCCATGGGACTGTGTCCAGATAGAAAGGGAAGCTAGCTTCAGTAGAAACCGCAAGTAGGAGGACCATGCGAATTCCAATCTTTAGATGCTTCAATCGCTAAATAGCAGCACTGAAAGGCATTCTGGGTTCGCACTAATATGTAAACTTATTCACTGACTATAAAAAAGCTGATGCTCTCAATAAACATTGGATTGTCTTGTAGCTAGCTCATATTGAGTCATCTCTTGACTTTCCCATTCCTGACTCTGCAAGTGGCACTCAAACATCCTGGAACTTTGGACCCTCCTCCCTGTGCAGCGACTATGCTGGACTTTTCCTGCAGGACCTGTGCTGCAGCTGGACCCACACCGCTGGACCCCTGCAATGACTGGACACTATGACTGGACCCTCCCTGTGACTGACTGACGTGGACCCCCACCCTGCTGCAATTTAAGCCATCTTCGAAAGGAATATATGGCTGAGCGGACAGAAGGCAGCAAAGTGAATAAAAGGGTCACCAGCTGTGAGCAGCAAAACAGACAAGAAGGTCACCGGCTGGGAAGCTACAGATAATAAAGAGGTAGCTATTTCTCTACTTTTACGCTTTTTATAAAAGTGGGAAGCAGCAGTACCGAAAAGAAGGTACTGAGACTTATAGCCTATGGTTATGCTAAAGGGTTCTTTAAGACCCCTGATAGTTACTTTGCTGAATGTGCTAGTTTGAAGCAGGCTGGAATGTTTTGGTGAAAAGAACTAGATAATTGGCTGAAAAAGGAAAACAATGGTTGTGTCTCCTTCTCTCACAGTCTTGCTGAGGACTGTGGGAACAAGAAGTAAACATTAGATAACATTCTCCATTTTGTCTCTCACTTTGATTTTGCCTTCAGACTGAGCAACATCTTCTTAACCTCACTGCCACTAACCTTGCTCCTTAACCTCTTGGCTGCACCTTTTTACTTTCTGGGAACTGGGGTAAGGTTGAGAGGGGCAGGGGGAGGTGTTGGGGTGGTTTGAGAACCCCTCCTGGGGACTCAGATTTCTGAGTGTGGGGGGGCGGGTTACAGCTGTTGCGGAGGGCAGTAATAATTCGTGGCCGAGTCGGAAATTTATCAAAAATAGATATTTTTTATTTTTACAAAACCCGCCCCCACAACTATATATACAAAGATTAATTTCGTTTGATAAACAGGTTGAGTTGCATGAGAATTCTACGAGGATACCATTAATAATCTGACTATATATATTTGGAAGTCAGTTTTTGGAAAAGGACTCAGCTATTAATTAATAGCGGTTTCTTACTAAATTAAGCTAAGCCAAATAACTCACTCAGGCTGGCTCGTGCGGTCTGTCTTCCTCCTCCAGCGGCTGCAGGAGTCGTTAAGGGTCGTTAAGGGTCGTTAGGCAGACAAAGGTGTGCCTAACAGTAAAGCAAGTCCTTAGTCTCTCTGCAGTCCAGGCACAGGAGAGTGAACTAACTCAGGCAGAGACATACGTCCAACACGGGCAAAATCCAAAGCGGGAACCCCAAAGGCGGGAAGACCCCCAATATTTATACCCTTCGCTAGACAAAGGGCAGAGTTACCACACTTTAGGCGCGAAAGCGCACAGCCAATCCCAGCCTGGCTCCAGCGCGGGAACTCACGGGGCAGTCGCCGCCCCCTTCTCGGCTGCAGGGCAGGCGAGGTGGGGGGGAAACCAGGCGGCTTTTCCCCTTTCCCCCCGAAGTCCGGGCAGGAGAGGAATTTAGGGGTACAGGACTCCAGGACATCCCACCCCGGTGGTAATGAGCATCTTTGTCTAGAACTTGAGTGAGAGGTGATCCCCCTTCAATTTAGGAACCTATTAATATATATATATGGCTTAGCCTTTTCCAACATTAACAATAGGTAATACATTAATCGCCCCAACAATATTTAACAATACTTAACAAGGCTTAACAATAGCCCAAACAGTATTAATAAAGCTACACAGTCAATTTGAAGATTGCTCTGTTCCTGGTAGAGCAACCAAGTTCATGGCAGAGCCTTAGATGCTCTGAGTCCATGGCTGGAGGTCACAGTCCGTGGGTCCGGATGCCATCATCCACTGGCCACCCCGGTGATATGACTCCGTCTCTCGTGTAGCTGGTTCTCCCTTTCCCAGGTGCTGGTCAGGTGGTCAGGAACTGGTCCTCTGCCTCGACCTTAACCTGTAAGGAGACAAAATCCGCCTCGGCCTATAAAGGCCAGGCTTAGCAATTAATAGTTGGGGACGATCCACCGTGTACTGATCCGGTGGCCTTTTCCATTTGCATCTAGGGCTTCCCAGGCATATAAGCCTCTGGGTTTAC
This sequence comes from Pogoniulus pusillus, assembly GCF_015220805.1. Lineage (NCBI taxonomy): Eukaryota > Metazoa > Chordata > Aves > Piciformes > Lybiidae > Pogoniulus > Pogoniulus pusillus. The sequence goes on along the minus strand of NC_087270.1, from coordinate 1,055,373 downwards.
CCCATGCCATTGGCACTACCCCTATAGGTTGGCCTTTTGTACTGGGGCAGGTGGTCAGTGACCACGTGGCTCACCTAGGCAGCAGGTCTTTATTCTGGGGGCTTCTGTAGCTCTCCCCGTGACTGCTGACCATTAAAAGCTGCCGAGCCACTATTACACTAATTCAGTGTTTTGCCTCCCGTATGGGAGACGAGAAAGGGTTAACCTTTCTGTCTGGGGACGAGCTGCAGTTCCCAGCGGGGGGGCTGCCGCTTCTGGGCGAGCCGCTACGGGAGCCACCGCCGGGCGAGCCTGTTCCCCTGGCCCTGGGTTTTTCGCGGCTGCCTCTGGATTTTGCAGCCGATTTCTGAAGGCACCGCACTAGATCCTTCAGCTGCCAGTCTGCCAGCTGCCTTAAAACAGTCTTTGGTACCCCTAAAGTCAGGGCTTGTCTATACCAGCTGTTCTTTTCTCTGGGTCTCCAGTCACTCTGTTGGTCTCTGCCCCTTTTCCTCGGGGAGAAGCCTGCAAGACCCGTCCCCCTGGGGGGGCAGTCCTGCACTGGCCGGACCTGCCTGCGCAGAGTCCTGGGATTTTCTGGGGGAGAAGCACGAGACTGTCTCTCCCCAGCCCCTTTTCCTTCAGGAGACCCAAACCCAAACTGCAGCCCGTGGGCATTCAAGTCAGTTAACAGTTCAGCCCAAGTCATTACATGCTCTGTAGCATCACCCTCTGCATTCTCTGCAATCACACGTTCAATTTTCTCAACATTCTTCATTACTTGGATTTGCAGAGTTGCTGGCAAACCCTTCATAATAGGGTGCAGTCTCTCCGGGTCCACAGGGGCATAAAACGGGCAATCGTAATGTCCCTTATCATAGATAGCCTGGACACAGGCAAGTCTGCGGAGAGCAGTGATGAGCTCAGAGGAGCTGGTGACCTTTAGTTCCGTCGGCTCCCCCCGGTAGGCTGGGCGGACACTGCTTGCCCAGTACGCTATCCGAGCGGTGAGGCTGTGTGTCCCCTCGGGTTCACGTGTCAGGAACACATTGTCCCCCCAGTCTCCAGCCGCTTCCTGCGAGTCTAGAAGGACCCGGTCCCCACCGGCTCGGGACACTCGATACACATAGTCAGCGACTGAGTCCCCAGGATCTCTCGCGTATTTGACTTGTAAGTCACTGAGCTGTGCGTCTGTGAACTGCTTTTTGATCACGGAGGTCCCTGCAGCTCCTTTCCTGCCCTTCACGGACTCAGTTCTTATAACAGGCAACACGTGCCTGTGCCCCGCGGCGCCCTCCTCACCGGAGCTCTCTTCACCGCTAGCTACGGGGAAGTCCGGTCGGGACCTGCGCTTTCTGCGTGGCTTTGAGGCTTTCTGCCGCGCAGAGGCATGTGCAGAGGAATTCTCTGAGTCTCTAGCAGAGTCTTTTGTGCCTGGTTTCGGGGAACTCCTCTCCCCCGAAGAGCCCCTCGGGGCATTCTCTGCCTTTCTCCCCGATTCCCGCGAATCACTCCATTCAAATTCAGACACGGAGACCGAAGAGGTGGTGTCTGCAGGCGTTACAAGCCTTTCTTTCATCTGGGCAGTCAGTGCCGCGGTCAGGCTCTTTGTCTGCGCCAGCATGCTTTCCAAGATACTTTGGCTCTTAGCTTTTTCTGCTAATAAGTCCTTTTCCAAGGCCTGAATTCTTTTTTCATAATTTTCAAATTCGGCCAGAGTCTGGGTCACGACTGACCCCAGAACAACAGAGAAATGCTCCATTGGAGACTCTGTAATCACAGGGTCTGAGCACTCAGCTAATTTTCCCAGGATTTTCTCCGGATTTTTACAATTTTGCTGAGCCCAAATTAAATCAAGACCTGTGATTAGGCATCCCTTTTCTTGTAGAAATTCTATGATTGAACTACCCTGCATACACTGCGCCATAATGTTGCGGAGGGCAGTAATAATTCGTGGCCGAGTCGAGAATTTATCAAAAATAGATATTTTTTATTTTTACAAAACCCGCCCCCACAACTATATATACAAAGATTAATTTCGTTTGATAAACAGGTTGAGTTGCATGAGAATTCTACGAGGATACCATTAATAATCTGACTATATATATTTGGAAGTCAGTTTTTGGAAAAGGACTCAGCTATTAATTAATAGCGGTTTCTTACTAAATTAAGCTAAGCCAAATAACTCACTCAGGCTGGCTCGTGCGGTCTGTCTTCCTCCTCCAGCGGCTGCAGGAGTCGTTAAGGGTCGTTAAGGGTCGTTAGGCAGACAAAGGTGTGCCTAACAGTAAAGCAAGTCCTTAGTCTCTCTGCAGTCCAGGCACAGGAGAGTGAACTAACTCAGGCAGAGACATACGTCCAACACGGGCAAAATCCAAAGCGGGAACCCCAAAGGCGGGAAGACCCCCAATATTTATACCCTTCGCTAGACAAAGGGCAGAGTTACCACACTTTAGGCGCGAAAGCGCACAGCCAATCCCAGCCTGGCTCCAGCGCGGGAACTCACGGGGCAGTCGCCGCCCCCTTCTCGGCTGCAGGGCAGGCGAGGGGGGGGGGGAAACCAGGCGGCTTTTCCCCTTTCCCCCCGAAGTCCAGGCAGGAGAGGAATTTAGGGGTACAGGACTCCAGGACAACAGCCTAAACCACCACACTGAAGGAGAGTGCTATGGGATGTGGTGATTGGCGAGGAAGAAGTGGCTGAAGCACTTCAGGAGAGAGACTATAACTGCTATTAAGAAGTATAAGATGGAACATAATGATGCAAAAAAACCACAGAATCCCCTGGCATATTTGATCTTTGAGCAGTTGAAACCCACCATGCTGGGAACGGGGATACTGGTCTCTGTGGCTGCTATGGCAGCTCTGGTGCAATCAAGAATGCTGCAACACTGACCACCTGCCTTACCTCTGGCACTCCCAACTGAATCCTCTCCACCTCCACTGCCGTCGTCAGGACACTCCACAAACACTGCAGCCCCACACCATGCCCCCACTGACAGTAATGCAGGACAAAGAAAAAAACACTAGAGAGACAGAGGAACAGCCAACAGAGAAGCAGAGGAAGCAGGGGAAACAGGAACAACAGCGGCAGGGACAGTAGGGGCTGGGGGCTGGGAGAGTTCCCGGTCCAGACAAGCGGTGAATCTGCTGGGAACGCGAGCCTCCCTCCCCCCCTCCTCCCCCTGCGTCACCACCCTTCCCCACCTGCAGAGCTCAAAGGAGCACATTTTGCCACCTCCCTCCCTCTTTCCCATCTCTTTTTTCTTGTTTTTTTTCCTTACAGCTTCTGCAGAGACAGCTGTTCCGTTTCTTAAAGGAACGGTCTGAATTTGTGATAGCTATTTCATGAATTGAAATACTGATAATGTTTCTAGTTTTGATTGTAATAGATCTTAGAGTTTGAGAGTTTACTGGATAAGATGTTAGTTGTAATAAGTTTTAGAATAGATTTAGCAGGGTACTTGTGATAAGACTTAAGTAATTAAAATAGAGTAAGTAGTTAAAATAGAGTATGTTAAGTACATAATGCCTGAACATGTTCAATAGTTAATATAATGGAATATTATGGCAAGAAATTGCTTTGTGAATGTATGGATTACTGTCTATTTCTTCTGTGCTGATACTAATGATACTGTGGTACCACGTTTCTTGAATTTTCTTTGCTTTTTCTTAAATTTCCTTCATTTCCTAGATTTTTAAGTTGACAGATAATACAATTAAGGCTAAGAGATTGTAGTATGACAATTGTAGGATTTTAAGATATAGGGATATTGTAGAATATTTTTAGGATTTTTTCTGTATATTTAGATAGCACTAGGATTATGTATAAATGACAAAAAAAAAAAAAAAAAAGAGGAGGGGAGAATAGAGGAAAGAAGGAGAGAAGAAGAAGTTTTTGAAATTTCTGTAATTACATCATACAGACTAGGCCAATGGATTTGTTAGACTAGGCAATGAATATGTTTGCATCTGTTTTTTGTATTTGTTTGTGCACTTGTTCATTTATGTTGACAGGCTTTTTAATGGAGATCAGCTTGATTATGACCAGCCTGTTTTCTTAAAGTGAGCAGAAGTCTTGCTCAGATGGCACAATTGTGGCAAAATCTTGAAGGAATTACTGAAATGATGATTGTGTGTGTGTATAGATTATAAGGCTTTGATCATGGTTAATGAATTTGGGTATTTTCACAAGTTTCCAGCTATTCTGGTTTAATAAGTGGATAACAACAAAATAGAGATCAGTTTAGGACCTGTTGTAAGGGCCAAACCCACTTATTGGCACAGATGGCGATGTGCTTTTTATCTTTTTGCAAAGGGCCCTGCAAAAAGATGAGAAACACTGCCTTAATTTCTTAAAACAAATAAAGGATTGTGGGAATAAGGCCTAATAGAGTAGCCTGAGAGCAACATCTAGGGCATATCTTTGTATCATCTTTAGAAATGAGTAGTTCTTAAGCACAATAGACAGATACAGCTCATAGCTAAGGAGTGTAATGAAGACATCAAGATTTCTGAGAATCACAGAGTGAATTCAGAGCAATGGGTGTCTGAGAAAGAATACTGGACAACTGATACACCTGTGACTCTACCACATTGTTTGTCACACAGAGCCAACGAAGATGTGGCACACATACGCTCTCCTGTGACTGTGAGGTCTGTCTGGACTTTTGGTCTTCTGAACACATGACTTACTGTCACTTGCAGAAAAAGCTTTTGGGATTATTAGCTAAGCTTGGGTTGTTAGCTTGCCAAACTAATGCTACTAGCAAAAGCTCTAACAGGTTTATTCTCTTTGTGATTTTAGTATTATTGATTTGTAGTTGCATTATTTAACCCTACGTTGAACAGCCTGTGTTAAGTTGAAGATCAAGCCTGGGTTGATCAAAAGAAAAACAGGGAATAGTGGAGAGATTTTAGATAACAGGACATGAAATTATAAATATGAGCACCTGTGCTGGGAAATGTCCTTGAAGGCGGAAAGCTAGGTGGTAAATCATAGAACCCCACATGCAGCTGCAGGGGGTGGAGTGCCAGCTGCATGTGGGCAGGGTTAGCCACCTGGAGGGGATGGGCCCTCAGATTGTTATTGTAGGCCACCTTATCTGTGGCACACACACAATCCTAAACCAATCTGTACTTTCCACATGTACCAATCCTAAATTAAGTAAGCATATAACTCAGTGTAACACAGAAATAAATTGGAGAATGACCATCTAATGGTACTGATGACCTGTTGCAGAATGGCTAAAGGAAAATGGACATGACTTAGAGGTGGGCAAGCAGGATGAGTATATAGAACTAAATTAAGGCTGTGCTAGGCCACACTGAAACAAAAGCCATATTGAATAAACAAAGGCAGCATTTAATATAACTAGCTAGGGAGGCACTGTCCTTGACAAGTCAGCAGACAACTCAAGCAGAGCAGGATACAGCTAACTCTGAATAAGATAAGAAGTAGGTTTGCTGCGGTGCACCATGCAAATGGGGCATTTAGAGATTCAGCCATTTAGCTTCCTACATGTATGCATATATTATCTGTAACACATATAAGCGCGTGTCTACTAAATAAAGTTGTCACTCGCTTTGATCCACATTGGATTGTGCGGTGTCCTTGCATAGTGAGATTAATCCTTCTCAGCGAGATCTGCCTCACCACAATGACCCAAGAGTAGTTTATCCCATGGTGCAACGCGGGAAATCTAGGAGAAATTTTCTTTTGCCAACATATGAGGCTCCTAGAAAGCAGCAGTTGGTGCATCCTATTCCAGCCTAGGCCATTCTTGTCTGCATGTTTATGGGGAAGGGATATTTTACCTAAGCAGCTTTCGCAGTGGTTCAAAAAGTAGCAGGATTGAAAACATGGGTGGGTTTCAAAGGATACAACAACCTGGGAGACAGTTTCTTTTGCCAATGTGAGAGGCTTCTATTCCATCCTAGGCTATTTCTAGCTAAACTAATAAGGTGAATCAGTGCATTTTCTAAACATCTTTTGTCTTGGTCCGAAAAGCAATGGAAATCAAACCGTGGGTGGGTTGAAAAAGGAAACAACCTGGGAGAAAGTTTCTTTTCCAGTGTGTGACGCTCCTAGAAAGCAGCAGAATGGCACCTGCTATTCCATTCTAGGCCATTCCTGGCTGGACTTATAAGGGGAATTACTGCATTTTCTAAGCTTCTTTTGTAGTGGTCTGAAAAGGAGCAGGTTTCAAAATGTGGGTCAGTTCAAAAGGAAAGGACCCAGGAGAAAGTTTCTTTTGCCAATGCGTGAGGCTCCTAGAAAGCAGCTGAATGGTGCATGCTATTGGGTGTTTTTTCTAGGCAGTTTTGCAGTGCTTCAAAAAGCAGCAGGATTGAAAATGATGGGTGGATTTAAAAGGAAATGACCTAGGAGAAACTTTCTTTTGCCAGTTTGCGAGGCTCCTAGAAAGCAGCAGATTGGTGCATGCCTTTGCACCCTAGGCCATTCCTGGCTGGACTTGTAAGGGGAATGAGTGCATTTTCTAACAGCTTTTGTACTGGTCCAAAAAGCAACAGAAATAAAACTGTTGGTGGGTTTAAAAGGAAGCAACCCAGGAGAAAGTTTCTTTTGCCAATGTGTGAAGCTCATAGGAAGCAATATAATGGTTCATGCTATTTCAGCTTAGGCCATTCCTGGATGGATTTGTAAGGGGAATAAATGCATTTCCTAAGCAGCTTTTGTAGTAGTCTGAAAAGCAACAGAAGTCAAAACGTGGGTGGGTTTAAAAGGAAATGACCTAGGAGAAAGTTTGTTTTGCCAGTGTGTGAGAATCCTAGAAAGCAGCAGACTGATGCAGTCTCAATAGGCCTTTAATGACCCTCCGACTGCTTCTGAAAGAGAACCCAAGAGGACAAGCAACTGGACCGCCCTTCTTCCAACCAGCCTGGCTCACCTGTGAGTAACTGGCTCAGCTTTATTATTAAGTGGAAATGTGATAATTAAATAGCTAAAGCCTTTTCCAACTTCTGACTTCCAAAATAGTCAAATTATCTATGGCATCCTTGTAGATCTTCTCAAATGAACTGAATCTGGTAATTAAAACTAAATTAATTTCTGTGTATAGTTTGGGGGTGGGTTTTTTGGAAAATAAAATAACTCTATTTTTATAAAAATCTCTGACTTGGCCACATTAATTCCCTGCCTCCACAACACAAACTGTGGGTGGTTTTAAAAGGAAACAACCTAGGAGAAAGTTTCTTTTACCAGTGTGTGAGGCACATGGGAAGCAGCAGAATGGTACATGTTATTCCAGCCTAGGCCGTTCCTGGCTGGATTTGTAAGGGGAATAAATGCATTTCCTAAGCAGCTTTGTAGTGGTCTGAAAAACAACAGAAGTAAAAACGTGGGTGGGTTTAAAAGGGAATGACCTAGGAGAAAGTTTCTTTTGGCAGTGTGTGAGGTGCCTAGAAAGCATCAGAATGGTGCATGCTATTCCAGTCAAGGCCACTCCTGGCTGGACTTATAAGTGGACTGAGTGCATTTTCTAAGTGGCTTTTGTACTGGTCTGAAGAAAGTTCTTCACTGAGAGAGTCATTGGACACTGGAATGGGCTGCCCGGGGAGGTGGGGGAGTCGCCGTCCCTGGAGATGTTCAAGGCAAGATTGGACGTGGCACTTGGTGCCATGGTCTGGCCTTGAGCTCTGTGGTAAAGGGTTGGACTTGATGTTCTGTGAGGTCTCTTCCAACCCTGATAATACTGTGATACTGTGAAGAGCAGCAGATTTCAAACTGTGTGTGTGTGTGTGTGGATTTCTTGCTAGTAGAGGACATGAAATGATAAACATGAGCAACCCATGCTGGGAAGTGTCCTTGAGTCAGTCTTGGGAGTTAAGATACCAGGCACTGGGTAGCATCCCCACATGCAGCTGCGGGGGGATGGAGTGCCAGCTGCATGTGGGCAGAGTTAGCCAGTCCAAGGGGGCTGGATTACCCAGACTAGAGGCTGACCCCTGTAGAATGTTATTGTATATCAGCCTATGTATGCCTCACATGTAACCCTGTACCCTCTACATGTAACCAATCTTAGCTGTGCACACCTCTTGCAAGAAACAAACAGCTCCTGAAGGAATTGGGGGAAAAAAAGAGGGTGTATCACCTCTGGAAGGAAGGTAAGGCTTCTCCTGACGTGTTTAAGGAGATAGCCAGATTATGCAGGAGAAAAATTAGAGAGGCTAAGGCCCAGCTAGAACTTAGGCTGCCACTTCCGTGAAAGATAACAAAAAGCACTTTTATAAATGTATCAATGCTAAAAAGAAGGGCCAGAAGAGCCTCCACTGCTTACTGGACCAGGAGGGGAACACTATAACTGATGACCAAGGAAAGGCTGAGGTCCTGAATGCCTTCTTCGCCTCAGTTTTCAACAGCAAGGAGGGAGGAGCTCAGGGCAAGTGGCCTCTTGAACTGGGGGATGGGGTCGGGGAGCAGTGTGTTCCCCTGGAAATTCATGAAGAATTAGTTCAGGACCTGCTGAGCCATCTGGACACCCACAAGTCCATGGGACCAGATGGGATCCATCCCAGGGTGCTGAGAGAGCTGGCAGCTGAGCTGGCCAAGCTGCTCTCCATCATTTTCCAGCAGTCCTGGCTCACTGGAGAGGTCCCAGGAGACTGGAAACTGCCAACGTGGTCCCCATCCACAAGAAGGTCGGATGGAGGAACCTGGGAACTACAGACCTGTCAGCCTGACCTCAGTGCCAGGGAAACTGATGGAGCAGGTTATCTTGGGGGTGATAAGAGCCCACCTGAGGGATGGCAAAGACCTCAGGTCAAGCCAGCATGGGTTTAGGAAGGGCAGATCCTGCCTCTCCAACCTGATCTCCTTCTATGATCAGGTGACTGCATGGTGGATGTGGGGAGGCCTGTGGATGTGGTCTGTCTGGACTTCAGCAAGGCCTTTGACACTGTCCCCCACAGCAAACTGCTGGCTAAGCTGTCAGCCCGCGGCTTGGATGGCAACACTCTGTGCTGGGTTAGGAACTGGCTGGAGGGACGAGCCCAGAGAGTGGTGGTGAATGGTGCCACATCCAGCTGGCAGCTGTCACTAGTGGTGTCCCTTAGGGATCAGTGCTGGGCCCCATCCTCTTTAACATCTTCATAGATGATCTGGATGAGGGCATGGAGTCAGTCATCAGCAAGTTTGCAGATGACACCAAGCTGGGGGCAGATGTGGCTGGGTTGGAGGGCAGAAGGGCTCTTCAGCAGGACCTTGACCGCCTGGACAGATGGGCAAAGTCCAATAGGATGGCGTTCAATAGCTCCAAGTGCAGGGTGCTGCACTTTGGCCACAACAACCCCATGCAGAGATACAGGCTGGGGTTGGAGTGGCTAGAGAGCAGCCAAACAGAGAGGGATCTGGGGGTGCTGATTGATACCCACCTGAACATGATCCAGCAGTGTACCCATGTGGCCAAGAGAGCCAGTGGCATACTGGCCTGCATCAGGAATGGTGTGGCCAGCAGGAGCAGGGAGGTCATTCTGCCCCTGTACTCTGCACTGATTAGACCTCACCTTGAGTACTGTGTTCAGTTCTGGGCCCCCCAGTTTAGGAGGGACATCGAAATGCTTGAGCGTGTCCAGAGAAGGGCGACGAGGCTGGGGAGAGGCCTTGAGCACAGCCCTACGAGGAGAGGCTGAGGGAGCTGGGATTGGTTAGCCTGGAGAAGAGGAGGCTCAGGGGAGACCTTATGGAGCTGGGATTGGTTAGCCTGGAGAAGAGGAGGCTCAGGGGTGACCTTATTGCTGTCTACAACTACCTGAGGGGTGGTTGTGGCCAGGAGGAGGTTGCTCTCTTCTCTCAGGTGGCCAGCACTAGAACGAGAGGACACAGCCTCAGGCTGTGCCAGGGGAGATTTAGGCTGGAGGTGAGGAGAAAGTTCTTCACTGAGAGAGTCATTGGACACTGGAATGGGCTGCCCGGGGAGGTGGTGGAGTTGCCGTCCCTGGGGCTGTTCAAGGCAAGATTGGACATGGCACTTGGTGCCATCGTCTAGCCTTGAGCTCTGTGGTAAAGGGTTGGACTTGATGATCTGTGAGGTATAACGGGACTTGTTGATCTGACAGGTATAACGGGAATGAATGCATTTTCTGAACTGCTTTTGTTCTTGTCCAAATACCAAGAAAATTGAACCAGGGGACTTTTCAAGGGTTTTCACAGAAATGACCTAGCACCAGATTTCTTTGTCCAATGTGAGAGGCTCCTAAAAAGATGCATAATGATGCATCATTTTCATGCCTGCCACTTTCCTGCTCACAGTTATAACAGGAATTAAGGCATACTCTGGACAGTTTTTTTCACTCGTCTAAATAAGAAGAAAATTGAAAATGGCGGATTTTCACGGAAATGACCTAGCATCAGATTTCTTACTACAATGTGAGAGGCTCCTAAAAAGATGCAGAATAATGCATCATATTAATGTATGTTAATTCCTGCTCAGAGTTATAGGCAGAAAGAATGTATTTTCTGAAGAGGTTCAGCTCTCGTCCAAATAGGAAGAAAATTGAAAATAGGGGGTTATCAAGGAAACAACCTAGCATCAGATTACTTTCTCCAACGTGAGAGGTTCCTAAAAAGATGCAAAATGATGCATCATATTCATGCCCATCGCTTTCCTGCTCAGAGATATATGCGGAATTAATGCATTTTCTGAGCAGTTTTAGAGTTGTTGATATAGCAAGACTATTGAGAATGGGGGGTTTTCAAGGAGACGACATAGCATCAGATTTCTTTCTCCAACGTGAGAGGCTCCTTATAGGATGCATAATGATGCATAATATTCATGCCTGTCATCTTCCTTTTCAGATATATAATCAAAATGAATTAGTTTTCTGAACCGGTTTTCTTCTCGTCCAAATAGCAAGTAAAGTGAAATAGCAGGGCTTTTGTGGAAATGACCTAGGAGTAAATTTCCTCCTCCAATTGGAGAGGCTCCTAAAAAGATGCAGAATGATGCCTCTTATTCATGCCTATCTCTTTCCTCATGAGAGATATAAGCGGAATGAATCCATTTTCTGAACAGATTTTGGTTTTGTCTAAACAGGAAGAAAATTGAAAATGAGGATTTCAAGGAAACGAACTAGCATCAGATGTCTTTTGCCAATGTGAGAGGCTCCTAAAAAGGTGCAGATTAAGGCAGCATATTCATGCCTATCAATTTCCTGATCAAAGTTATAATGAGAATCAATGCATACTCTGGACAGTTTTTTCACTCTTCTAAAGAAGAAGAAAATTGGAACTGGGGGATTTTCAAGGAAACGACCTCAGAGAAATTTTTCTTCTTCAATTTGAGAAGCTCCTAAAAACAACCAGAATGATGCATCATATTCATGCCTATCTCTTTCCTCTTCAAAGTTATAACATCAATGAATGCATTTTCTAAAGAGGTTTTGTTTTCGTCTACATAGCAATTAATGGGAAAATGGGGGGGGGGGGGCAGGAGGTTCAACAAAACAATCTAGGAGCAAATTCCTTATCCAATTTGAGAGGCTCCTAAATAGATGCAGAATGATGCATCATTTTCATGCCTATCACTCTTCCGACCAGAGATATTTTTGGAATGAATGCATTTTCTAATCAGGTCCTGTTCTCGCCCAAATACCAATTCAAGTGAAAATGGGGGGTTTTCACAGAAATGACCTAGCACCAGATTTCTTACTCCAATGTGAGAGGCCCCTAAAAAGATGCAGAATAATGCATCATATTCGTGAGTGTCACTTTCCTGTTCAGAATTTTAAGCAGAAAGAGTGCATTTTCTGAAGAGGTTTAGTTCTCATCCAAATAGGAGGAATATTGAAAATCGGGGGGTTTCAAAGAAAAAACTAGTATCAGATTACTTTCTCTAATGTGAAAGCCTCCAAAAAGGATGCAGAATGATGCATCATATTCAGGCCCATTGCTTTCCTGCTCAGGATTATAAGAGGAATTAATGAATTTTCTCAATTGTTTTATCAAGAAAATGGAGAATGGGCGGATTTCAGGAAAGTGATCTAACATCAGAGTTCTTTCTCCAATGTCAGTGGCTCCTGAAAACATGCAGAATGAGGCATCCTATTTGTGCCTATCACTTTCCTGCTGACAGGTATAACGGGAATGAATGCATTTTCTGAACTGCTTTTGTTCTTGACCAAATACCAAGAAAATTGAACCGGGGGGCTTTTCAAGGTGACAAGCTAGCACCAGATTTCTTTGTCCAACGTGAGAGGCTCCTAAAAAGATGCATAATGATGCATCATATTCATGCGTGTCACTTTCCTGCTCAGAGTTATAAGCAGAAAGAATGCATTTTCTGGAGAGGTTTAGTTCTCGTCCAAATAGGAAGAAAACTGAAAATGGGGGGTTTTCAAGGAAATGACCTAGCATCAGATTTCTTTCTCCAACGTTAGAGGATCCTGAAAAGATGCAGAATGATATATCATATTTATGCCTATCCCTCTCCTGCTCAGAGTTATCAGGCCAATGAATGCATTTTCTAAAGAGGTTTTGTTCTTGTCCATATAGCACTTGATGTGAAAATTGGGTGTTCTAAAAAGGTGCATAATAATGCATCATATTCATGCTCATTGCTTTCCTGCTCAGAGTTTTAAGGGCAATGAATGTATTTTTTGAACAGGTTTTGTTCTTACCCAAATGGAAAAAAATTGAAAATGGGGGGTTTCAATGAAACGACCGAGGAGCGAATTTCCATCTCCCATTTGAGAGGCCCCTAAAAAGATGCACTTTGATGCATCCTATTCATGCCTATCACTTTCCTGCTCCTAGATATATGCAGAATGAATGCATTTTCTGACCAGGTTTTGTTCTCGACCAAATAGCAAGGAATGTGAAATTGGGGTGTTTTTACAGAAATGACCTAGGACCAAATTTCCTTTTCCATTTTGAGAGGCTCCTAAAAAGATGCAGAATGATGCATCATAGCAATGCCTATCATTTTCCTGATCAGAGTTATAATAAGAATTCATACGTACTCTGGACAGTCTTTTCTCTCGCCAAAATAACAAGAAAATTTGACCTCAGGGGTTTTCATGTAAACAGCCTAGCATCAGATTTCTTTCTCCAGTGTGAGAGGCTCCTGAAAAGATGCAGATGATTGTGATGGTTTAGGCCATAATCTGCCCCCCACACTTTTGAATTTGCCCCAGCTAACTCAGATGGGCTCCAGGAATATAAATGAAGCTATTTATTTACAGCTAGCAGAATATACAAGAAGCTATTTACAGTATATACAGTTATATACAGAAATATACAAAGGATAAATAATACAGAAGCACAACTCCCCTCCCAGAAACCTGAGTCCCCAAGAGGGGTTTTCAAACCACCCCAACACCTCCCCCTGCCCTCTCAACCTTACCCCAAATCCTGAGAAAAGAATAGAGGTGCAGCCAAGAGGTTAAGAAGGAGGGTTAGTGGCAGTGAGGTTAAGGAGATGTGGCTCGGTCTGAAGACAAAGGCAGAATGAAAACAAAATGGAGAATGTTATCTAATGTTTTCTTCTTCTTCCCAGACTTCTCAGGGGGACTGTAAGAGAAGAGACACAACCATTGCTTTCCTTTTCACAGCTAAATTCTTTTCACCAAAACATTCTAGCTTGCTTCAAACTAGCACAATCCACCCCTGTCTACTTCCCTCAGAGTATCGCTGAGAATTATCTGATCGAATCTAAACCAATGTTTACAATAAAACAATATATACAAGTTCAGTTCACATTTCAATCCGGATGTAGGTGATTCAAAAGCTCAGAACAGGGACTCCCAGGTGACGTTGGGTTCGTGCTCACATACTGTTCACTCTCTAGTAGATTCTTTCATTGTTGGATGCCGATGGTACCTTGAACAGAAAACTCCTAACAGTTTGTATTATACACTCTGAGTTTAGACTCTCTCAGCTAAAGTTAGATTTCTCTGTGGAATACACTGGATTTCACCATTCTCCTGCATTACCCAGTAGGTGTGACCAGGACCTTCAGCAGACACCACCCCTCGGTCAGGTTTCCCTTCGCCTGAAGGAGAAAATACCCAAACAGTTTTCCCTAATAGATTTCTTTCACGTACAACAGGAACTTTATCACCGTCTACTGTTTGGACCAAATCTGATTGTGCAGGTCCTGCTCTGTTTACTGAACCTCTACTATTTACCAACCAAGTAGCTTGTGCTAAATGTTTGTCCCAGTTTTTCAGAGTTCCACTCCCCATGGCTTTTAGGGTGGTTTTCAGCAAACCATTGTAGTGCTCAATCTTCCCTGAAGCTGGTGCATAGTAGGGTATGTGATAGATCCATTCAATACCATGCTCTTTGGCCCAGTTTTTCACAAGATTGTTCTTGAAATGGGTGCCATTGTCTGACTCGATTCTCTCTGGAGTTCCATGTCTCCACATGATTTGTCTCTCCAAACCAACAATGGTGTTACGTGCAGTTGCATGTGGAACTGGGTAGGTTTCCAGCCATCTGGTGCTGACCTCTACCGCCGTTAGCTCATACTGTTTGCCAGAACGAGATCGAGGTAAAGTGATGTAGTCAATCTGCCAGGCTTCACCATACTTGTACTTTGACCATCTCTCACTATACCATAAGGGCTGATTCGCTTAGCCTGCTTAATAGCAGCACAAATGTCACAGTCATAGATGACTTGGGTGATAGCGTCCATGGACAAGTCAATTGACCTATCGTGAGCCCATCGGTATGTTGCATCTCTGCCTTGATGTCCAGATGAGTCATAGGCCCACCGAGCTGTGATGGTTTGGGGGTTACCCCGCCCCCCCACACTTTTGTATTTGCCCCAGCTAACTCAGACGGACCCTGGGAATATAGATGAAGCAATTTATTTACAGCTAGCAGAATTTACAAGCAGCTATTTACAATATATACAGTTATATACAATTATATACAGAAATATACAAAGGATAAACAATACAAAAGCACAACTCCCCTCCCAGAAACCTAAGTCCCCAGGAGGGGCTTTCAAACCACCCCAACACCTCCCCCGGCCCTCTCAACCTTACCCCAGTTCTCAGGAAGAAAAGAGGTGCAGCCAAGAGGTTAGGGAGCAAGGTTAGTAGGAGCAGGGTTAATGAGATGTGACCAGGTCTAAGGCAAAAGCAAGAGTAAGAGACAAAATGGAGAAGAAGTCTTTCTTCTTCCCAGAGTTCTCAGCGAGACTGTGAGAGAAGTTGACACCATGTTTTTCATTCCACTGCCTGTTATCAAGTTCTTTTACCAAAACATTCCAGCTTGCTTCAAACTAGCACAATCCACCCCTTGTCTACTTCGCTCAGAGTATTGCTGAGAATTACCCAATCTAATCTAAACCAATATTTACACTAAAACAATATATACAAGTTCATTTCACACTTCAATCAGATGTAGGTGATTCAAAAGCTCAGAACAGGGACTCTCAGGTGATGTTGGGTTCGTGCTCACGTACTGTAGATTCTATCGTAGATTCTCTCAGTGTTGGGCGCCGATGTTACCTAGAACAGAAAACTCCTAACAACTTGAATTTAAACTCTCTCAGCTAAGGTTAAATTTCTCTGTGGAATACACTGGATTTCACCATTCTCCTGCATTACCCAGTATGTATGACCAGGACCTTCAGCAGAAACCACCCCTCGGACAGGTTTCCCTTCGCCCGAAGGAGATAATACCCAAACAGTTTTCCCTAACAGATTCTTCTCACGTACAACAGGAACTTTATCACCGTCTACTGTTTGGACCAAATCTGATTGTGCAGGTCCTGCTCTGTTTACTGAACCTCTACTATTTACCAACCAGGTAGCTTCTGCTAAATGTTTGTCCCAGTCTTTCAGAGTTCCACCCCCCATGGCTTTTACGGTCGTTTTCAGCAAACCGTTGTAGCGTTCAATCTTCCCTGAAGCTGGTGCATAGTAGGGTATGTGATAGATCCATTCAATACCATGCTCTTTGGCCCAGTTTTTCACAAGATTGTTCTTTAAATGAGTACCATTGTCTGACTCGATTCTCTCTGGAGTTCCATGTCTCCACAAGATTTGTCTCTCCAAACCAACAATGGTGTTACGTGCAGTAGCATGCGGAACTGGATAGGTTTCCAACCATCCAGTGCTGGCTTCTACCATCGCCAGCACATACTGCTTGCCAGAACGAGATCGAGGTAAAGTGATGTAGTCAATCTGCCAGGCTTCACCATACTTGTACTTTGACCATCTATCACCATACCATAAGGGCTTGATTCGCTTAGCCTGCTTAATAGCAGCACAAATGTCACAGTCATAGATGACTTGGGTGATAGCGTCCATGGACAAGTCAATTGACCTATCGCGAGCCCATCGGTAAGTTCCATCTCTGCCTTGATGTCCAGATGAGTCATGGGCCCACCGAGCTAAGAACAGCTCACCTCGGTGTTTCCAATCAAGGTCAATGTCAAGATCAGAGTTGGTATCAACTTGAGCAATCTTAGCAGCTTGGTCTGCCTTCTGGTTATGTTGATGTTCCTCAGTTGCTCTGCTCTTAGGCATGTGTGCATCTACGTGCCGCACCTTCACTGGAATTTTCTCCAGCCGTGCATCAATGTCCTGCCATAGATCAGCACACCAAATAGGCTTTCCTTTCCTCTGCCAACCATTCTTCTTCCAGTCCTTTAGCCAACCCCATAGAGCATTGGCTACCATCCACGAGTCGGTGTAGAGGTAAAGGATAGGCCAATTCTCACGTTCAGCCACATCAAGAGCAAGTTGAACAGCTTTTACCTCAGCGAACTGACTGGATTCTCCTTCTCCATCTTTCGTTTCGGTAACTCTCCTGGTTGGACTCCAAACCGCTGACTTCCATCTTCGCTTGTTCCCAACAAGACGACAGGAACCATCTGTGAACAAAGCATAGCTCTTTTCCTGATCAGAGAGATCACCATAGGGAGGAGCTTCCTCAGCACGCGTTATTTTCTCCTCCGGAGGTTTGGAACAGTCTGTGCCTTCCGGCCAGTTGGTGATCACCTCCACTAGACCAGGTCAGTCAAGATTACCCATTCGTGCTCGTTGGGTTATCAAAGCCATCCATTTAGACCAGGTTGCATCTGTGGCATGATGCGGTGATGAACCTTTGCCCTTGAACATCCAGTTAAGAACTGGCAGTCTAGGAGCTAAAAGCAATTGTGACTCAGTTCCAATCACTTCAGAAGCTGCTTTCACTCCCTCATAGGCTGCTAGGATCTCTTTCTCAGTTGCAGTGTAATTTGTCTCTGAACCTCTGTAACAACGTCCCCAGAAACCAAGTGGACGACCACGTGTCTCATTTGGAGCTCTCTGCCAAGGACTCCAAGTTGGACATTGTCACTGGCAGCCGTGTACAGAATGTTTTTAATGTCTGGACCAGATCTCACAGGTCCCAAGCCCACTGCATGGACTACTTCTCGTTTGATCTGATCAAAGGCTGCTTGTTGTTCAGGTCCCCACTCGAAATTGTTTCTCTTACGAGTCACATCATGCAGAGGTTTGACAATCTGACTGAAACCAGGAATGTGTAGTCTCCAAAATCCCACCACACCAAGAAAAGAAAGTGTGTCCTTCTTACTGGTGGGAACTGCCATGGTAGAGATTTTGTTGATCACATCCTGAGGAATGTAACGGCGACCATCCTGCCACCGCACTCCCAGAAACTGAATTTCCTTGGCAGCTCCTTTGACCTTGTCTCTCTTAATGGCAAAACCTGCTTGCAACAGAATGTCAATGATTTTGTTACCTTTCTCAAAGACTTCCTCAGCAGTTTGGCCCCACACAATGATGTCGTCGATGTACTGGATGTGCTCTGGAGCTTTACCTTTCTCCAGTGCATTGTGGATGACTGAGTGACAGATGGTTGAGCTGTGTTTCCACCCCTGAGCCAAACGATTGAACTGGTACTGGATTCCTCTCCAGGTGAATGCAAACTGAGGCCTGCACTCCTTTGCTATGGGAATAGAGAAGAAAGCATTAGCAATGTCTATTGTTGCATACCATTTAGCCTCCTTCGATTCCAGCTCATACTGGAGTTCCAGCATGTCCGGCACAGCTGCACTCATGGGTGGCGTCACCTCGTTGAGGGCACGAAAGTCAACTGTCAGTCTCCAGTCGCCCGTAGGTTTGCGCACAGGCCAGATGGGACTGTTGAAAGGTGAATGAGCTTTCTCGATGACAGCCTGACTCTCCAATTGACGAATCAGCTGATGAATGGGCAACAAAGAGTCACGGTTAGTTCTGTACTGCCTATGATGAACAGTTTGAGTTGCAATTGGCACTTCCAGGTCCTCTATGTCATGATGTCCCAGAACTGCAGATTCATCAGAAAGTTCAGGTCTAATGGACAATTTCAATTTATCATCCTCAATCTCTACAGATGCTATACCAAAAGCCCATTTGTGACCCTTAGGATCTTTGAAACAACCTTGCCTCAAAAAGTCAATTCCCAAAATGCAAGGCGCATCAGGACCAGTTACAATAGTATGTGTCTTCCACTCTTTACCAGTTAAACTGATCTCAGCTTGTACCTTAGTTAACTCTTGAGATCCACCAGTGATTCCAAAGATAGATATGGACTCTGTCCCTTTACAATTAGATGGCAATAAAGTACACTGAGCACCTGTGTCAACTAAAGCCCTGTATTTCCGAACTCTTGAATTGCCAGGCCACCTAATGAATACATTCCAATAGATTCGGTTCTCTCCACTATCCCTTTCCTCCTCCTGGCTGGAGGCAGGGCACCCCTAATGCTGAACATGGCATGTAGGGTGTACACAATGATTGTTGTTGTTGTGAGAGAAATTGCAACTGTTGGAACAATTGCAGTTGCTCTCAGGAGCTGAAGAAGTGACAGCTACTTTTCTGGCATTGCTGCCTCTGTTTCTGCCACAATTGTGATTTCAGAGTGCTTTTCCATGTCTTTTTTTTAAGCATTGGAGTATTGAAATTCATAAATTCCAATTCCATGAATTTTGCTTGTCACATTTGGTCTTCCTACAATGTGAGGAAAGCAGAACACTTGAATAACAAACACTGTTCACTAAGTAGTTGGAATTTTTGATGGTAAAAATCAATAAGCCAATAGAAATAGACCAGCCTAATGAGCTTTTTATTCAAATTAACTCTTCTTAATCAGAGGGAGGCTGTGTCCTGCTTTTTGATAATTACTGTAGAGTGATCAGTTTAATTTAGGATTTAGGGCGATTGAAACAAGAAAATAGGTAAAACTGGACTGTTCTCTTTGACCTTGTGATTGTAAACAAAAGCCAGATAGTGACTTCTTACAGACAGTCTTGCTGTCAATTGACCTACAAAGCTAACACTTTAAGCCACTAAATATAATTTTAATCCCATTTTACACCACTGCTGTGAGTTGAATGCATTTTGAAAAACCAACAATCTTACATTTCCCTGGATTCTGCCAGAAAAACCTTTGCCATGAGGGGGTGAAAATTCTGTATTATTTCTTTGACACATCAGCTTTGTGATTTTTTGGTGATGCTTATGCTTGAGTACAAACCTTACAAATCACATTCTCTCCTGGGTGACCGTAAGAATGTGATTAATCTCACTAATCCTTAAATCACAGTGAAGACTATGGTATTAGTGGCTCTCAAAATTATGAAGGTAAAATGATTCATGCCTTGTAGATGCTACTATATGTTACTTCAAGACATATTACTAGTGAGTTGTTTGGTAGATCATTACCATAGACAGCAACTGAATGGCATACTTCCATCTTTAGTCTTGTATTTAACCCAGTTCCACAGTATGATTACTTAAATGATTTGAAGGATTTCTGAAAGCTTGTTTCTACCATGCTAAAACCCTTCTGAGCTCTTTGTTCCTTAATGTGAAGCCGTATCAGCCCTAATAATACAAAAAAGCTTCACATCCCACCCTGATTATTGAAACTACCTAGATGTACACATTACACAATCCTGAGAGGTAAGGATGATTTCAGTGAAGGGTTCTAGCCTAGAATTCTTTGTCCAGCTGAACTTCATTCTACCATCCCTTGGGTGACTGTGCAAAGTCCTCTTCCCAGGTTTGTGCTGGATCATGCACACAGGATTGCTATTTCTCTGAGTCAGGGCTTTATTAGCAAGTGTGGTAGAAATGGCACTTGGACCTTATCCAAGATTTTTAGAAATGTGTATTGTTTCAGTCAGTTCTGCTGAATGCCTTGCTAATTATTACAACATTTCCAGATGAAAGAAGCAACACATTTGACACTGACATTAGTTTAAAATGGTTCTAACTCTGGACAGTGACAAAGAAAACAGGACCACAATTTCAGTGGGACCACTTGCAGTTGGTGCTTGTAGCAGTGTAACGTATCATCAGTTGCAGCCCTGGCTTCATTATGCCTGTGGAACTATATGAGAAAGGTTCTTACAGTTTATAAGGAGATAATTGCTACTCAGTACAAGACTATTTTAGTTTTACAGCAAAACAGTGGTGTAAGTACAGCCACAGTTTGGAGGAATTCATCAGATAAAGGTAGATTACGGAATAGAGATCCATAAAGCACATTGGGTTTGAGTTATGAGGCTGGCATTTCACAAGCATGCTGGCTTGTAATTGTCTCTTTTCAGAGTTGTTATGTCTATGTGCATTCACATAATCTTGGGAAGGTGACCCAAGTCCATTCAAACTGAAAGTCTATATTCCAAAAGAGGTGGTATGTGGAAACAAAACTCAGGCAACTCCAAGGATAAATAGAAACAGGTTCAAAACCAAATACACAAAAGTTAACATCAAGTGAAGAACTCCACATCTACAACTGCTCAAATGAAGTCATAACAGAAAGGGATCTGGGGGTGCTGATCGATACCCGCCTGAACATGAGCCAACAGTGTGCCCAGGTGGCCAAGAGAGCCAATGGCATCCTGGCCTGCATCAGGAATGGTGTGGTCAGCAGGAGCAGGGAGGTCATTCTGCCCCTGTACTCTGCACTGGTTAGACCACACCTTGAGTACTGTGTTCAGTTCTGAGCTCTGTGGTAAAGGGTTGGACTTGATGATCTGTGAGGTCTCTTCCAACCCTGATGATACTGTGATAATCCCTCTGGGCACTGCTAAGTACCATTTTCCAGATGGTGGATAAATTCCGAAGTAACTTCTGAGAATCTCAATCATGACTGTGACTCCTAGGTACATAACACACTAAGGACAGGCTTGGTAGTGGTGCATTGTACAAGGGTAAATCACAAAAAACTAGAAGACACGCACAAGTTCTGTCAGTTCACCACCCCGAGTGCTTCAGTAAGCTTTCCTGCCTATTGCTTACACAACCATGTAATTACTTTTTGTTGTTTTCAATTGGTTGAAGATAGTCTTCTTGACATGAAATGTAGGTATGAATGAATGGAGTATTTGCTTCCTTGTCACATTAAGAAGCTTTAAAACACAAACTACTCCAAATGGTCTTGACTCCAAAAGCACCACTTAAAGAAACACTTAATGTAAAAAACAAGAACATCAATAAACATTTGAAAGTGACTGGAGATGTACCTTGGATCTCAGATAAATATTTATGTATTCAGAGGCTACGATCCAAGCCTTCCTGTCCATTCCAAAATGCTGCAGAAAGTATTTGAGAAACTACAGCAGAAAACTCCACAGTCTCAGCTCAAAAGGAAAGCTTTGAGTAAGCTTTTGCGTGTTAGACACTGACATCCAGTGGCTGGTTCTGTCAGCTGTAATGATCTCTCCCCTTGATGCACAGAAAGCACATTAATACCTGTATTTTCTTGAAATACATTGAAGTATTTTATCCTTAGTTTAAAATATTTAAAATATTTAAAAATAAAAAAATATACACAGCATGTGAATGTCCTAAGCAGAAACATACTTTGATATATTAATCATAAAAGCTCATCTAGACCAAAAAGTGAAATTTTGCTTTTAAATTGAGCTTACAATAAAACCTGAAGGTTTAGCTGTATTTAAAGAAATAGATCATCCTCTACACTACAGCTGTTTTCTCTTCTGTCTTGTTCATATAAAGAATCACTGCTTCTCTTTCTCCTGACATTCCAAGTTCCTACAAAAGAAAAAAAAAAAAAAAAAAAGAGTTGAAGATTTGAGTTTACGATTCTGAAAGTCCAGCAAGCAACTAGTAGTCTCCATAGACTCCGGCTCCCTTGGGGATTTACAGCCACAGCAGATCACCATCTGACACCTTCTTTTAGGATCTTGCTAGTTAAGAGTTGTAAGCCTGTCCTTCAAAGTTCTCTAGAATATGCAGAGGGATGCAGGAAACCTCAATTTTCTGTACTTTCCTGCCTTTGGCAGATAGCTGTTTTTCGTGGGAGATGGGGATATCCAAAACATGTATCTACTAAGCTAGCAAATGCTACCTGAGCAAAGACATTCACATTCTCTTATTCAATATGTTCTCTTTTGTCTAGAATAATGAAAGTCATTGGACCAAAAAGTGAAAATGCACCTCCATGGCATTTCAGTGAATGTTGAAAAAGAGAATTCTAGGTTTGCATTAGAAATTCATCTCATCTCATCTCATCTCGGTTATTACTTTTCACATGGGACAAGGCAAATTCAAACTCCAGGAAGCTTGCCAACTAAATTCTGCTAATCTAGCTTTTCACAGATTTATATACAATAGAACTACTTTCTACTCTGTTGAAGGTGACAGGCAAATATGACTTTCTCCCTTTTAATGTTTTCCCTCACCATTTGATACCACGTGCTGTTGTGGAAAGATGTTAGGGAAGGCTGAAGATTTGAATCACTACCTGCAAGATGCAGAACCAGTAACAAATCACCTCTGTGTCCTCTTACCTTCCAAAGGACCCCAGTGAGCAGCTACCACCTTTTCTGTATAAATGTTCTAGATTGAAATAAACAGGCTCTTTCACAAGCAACCTAAATTCAGGTCTCCCAATTAAAAGCAAAGCTGTTCCAGCAGCCTTAAATATTTTGGCTCTCATTCACAACATAAAACAGTCTAAGTAGGCAAACGTCTCTAAATTCATGATGTAATTATTTCAGTTTGTCAGCAAATAGGCCCTTACATTGTGCTATTGTAGTATCATTTCATAAATCCAGACATACCATGCAGAAAAGCCAGGCTTTACTAAATTCTGAAGGCTTCTCCTATGGTTAAAGGCACTTTTCTAAAAACCAAACTTCGCTCTTAAACTTAGTGTTTCTTAGGCAGGGTTATCCAGAGGTTAGCTTGAGTCTTTCTGAAATGTGGAAAATGGGACTATTTTTCTGACAAACATAGAAACCACTTTTGTGTGTTTGTAAAATTTTATACTGCATTTACCTACAGTTTCAGTAGCCAGTCAAAGTTTAAAAACAACATGATTACAATTCTGAAGTGTACAATGTGAGATGTTCATCCTTTGAAATAGTATTCATATAATTTTGGCATTTGGAGCTGTTTATAGTTTGAAAAATTTCCATCATGTTGATACTTTCTAAAACAAGTAGTACCTGCCTGTTAGCTACCACATTAGGTCAGCGCTATCAAAAATCAAAAGACATACATAACGCATGTACAGCGTGACTGAATTTTCACTTGCTAATTAAAAATAAAGGGCTTGCCCCTCACATTCCAGGGTTCTTTGCTCTTTAGCTCTGTTAAAGGGCTGTAATGCTCTGGATCATATATTAAAGTGCAAAATTACCCTGGTAATTCACAATAAAATGAAATACTGCCTGAAAGGTCAACTGCACTGAGAGAAAGAGTAAGAATTTAAGCAATCACAAGATTTTTTTTTCCACCTAAGACACCCAAAAGCAGAGAGAATTTTTCCAATAAATCTTGAGCCAAGCAAGAGTAACACAAAACCGGACACACAGAAAAAGTAATTTTGTCTGTTACACTAGCAAGAACAGTTCTAACTGCTTTATCTTACCAGTTTCACATACTTTTCTGTCTCACACAGAGGAAAGAATATAAAATACTGAATGGTTTCAGGAAAAGTTTGCCTTGGATGTACTAAATAAAGCACATTGTTTTTCACTGCAAGAGACTAGCTGCTTAGCTGCTCTGAAACATCTTATTTATTGTGAATTCATGGAGGCTATGAAGCCAGAGGGTAGTGATAACAGGTGGCATATCAGCATGACAAGATACTACAATTGTAAGTGTGTGACTCCTCTGAACAACTGTGCTATTATTGTGCACTGTTCACAAGGGGAGTCAGGAGCACATTTGTGTGGTTGTGTTTAGGGCTGCATATAAAACTCCAAACCTCTTCCCATCAAACCATGACAGTAAAGCCAAACTTTTCTAAACCAGACCAGGAGGACTACATCTATCTGCATAAAACCAAACAGGGCTGTTACTGGGTCCTGAAGTTGGGTGCCACATCTTAACTTGCAGCTATTGGGATATCCTATTAATTCCTCCAAAACAGAAGACAGATTCTATCTACCAGAGTACTTGAAATGTTTACATGGAGGAGTGACAGCTGTCTACTCAACATTGCACCAAAAATTGACACTGCATCCAAAAAAATGCACCAAAATGGGACAAAACAGCTGTTAACAGTTCTGAGGTTATTCTTAATTGTAAACCCCCATCTATTTCACTTACTCATATAAAGCAGCCTAGCTGTCTGCAACTACTGTTAACAAGCGTGAAGAGCCATGCTCCACACATTTGGGAAAGGTGAAGAAATGGATCCCAGACTAACACTGCTCTACCCTTCCACAATGCTGTGAAGCCCTCCAGAAAGACCTTTGCCAACTAGAACACATGCAAACTGAATATGCATATGCATCTGCTTATTTGCCTCAAGTCTGTATTTCCATTCTTGTGGAAACAAATCAGGCATTTAAAATTAATGTCACTTAATACTTAGCTTAAAAACTTTAGTGTTCTGCATTTTCATACCAAATTGTTTTTCACATTAGACTAGGCCCAATTCTGTAGATAATCTTTTCTGTTTTAAATGACATCTGTTTTACACAGAAGTTTAGGTCTCCCAGTTAATAAACGCAGGTTTAACTGCTTCCAGATACATCTTTTACTAAGTATGTGTGGACAATATTCCTTTGTGTTCATTCCTCCCCCAAAATTTTCTTAATCCAATAAAACCAGGTTGCTCTGAGCAAAATGGAATGCTCTTCATTTTCACTAATTTTGATTTTCAGTTTATTAAAGTATAAATAAAAGCAACAAAATCGTGTAGATTATAAAGTTTCCTCCCTAATTCTGTTCTACAAATAAGTAAAAAAAATGTAAAAAATATATAAAAATATATAAAATGAAACCATTTTTTTAAAAATATATTTTTCTCATGGCATTAAAACCATTAAATGTAACTAGAAAGAAAATCAGAGATTGTTTTAAATTACTTACACAACCAAACTGAATTATTTTAAGAAAAAAAATAACATAAACAATTTAAGATACAGCGGATAATTTTATTTCTAAAATACGTTGGGGACACAACACACATAAGAAATATGAAACTTAATTTATATAGAAGTGAGATGCTTCACAGAAGCATGCATTCCTGAGGTATTCTGAATATAGTCCCTCATTTACTTGATTTCAAAACATTGCTCCCATTGGCTTAAGTAGCAAGAGACTGGATAACCGATAAACACATTTAAGACATAGCTAAAAATACACAGGCAAATGGAAATAGGCTGGATGACTGCATCTCACCAATACTAACAGTCTTGGGCATGGTGGAAAACCATCTTACATTGAAGAGCACAAAACCCCAATGTCACAGACAGTTCGAATATATTCCAGGTACCTGCTTTCACTTCATTGTCCATGGCCACAGGCTACAAAGTCCTCCTGACATCAGATACAAAAACAGTGCTGTTTCTGGATAAATACACAAAAGGAAATATTATCTGGATATGCATTATTAATTTTTTTAATTAAATGGTGTTAGGCACTTTCACTTATTTTTCTCTTTTTCTACTTTCTTTGTCTGCTGTAACATCTTCAGTTCAGTCATGACATTCAAAGTTCTGTAAACCCAGGTGACCTGAAAAGTAAACAAATTGTTAAATTTAACTAATGCACATATATTTTCTTATCAATTTAATGAGAGCATATTAAAAAATTAGCGCATACATACCACAATTATAATAGTATTCACCATCAGTGGTGCTGAAAATACAAGTGAAATGAACATTCCTCTTGAATC
This sequence comes from Pogoniulus pusillus, assembly GCF_015220805.1. Taxonomy (NCBI): domain Eukaryota; kingdom Metazoa; phylum Chordata; class Aves; order Piciformes; family Lybiidae; genus Pogoniulus; species Pogoniulus pusillus. The sequence continues at coordinate 1,029,272 of NC_087270.1, read as the reverse complement.
AAAGTATTGGTATTTAGAAAACAGCCTGGAAGAAATAAAGGAAAAATAAAAGGACGCTTTATTCAGGGCAATTCACATACAATTAGACTTTCATACTAACTGTACAACATGTACACATTATCCTGCTTCTTGAAATATCCAATATAGGGCAGAACTCTACTGTAATAAGTTGGAACAAAGAGACAGTATCTCATTAGTTATGATTATTTACCACAAGATGAGTCTTTAAGTTTTATTGTGCAAAAATAAATAAATAAAGCAACCATAGCTCAAGTAACTTACAAATGTGACAGCAATAGTTCATAGACCTGTGCATCAGGAAACATGCTTATCCTGCAGTGTGCCTGGAATTGCACTCTTAGGCATTTTGCTTACTTGTATGAGAAAACTGAAATAATACATGTAACAAAGGTGTAATTTAGGACTTGTATGCCTGAAGTGAAATACACTTAGAATTAGAGATCTTCATAGTGTTAAACATGTATTTTCCAGTTCCATCAGGGAAAGGTCAGTTATGAAAATAAGACATCAGTTTAATTCTGGTACACAGGCTTGGTAAAACAGACAAATCATAATGCTTTTTATGCATGTAATATATAAAATAGTACTGATATTTCTGGGAAGTGATGCTTAAGTTTAGCTTATTAAACATGACTTTCTACTAAAGGAAACCAAACAAGAACAAAAGAAATAAACAAACAAAAAAATCAAAAGCTAACGTCCTTTTCCCCTTAATCAAACCTGCTTTTGTGTTAGACCTCTGGTTAGACACTTTACAAGCAGCCATATAAACCTAGATCTTAAGCAATATGATAAATCTATGTGAGCTATTAAAAATCAGCCATTTTTTCTTTGGAAGCTAAGCAGTTACTATGTTACAATATATGGTTTTGTCCAAAAGTTTTATATTAATCAATGCAACGGGCTCCCTGCCACCACACACTACTGATGAGACATGAGTGATTCTCTTTAGTTTTATGGGAATGGAACAATGAAAACAGTACGTTTGGGAGAACATGCATTCAAATACAAAAATGAAAATGAAAACATTTACCTCCAATTCATAGCTGCCAATTCATTGATATATTCAGAGCAGTACACTAAGCCTGCTGTACAACAGAAGAAAAATATTAGATGCAGTATTTCTTTAAGCTGCCATCAGTTCTGCCATATATACTAAAGACATATATGTAGCAGACATGAGAATTCCATGGTCCTCAGAAGAGACTATTACACATTTAATAGTTAACAGCATGAGATAAATTCAGTTTTATACTAAGAAATATAAAGTGACCACAAAATATACCTACTATATTCCAAACAAACATAAAATCCTACTGAATTTACAGAAAGAACTCAGCATACAAATGGCTAAATACAAATAAAACCCCAAACCCCAGTATTTTTTCCAGCAGTCTCCTGGTGACTGGTTCTAAGTCAGGTGTGTAAAAAGAAAGGCCAGCACTCTCCCAGATTGGTATGGAATTATGTTTTCAGATGTGATGATGTCAGACTGCTCTATCTACCCTCATTATCTGAAGTTAGGGTACTAATTATACATAAGCATAGGATTTTGTTTGAAGAGGTGTATAGCAGGAGGTGTATAGCAGGACAGACTGCTGCAGTCAGGTGAAAACTGGGTGATCTCTAATTTATACTGCACAGTATGAAGATACCTATAGCTGCTCAGCTGCCATGGTAAACCAATGTGACAATTTCATAATTTCCTCATTTTTTCTGACTATCTACAACACAGGATTATTTATATTTCAGATATAGCCAAAATGGTTTTAGTTTCTCAAGCATAAACAAGGCTTGGACTTAACAGGGATACTTTTATGCACTCTTTTTATTAATTGTAAATTTACATTGTTAATGAGTTAAAAAGCCAGTGCTACCTTAGGCACTCAAACTAGTGCTAGTAATGCCAGGAATACTTTAGATAAAAAAGAGTCTAAAGTAAATGGCATGTCATTGGAAATTCTGAATGTTATTAAGAGTACTAAATTTAAGAAAAGCTTGTATTCTTATAGGGCCTAATGTATCCTGAATAAACACACTGTTATTCTGTCCTCTGTAGGCCATCTTAAATTCTGCAGTTATCAAACCTTTAGCTTTAGCTGAATTATTTGAAGTTTTGAGGACGCTAGAGTTCCTCTCCCAATTTGACTTGTTCTTTAAATGGTATTTCTAAAAGTGAACAGTCTTCAAGTGTTTTTTTGCCTGCAAACCTCTTTCATTTGCTCATTCTTCCTCCACTATCCTGTAAGCACGACAGAGCAGAGCTACAGTGTAAAACATTTTAAAAACTCTGTAGAAAAAGCAAACCATGGCTACAACCAAGGTATTGCTCATAATGTACAGATGCAACCCAAATCCAAGATATCATAAGTCAAGTACTCTCTGCAAAGCTACTAGATCTTCAGCCAATTAGGCAGAAAGACACAGCTTTGTCTAGACAAAGTGACTGCGGATTTTCAGGCTGAAGCCTCGCAGTCCTTGAGATAACACAAGCTGCTACTGCAACAGACCTAACTGCTCTTGCTCTCTTTCCCATGCCATTATCACAGCTGTCGGTAGGGCAAATAGTGAACCCGGTGCTCCAGGAAGGAATGCAGATGAATGCTGGCCATATTCATTTAATTTCAGCATTCTAATAGGGCAGAGCAGAAAGGAACTGCTAGCTCTCGGCTGATTTCTGTTCTGCTTCTCCAGCACAGCAATAATTTCTTGAGAAGCACTGATCCACACAGCATTTGCCATGCAGCAACTTTAGCCCAGATCCTCTCCAAGGCTGGAGTTTTATGTCAGTACTTCATACAGTCTTGGTAACCAAATAAAGCCAGATTTATAGGTCACAGCAGCCTCTGCTGCAGTTTAGCATGTATATAAAAAATATTCCTACAAAATAAATACTAGTTTGTATTTACTTTGCTGCAAAGCAAACAACACATGCACTGTGCAAATACATGAAGAAAACGGTTGTTCTCAAGAGACCAAAAGAAGCTATTTAACAGTATCAGCATAAACAACGCAGATGCCCCTCAGCACCCGAGAGCCAGCTCAGGGGGCAGGAGCAGCGGACTCACCCATGCAGAGGAAGTGCCCTATCTGCACCCGGTAGTGCTGGAACGAGATGCACGTCAGAAGGAAGCACAGGAGGTGGAAAACGCCCAGCCCCATAAGCCAGGGCTCGGACCAGTCCGTCTTCTACGGACAAAAGGACAGCCGATGAGACCGCGGGAGAAGGACTGTCACCAGGCAGCTAGAGCCAGCAGCCTTCCTTCTCCCTCACGGTAACCACAACCCATTCCAGTCACGAACTGCGCTCAACAGCCTGCCCCTGAGGAAGGAGCGAATATCTCAGCCCGGGTTTCACCCGCGCCCCGCACACACAAGCCAGTGCCTCCTCCCCTCTCCCCGGGCGAGCAGTCGGCCCGGCCCCGACTGCCTCCTTACCGCTAGGATGGTGGACAGCCCTGGCGGGCTGCTCAGAGGCTGCTCCATGGCGACACTCTCCGCGCCGGCTCCGGCGGCCACCCAAGTCTCGCGAGCTGTTGAGCTTCTGCCGCGGCAGCCAGGCGTCTGCTCGCGCAGCCTCGGTGCGGGCTGCCGGGTCTCTGCCCGCTGGCCATCGTGTGCTGGGCGTTTGGGAGAGCGCCATGGAATCGTAGAATAGCTCGAAGGAACCTTAAAGGTCATCTAGTTTCAACCCCCTGCCGTAGGCAAGGACAACTCTTACTAGACCAAGTTACCCAAAGCCTCATCTAGCCTGGTCTCAAGCAATTCCAGGGATGAGGTGTCCAGAACTTCTCTGGGCAGCCTTTTCTAGTATCTTACCATCCTCATTGTAAAGAACTTCCTAATGTCTCGTCTAAACGGACTTTAGTTTAAAATCGCTGCTCCTTGCCCTGTCACCACGTGTCCTATCACCACACGTAGGGTTACCTTTGTCGAACATGCCATACTGCCATAAGTCTCTCCATATTCTGCTTCCGTGGAATTACTTTTCTGACACATTGGCTTGATCACATGTGAAGCTTTGGCTTCTTTTCAAAATCTTTGTTAGTACATCTGTAAGTATTTTATATATATATATTATTTCCTTTAGTCTACCATTTAGCCAAATGCAGCTCTTTGCTGTGAATGAGTCCCTTTTCATGGTCACAGTTCTGCAATCTAGTGTGGGGTACTGCCGGTGGAGCACGTGGGAAAAATGACTCTTTGTTCACCAGTATGGTTAGATGGTCATAATCCACTTTATTTCTGTGATACAGTGACTTATATGCATTCTAGCAAGAGGCGTGCTCAGCTTAAGATTGGTTACAGCCAGAGGGTACAGGGTTACTTGTAAGGCATCAATAGGTCAGCATACCAAAACATTCTAAGGGTCAGCCCTCCAGACCACCTACTCCAGCCCCCTTGGCTATCTAACTCTGCAGCTGTGTGTGGGGTGCTCAGTTGTTTACAGTTTGATTTCCTGGGCTAGCAGTGTCCCAAGGCCGTTTCTCAGCACAGTTGCTCATGTTTATCATTTCTGTGTCCTCTGCTAACAAGAATTCTCCAACAGGGTACCTGGTGGACTGTTTCTCTGTTTTATTTTTGGTCTTTGGTAGTCTTATTCTCAATAGCAACAATACATGGAGGATTGTTATAAATTGAGAATGACTCAAAATCAAAGTACCCAGATTACAAATTTATTCAATTAGGCAAGTAGAATATGAGCAAAGTTACAGCGCTGGACGACAGGGGAGTCACCGCTCCGCCAACTGCTGTGACAAGTCTCTTCATTAGCCTATATTTATACTATGTTGTCTGCGTTGTTCCACCCTGCAAATTACATAAATCCATCCTTTCTGCGCATGTTCCTTCTTTTGGGTTAGGGTCTTCCTTCCCTTCTGGTGGTCGTTGAGGATGAAGTAAGCAGTCCTCCTCAGGTGTCCTCTGGTTAACCCATCTCCAAATATGGACTTCTTTGGCTGGTTAACATCCTGAATCCCATATGTGGCATGTTTTCTCAAAATTAAAGCTTAGTCCTTGGACTATGACTGATTAATGTCCGAGTCCCATATGTGGCATGTTCTCTCTTATCTCAAAATTAAGGATGTACCTAAAGCTTAGTCCTTGGACTATGACTGATTAATGTCCCGAGTCCCACATGTGGCATGTTCTCTCTTATCTCAAAATTAAGGATGTACCTAAAGCTTAGTCCTTGGACTATGATTGATTAATGTCCCGAGTCCCATATGTGGCATGTTCTCTCTTATCTCAAAATTAAGGATGTACCTAAAGCTTAGTCCTTGGACTATGACTGATTAATGTCCCGAGTCCCACATGTGGCATGTTCTCTCTTATCTCAAAATTAAGGATGTACCTAAAGCTTAGTCCTGGAAATTTTTAGCAGTTAGCTAGCTTATTCTTTGCACATTACCATATATAGCATGACCTCTGTAGTAAGGCATATTTCCTGATTTACAACAGCTGTATCTACACTACCGTTTGCAGCTAGGCATACTTAACACTCTATTAAAATGTTTCTTGATTAAACAATTACAATTACCTATTACAATCCTCCCTTTTTCTTTTTCTCATTCGTTTATTAAAGAAACCTATTTACATTCCTGCTTCTGATTCATTGTAAGACTCTTCTGATGTGGGTACAGTATTATAACCTGTGTCTCTGCTCAAAGCTAAGATAAACAGTTTAACAGTATCAAAGCGATTTTTAACTAAGCTTGTAATATATTTCAGGATACATGGCCCAAATACTAGTACCATAATAATTACAATAATTGGTCCTGCTAGTGTGGATAGGATGTTTGTGGTCCATGGAGATGTGTTGAACCAATTTTCATACCATGATTTTCCATCACCCCTCTCCTTTTTGCGTTGCTCTAATCGTTTCTGTAACTCATTCATTGAATCTATTACCACTCCGGTATGATCTACATAAGAACAACATTCCTCCTTTAAGGCTACACACAGGCCACCTTCTTTTAATAGCACCAAATCCAGTCCTTGTTGATTCTGCAATGCCACTTCGGATAGTGATTTTACTGAGGTAGCTAGCTTCTTTACGTCCTCTTCTAATCGATTAAGATCCTCATCCACAGCCAATTGTAATGATTTTATTTCCTGGCTTCTCACTATTGAAGCAATTCCAGTTCCTGCTCCCACACCTCCTGCTACTAACAGAGTAGCTATGGTTATAGCAGTGAGGGGTTCCCTTGGACTTACGGGTAATCCCCGTTCAAAATAATGGTACACCTCTTCAGGAGTATGGTACATAATTCTAGGAACTATAGAGACCTGTATGCAGAATTGAGATACCTCAAAAATCTGGAGGGATAAGCAAGGAGTGACTCCTGCATCAGAACATACCCACTTAGCTCCTTCAGCTGGAATTATCCACTTATATGTTCTATTCCTAGCACTTTCCAAGGCAACTTTTCCAATAGTGTAATTACATAACAGTTTGTATCTGTCGGGAACTTCTCCTACACATTTCCCTTGTCCTCTTACCATTTGCAAAGTTATTCCCTGGGTCTGGTTCCTCTGCTCATCCCAGTCGCATTCTGCTGGGTTAGTACCTTTTGACCATTGTATCCTTTCCGTTCTTCCTACTGCTTCGTAAAAAGGTGGTCTCATACTATAACATAGCCAGCAACTTTCAGTTAAGTTTGGTTCGCTTCGATTAAGTACCTGATATGAAGTTTCCATCAAATTCCATAATGGATCATTCTGTATGGGAATCATATCTTTAGATAATATTGCTGATGTTACTGATGGTGTTTGAGTTGTGTTAGAAGGTTTAGATCTATAGGTGGTGTTCTTCGTACCATTAATATTTTGAGGGTCTGTTACCAGAGATATTACTCTGGTGGAACCTGGATTTAGATATGTATTTGGGCCTATGGCTATTGGGTCATGTAAGAGCCGTTGTTTAATTATTTTTATGAATCCTCCTCTATCTTCTCCTGGCTCTCTTACTCTAACTCCCCAAAGTTTCCCAACTTCCATTCTCTTTTCAGAGGCGTTTTGACAATTAATTTTAAACTAGTGCAATTTGCTGGATAGGCTTTTCCCATAATATCTCCATTATGGGAATAAGTAGGTGGTTTACAATTTTTGGGAAGCCATTCCAGCTGGAGATCAGGATCTCGTTGAACTCCCCACTCAAGTGCTATGGTTTCGCAACCCCAATATCCACAGTAATACTGCCCTGGATAATTACAATAGCTTTTTCCAGGGTTTGAAGCAGGACAGAAATATAAAGATAATTCATTTCCCCTGGCTCTCGCCAGTCGATTAACTGATTCAAATTTTTCACACAAAGATATTATCATTTGACATGACGTGATGTTAAATGTCGGAGTCCCCACTCCCTGATAGGTTGCAATTATTTTCCCAAGTTCCAACTGATATATTATCCACCTCCAGGGTTCATGAGGATTCCCTGCTTCAACTATTGGAGCCATCCAGATGAGTGAGTAAATGCAAAAAATGGTCAAACATTTTTGAAGTTTTGTATTATTTAGCTCACCAGTCCTTAGGAAGTTCTGCCAATGCTTTCTTTTTATTCCATGCTCCTTCCTGGATCCTCCTCTGCCTGGCTTGTCGACCTGGTTGCAGCAAGCCACGAGGTGTTCCATCTTCTTGGCAGCAAGAGTCATCCGTCCGGAGTAACTTGCCCTTTTTATTTAATCTTCTGAGATATGCTGGCCAGGCCTTCACCTTAACCATATACTCAGAACATCCAGCAGCTAGAACTTCCTTTTGGCAGTGGACCTGAACTAATTCAATCACAAATGGTATTGATTCTTGTGGGCTGAGACTATAGAAATTAGGATTTATTCCGAAAGTTTCGTAAATCCAATGTAATGGATCCCACAATAAAGGCAGATTTCTTGATTCTAAAAATTGTAAAGTTTGATGTGTGAGTTGTCGCTCTTCTTTGTAACACCACTCACACACCCCTCTCCCACCATTTTTCTCAGCACTTTTTGCATTTAAAACAAACAAATGGATAGCATATGCACCCTGGTTTTCCACAAAAGATCAATACATCTGTATTACATATAACTATAGTGGGGTCCTTGGTGAATCTAACACATCTGTCATATAATGCCCAATCCCTTTCACTATTATCTTGGTTCATGAACACACACCGTATCCACACTTTACAATTTTCCACAAATAAAATACTAACAAAGAAAGTAAGACAGCTATTGAAAACGCTATTGTAAATTGTACTCCTAAAGGTAAAGAACGAAATTGGTCAAAAACGTATTCAAGAGGATCTATAATCATATCTCTTCAAGATTATTCTGGTGTCGCCAGGAACACTGGTTGTCTTCCACTGGGGTGACACTGGTCCCTTAATTCGGCTGGCATGCGTCCATCCAGATTCAGCAGTTCGAACCGCTGTTTCTGTAGTGAGCAACACAAGATAAGGTCCTTCCCATTTAAGTTTCAAAATTTCTTCTTTCCAGGTTTTAATCATCACCCATTCACCTGGTGTAATATTATGTATTTTCAAATTCAATGGTGGTCTCTGGACAATCAATCCCTTTTTCCACAACATTTCCCTATGTTCAGCCAATTTTGATATATATTCTTGTAATTTTTGGTCCCTTATTAATACATTATCCTGAGGATTCTCAATCCTATAAGGCATCCCATATAACATTTCGAATGATGATACCCCCAGATCCGTCCTTGGTCTTGTTCTCAAAATCAACAATGCCACTGGTAAACACTTTACCCATGATAACTTTGTTTCTACCATCAATTTAGTCAAAGTACTTTTAATTTCTGCATTCATTCTTTCTACCTTTCCCGAGCTTTGTGGATGCCACGGAGTATGGTAGTCCCATTTAATCCCTAATACTTCGACCAATTCTCGAATAATTTTTGAAATAAAATGAGGTCCCCTATCTGAGTCAATAATTAGAGGTACCCCATATCTTGGTATGATGTTTTCAAGTAAAATTTTAATTACCTGATTTGCAGTAGCTCTAGCAGTTGGAAATGCTTCTACATAATTTGTCAAATGGTCCACTATTATCAATAAATATTTATATCTTCCAACTTTAGGTAATTCAGTAAAATCAATTTGTATATTCGAGAAGGGTCAGTAGGCAGAGGGTCTCCCACCAAGGGGCTTCTGTTGTTTACGGCTATGATTCACTTTGAGACAGGTTCCACAGGAAAGTATCACACCTTTTGCCAAGTTGTGGACTCCTACACATGTATATTGTTGCTCAAAATGGTCCACCAAAGCTTGGGCTCCCCAGTGAGTCTTCTCATGTATTCTAGTAAGTATATCTACAGCTAGTCCCTTGGGTAAAACTTCCCGCCTGTCTGGCAGTATAAATTTGCCATCTCTTTCTACTACCTCCATTTGTTTTAATTTTTCCTTTTCATTTAGATCAAAACTCTTTCCATAGTTCTTATTTTGAAGGCCATTGTTAATATAAGGTGTATATTCCCGGCTGCTTCTTTGCTTCTGTATCAGCCGTGTTAGTTCCTCTAATCTGATAATTAGTTCCCCTTTGGTGACCTTTTACATGCACAATTGCTATTTTCTGCGGTCCTTTTAATGCTCCCAAAACTCTCTTAACTAATTCCTGATGAATCAATCCTTTTCCTTGTGAGTTTATAAAACCTCTTTCTTCCCAGATTTCTCCAAACGTGTGTACTACTCCAAAGGCATACTTAGAATCAGTATATGTGGTTCCCTCTTTCCCTTTTAAGTGTTCTAAGGCTTTCCATAGGGCATATAGTTCACAGGCTTGCGCCGACCAACTAGCACTTAAGGGTCCTGATTCCTTAAGTTTGAATTCTCCTTTAAGCAACTGGACAATGGCATATCCTGATATTCTTTTCCCTTCTACAATCCGGGATGATCCATCCACAAAAAGAATTTCTCCCTTGTCAAGTTCTTCTTCTAAGTCAGGTCTTATCCTAGTTTGTTGCTCATTAGTTTGTAAACAATCATGGACCAATGTTTCTTCTTTTCCTGGATACAAGAATTTGGCAGGGTTAACAGCAGCAGTCGATTTTAGATTTAACCTGGGGGATTCTATTAAGATTCTTTCATATTTCAGAAGCCTGCTATCTGTCAACCACTTTTCAGCTTTCAGTTGTAATACTCCCCTGATGTTATGGGGGGCATATAAAATGACTTCTCCCCCAAAGGTAGTTTTGTTAGTCTCTTGCAACTATAATTTGTAAACAACTGGGCCAGCCCCGACTCACGGGGTCTAACACTTTTGAGATGTATGTTACTGGTTTCTTTTGTCCAGCCCATTCCTGAGTCAATACCCCTAGAGCCGTTCCTTCACTTAGGTTCACAAACAGATGAAACGGCCGCTTTAAGTCTGGTAATTGTAAGGCTGGAGCCTGACTCAATTCTATTTTTAACTGTCATATCTTATCTCCCTCTTCTGTGTTCCAGCGAGGTAATTTATCCTCACTTAATTAGAAATTTCACATCCCCAGGGGAGGGTTTGAATTGTTGATTTTCCAGCTCCAGTATGTACTAAGAATGTAAATTCTTGCTTTTGAGGACCTATTTTGATCTTTATCAAGGGCTCCCGATGACTCCGGTCCCCTAAAAGATAGAACCCCTGACTTCCCTATTCTATTTTCTGTATCTCCTCATCTTTAGTCCTTTCTCTGCAGTTTCTCTTAATATGCCCTTTCTTATTACAGTAGTAACAAGTTACTGATTCTCTTTTCTTCACTTCCTCATCTGAATTTCTCATTCTGGCTCCTACCGTTTTTCGCTCAGGGGTTTTATTGCCCCTGTTTCCTTCTCTGACTGCAGCTGCCATCAACTTAACCTGTCTTTTCTGACTTTCTTCTTCTCTCCTAACGTACACTTTCTGTGCTTCCCTCAAAAGTTCATCTAAACCTTTATCCTGCCAATCTTCTAACTTCTCAATTTTTCTCCTAATATCCTCCCATGATTTAACTACGAACTGAGTTTTCAGCAGGGCTTGTCCAATTGGATTATCAGGATCCACTCCTGAATACAACTGCAATGCTTTACTTAATCTTTCCAACCATTTGGTTGGACTTTCATCTTTCTTCTATCTTTCATTGAATGCTTTATTAATATTTTGGCCCTGCGGCACAGCTTCCCTAATTCCCTAGATTATAATAGTTCTTAAATCTTACATGTGGGTCCGATGTAATGGATCCTGGTTATTCCAATTCGGCCGTTGTAGTGGCCACTTAGTGTCTGCTTGAGGTCCCTGGGCATGTTGAGCATCCCAAATCCTCATACAAGTTCTTCTGATCATGTCTTTTTCTTCTGTTGTAAAAAACTGACTAATTATAGACTGTATCTCATCCCAAGTATAAAAATTAGGACCTAGGAATTGATCCAATCTCTCTGCTACTCCTAATGGGTCTTCAATTAGTTTACCCATTTCATTTTTCTTAAAATCTCTCAAGTCCCCTGAATTCAGAGGTACAGAAATGTACCCTATTGTTGGTTGAGGTCCTCCCATAGGCATTTCCCTTAAAGGGTATTGCACGGCATCTTTCTGGCTTCTAGTTCGTTGTCTGGGAGGAGTAGGGGTTTCAGTTAACTCAATTGTTGATGTGGAGCCAGAGCTTTCTTTTCCTCCTTTTTATTGCCTGTTTCCTTTAAGGGGAATAATGAGGCAGTTTGCTCTGGTGTTTTTATCCAAACTTCTGCATACTGACTTTCTTCTGGATTAAAGGGTCATTTATTATTGACCCAAATATTCAATTTTTGTCTGACCCAATCCTCTGAGGACCCAAAAGTTGGCCAGAACACATTCTTACTAATCTCTTTCCCCCCCCATATCCTTGTACAAAAGGGGGTTTCCTTGGGCAGCAAGCCCATGGCATCAGAGGACTTGCCCCCCCCTTGCTCCCATCTTCCGGAGTACCAACAGTCACACACACACTCGCTCCCCTTATTCCTGGCCCAGTCCCTCGCGGGATATGGGAACCGCAGTACTAAAGGGTCCGCACTTTGCTTGGGTTGGTGCCGAGCTGACGGCCCCCCTCTCAGTTGCTGTACTCCGGGAACACACAATCCTGCCCGAACGGTACCCCTGCAACCCTTGTGCAGTATACTCACGCGTCCTGCGTCTTCGTCCAGGCTCCGGGAACACACAATCCCGCCCGAACGGTACCCCTGCAACCCTTGTGCAGTATACTCACGCGTCCTGCGTCTTCGTCCGGACTTCTGTGCACAAAAATTTATGGGATTGACTGGTTTTCCACTTTGCTCAATATTCTGTTTTAGGTTCGTCGGTCAGGTTGAAGCAAATTCTCTTCCTTCTAGCAGGACCTCGGGTTAAGCCCGAGAGGCGCCTTCCCACAGAGTCAGAGACTGCTTTCCCTGATCCGAGTCACGGCACCAATTGTTATAAATTGAGAATGACTCAAAATCAAAGTGCCCAGATTACAAATTTATTCAATTAGGCAAGTAGAATATGAGCAAAGTTACAGCGCTGGACGACAGGGGAGTCACCGCTCCGCCAACTGCCGTGACAAGTCTCTTAATCAGCCTATATTTATACTATGTTGTCTGCGTTGTTCCGCCCTGCAAATTACATAAATCCATCCTTTCTGTGCATGTTCCTTCTTTTGGGTTAGGGTCTTCCTTCCCTTCTGGTGGTCGTTGAGGATGAAGTAAGCAGTCCTCCTCAGGTGTCCTCTGGTTAACCCGTCTCCAAATATGGACTTCTTTGGCTGGTTAATGTCTCGAATCCCGTATGTGGCATGTTTTCTCAAAATTAAAGCTTAGTCCTTGGACTATGACTGATTAATGTCCGAGTCCCATATGTGGCATGTTCTCTCTTATCTCAAAATTAAGGATGTATCTAAAGCTTAGTCCTTGGAATATGACTGATTAATGTCCTGAGTCCCACATGTGGCATGTTCTCTCTTATCTCAAAATTAAGGATGTACCTAAAGCTTAGTCCTTGAAATTTTTAGCAGTTAGCTAGCTTATTCTTTGCACATTACCATATATAGCATGACCTCTATAGTAAGGCATATTTCCTGATTTACAACAGCTGTATCTACACTACCGTTTGCTGCTAGGCATACTTAACACTCTATTAAAATGTTTCTTGATTAAACAATTACAATTACCTATTACAGGATAATCAAGGCATATATTTAAAGCACTGTAAAATTAAGTAATATGCAAAGTGGTCATTTCCTGCTACCATTGTACTTTTAATTTTCAGACCGTGGGGAAAAGGCATTTTGATTCCACAGGAAGAAACTGACTTTGGAAAGTCTCAGGGCTGATGTAACAAATTACTTCTAAGTTTTGGAAATAAGAAATCAATTTCTTGTCATTAATGGCTAAACACCTGCAATAGCTGAAGGGCTTCAGTGAATGAAGTATATGGTAGCTGCAGTGTAAGTGGAATATCAAGTCCCTGGTGAGTCTGTGATGTGGACAAGCTAGGTTTATGGCTACTACATACTGTATTAAATTAAAATCATGCAGCCTCTACTGCAAGCCACTGTAGTATCAGTGGAAACTTTCTTAAAGACTGAGTAGGTGTAGTGGTTTGGGTGTTTCCTGGCGGCCCCCCCCCCCCACTGTGGAAATCACCGAGACTACACTCATCCGGTTCTGGAAATTTGAATGAAGTTTATATTTACAGCTTAGCAGAATATACAAGTGTTAAAATTGAGCCAACAAAAACTTAGAGATAAGTTTAAGGAGTTTTATTTTGGCAAGCAAGGAGCAGCGCTGGGCGCAGGGGAGTTTAGCTCCGCAGCTGCGCACTGTACACATGGTGCTGCAGGATTTTTATTTCCCGCTCACATACATGTTCACAAAGCAGTTTAATACATAGTCAAACACTTCCCATGGAGTTTGTGGTTTTTCCTGGAACTGTTGCGCATGCCTGCTAATCCTCCTGGGGGTCTTTCTGGTGGTTGTGAGGCTGAAGTAACGAGTCTTCCTCAGGTGTCTTTGTGACTCAGCTTTTTGCGTCTTCACAGTCACCTGCTTTATGGTCTCTTATCTACCATGCTCATGGTGTTTTCTGTTATCGTTCATCCCTGGCCTTGCTCAGCTAGCTCTGGCACCCCCCTGTTTTGTTCATGTCCCCTATTCACAGGGGGCTATCTCTTCACAGCGCTTTCTGTTATCGCTTGTAGGTTCCAAGTCTCCAGCTTAGCTCCGACACACCCTGCTCTGCCATTCGCATAGTGACATATTTTCATTTTCTCATACTCTTATATTCTGCCTTGCCATTCTTTTATTGACACAGGTACCATTTTTCACAATCCCCCATTTTCTTTTTGATCATATTTACCTGTGTCAATGCTTCTGTCCTTCTAAGTACTCTTTCCACTTGACTTCGACTCTCTTCTTCCTCTTTCTTGAGGACATACATTTTTATGCCTGACCCTCCCCAGTCTCCCTGCATTTCTTGTGCTGGTGTCTGGCTCAAGCAAATAAAGCAAGAATCACATAAAATAAACCCCACTTGTTTCCACTAAGATTTTGATAACCGAAAGAAGGCTGGTTATATTAATCCAATAGCACAGACCCTCTTCCACTTTCCTGGCAATTCTGCATAGGCCCTCTTTCCACAAATCCTGGTGCTTGCCTTGCAGAATCATTCCTTTGAGGGTTTTTCCAAAAATCCTTTAGTCCAATTATCTCCATAAAAGGGTTACTGTTATTTTGTGAATGATAACACACAGTTTCATTACTACAATTCTTATTCCAATACCCCTTAGGGCTATGTGGCCACCAATGTGAGGCAGAACTACCGTTAGTTGTTAACAGGTTCCTACAACCTAATTCTCCTACCCTTTTTGGAATACATCTCCTTTTTGCTTAATACAACAATGCCCAATTACCTCATTGTTTAACATTCATCCTTCAGGACATGTGATTCTGTAACCTCAGTCCGGTTCCACTCAAGCAACTGGGCTGGGGTTAACAACTCTCCTTTCCACGGTCATTGTTCCATCATTTGGGTACCCCCTATTGCTAGGTTGTGGCCTACCCAAAAGCTGCGTCCCCCTAAAGAACAAATTTCTAATTGTTGCATATTATAACAAACTGCATTAATATGGGTGTGGGGGGTAAAGGCGACAAGAGTTTGTCTTCCATGCCTCACCGTTTGGTGGCATTTTAGGCAGGGACCTGTGGTCCCAGACTTGAGGAGGCCAAGCATTATTCCAGCCATTCCCCACACTTTTACCCCTCTGTCTCCTCCGTCTACTTGGTTGCTTTGAGCAACGGGGTATATCATCTTCTCGACAGCAAGAGTATTGTTCAAGGGACTTAAGAGGCTCTCCTCTCTGTGTGTCCTCTTGATTCTTGGGTTGCGCAGTACCTCCACACTCCTGCTCTTCTACCTGAGTATCCAGTTGATAATATTCCTATCAGTTAATTCCCCTTTCAATTTTACTTAAAACCCCAGTACCCTTGATGGGGGCAGTTACACCTACAATGGTGCCACCAATTTTCATTACAACTTACATATACATATATACATAAAGATCTTTCATGCTTGTCATATAAAAAAAAAAAAGATTGCACCCCTTTTTCTATACATGGGATCAGCGAGTTGGGGATGTCTTCTCCTTGGGAGGTGTGTGTCCACCTTTTCTCAGCCGTCTGGATGGCGATTTCTGTGATCAGTGAAACAAGAAATACCCTCCCCAACACAGAGTTAAAGAAGTTTCTTTTCAATTCCTTATTAATCAAGTTATTTCCGGTCATAGTCTGATGTATAACTATATTCCAGCTTTACTCATTTCTATACAGGCTTTTTTCTCTCTTTTCCCCATATCAGGGAAACTTACATACTTGGGTTATAACAACACTTTTTACTGGTACTACTTTATTTTACATTATAGCCTTTGTAGAGTGCAACATCTGATTGCTTCCATTAGTCCTTCTTTATCTTCGAACATTTGATCTGGGGATGATGTCGTACCGTGCTGAATCATAGAATCATCATAGAATCAACCAGGTTGGAAGAGACCTCCAAGATCATCCAGTCCAACCTAGCACCCAGCCCTATCCAGTCAACTAGACCATGGCACCAAGTGCCTCATCCAGTCTTTTCTTGACGACCCCCAGGGACGGTGCCTCCACCACCTCCCCGGGCAGCCCATTCCAATGGGAAATCACTCTCTCTGTGAAGAACTTCTTCCTAACATCCAGCCTATACCTACCCTGGCACAACTTGAGACTGTGTCCCCTTGTTCTATTGCTGGTTGCCTGGGAGAAGAGGCCACCCCCCACCTGGCTACAATGCCCCTTCAGGTAGTGAAGTGTAATGCCAAGAAAATAAAGTTTCTCCTCTACTCCTAAGTTTCTCTAAATGCCATTTGCAAGCCATACAGACTCCTTCCCTCAGGAGTCAATCTTTATGTTCCCATCAGTGTCTTGCACACAATCCACACCGTACATAGCACCATTCAAGCTCGGCTGCACAATGCTTACATGACTTTTGTTCCAATTCAAGTTAAATTTTGTTTTTATTTCCTCCCCTCCTTAACCATCTCTGTGGATTTCTATAAAGATCATCAAGATCTTCCAGACCCATGAATTCTTAATAGTTTCCTCAGGAGTGGTTTTAGTTTCCTTGACAGTCTGTCATAACTCATTCAGTCTTCCTTTTTAGTTTAATAGTTGTCCCCCCTGGTGTCAAAGTTACCTGCCATCTATAACTGGATTTACTCCTTTTGATCTGGCAGATATGGGTCCATCCCTTTTCTGTAGGCCTTACTGCTGTATCAGTGGTTAGTAAGACTTCAAAGGGTCCTTCCCATTGAGGGACTCGTGGTTCAGCTTTTCAAGTTTTTATCAGCACCTTTTCTCCCAGTTTAATGTCGTGCACTGGGAAACCCAGGGATGGTGTTTGAATTAAAGCACCAATATCTCTGAGCGCCTTTATTCTTTCTGCCAATGCTTTAACATATTCAGAGATGTTGCAGTCTCCAACTAGCTTTTCATCCATAGGCATCCCCTGAGTATATGGCATTCCAAACATCATCTCATTTCCCACTTTTCCTTCTAGAAGTTCAAATGCTCTATATAAAACATACAATTCACAAGCCTGAGCTGACCACCCAGGGCTCAGGGGTCCTGATTCCTTAACCTCTAAGTCCATTCCCACAATCTCATATCCTAATTTTTGTTGTCCTTCTATCACTCTTGAAGATCCACCTATAAATAATTTTTCCCCTTCTCTGAGCTCATAATCCTTTAAATCAGGCCTCACCTTCACCTCCAGTTCTGTCACTTTAAGATAATCATGCTCTAACTTTGAGCTGGGTTGCCCAAATAAAATTGAGCTGGGTTTTGGGCCCCTATAATGCCCAATTCTAATTGAAGGGAATCTATTGCCTCTTATTTAAGCATCCTGCTATCTGTTTACCACTTTTCCACTTTTTGTTGCATAATTTCCCTTACATTATGCAGGGTAAATACCTTGGGAGGGGAATTTAAAAGTTATCTTTCTAACCTCTTCTACTAACAAAGCTGTGGCCACTATAGACTGTACACAGGCAGGCCACCCTCTACTAACAGGGTCTAACCATTTGGAACAGTATGCTACTGGTTTCTTCCTTCCAGCCCAGCCCTGGACCCACACTCCATATGCCCTTTGGTTCACCCATTTACAGATAGGAGGAAAGGTTTCTAACCTTTTTTCTCCTTTCTTCAGCCAGTGCCCCAAGTATTTTACTTCCTGCTTTGCATACTGGAGTTTTCCTTTAGATACTTTGAGTCCATTCTGGACCAAACAGTTCAACAATTTAATTGTGTTTTCATTAACTATTGATTCATATTTCCCAACAAGCAATAAATCATCCTCATATTGCAATAATTTTATCTCTGGATTTAAATCTACCTTTTCCAATATCTTTTCCAGAGCTTATCCAAATAAGTTAGGTGACTCTGTGAACCCTTGGGGTAGCACAGTCCACCTCAGCTGCTGCTTCCTCCTGGTTTCTGGATCCTCCCATTCAAAAGCAAAATAATCTAAGGATGCTTTGTTTAATGGGCAGGCCCAAAATGCATCCTTCGAACCTATAGCACTATACCACTGGTGTTCCGGAGATAAGCAGCTCACCAGGGTATATGGATTAGGGACTACAGGGAACTTCATCTGTGTTCTCTGGTTCACTGCTCTCAGATCTTGTACAAGCCTGTATGCTCCATCTGGCTTCTTCACAGGTAAAATGGGGGTATTATGGGGAGCCATACAGGGTTCAGTAAGCCCTGTTTCAGGAGCCGGTCTATCACTGGCTCCAGTCCCTTCCCGAGAGGCTATAACAGGTCATTCAATTCTGTTCTTTTATCAGTTTAAATTTCTACATTTTCTAATATGGGGACCCCTCCCACCTCTGTTGTGGTTAAGGTTCTCTTTCCCTTCTCATTTCCCTTAGGAATGCTCTTAACAGTTGTTCTTTCTGCTCCTTTGTCAATTAAAAATTCCACTTCTTCCCTCTGGGGACCTACTAATGATTTTATCAAGGGCTCTCGATGTCCCAGGGTCCCCAGGAGGTAGAGCCCCTGGCACCTCTACTCTTCCTTGAATAATTTTTCATCCTGTGTCTTTTTGAGGCAATATTTAATAATAACACACAGGAGGTGAGGTTCTCTTTCTTTCAAACCCTGATTCTCCAGAGGCTCCTTGTGCCTTGTCCCTTTTAACTCTTTAGTTGTAGCTTGTACTTCCTAACTGCTGCTACAGAGATCTTAGACTTTGCTTTCTGTTTTTCTGCATCCCTTCGGGCACATCCCTTCTGGGCTTCTCTTAAAAGATCCTCTCAAAAGATCCTCCAGCCCCTGCCTTACCAGTCTTCTAGTTCCTCTAATTTCCTTCTAATGTCCCCCTCCCAGTATTGGCCACAAACTGTGTTCTCAAGAGGGCTGCTCCAGCAGGTGGAATTGGATCTGTGCCGGAGTACATCTGTAAACTTTTTCTTAATCTTTCTACCCAACCTGTGGGGGATTCTTTTTTGCCTTATTGATCCCCAGAGGCTTTGTTTATTTTCTGTCCTCTGGCGACTGCTTCCTTTACGGCCAGCACCGCGGCCAGAGCGGCGGGGGGGGGGGGGGCTGAAGCGGCTGTGGCAAGGGGGAAGGGGCAGGGTTAAAGCAGCCGCCACCAGAGGCGGGGCCTAGGTGTGTGCCGCGGCCAGAGCGGGGGGGCTTAAACAACCGCAGCACGGGGGAAGGGGGGGCTGAAGTGGACGCCGCCAGAGCCGGGGGGTCCGAGGCGGGCACCGCAGCAAAGAGGGTGAACTACATACAGGAGTGGTAGGTTGTCTAATAGCTCCCACTCCTCCTCTTTCTCCCTTCTGTCCCCTTCTTAACTTTTCTTTCTGCTGACTGCTTCCAGAGATCAGCGTATCCAGCCTCCTTCGGGCTGAACGGTTCCTTGCTGCTCAAACACTGCCAGGGCTTGACAAGCCCAGTCCCCAAAGGACCCAAACATACCAGTTCCTTTGGCCATATCACCATACAATAATAGACTAACTTCTCTTTTGTTTTATCTTCTCGGGACCCATGGTTATTCCAGTTTGTAATCCTTGTCCCTAACGGGCTCTCGGGGTAATGTCTGGTAATCTCATCTTTGAACTTTTGGGTCCCTTCCTCTCCTCCCGCCCCTTGGAAGCAGTTTGTCCCATGGCTGTCCAGTCGCCTTTGCACTCGCTTCGGTGTTTCACCGGCCAAGCCTCTCACGAGGGATTGGAACCGCGGCATTGAAAAACCTCCGCACTCGCTTCAGAACTGCGTTCCACCTCACTCACGCATTTTCAGACAGCCGAATCCCACCCGACCGAACGGAACACGCTTTATACTCACACTCCAAGGCTTCTTCGTTCGGATCTACACGCAGAGTTACGGGTCTCAACGTGTCTCTTGCTGGCGAACTCACAAATTCCTCAGTTCGCAGCCTAAGTGCAGTAGAAGGGTCTGCAAAAAAGGCAGAGGTGCACCTTTCCGTCGTAGGTTCTTAGTCTGCGGAGTTTTGGTGATCCTGGACAAGCCCCCAAATTGTTAAAATTGAGCCACCAAAAACTTAGAGATGAGTTTAAAGAGTTTTATTTTGGCAAGCAAGGAGCAGCGCTGGGCGCAGGGGAGTTTAGCTCCGCAGCTGCACACTGTACACACGCAGCTGCAGGATTTTTCTTTCCCGCTCACATACATATTCACAAAGCAGTTTAATTGTCAAGGTCCGGAGGAGCAGAGATTAACTGTATCTCCATCCGGAGGAGCAAGACCAGTTCTTACGGATTCTGTGTTGTGAAATTAAGGTGCAAACGAGACCATATATCACCATGAAACTATTTATTAAAGGATAAGGTTGGGCAAAACGGAGGGAGAGAGGGGAGAAGAGGGAGAGAGAGAAAGATCAGAACAGAGGGAGAGAGGGGAGAAGGGGGAGAGAAAAAGATAAAGAGAACGATGGAGAAGAGAAGAGGGAGCAGGGAAGGAAAAAGGCTGTGATCATATTACCCTCAGTCGCAGATGAAGAGGAGAGAGAGAGATGGGTGCATGGCCCAGGGATGATCTTCTGTGGAGTTTGTCAGAGTTTCTTCGGGTGGTGTGCAGATGTGGTGGTCTGGTGACGGTCTGCCCTCGGTGGTCCGGTGAGAGGTGCCACTGGTGGTCCACTGGAGATGCCACTCATGGTCTGGTGGGAATGCCATGCTTGGTATGGTGGGAATGCCACTGGTGGTCCACTGGGAATACCACCCACTTTCGTCTGGTGGGAATGCCACACTTTGGCAGGCATTTCTCCTGCCTTTTTATACAGTTCTCTGCTCAGTGTCCAGCTGCAGCCCCCCAGGGCATCTTCCTGTGCATTCTCATGCATTCGCAGGGGTCCGGCGTCACCGGGGGGATGGCCTCCACCCTCTCTCGGCTACACCTGTCCACACCCTGCATACACATCCCTTGGGGGTAGCTGAGATAAGATGTAGGCTTCCTGGGCAGTCCAGCCAGGGTGAGGTCCAGGAGTTTCAAAGGTATTGTCTGCTGATATGCATCCCTGAGCTTTGGGCCAAGCCCCTGAGTCTGAGTCCCAGAAGTAACAAGATTAAGGAGAGATGATGCAATCTTCTTTATCTTTGTTGATTAAGGAGGGGCGATGCAATCTTTATCTTCGTTGATAGGGTTTAGACTCTCACATTAATACATAGTCAAACACTTCCCATGGAGTTTGTGTTTTTTCCTGGAACTGTTGCGCATGGGTGCTAATCCTCCTGGGGGGTCTTTCTGGTGGTCGTGAGGCTGAAGTAATGAGTCTTCCTCAGGTGTCTTTGTGACTCAGCTTTTTGCGTCTTCACAGTCGCCTGCTTTATGGTCTCTTATCTACCATGCTCATGGTGTTTTCTGTTATCGTTCATCCCTAGCCTTGCTCAGCTAGCTCTGGCACACCCCTGCTGAGACTGCACGGCATCCTTCTCCTGCACCTGAGATCCTGCCTGCTAAGAATGCCTGGACAGAGCATCCAGAAGAACCCAGCAGCACAAAGGCAGAGATTGCATCCGTTGCTAGGAGAACAAGGTCAGAGAGTCATTTCCCCAGAAGCCAGGAAGAATCTCCTTTCCCCAGAAGCTGGGAAGGTTCCAGCCTCAAAGTCCATGGGCAAAATTCCTCTGAAGTTTGGACACTAGTAATAGGCTGGGACATAGCCCCGGAGGGTGACTATTGATTAATAAGAATTGTAAGTAAATGCTGTAATGCCTCTGTAATAATCCGTTGTCTCTGCCATAGAGCAGAAAGAGTTTTCAGCCCATTCTGATAGGGCAAATAGTATGTAGACCCCAAATGGTATTTGGCGTGGGGAAAAATCCTCTCTCTGTTTATAGTTTGACCTGTTTGCTAGTTATTGATAAGTTGCTGTAGATATTTATCCTAGAATGTTTTCATAACTGTGTAGAGTCCTTTTAATATTAATATACAGTGGTTGGGGGTGGCGAGAGTTCAGAATATTGAGTTTAATAAATATATATTTTTATAGAACATTATCGCACACCAATTAATTTCTCCCCTCCACCAAAATCAGCGTAGGCGGCAGAATACCCTTCCATGACAATCCTGCCTCTGCACCTGAGATCCTGCCTTCATATCCCTGGAGAGAGCATCCAGAAGAAACCAACAGCACAAGGTCAGAGACTATTTCCCCTGAATCTGGGAGGATTCCAGCCTCAAAGTCCACGGGCAAAGCTCCCCTGAAGAATTTGACACTAGTAATAGGCTGTGATGTAGCCCCAGAG
Organism: Pogoniulus pusillus; assembly: GCF_015220805.1. Classification (NCBI taxonomy): domain Eukaryota; kingdom Metazoa; phylum Chordata; class Aves; order Piciformes; family Lybiidae; genus Pogoniulus; species Pogoniulus pusillus. The sequence goes on along the minus strand of NC_087270.1, from coordinate 1,006,994 downwards.
GGTAGCTGATAATTTATCAAAACTTATGAGTAAATGTTTTGATGCCTCTGTAACATTTATTGCCTCTGCCATAGAGCAGAAAGAGTTTTCAGTGCACTCTGCTGGGCGAATAGTATATAGACCACAAACAGCATTAAGCCGCGGGGAAAAATCCTCTCTCTGTTTATAGTTTGAACTGTTTGCTAGTTATTAACAAGTTACTGTAGCTATTAATCCTAGAATGTTTCCATGACCGTGTAGAATCCTTTTGGTATTAATATACAGTGGTTGGGGGTGGCGAGAGTTCAGAATATTGAGTTTAATAAATATGTATTTTTATAGAATATTACCCCAATTAATTTCTCCCCTCCGCCAAAATCGGCGTAGGCAGCAGAATACCCCTCTGCAACACCCTCCCAGAAACCTGAGTCCCCAGGAGGGGCTCCCAACCACCCTTCCATCTTCTCCCACCTCTCTCAACCTTTACTCCAGTTCCAAAGAAGAATGGAGGTTTGGCCAAGGGGTTAGGAAGCAAAGTGGATTAATCAGAGAAACATCAGAGAAGCTAGAGAGAGAAAAAAAATGCATCTCCGAGCTCCCCAGCAGAAGAAGCAGTGTCTTATCTATGTTTGGATTCTTGTTTTTATACCTCTCAGCAAGCCTATGAGTGAAGTAGACATCATTCTATTTCCCTTTCACAGCCTGAATCTAATCCTTCTCACGAAAACATTCTAACTAGCTTCAAACTAGCACAGTAGGGTAAGTCAATAGTGCTGTTTGTTAGCAGGTGGTAGCAGACACACAAATATTACCAGTTCTATTGTGTGATATAGGTTACTTTTCATTTCTTTTCAAGGGAGAATGAATAAAGTGTGAACCAAATAATTGTAATGGTCCTTTTCAGCAACATTCTGAGATACAGGTTTGCTTTTGTTCTAAGCATGGTTAGTTTTTGTCTTAAGGAGCTGAGGTGCTCCGCAATATAAGATCTATATTTAAAGTACCTGTGAAAAATTCTATCTTCCAACCCAAACCATTCTGTGATTCTATTTCTGCTGTCCTTGTGCTGACCAACCTATGTCCTACACATTTTTTCCACATTTGATATGTGGAATGTTCTATTTTGCGTAGTGTATCCCATGGTAAACCAGATTTTATTTATGAGGGATGGTATTGTCTTCACAGTATCACAGTATCACAGTGTCACCAAGGTTGGAAGAGACCTCATAGATCATCAAGTCCAACCCTTTACCACGGAGCTCAAGTGCCATGTCCAATCCTGCCTTGAACAGCTCCAGGGACAGCGATTCCACCATCTCCCCAGGCAGCCCATTCCAGTAGCCAATGACTCTCTCAGTGAAGAACTTTCTCCTCTCTAAATTTCCCCTGGCATAGCTTGAGGCTGTGTCCTCTTGTTCTGGCACTGGCCACCTGAGAGAAGAGAGCAACCTCCTCCTGGCCACAACCTCCCCTCAGGTAGTTGTAGACAGCAATAAGGTCTCCCCTGAGCCTCCTCTTTTCCAGGCTAAACAATCGCAGCTCCCTCGGCCTCTCCTCGTAGGGCTGTGCTCAAGGCCTCTCCCCAGCCTCGTCACCCTTCTCTGGACACGCTCAAGCATCTCAATGTCCCTCCTAAACTGGGGGGCCCAGAACTGAACACAGTACTCAAGGTGTGGTCTAACCAGTGCAGAGTACAGGGGTAGAATGACCTCCCTGCTCCTGCTGACCACACCATTCCTGATGCAGGCCAGTATGCCACTTGCTCTCTTGGCCACCTGGGCACACTGTTGGCTCATGTTCAGGTGGGTATCAGTCAGCACCCCCAGATCCCTCTCTGTCTGGCTGCTCTCCAGCCACTCTGTCCTGGGTTTGGACTGATCCCTCCCCTGGGAAGAAAATTCACAACACAAACCCCCTTTTTTTGAAAGTCAGGGAAAGATGAAATTGTATTTTCTTATAGTATAACAATGTAAAGAGAGATAATAACTAGAGAAGGAAAGAAGGGAAAAAAAAGGAAAAAAAAATACAATAACCTTAAGGGAGATGGGGGAGGGATCAAGCGGCGGCGAAGCAGCAAAGCAGCAGTAGCCAAAACAGCAGCCGGGGGACGACAGGCGAAGCTGCAGCAGCAGAAGCTAGCGGGAGAAAAAGGGGAGAACAAACTGTGCTTCTAGACATTAAGTTCTTGATGCTCCAATGAAATTATATTAATTTATCTATTGTTGTCATTATGTGGCCTATCCCTGGAATGTTCATCTCTCCCCTATGTCTGAGCTAGAGGATCAACTCAAATGGCCACAATCCACCCCTTTAATATAATTTACCATCGCAGCATCAAGTCATTCTATGTAACTAGGGATAACATCAGTATCGTAGATGGTCATTTTCCAGGCTTCCAGCATCTTTCTCAATTTTCGGTCATTCATCTTCTCATTTCCGTCTGTCTCAGGCCTTGGCTAGCTCAATTTTTTTTTTTTTCCTAGAACAGTCAGATGTTTTCTTCAATGAGTGCAACAGAGCAGGACTCTTGGCACTCTCAGGGGTCATGCTCATGGATAGTGGGCTCTTCATGGCTTTTGGGCACCACAATCATCTGCAAAAGAACTCATAAGAACATCTCTACATTCTTTCTGCCAATGTCAGATTCTTTTGTGGCACACATTGTATTTCACCATTCTTCTGCATAACCCAATATGTATGACCAGGTCCTTCAGCAGAAACCACCCCTCGGACAGGTGTAGCCTCCCCCGAAGGGGAGAATACCCAAACAGACTTGCCCAACAAATTCTTTTCACGAATGACAGGAACCTGTCACCTTCTACCTTTTGTAAGACCTCTGAATGAGCTGGGCTAGCTTGGTTGGTGGAACCTCTACTATTCACTACCCAAGTGGCTTGGGCTAGATGTTTCTCCCAGTTCTTTAAGGTTCCTCCCCCCTTTGCCTTTAAAGTTGTTTTCAGCAAGCCATTGTAGCGTTCAATTTTGCCTGAGGTGGGTGCATAGTAGGGGATGTGATAGATCCACTCAATGCCGTGCTCTTTGGCCCAAGATTTTATGAGATTGTTTTTAAAGTGGGTACCATTATCTGATTCAATTCTTTCTGGAGTGCCATGTCGCCACAGGATTTGTCTTTCCAAGCCCAAATGGTGTTACGTGCAGTAGCATGGGAAACTGGATAGATTTCCAACCATCCGGTACTTGCTTCTACCATGGTCAGCACATGTTGCTTTCCAGTCTGAGAACAAGGTAGAGTGATGTAATCAATCTGCCACGCTTCGCCGTATTTGTACTTTGCCCATCGCTCACCATACCACAAGGGCTTCAGACGCTTGGCTTGTTTAATAGCAGCACAAACATCACAGTCATGTATAACTTGTGTTATAGCGTCCATGGAGATGTTGATTGCTCTATCCCGTGCCCATTGGTAGGTAGCATCTCTGCCTTGATGTCCTGAGGAATCATGGGCCCACCGGGCTAAGAACAGTTCACCTCGGTGTTCCCAATCTAAATCCAGATCACAATTCACATCGGTTTGAAACACCTCGGCAGCCAAATCTGCCTGATGGTTGTGCTGATGTTCCTCAGTAGCTTTACTCTTGGGCATGTGAGCGTCTATGTGTCGTACTCTTACAGGGATTTTCACTAGATGGGTAGCAATGTCCTGCCATAAGTCAGCAGCCCAAATTGGCTTTCCTTTCCGTTGCCAGTTATTTCTTTTCCAGTCCTTTAGCCAACCCCATAAGGCATTAGCCACCATCCACGAATCAGTATAGAGGTAAAGCATGGGCCAATTCTCACGTTCAGCCACATCAAGAGCAAGTTGGATAGCTTTTACCTCTGCAAACTGGCTCGACTCACCTTCTCCAGCTTTTGCTTCAGCCACTGCTCATATAGGGTTCCAAACTCCAGCTCTCCATTTTCTCTTGTTTCCAACAAGGAGACAGGAACCATCAGTAAATAGAGCATAGTTCCTTTCTTCTTCAGACAAATCACTGTAAGGAGGAGCTTCCTCAGCCCAACTTACACGCTCCTCTGGAGGATTTATACAGTTTGTGCCTTCCGGCCAGTTGGTGATCATCTCCACTATGCCAGGTCGTTCAAGGCTCCCCATGCGTGCTCGCTGTGTTATGAGAGCCATCCACTTAGACCAGGTAGCATCGGTTGCGTGATGTGGTGATGACCCCTTTCCCTTAAACATCCAGGTCAAAACTGGTAATCTGGGAGCCAAAAGAAACTGAGAGTCTGTCCCTATTACTTCTGAAGCAGCTTTCAGACCTTCATAAGCAGTAAGGATCTCTTTCTCCATTGGTGTATAGTTTACTTCTGACCCTCTATATCCTCTACTCCAGAAACCAAGTGGTTGGCCATGTGTTTCTCCTGGGGCTCTCTGCCATAGGCACCAGGTTGGACCATTATCACTCGCAGCCATATACAGAATGTTCTTAATGTCTGGACCAGTTCGAACAGGCCCCAAACCCATTGCATGAACTACTTCCTGGTTTATCTGATCAAAGGCTGCTTGTTGTTCAGATCCCCACTGAAAGTTGTTTCTCTTTCGAGTTATATCATATAAAAGTTTTACAATTTGGCTGTACCCAGGGATGTGCAGCCTCCAAAATCCAACTGTTCCTAAGAAAGACAATGTGTCCTTCTTATTTGTGGGATTTGCCATGGCAGAAACTTTATTTATCACATCCATTGGAATGTGGCGGCGACCATCTTGCCAACGAGTTCCCAGGAACTGAATCTCTCTAGCAGGTCCTTTCACCTTGTCTCGCTTTATGGCAAAACCTGCCTTCAGCAGAATGTAAATTATTTTGTTACCTTTCTCAACAACTTCTTGTGCCATGTTCCCCCAGACAATGATGTCATCAATGAACTGCAGGTGCTCTGGAGCTCCACCTTTCTCCAATGCATCATGGATCACTGCATGACAGATCGTTGAGCTGTGCTTCCACCCCTGGGGCAAACGGTTAAATGTATACTGAATCCCCCTCCAAGTGAAAGCAAATTGAGGCTTGCATTCCTCTGCTATTGGAATAGAAAAGAAAGCATTAGCAACATCTATGGTTGCATACCATTTGGCCTCCTTGGATTCCAGCTCATACTGGAGTTCTAACATGTCTGGCACAGCAGAACTCATGGGCGGAGTCACTTCATTTAGGCCGTGGAAATCAACTGTCAGTTGCCATTCTCCATTTGCCTTTCGCACAGGCCATATGGGACTATTGAAAGGTGAATGGGTCTTTTTAATGACTTCTTGGCGCTCCAGATGACGAATCAGATCATGTATGGGCACCAAAGAGTCACGGTTTGTTCTATATTGCCTGTGGTGTACAATTTGGGTAGCAACTGGCAACTTCACATCCTCTACATTATGCTGCCCAACAACTGCAGACTCATCTGAGAGCTCAGGCCTAGCAGACAACTTCAGTTTGTCTCCAACAGCTTCTACAGTTGCTATTCCAAAGGTCCACTTAACACCCTTGGGATCCTTAAAACGCCCTTCTCTCAGAAAGTCAATTCCCAAGATGCAAGGTGCATTTGGACCCGTTACAATGGCATGCCTTCACCAATCACTCCCAGTCAAACTCACCTCTGCCTCTAACCTTGTCAATTCTTGAGAGCCTCCTGTAATTCCAGAAATAGTAATAGACTCCATTCCTTTACAGGTTGAAGGCATCAATGTGCATTGTGCACCCGTGTCCACTAGAGCCCTGTATTTCTGAATTTTCAAGGTACCAGGCCATTTAACATATACATTCCAATATATCCTATTGTCTTTCTGGTCCCTGGCCTCCACCTGGTAAGAGGCAGGGCCCCCCTAATGTTGGCCATTACAATTGCAATTGGCACAGTGTTTAGTGGCGTTAGTTGAATCATCGCCAGAACCATCTGAGTCATGTGGGGAAAGTGAGGCAACTACTCTTTTAGGCTTCTCACTCTGTAACTCTCTCACTCTTTTTAGGAGAAGTGAGGTAGGTTTTCCATCCCATTTATCCATGTTTTTACCAAACTGGTCACGTAGGATTAACCAAAGAGACCCACGTGACTGTTGTCCTTTTTTTAGTGAGTTAGGTTGAATTGGTCTTCTAGGAGGATGCCTATCCCTGATGGCCGAGACATGTACCCACTCTGAGGGTGAAGAAGAAAGTTCACTGTCCTTTGCCAGCTGGGATAGGGAGGTTTTAAATTCCTCCTTGAGTTGTTTCATGCTATCTTTAATCTCTTCAGTCATAGTATTTATGGCTGACACCATAGCATTAACTGTAAGGCTATCCTCCATTTGCCTCATTTGATCAGCGAATTCACCCACAGTCATAGAAGTTGTTGCATCATCTTTCCCCACCATTTTACTTGCCAATGTATGGGCATAATTAGAGGGGGCGAGCTGAATAAGTTTCTTTAGGAGAGCTCGGCTCATTGGTATCTCCTCAGGGTCCTCCGTTGTATAATCTCCATAGATTAGCTCTCTTATGGCCATCTCTCGCAAGCACTGAACCCCCTGTTCAATTGTATTCCAGCGTAAGGGTCTCCAGGGTAAATCATCCCTGTTGGGGTACCGCAGTACCACAGCTGTCAATACGCGTGACCAGAGGTTAGAATTGCCACCGAGATGTCCTAAGTGCTTATCTATGCTATTGTCTCTTGAGAAAACTCCCAACTGCCTTACTGTCTGAGGGTGTATTTCTATGGTGTCCATGCCTCCATGCCAGCATCTGTTCAGCCAACTCATCAGCAGTTCTCGCTCTTTTCGGGCATAGTCTTGCCTAATATGCCTGACTTCCTCCCTTGGCAACGGGGCTCTCTCCTCATCATCACTATCATCACTATCATCCCTCTCCTGAATATGTTTTTCCTTTGCTTTAGCCTTTCCACTCCTTGTGCCCACAAGGGTACTAGCCTTCACATCAGCCGATGTACCTTCTCCTGGATCCTCTTCCCTTTGCTCACCCTGCTCTGATTTATCCCCATCGTCATCTGAGCTATCTCGACCCCCACGGCTAGCTGCCATTTTTCTCCTTGTTTTAACTGGGGCAAGGGAGACCTTATCTAAGGTAAACTGTGTTTTACTCTTTGAGGTGGATTTTACCGAATCATCTGAATTTTGTTTGTCTGCCTGGCTCTGTTCCTCACGTGGTAGTGGGGCTGAGGCTGAGGCAGAAGGACCCTTCCCCACAGCAGCAACAGCAGCCGGCTCAGCAGAGACAAGCGGGGCTAAGGCAGGAGCAGTGGCATTAGCAGGCTCGATGGCATTAGTGGGTTTGCCTTCCAAGGACCTCAGATCAAAACGTTCGAGCTGCAGTTCCTCAACGTTGTCTGTCCGAGGAACTTTGCTATAGCCCACACTGTCTGCAGCCAGATCCAGTGCCACCGCAGCAGCCCTTTGTGACTGCACTTCTGCAGGGGTTCCATCGCTTCTACCTTTACTTTCCTCCATTCTATTAGATATGAATGGAAACCAGATAGTTTCCTGCCTCCATGCTTCAGGGTCAGAGGGGTATGGGCCATGTCCAACCATTTTTCCTCCTCTCAAAGGCTCCAAGGCAGGACGTTTTACTGCCCTGCGAGCAGTCCGTCTGCCTGGTGCTGTGGCCCTCCCTCCCCCGCTTCGGTCGCAGACTGTTTCTTTAACCCTGAGCTCCCTGCTATTGCCTCTGGAGAAGGTAAAAACCTCACTTACAGCCTGTTTGTTCCTGCATCTCTCTCGTCTCCACACTACAACCAGACCTACAATAGCAGCCAAAAACATCAAGTTCACACATATTAGGCAGGCTACTGGGTAGCTCATCTCTTCCAAATAACTCCAAGTCTCTGACACCAATGTCACATACAGCACACCCTCAATGACATTCCTAAACCCTAAAACATCCCTAACAACATCTCCAAACTTCCTTAGCACAGCTTTTACCGAGTCCCAGACCATCTTAATGAAGAATGAACACACCTGGTAGTGCACCATAGCTGTAAAACACTGCTGAACCAATAGAGTCAGAATTGAGGCAATAATAGGCCAGAATATATCAAACAACTTCATTTTCCCCTGATGTTCTTATTCTGATTATCAATCAAAAGGGGGAAAGAAAAAAAAAAAACAACAAGTCAAGATCGTGCCCCACGTTAAGGTGCCAAAAAATTCTGTCCCGGGTTTGCGCTGATCCCTCCCCTGGGAAGAAAATTCACAACACAAACTCCCTTTTTTTGAAAGTCAGGGAAAGATGAAATTGTATTTTCTTACAGTATAAGTATAACAATGTAAAGAGAGATAATAACTAGAGAAGGAAAGAAGGGAAAAAAAAGGAAAAAAAAATACAATAACCTTAAGGGAGATGGGGGAGGGATCAAGCGGCGGCGAAGCAGCAAAGCAGCAGTAGCCAAAACAGCAGCCGGGGGACGACAGGCGAAGCTGCAGCAGCAGAAGCTAGCGGGAGAAAAAGGGGAGAACAAACTGTGCTTCTAGACATTAAGTTCTTGATGCTCTGTTGGAGGACGGAGACTGGTGCATCGAGAGATTGGGGCACTGAGAGTCGACTCTGTGGCTTCTGCGCAGCAGTGCGATTTATTAGGGCGATGCAGCGACCTTTATAGCCCCCAAAGGGGGTGTAGACAACTAACTTAGCTCAAGATTGGTACAAGTGGAAGGTACAGATTGGCTCCAGGTTAAGTGTAAGGCAGAGATAGGTTAACTTACAGTAAACACCTTAAGGATCCCACCCAGGGGGGATGGCCAGAGTCAGCCCCCTGGGCCATGCCCACCCCAGGGGCTGGCAGATTCCACCCCCTGACAGCTGTGCGTGAGTTGCTCATAGTCGCCGGCTCAGGCCCCTGGGAGCCTCAAGGCTCCAAGGACACTTCTCATCACAGGGTCTGATGTTTACCTTTCATGCTCCGCTGCGGGAGAAAGCTTCCCACAATACCCCCTTCTTTTCTTTGAGCAACCCACGTTGATTTTAAACGAGCTGTGCTCGTTGGGAGCGCAGGTCAATGGTACTAAAGTAAAGAGAATACATTTGTTAAGAATTTTGCTAGTGACAACAATCTGGCAAACCAGCCACCCAAGCTTAGCTAATGATCCCAAAAGCCATTTCTGCAAGCGACAGTGAGTTAAATGTTCAAAAACCCAAAAGTCCAGACGAACATCACAGCTTCTGGAGAGTGCAAGTCTGCCACGTCTTCATTAGCTCACCGTGGTAGCCGATGTTGTGGGCGAGTGAATTGTCCAGTATCTCTCCCATAGCTTTAAGTTCACTTCATACTTCTCAGAGATCTTGATGTTCCCAGTGCAGTCCTCGGCTATGAGCTGCGTCTGACTATTGTGCTTAAGAACTACCAACCCCCAAATACAATACAAGAGTGCGTCTTAGATGTTGCTTTCAGGCTACTCTGCTTAGGCCTTTTCCCACAGCTCTCGATTCACTTCAGGAATTTGGGGCAGTGTTTTTTCATCCCTTGCAGGGCCCTTGCAAGAGATAAAGAAATCACTTTGCCATCTTATGCCAATTTTAAGTGGGCTTTGGCCTTGTGCTAGTTTGAAGCAAGCTAGAATGTTTTGGTAACAGAACTAGATAACGGGCAGTGAAATGAAAAACAATTGTGTCTACTTCTCTCACAGTCACGCTGAGAACTCTGGGAAGAAGAAGAAAACATTCTCCATTTTGTTTCTCTCTCTTGCTTTTGCCTTAGACCTGGTCACATCTCATTAACCCTGCTCCTACTAACCTTGCTCCCTAACCTCTTGGCTGCACCTCTATTCTTCCTGAGAACTGGGGTAAGGTTGAGAGGGGCCGGGGGGAGGTGTTGGGGTGGTTTTGAGAGCCCCTCCTGGGGACTCAGGTTTCTGGGAGGGGAGTTGTGCTTTTTGTATTGTTTATCCATTGTATATTTCTGTATATAATTGTATATAACTGTATATATTGTAAATAGCTGCTTGTAAATTCTGCTAGCTGTAAATAAATTGCTTCATCTATATTCCCAGAGGCCGTCTGAGTTAGCTGGGGCAAATTCAAAAGTGTGGGGGGGCGGGGTAACCCCCAAACCATCACATTTTTTAATTGGCGCCCAACGTGGGGCTAGATATTTCAGTGAGTGGAAATCAGCTCTGGGAATTAAGATGAAGCTAATCAAGCAGCTATTGTACTTGGTGGGGATTGCTGTGTGGCCTGTTTTCTGGTTTTTTGTGTACAACTGGATCAAAGATCAAATTGGTTATTTCTTACTTCATGTAGTTTTTAAGAAGGCTAAAGTTAAGCTTTCAAACATGTTCTGGAGCTGGGGTGATTTTATTCTTGGTTATGCTGGTTTTAATATCTCTGAGAATATTACCAAGGACATTACAGGAGCTCTGGTCAATAATGTGACAATCAATGGAAATTCTGCTTTAAATATGGCTCTAATGAGAGTTATTCAGCCTAAGACAGGAATTCCAACTGTTTGCCTAGGTACATGCTCGTGTAAAACTGTTTTTCTTCTCACAATTTTTAATATTTGCCTCATGATTTTAATATTCATATTAATTTTGGCATTATTGGTGAAAAATTCAAAACCAGTTTCTGTAAGAGCTAGGAAAAATTCTGTGTCTCAGAAGCAGTCTCTTTCACAGCAAAACAAGGGAACACAGTCATCGGCTTTCCCCTTGCCAGCCTCTGCCCCTCCTTCTCCAAGTGCTGGGAACACAGCCAGTGTTCCTGCCAATAACGTAAACAATGATAAGGATAACCAAAACAAGCCGCAGAGTTTAGCAGGAGCCTCAGGAGCACAGGCAAATACCCAAAATCAGAATGTTCCTTGCAACAATCAAAACACGTCAGGGTTGGCAGGCATCCCAGGAGGACAGGCAAACAATCCCACTAATGCTAATGCTAATGCTGGTAACACTAGCCCAGTCAGTCCAAATCCTAAAGACACCAGCTCAGCCAATTCGAACCCCCAGCCAGCAGACCAGAACCAAAATCCTCCTGTTAAAAGCAAGGCAGATTTGAACTCACAAGCTCCAAGTCAGACCCCTAAGGATACAAATGCTCCAAGTCAGACCTCCAATAATTCAAATGCTCCAGGTCAGACCCCTAAAGATTCAAATCCTCCAGCAGACACATCCAAGTCTGTTGCTGCTCAGGCCCTTCTGGCACCTGCTAAGGCAAAAGCTAAGATGAAGAGTGGTTCGCAGGAGGATGTAAGAGATGGGACCTCTGGTGATCAGCAGCAAGAAGAGGAGGATGAGATAGTTAGTCTGCGAGACCTTGTAGATGTGCTGAGACAACAATACTCAAGTGAGAGGAGTGCTGTGAGGTTAGCTGCCAAGAGAGAGGATGGTTCCAATGAGTTTAGGAATGCTATGAGGAAGATTGTGTTAGGCCCGGCACCACCAGAACAACAGGAAGAAGAGGAGGAAGATGACATCCAAGGCTCCAAGGATCCACTCAGAGAGGTCAGGGAAGTTAGGAAGGAATACACAAGAGAATCAGGTGAGCCAATCCTAAGCTGGCTAGTGAGATGCCGTGGTATTGGTGCTAATGCCCTGCAGGTAGGAGACAAGTCTGCCAAGCAGCTGGGACCACTCACTAAGGAGAGTGGAGTGGACAAACACCTAGCAAGTCCTCTTGGTAGGGTTAGCTTGTGGACACGCCTTCTATTGGCTGTGGCTATGAGATATCCTTCCCGAGATGATTTGCCATGGGCTGCCAAGAAGTGGAACACCATTGAGCAGGGAATTAAGCTTCTGAAGGAGTTTGCTGTGAAGGAAGTGCTTTATGGAGATCATGGTACTCATGAGCCTGACGATATTCCTTTGGGAACAGGTCTCATGAAGAAGCTGATTAAGCTTGCTCCTTCATCCTATGCTAACATCTTGGCCAGTAAGTTTCTAGCAAGGAGTGATAATGGAAGATCTTTCACTGTTGGTGAATTCACTGACCAGCTCAGGCAGATTGAGGACAGCTTGTCACATTCTGGTATAATCTGTGCCATAAAGACTATGACTACAGAGCTTAAAGATGGTATAAGAGATGGCATTAAGGAGAGCATGAAAGAACTGAAGGAGGATCTCAAAAACATTACCAATCTGGTAAAGGATACCATTCCTGCATCATCTGAATGGGTGCATGTTTCTGCAGTGAGGAACAGACGCCCACCTCCTGCAAGGCAATTCCAGCCTAGGAGGAGACAAATTCCACCTAGACAGCAGCAATCACGTGCGTCACTGTGGATACTTCTGCGTGACACATACGGTGAGAACATGAACAAATGGGATGGTAAACCTACTTCAGCTCTTTCAAAGAGGGTCAGGGATCTGCAGAGTGGCAGAAACAGAGGCAGCAATGCCAGGAAAGTAGCTGTCACTTCTTCAGCTCCCGAGAGCAACTGCAATTGTTCCAACAGTTGCAGTTCCTCTCACAACAACACCAATCACTGTGTACACCCTACATGCCATGTTCAGCATTAGGGGTGCCCTGCCTCCAGCCAGGAGGAGGAAAGGGATAGTGGAGAGAACCGAATCTATTGGAATGTGTTCATTAGGTGGCCTGGCAGTTCAAGAGTTCGGAAATACAGGGCTTTAGTTGACACAGGTGCTCAGTGTACTTTATTGCCATCTAATTGTAAAGGGACAGAGTCCATTTCTATCTTTGGAATCACTGGTGGATCTCAAGAGTTAACTAAGATACAGGCTGAGATCAGTTTAACTGGTAAAGAGTGGAAGACACATACTATTGTAACTGGTCCTGATGCGCCTTGCATTTTGGGAATTGACTTTTTGAGACAAGGTTGTTTCAAAGATCCTAAGGGTCACAAATGGGCTTTTGGAATAGCATCTGTAGAGATTGAGGATGATAAATTGAAATTGTCCATTAGACCTGAACTTTCTGATGAATCTGCAGTTGTGGGACATCATGACATAGAGGACCTGGAAGTGCCAATTGCAACTCAAACTGTTCATCATAGGCAGTACAGAACTAACCGTGACTCTTTGTTGCCCATTCATCAGCTGATTCGTCAATTGGAGAGTCAGGCTGTCATCGAGAAAGCTCATTCACCTTTCAACAGTCCCATCTGGCCTGTGCGCAAACCTACGGGCGACTGGAGACTGACAGTTGACTTTCGTGCCCTCAACGAGGTGACGCCACCCATGAGCGCAGCTGTGCCAGACATGCTGGAGCTCCAGTACGAGCTGGAATCGAAGGAGGCTAAGTGGTATGCAACTATAGACATTGCTAATGCTTTCTTCTCTATTCCCATAGCAAAGGAGTGCAGGCCTCAGTTTGCATTCACCTGGAGAGGAATCCAGTACCAGTTCAATCGTTTGCCTCAGGGGTGGAAACACAGCTCAACCATCTGTCACTCAGTCATCCACAATGCACTGGAGAAAGGTAAAGCTCCAGAGCACATCCAGTACATCGACGACATCATTGTGTGGGGCCAAACTGCTGAGGAAGTCTTCGAGAAAGGTAACAAAATCATTGACATTCTGTTGCAAGCAGGTTTTGCCATTAAGAGAGACAAGGTCAAAGGACCTGCCAAAGAAATTCAGTTTCTGGGAGTGCGGTGGCAGGATGGTCGCCGTTACATTCCTCAGGATGTGATCAACAAAGTCTCTACCATGGCAGTTCCCACCAGTAAGAAGGACACACTTTCTTTTCTTGGTGTGGTGGGATTTTGGAGACTACACATCCCTGGTTTCAGTCAGATTGTCAAACCTCTGCATGATGTGACTCGTAAGAGAAACAATTTCGAGTGGGGACCTGAACAACAAGCAGCCTTTGATCAAATCAAACAAGAAGTAGTCCATGCAGTGGGCTTGGGACCTGTGAGATCTGGTCCGGACATTAAAAACATTCTGTACACAGCTGCCAGTGACAATGGTCCAACTTGGAGCCTCTGGCAGAGAGCTCCAAATGAGACACGTGGTCGTCCACTTGGTTTCTGGGGACGTTGTTACAGAGGTTCAGAGACTAATTACACTGCAACAGAGAAAGAGATTCTAGCAGCCTATGAGGGAGTGAAAGCAGCTTCTGAAGTGATTGGAACTGAGTCACAATTGCTTTTAGCTCCTAGACTGCCAGTTCTTAACTGGATGTTCAAAGGCAAAGGTTCATCACCTCATCATGCCACAGATGCAACCTGGTCTAAATGGATGGCTTTGATAACCCAACGAGCACGAATGGGTAATCTTGACCGACCTGGTCTGGTGGAGGTGATCACCAACTGGCCGGAAGGCACAAACTGTTCCAAACCTCCAGAGGAGAAAATAACTCGTGCTGAGGAAGCTCCTCCCTATGGTGATCTCTCTGATCAGGAAAAGAACTATGCTTTGTTCACAGATGGTTCCTGTCGTCTTGTTGGGAACAAGCGAATATGGAAGTCAGCGGTTTGGAGTCCAACCAGGAGAGTTACCGAAATGAAAGATGGCGAAGGAGAATCCAGTCAGTTCGCTGAGGTAAAAGCTGTTCAACTTGCTCTTGATGTGGCTGAACGTGAGAATTGGCCTATCCTTTACCTCTACACCGACTCGTGGATGGTAGCCAATGCTCTATGGGGTTGGCTAAAGGACTGGAAGAAGAATGGTTGGCAGAGGAAAGGAAAGCCTATTTGGTGTGCTGATCTATGGCAGGACATTGATGCACGGCTGGAGAAAACTCCAGTGAAGGTGCGGCACGTAGACGCACACATGCCTAAGAGCAGAGCAACTGAGGAACATCAACATAACCAGAAGGCAGATCAAGCTGCTAAGATTTCTCAAGTTGATACCAACTCTGATCTTGACATTGACCTTGATTGGAAACACCGAGGTGAACTGTTCTTAGCTCGGTGGGCCCATGACTCATCTGGACATCAAGGCAGAGATGGAACATACCGATGGGCTCGTGATAGGTCAATTGACTTGTCCATGGACGCTATCACCCAAGTCATCTATGACTGTGACATTTGTGCTGCTATTAAGCAGGCTAAGCGAATCAAGCCCTTATGGTATGGTGAGAGATGGTCAAAGTACAAGTATGGTGAAGCCTGGCAGATTGACTACATCACTTTACCTCGATCACGTTCTGGCAAGCAGTATGTGCTAACGATGGTAGAAGCCAGCACTGGATGGTTGGAAACCTATCCAGTTCCACATGCTACTGCACGTAACACCATTGTTGGTTTGGAGAGACAAATCATGTGGAGACATGGAACTCCAGAGAGAATCGAGTCAGACAATGGTACTCATTTCAAGAACAATCTAGTGAAAAACTGGGCCAAAGAGCATGGTATTGAATGGATCTATCACATACCCTACTATGCACCAGCTTCAGGGAAGATTGAGCGCTACAATGGTTTGCTGAAAACCACCCTCAAAGCCATGGGGGGTGGAACTCTGAAAAACTGGGACAAACATTTAGCAGAAGCTACCTGGTTGGTAAATAGTAGAGGTTCAGTAAACAGAGCAGGACCTGCACAATCAGATTTGGTCCAAACAGTAGACGGTGATAAAGTTCCTGTTGTACGTGAAAAGAATCTGTTAGGGAAAACTGTTTGGGTATTTTCTCCTTCGGGTGAAGGGAAACCTGTCCGAGGGGTGGTTTCTGCTGAAGGTCCTGGTCATACCTACTGGGTAATGCAGGAGAATGGTGAAATTCAGTGTATTCCACAAAGAAATTTAACCTTAGCTGAGAGAGTTTAAATTCAGGTTGTTAGGAGTTTTCTGTTCTAGGTAACATCGGCGCCCAACACTGAGAGAATCTACGATAGAATCTACAGTACGTGAGCACGAACCCAACGTCACCTGGGAGTCCCTGTTCTGAGCTTTTGAATCACCTACATCTGATTGAAGTGTGAACTGAACTTGTATATATTGTTTTAGTGTAAATATTGGTTTAGATTAGATTGGATAATTCTCGGCGATACTCTGAGCGAAGTAGACAAGGGGTGGATTGTGCTAGTTTGAAGCAAGCTAGAATGTTTTGGTAACAGAACTAGATAACGGGCAGTGAAATGAAAAACAATTGTGTCTACTTCTCTCACAGTCACGCTGAGAACTCTGGGAAGAAGAAGAAAACATTCTCCATTTTGTTTCTCTCTCTTGCTTTTGCCTTAGACCTGGTCACATCTCATTAACCCTGCTCCTACTAACCTTGCTCCCTAACCTCTTGGCTGCACCTCTATTCTTCCTGAGAACTGGGGTAAGGTTGAGAGGGGCCGGGGGGAGGTGTTGGGGTGGTTTTGAGAGCCCCTCCTGGGGACTCAGGTTTCTGGGAGGGGAGTTGTGCTTTTTGTATTGTTTATCCATTGTATATTTCTGTATATAATTGTATATAACTGTATATATTGTAAATAGCTGCTTGTAAATTCTGCTAGCTGTAAATAAATTGCTTCATCTATATTCCCAGAGGCCGTCTGAGTTAGCTGGGGCAAATTCAAAAGTGTGGGGGGGCGGGGTAACCCCCAAACCATCACAGGCCTTCACCAAAGGGACCAGACCAAATCTATTCCATTAAGCTACAATCACTGAAGCTCATGAAAATACCCAAATTCATTAGCCAAGATCCAATGCCTTATAATCCAAATACTCACAATCATCATCTCAATGATTCTCCCAAGATCTTACCACAATTCTGCCATCTGAGCAAGATTTTCTGCTCACTTCATAAAAGGACAGACCAATCATATTCAGGTTGGTATCCACCTTAGGGCCTGTACAGACAGGTGATAAAACATAATACAAACATATTCAATACCTAAGCTGATAAATCCACTGATCTTACTTGTATGATGTGTCCAAAGAAGCTGCAGTGTTTCTCCATGCCTCTCTTCTTATCTCTCTAGCTCCTCTTCCACCTCGCCCCTCTTTTTTTTTTTTTTTTGAGCAACTATATAAATGACAAAATTCTACATTTCTATACGTTAAAGAAAAAATCTTATAACTATAATACTGTCTTAACTTATAAGCCTAATAGAAAAGAAAAGGAAAAGAAAAAAAAAGGGTGTGTGTGTGTGTGTGTGTGTGTAAAAGAGAATATGGTATCATATTATCTTTAGTATAGGGAAAGTGAGTAGGGATCTATGAATATAAAATATAATGCCTTACCATAGTATATCAGTATAATATCTATCAAATGCTAATTATACTCCATCATGACTGCCTAAGAATTACTGCGTTATTAATGTTATCCTAAAAATCTAATACTATTAATAAGCATCAGTACCTTATCCAACAAATGTCCAAAATACAAAATATATTACAATTAAAGTCAAAACAACGGTAGAGTCCCAGAGTCCGACATAGTCATCAAGACCCCAGTCTATATCTCGAGAAATCAACCAGGCTGTGTTTGTTGTCCATCCGGCTGACTCGGCAGGGGGTTGCCACTATTGCAATTTCCAGGTACAGCCTTGGTCCAGCGTGACGGAACCCACAAGGGACCTGACTGGGTAGAGACACACATGTATCCTCGTCCCAGATAAATTACAGAGGCTGGACCTCCCCATAGTCCGGTCTTGGGGGAGCGGCGCCGGTTGTTGGGGCAGCGCAGGGTATAACGGAGGGTTCTGAGTCGGCGGCGCTGGCTGTTGGGGTGGCGCAGGCTGCATCGGGACGTCCTGGGTTGGCGGCACCGGTTGCTGAGGCGCTGCCGGCTGCGTCAGAGTGTCTGGAGTTGGTGGCACTGGCTGCTGAGGCGCTGCGGACAGCATCGGAACAGTAGACGCACTGGGGAGGGTCATCAAAGGCACCACCGTACCCGGGGAAATTTTCAGGTCGGAAAAGAGGGAGCTTGCTGGTGTAACCAGTGCCTCTAATGGTCTCTCCCCCCGAGTGTCCAAGCTGTCAGCAAGCCATGCCGCTGCCGTAGCTGCAAGGGTCTGTTCCATTCTGTATTTCTTCAAGCAATTGGTGACATCGCGCCATTGCTTTTGCACGCTTTTGGCTGTTTTGTCACCGTCAATAGCCTGGTCAAAAATAGTATCGCCACAGCGGCGCCATTCAGATTCATCGAAAAGAGAGTCTGAAGTTTGAAAATGTCCTCTTACTAGTCCATATGCTACTAAGGAAGTCAATTTTTTCTTTGACATGGAAACTCCTCGCTTTTCCAAAAAGTTCAAGAGGAGAGAAATTGCTACTTGTTTATCCAAAAGTGCTTGCGTGGTCGGTTCGCAAGTTCCCCAGAGGGAGTCACCAATACTTTGAAAAAGCCGCGGAAGAAGGGGGGGGCGGCTGGGAGGTTCCATGTTAGCGGCAAGGTTCCGTAAGCGCGCGGAAGAAGGCGGGGGTGTGTGTGTGTGTGTTTGCTTTCCGGCGGCAACTGCTCCGGGGGGATCTGACTATGCATGATCACTGGCCCCAGAAGTGCCCATCTGTATGGTCGCACCCGTTGTCACGACAGTTACCGTTATTAAAGCACCCCCATATTTATGAGCGGCGACTCTTCTTTAATAAATGCCTATCTATATAGGCCGCCTGTACCAGCAGACACCTATCCCTTGTGGTTAGTAACGGGTTAAGAGAGGGGGAAGAGAAAGAAAAAAGAAAAAAAAGGAAAAAGAAAAAAAAGGGCGTGTTTCCCAGCAGGCCTGGGGGGGGGGGGCCGAAGCGGCCTGGTGGATGCTTCGCGGCCTGGTGGGGGGGGGGGGCGAAGGCCTGGTGGTTTCTTCGCGGCCTGGTGGGCCCGGAGTTTCGGCCTAGCAGGCTCTTCGCGGCCTGGTGGGCCCAGCGGCCGTGAGTGGCCCGGGGTTCGGGTTTTCCGTACTTGGTCACGTAGCTATCCGGAGGTTCAATCGGTGTGTTTGGGCGCCATCTGTTGGAGGACGGAGACTGGTGTGGCGAGAGATCAGGGCACTGAGAGTCGACTCTGTGGCTTCTGCGCAGCAGTGCGATTTATTAGGGCGATGCAGCGACCTTTATAGCCCCCAAAGGGGGTGTAGACAACTAACTTAGCTCAAGATTGGTACAAGTGGAAGGTACAGATTGGCTCCAGGTTAAGTGTAAGGCAGAGATAGGTTAACTTACAGTAAACACCTTAAGGATCCCACCCAGGGGGGATGGCCAGAGTCAGCCCCCTGGGCCGTGTCCGCCCCAGGGGCCGGCAGATTCCACCCCCTGACAGCTGTGCGTGAGTTGCTCATAGTCGCCGGCTCAGGCCCCTGGGAGCCTCAAGGCTCCAAGGACACTTCTCATCACAGGGTCTGATGTTTACCTTTCATGCTCCGCTGCGGGAGAAAGCTTCCCACAATGCTCCAATGAAATTATATTATTTTATCTATTGTTGCCATTTATGTGACCTATCCCTGGAATGTTCATCTCTCCCCTATGTCTGAGCTAGAGGATCAGCTCAAATGGCCACACACTCCGACCCCAGCCTGTATCTCTGCATGGGGTTGTTGTGGCCAAAGTGCAGCACCCTGCACTTGGAGCTATTGAACGCCATCCTATTGGACTCTGCCCATCTGTCCAGGCGGTCAGGGTCCTGCTGCAGAGCCCTTCTGCCCTCCAACCCAGCCACATCTGCCCCCAGCTTAGTGTCATCTGCAAACTTGCTGATGACTGACTCCATGCCCTCATCCAGATCATCTATGAAGATGTTAAAGAGGATGGGGCCCAGCACTGATCCCTGAGCGACACCACTAGTGACTGGCCGCCAGCTGGATGTGGCACCATTCACCACCACTCTCTGGGTCTGGCCCTCCAGCCAGTTCCTAACCCAGCACAGAGTGTTGCCATCCAAGCCATGGGCTGACAGCTTAGCCAGCAGTTTGCTGTGGGGGACAGTGTCAAAGGCCTTGCTGAAGTCCAGACAGACCACATCCACAGGCCTCCCCACATCCACCAAGCGGCTCACCTGATCATAGAAGGAGATCAGGTTGGAAAGGCAGGATCTGCCCTTCCTAAACCCATGCTGGCTGGACCTGAGCCCTTTGCCATCCCTCAGGTGCGCAGTTATTGGCCCCAAGAGAACCTGCTCCATCAGTTTCCCTGGCACTGAGGTCAGGCTGACAGGTCTGTAGTTCCCAGGTTCCTCCATCTGACCCTTCTTGTGGATGGGGACCACGTTGGCAGTTTCCAGTCTCCTGGGACCTCTCCGGTGAGCCAGGACTGCTGGAAAATGATGGAGAGCAGCTTGTCCAGCTCAGCTGCCAGCTCTCTCAGCACCCTGGGATGGATCCCATCTGGTCCCATGGACTTGTGGGTGTCCAGGTGGCTCAGCAGGCCCTGAACTAATTCTTCATGAATTTGCAGGGCAACACACCACTCCTCGACCCCATCCCCCAGTTCAAGAGGCCACTTGCCCTGAACTCCTCCCTCCTTGCTGTTGAAAATTGAGGCAAAGAAGGCATTCAGGACCTCAGCCTTTTCTTCATCATCAGTTACAATGTTCCCCTCCTGGTCCAGTAAGCAGTGGAGGCTCTTCTTGCCCTTCTTTTTAGAATTGATAAATTTATAAAAATGCTTTTTATTATCCTTCACAGAGGTGGCAGCCTAAGTTCTAGCTGGGGCTTAGCCTCTCTAATTTTTCTCCTGCATAATCTGACTATCTTCTTAAACACGTCAGGAGAAGCCTTCCCCTTCTTCCAAAGGTGATACACCACCTTTTTTCCCCCCAATTCCCTCAGGAGCTGTTTGTTCATCCAGGCTAGTCTCCTTCCCCACCGCCTCATCTTTCGACACACGGGATCTGCCAGTTCCTGTGCCTTCAAGAGCTCCTGTTTAAAGTAGGTCCAACCATCCTGGACCCCTTTGTTCTCAAGGACTTGACACATCTAAACTTTTGTGGTTGAAACTGCTTATAACAGCCTCAAGTTAGTGCTTGGGGGAATGTTATGAGGCACTTCCTTCTTTAAGCATGAATTAAAATATGCAAAATGGAAAATATCAATAGGTTATAAGTGTCTTAGTGTGATGAAGTAGGTCAATATGACAATAGATGCATCCTCTGATTAAATAATCAAAGGTCACATGTCAGCATTTTTGGATCATGGCCTGCAGTTATTCTGCTCTTAATGGGCATCTTGATCTACAGCCACACAGTCTTTGAGAATCTCCTTGGACTTGGTGAGACTCAGCGTTTGTTTATTTGTTTGTTTTTCTTCTTGTGTTCCTGATCTTGATCTCCAGGCAGAGAACTCTAGTGCAGTATAAGGATATTCTGAAAATATATTGTTTTCAAAGTCACTTGAATTGTTTGCTGCGCTATACAGATTGTTCCTTGGTTTGTTTTGGGGATTGCTACTCCCAATCAGGTTGTGTGACTGTTATGGAAGGTGGCAAAGCCCCTGAAAGGCCCCCATGCCATGAAGGTTACAGTGTCTCACATTTACGCCAGAAGCATCGTAAAACCAAAACAATCGTCTAGTCCCATGAGAAGTCTCCTCCCTAGAGGAGATAAAAGGTAAACATCGGCCTTGTTTTCCAACTTTCGGCCTTGGTTCTCAGACACACTGACCACCTGCTGATGGGCCGAGCTTTGGGTGGTCCTACAGGTTGTTTTGGTAAGAACTGTCCAATTATATAGGTTAATTATAACTTTGTACCAATCTGTAATAATATCGTAAAAATTGTCAGAACTGGTGAGCACAGCTCTTTTGAACATTATAAAAATGGTGTGTCTGCCTGGATCATTGTTCGGACCACTCGGACTGTTCGGAACTGTTCGGACTGTTCGGGTCGGCTGGTTCGGTTCATATGCTACCAACCTGCCTGCGGCCCGTTCCACCTTATCAGCCTGCTCTAGCGTGCTTGCCTGCTTCGGTCTGCCTGCTTGCTTCGGTCTCAGCCTGGCGTAAGACTGCTGACGCCCGACTCTCAGAGACCGAGGGCCTGCATGGACCCGATCCTGTCCGGGGGAAAAGGGACAACGCCCTAGTGGTGCTCCGAAACCCTGCTAAGCTGCTGACTGTGAGTAGACTGATGAACTCTTAAATCGAAACTGAGCAACTTCAAAGACTCAAAACTCTTCAAAGAACCATAGACTCTCTTTTATTTACCACTTTCTGAAATGTTACTCTTGCCTAATCGAGAATAATTCACGTGGGTAATTCGGTTTTCGGGAAGGGGATCTTCGCTTTTAGCAATAAATCACTTGGTCTGTGCAAACCAGCCTTGCGCGTTTTCCCCATGAATTTCTCGTGAAACTGCGTTCCATGACAGTGACTGCACCCTTACCAGAGGACTGCTTTCAATGAGTAGTGACCTGATTGAGTCACTCTGTGCAGAAGTTCCTCAACTTCAGGAACTTTAACCTTGACATATGAGTAAAGTAGTTGAGCGTCCCTGTCCCATTATAGTTCCAAACAGTTAATTTACCAAGAATAATGTAGCAAACTCTACATGACTTTTAGTCACTACTTTATGTGGGATTAATCTCATCAGCTGTATCTGGGTATTACCTTTTACCTTGCATATTTCTGGGTAGATGTTGTGAAGATCCTTCTGTGAGTGGATGTTCCTTTCATCAGTGCTTTCCATTCAACTTTCTCTCCTAATCCTTGCTATTCCCCTCCCACATTTTGCTGTTTATCTCTTGCTCTCTGTATTATTCACAAGCAGACGTTAATTCTGATTTCCTTAACTAAAAGTAATGGTTGTCTGACATATTTCACATCATTTATAGCAAGGTTGGACTGTACTGTAACTTTCTACTGCCTCAGTCATATTTTTCATTAGAGTTTTCTTCAGGTGTTAAGTAAAGGCTAGATGTCAGGAGGAAGTTCTTGACAGAGAGAGTGATTTGCCATTGGAATGGGCTGCCCAGGGAGGCACCGTCCCTGGAGGTGTTCAAGAAAAGCCTGGATGAGGCACTTGGTGCCATGGTCTAGTTGACTGGCTAGGGCTGGGTGCTAGGTTGGACTGGGTGATCTTGGAGGTCTCTTCCAACCTGGCTGATTCTATGATACCACATACTTAATATTGATCTTTATTGTTCTCAAAGTTACATTCTGTTTCCTGTTAGACCTTGACTTCAAATGTCTGTCTTGCTGCATAAAACAATCTTCTGACCAAAAAAACCAAAATCTGCATCATGCAAGCAAAAAAAAGAAAGTAAACATTTTGACAAAACCAAGTGATGCTGGCTCAGTTTTATGCCATTAAACTTCTTTTAACAGAAGTTAAAAATCAGATGTCTTTATGGTCTAGTTCATGGTCATATTCTATTTCCCATTAGCTTCCCAGGCACAGGAAATTTCCTGTAAACATAAGAGGAATTTTTCCACTGTGAGGGTGACAGAGCACTTGAGCACCTGCCCAGGGGAGTTGTGGAGTCTCCCTCTCTGGAGATATTCAAAACCCACCTGGCTGCATCCCTAAGTGATCTGGTTTGGTGGTTTGGCTTCTATCCTGCCCCCCCCCCCCCACTTTTGAAATTTGCCCCAGCTAACTCAGACGGGCTCTGGGAATATAAATGAAGCTATTTATTTACAGCAGCAAATATACAAGCAGCTATTTACAATATATACAGTTATATACAGAAATATACAAAGGAAAAGCAATACAGAAGCACAACTCCCCTCCCAGAAACCTGAGTCCCCGGGAGGGGCTCTCAAACCACCCCAACACCTCCCCCTGCCCCTCTCTACCTTACCCCAAATCCTGAGAAAGAATAGAGGTGCAGCCAACAGGTTAAGAAGGAAGGTTAGTGGCAGCGAGGTTAATGAGATGTTGCTCAGTGTGAAGGCAAAAGCAGAGTGAGACAAAACGGAGAATGTTATCTAATGTTTACTTCTTGTTCCCACAGTTCTCAGCGGGACTGTGAGAGAAGGAGACATCACAATTGTTTTCCTTTTCACAGCTAAATTATCTAGTTCTTTTCACCAAAACATTCTAGCCTGTTTCAAACTAGCACATCTGGTATAGGTGATCCTGCTCTGGCAGGGGGAGGTGGACTAGATAATCTTTTGATGTCCCTTCCAGCCCCTGACATTCTGTGAAACGTCCACTTTAAGACAATCAATTAATCAGCTTTGATAGTAGAAAGGTAATTGCCTTAGAGATTCAGCCACATTGCCATGATGCATGCCATAAATAGGATGAACTGCCTACTACATGTGCTTCTCTTTCTGTGTCTCCAGAGATAGGAATTTTGATTCTCTTTAAGACCCTACAGTCTGCTTCCATACATTGAGCTTTAGAAGGTATTTCTGACAGGAATTATCTTGTATCATCAAGTCTCTATGACCGTGCTTTTGGCTAATGTACCTATATACAGCAAATGTAATCTGTGAAACTGGCTCAGCATAGCAAATATGTATGAATGAAGAGTGAAAATTCATTATATGCACCTAGTGAAACACAGAGAAGGCAGAAACAAAGCCACAACAGGAGGGAAATGAAAGGTGAAAATGCTGAAGGAGATAGCTAGGTAGGGGATGGTCTCTTCTCCCAGGCAACCAGCAACAGAACAAGGGGACACAGCCTCAAGTTGTGCTGGGGGAAGTGTAGGCTGGATGTTAGGAGGAAGTTCTTGACAGAGAGAGTGATTTGCCATTGGAATGGGCTGCCCAGGGAGGTGGTGGAGTCACTGTCCCTGGACGTGTTCAAGAAAAGACTTGGTGAGGCACTTGGTGCCATGGTCTAGTTGACTGGCTAGGGCTGGGTGCTAGGTTGGACTGAATGATCTTGGAGGTCTCTTCCAACCTGATTGATTCTATGATTCTATAATATGGGTTACAGGCAGTGACAAGGTTGGGAGGCTTTCACTCTTTTTTGCAGTTCTGCTGTTTGACACTGCAGTCAGTGGTAGGTGGCTGCCTTCATCAGGCAGGGTGGGCAAACTATTTCTTTTTGCTACTTCTCCTGCCAGCTGTGGGATGCTTGAAGGCATGATCTGAGTCATCACCACATTAAGATGTGCAGACTCCCAATGAGGACTGTCCCAGAAGGCCAATAGGCCCAGCAGCTAGAACTTAGGCTGCCACTTCCGTGAAAGTTAACAAAAAACACTTTTATAAATTTATCAACACTAAAAGGAAGGGCAAGAAGAGCCTCCACTCCTTACTGGACCAGGAGGGGAACACTATAACTGATGATGAAGCAAAGGCAGAGGTCCTGAATGCCTTCTTTGCCTCAATTTTCAACAGCAAGGAGGGAGGAGTTCAGGGCAAGTGGCCTCTTGAACTGGGGGATGGGGTCGGGGAGCGGTGTGTTCCCCTGGAAATTCATGAAGAATTAGTTCAGGACCTGCTGAGTCATCTGGACACCCACAAGTCCATGGGACCAGATGGGATCCATCCCAGGGTGCTGAGAGAGCTGGCAGCTGAGCTGGACAAGCTGCTCTCCATCATTTTCCAGCAGTCCTGGCTCACCGGAGAGGTCCCAGGAGACTGGAAACTGCCAACGTGGTCCCCATCCACAAGAAGGGTCAGATGGAGGAACCTGGGAACTACAGACCTGTCAGCCTGACCTCAGTGCCAGGGAAACTGATGGAGCAGGTTCTCTTGGGGCCAATAACTGCGCACCTGAGGGATGGCAAAGGGCTCAGGTCCAGCCAGCATGGGTTTAGGAAGGGCAGATCCTGCCTTTCCAACCTGATCTCCTTCTATGATCAGGTGAGCTGCTTGGTGGATGTGGGGAGGCCTGTGGATGTGGTCTATCTGGACTTCAGCAAGGCCTTTGACACTGTCCCCCACAGCAAACTGCTGGCTAAGCTGTCAGCCCGCGGCTTGGATGGTAACACTCTGTGCTGGGTTAGGAACTGGCTGGAGGGCCAGACCCAGAGAGTGGTGGTGAATGGTGCCACATCCAGCTGGCGGCCAGTCACTAGTGGTGTCGCTCAGGGATCAGTGCTGGGCCCCATCCTCTTTAACATTTTCATAGATGATCTGGATGAGGGCATGGAGTCAGTCATCAGCAAGTTTGCAGATGACACTAAGCTGGGGGCAGATGTGACTGAGTTGGAGGGCAGAAGGGCTCTGCAGCAGGACCTTGACCGCCTGTACAGATGGGCAGAGGCCAAGGGGATGGCTTCAATAGCTCCAAGTGCAGGGTGCTGCACTTTGGCCACAGCAACCCCATGCAGAGATACAGGCTGGGGTCGGAGTGGCTGGAGAGCAGCCAGACAGAGAGGGATCTGGGGGTACTGATTGATACCTGCCTGAACATGAGCCAGCAGTGTTCCCAGGTGGCCAAGAGAGCCAGTGGCATACTGGCCTGCATCAGGAATGGTGTGGTCAGCAGGAGCAGGGAGGTCATTCTGCCCCTGTACTCTGCACTGGTCAGACCACACCTCGAGTACTGCATTCAGTTCTGGGCCCCCCAGTTTAGGAAGGACACTGAGATGCTCGAACGTGTCCAGAGAAGGGCGACGAGGCTGGTGAGAGGCCTCAAGCACAAGCCCTACGAGGAGAGGCTGAGGGAGCTGGGGTTGTTTAGCCTGGAGAAGAGGAGGCTCAGGGGTGACCTTATTGCTGTCTACAACTACCTGAGGGGTGGTTGTGGCCAGGGGGATATTGCTCTCTTCTCTCAGGTGGCCAGCTCCAGAACGAGAGGACACAGCCTCAGGCTGTGCCAGGGGAAATTTCGGCTCGAGGTGAGGAGAAAGTTCTTCACTGAGAGTCATTGGGCACTGGAATGGGCTGCCTGGGGAGGTGGTGGAGTCGTCGTCCCTGGGGCAGTTCAAGGCAAGGTTGGATGTGGCACTTGGTGCCATGGTCTAGCCTTGGGCACTGTGGTAAAGGGTTGGACTTGATGATCTGTGAGGTCTCTTCCAACCTTGGTGATACTGTGATACTGTGATTAGATGTCCTAGCCTGCCCCACCCTTCTGCCAACTGAGGACACAAGGGCAGGAGGAAAACAAAACCTTCAGACATTACGTCCCCTCCCAAAGTAATAAACAGGTATCCACAGGTGTTTAGGTACTTGTTGGTGTCTTGCCCAAAAAAGGATGAGCAAGCTCTGGTTTCACCTAATATGGCCAGTTTTGCAAATGCCATTTTGATTGGTGAATCTCTGTGGCCAAAGGAACCACTACAGTCAGGCAAATAATATAAATTGAGCTAAGTTGCCAGCAGTTGAGCTACTTCTGCCTTACTGCTCTGCCTCAGTGTGTGCACCTTCTGCCTTGCTGTGTCTGCCTCACTGCTCATGGACAACTTGTTCTGCTCTGCCTTGTGCTTCAGACTAGCTTAGCCCTGATGTTTTGGGCTTGAACTACCTGGAAACTTAAGTGCCCCAAGTTTCCCAGGAGAAGGCATTTAAGTGCCTCACAATGCAGCAAGAATGTATTTCATGCTGACAGAGGACATAATTTGATAAACATGAGCAACCCGTGCTGTGAAAAGTGTCCTTGAGCCCATCTCAGAGGCAGAAACTAATGTGATGAAACAAACCCCCACGTCCAGCTGCAAGGGGGCAGGATCTGCTGGCTGCAGGAGGCTGACCTGTAAATGTTTTTGTTAAGCCTTACCCTATCTGTACCTAACACACAGCCTTTGCTTATCTGTGCCTAACCTGTGTACCAATCCTAAAGTAAGTCAGCTGTTCACGCCTCTTCGAACTTAGCATATAAGTCACTGTATGTGCTAGTTTGAAGCAAATTAGAATGCTTTGATAAAAGAACTAGATAATGGGCAGTGAAATGAAAAACAATTGTGTCTCTTTGCTCACAGTCTCGCTGAGAACTGTGGGAAGAAGAAGTAAGACATTCTCCATTTTGTCTTCCATTCTGCCTTTGCCTTCAGACTTAGTCACATCTCATTAACCTTGCTGCCACTAACCTTGCTCCCTAACCTCTTGGCTGCACCTCTCTTCTTCCTGAGAACTGGGGTAAGGTTGAGAGGGCAAGGGGAGGTGTTGGGGTGGTTTGAGAGCCCCTCCTGGGGACTCAGGTTTCTGGGAGGGGAGTTGTGCTTTTGTATTGTTTATCCTTTGTATATTTCTGTATATAACTGTATATATTGTAAATAGCTGCCTGTATATTTGCTGCTGTAAAATAAATAGCTTAATTTATATTCCCAGAGGCCGTCTGAGTTAGCTGGGGCAATTCCAAAAGTGTGGGGGGGCGGGTTAATGCCCAAACCATCACATTTTTTATTGGCTTTCCCAACATGGGGCTATATTTATTTGAGTGACTGTTCATTGGCTCTGGGAATTAAGATGAAGCTAATAAGGCAGCTGTTGTACTTGTGTGGGACGTTACTCTGGTCTGGTTTTGTTTTCTTGGCATTTAGTTGGATAAAGGCTCAAATTGTTGCTTATTTCATTGATTTAGCTTATAAGAAGGCTAAAGCCAAAGTTTCAAGCATGTTCTGGAGCTGGGGTGATTTTATCCTTGGTTATGCTGGTTTTAATGTCTCTGAAAACCTTACCAGTACTATTACAGGAGCACTTATCAATAATGTTACAATCAATCAAAATTCTGCTTTATCTACGTCTTTGATGTGAATAATTCAGCCTAAGACTGGGATTCCAGAGGTTTGTCTAGGAAATTGCTCGTGCAAAACTGTTTTAGTTCTCTCAATTTTTAATGTATGTCTCATGATTTTAATATTCATACTAATTTTGGCATTATTTGTGAAAAATTCAAAACCAGCTTCTGCAAGAACTAGGAAAAATTCTGTGTCTCAGAAGCAGTCTCTTTCACAGCAAAACAAGGGAACACAGTTATCTGCTTCCCCCCTGCCAGCCTCTCCACCCTCCTCTCCAGTTTCTGGGAACACGGCCAGTGTTCCTGCCGGGAATGTAAACAACAAGGATAACAATAACAACGGGCAGAGTTTGGCAGGAGTCCCAGAAGCACAGGCAGGTACCCAAAATCAGAATGTTCCTAGCAACAATGATAACACATCAGGGTTGGCAGGCATCCCAGGAGGACAGGCAAATAATCACACTAATGCTGGTAACGCTAGCCCAGTCAGTCCAAATCCTAATGACACCAGCTCAGCCAATTCGAACCCCCAGCCAGCAGACCAGAATCAGAGCCCTGCTGCTAAAAGTAAGGCAGATTTGAACTCACAAGCTCCAAGTCAGACCCCTAATAATTCAAACCCTCCAGCAGACACGTCCAAGTCTGTTGTTGCTCAGGCCCTTCTGGCACCTGCTAAGGCAAAAGCTAAGACAAAGTGTGGTTCACAGGAGGATGTAAGAGAGGGGAACTCTGGTGATCAGCAAGGGGAGGAAGAGAAGGCAGTTAGTCTGCAAGACCTCGCAAATGTGCTGAGACATCAATACTCAAATGAGAGGAGCATTGTGAGGTTGGCTGCCAAGAAAGAGGATGGTTCTGATGAGTTTAAGAGTGCTCTTAGGAAAGTTCTGTTTCTAGGCCAGGGCCATCCAGATCAACAAGAGGAAGAGGAGAAGGATGACATCCAGGATTCCAGTGATCCCCTCAGAGAGGTCAGGGAAGTTAGGAATACTCAAAGGAATCAGGAGAGCCAATCCTAAGCTGGCTGGTGAGATGCCCTACTATTGGTGCAAATGCCCTGCAGGTAGGAGACAAGTCTGCCAAGCAGCTAGGGCCACTCACCAAGGAGAGTGGACTGGACAAATACCTGGCAAGTCCTTTTGGTAAGGTTAGCTTGTGGACATGCCTCCTGTTAGCTGTGGCTATGAGATATCCTTCCTGAGATGATCTGCCATGGGTGGCCAAGAAGTGGAACACCATTGAGCAGGTAATTAAGCTTCTGAAGGAGTTTGCTGTGAAGGAAGTTCTTTATGGAGATCATGGCACACATGAGCCTGATGACATTCCTCTAGGAACAGGTCTCATGAAGAAGCTTATTAATCTTGCTCCTTCATCCTATGCTAACATCTTGACTAGCAAGTTTCTATCAAGGAGTGATAATGGAAGGTCTCATACTGTTGGTGAGTTCACTGACCAGGGGAGGCAGATAGAGGACAGCTTGTCACATTCTGCCCTAGTCTCTGCCATAAAAACTATGGCTACAGAGATGAAAGAGATAAAGAATGGCATTAAAGATAGCATGAAAGAACTGAAGGAGGATCTTAAAACCCCCATCTCCAATCTGGTAAGGGATGCCATTCCTGCATCATCTGAACAGGTGCATGTTTCTGCAATCATGAAAAGACACCCACCCCCTGCAAGGCAAGCCCAGCCCAGGAGGAGAAAATTCCACCTAGAGATCAGCAATCACGTGCGTCACTGTGGTTAATTCTGTGTGAGCAATACAGTGAGAACATGAACAAGTGGGATGGTAAACCTACTTCAGCTCTTTCAGAGAGCGTCAGGCAACTGCAGAGTGGCAGAAACAGAGGCAACAATGACAGAAAAGTAGCTGTCATGTCTTCATCTCCCCAGAGCAACCGCAATTATTCCAACTATTGCAATTTTTCTCACAACAACACCAATCATTGTGTGTGGGAGAATTCTCCCGCAGCAGGATGAGATCTGGTAATCATGAGAGCTCGTGCTGGGAGATGTCCTTGAGCTGGAAGCTACAATGAGCAACCCACGCACACCTGCAGGGAGCTGGGCCTGCTGGCTGCCTGGGGTGGACACTGCAGGTTGTTATTGACACAGGGCAACCTATCCGCACCTTGCATGTGGCTCTGGACCAATCTGTACTGTCCACTTGTGCCAGCTCCAAACTGATTGTATACACCTTCTCTGAGCACTATATAAGAAGCTTCACTACCCTAATAAGGTTGTAGTGATGCATAGAAGCTGCTGAGTCGACTCGTGAGTAACCCAATTTCGCCTCTCACCAGCCCCCAGACTCCGACAATTGTGTATACCCCTGATGCCATGTTCAGCATTAGGGGTGCCCTGCCTCCAGCCAGGAGGAGGAAAGGGATAATGGAGAAAACTGAATCTACTGGAATGTATTCATTAGGTGGCCTGGCAGTTCAAAAGATCGGAAATAGAGGGCTTTAGTTGACACGGGTGCTCAGTGTACTGTACTGCGATCACATGGCAAAGGGACAGAGTCTATCACTACTTCTGCAATCACTGGTGCATCTCAAGAGTTAACAAAGTTACAGTCTGAGATAAGTTTAACTGGTAAAGAGTGGAAGACACATACTATTGTAACTGGTCCTGATGCGCCTTGCATTTTGGGAATTGACTTTTTGAGACAAGGTTGTTTCAAAGATCCTAAGGGTCACAAATGGGCTTTTGGAATAGCATCTGTAGAGATTGAGGATGGTAAATTGAAATTGTCCATTAGACCTGAAATGTCAGATGAATCTGCAGTTGTGGGACATCATAACAGAGGATCTGGAAGTGTCAATTGCAACTCAAACTGTTCATCACAGGCAGTACAGAACTAACCATGACTCTTTGTTGCCCATTCATCAGCTGCCTGGAGAAGAGGAGGCTCAGGGGTGATCTTATTACTGTCTACAACTACCTGAAGGGGCATTGTAGCCAAGTGGGGGGTGGCCTCTTCTCCCAGGTAACCAGCAATAGAACAAGGGGACACAGACTCAAGTTGTGCCAGGGTAGGTATAGGCTGGATATTGGGAAGAAGTTCTTGACAGAGAGAGTGATTTGCCATTGGAATGGGCTGCCCAGGGAGGTGGTGGAGGCACCGTCCCTGGGGGTCGTCAAGAAAAGACTGGATGAGGCACTTAGTGCCGTGGTCTAGTTGATTGGATAGGGCTGGGTGATAGGTTGGACTGTATGATCTTGGCGGTCTCTTCCAACCTGGCTGATTCTATGATTCTGTGATTCTATGATTCTATGATTTGTCAACTGGAGGATCAGGCTGTCATCGAGAAAGCTCCTTCACCTTTCAACAGTCCCATCTGGCCTGAGCGCAAAGCTAATGGCGACTGGAGACTCACAGTTGATTTTCGTGCCCTCAACGAGGTGACGCCACCCATGAGCACAGCTGTGCTGGACATGCTGGAACTCCAGTACGAGCTGGAATCGAAGGAAGCTAAATGGTATGGAACTATAGACATTGCTAATGCTTTCTTCTCTATTCCCATAGCAAAGGAGTGCAGGCTTCAGTTTGCATTCACCTGGAGAGGAATCCAGTACCAGTTCAACCGTTTGGCTCAGGGGTGGAAACACAGCTCAACCATCTGTCACTCAGTCATCCACAATGCACTGGAGAAAGGTAAAGCTCCAGAGCACATCCAGTACATTGACGACATCATTGTGTGGGGCCAAACTGCTGAGGAAGTCTTTGAGAAAGGTAACAAAATCATTGACATGCTGTTGCAAGCAGATTTTGCCATTAAGAGAGACAAGGTCAAAGGAGCTGTCAGAGAAATTCAGTTTCTGGGAGTGGGGTGGCAGGATGGTCGCTGTCACATTCTGTTGGAGAATTTCTTGCTAGCAGAGGACACAAAATGATAAACATGAGCAACCCATGCTGGGAGCATCCTTGAATCCACCTTGGGAGTTAAGATACCAGACACTGGGTAGTTCCCCCGACATGCAGCTGCAGGGGGTGGAGTGCCAGCTGCAGGTGGGCAGAATTTAGCCAGCCCCAGAGGCTGACTCTCAGATTGTTATGGTGTATTGACCTATCCGTGCCTTACATGTAACCCTGTACCCTCTATATGTAACCAATCTTGGTGGAGCACACCTCTTGCTAGAATGCATATAAGTCTCTGCATCATGGAAATAAAGCGGACTATGACCATCTAACCATATTGGTGAACAAAGAGTCATTTTAACCAGGTGCTCCACCGGCGGTTAATAACATTCCACAGGATGTGATTAAGAAAGTCTCCACCATGACAGTTCCTGCCAATAAGAAGGACACTCTATCTTTCTTGGGTGCACTGGGATTTTGGAGACTACACATTCCTGGATTCAGTCAAGCTGTCAAACCTCTACACGATGTGACTCGTAAGAGAAACTATTTTGAGTGGGGACCTGAACAGCAAGCAGCCTTTGATCAGATCAAGTGAGAAGTAGTCCATGCAGTGGGCTTGGGACCTGTGCGATCTGGTCTGGACATTAAAAACATTCTGTACACATCTGCCAGCGACAATGGTTCAACTTAGAGTCTTTGGCAGAGAGCTCCAAATGAGACATGTGGTTGTCCACTTGGTTTCTGGGGATGTGGCTACAGAGGTTCAGAGGCAAATTACACCCCAACAGAGAAAGAGATACTAGCAGCATATGAAGGAGTGAAAGCAGCTTCTGAAGTGACTGGAACTGAATCACAATTTCTTTTAGCTCCTAGATTACCATTTCTAAACTGGATGTTCAAAGGCAAAGGTTCATCACCGCATCATGCCACAGATGCAACCTGGTCTAAATGGATGGCTTTGATAACCCAATGAGCACGAATGGGTAATCTCAATTGATCTGGTCTAGTGAAGGTGGAAGGCATAGACTATAAAAAACCTCCAGAGAAGAAAATAACTCATGCTGAACAAGCTCCTCCCTATGGTGATCTCTCTGATCAGGAAAAGAACTATGCTTTGTTCACAGATGGTTCCTGTTGTCTTGTTGGGAACAAGCAAAGATGGAAATCAGCAGTGGAGTCCTGCCAGGAGAGTCACTGAAGGGAGAGATAGTGAAGGAGAATCCAGTCAATTCACTGAGATAAAAGCTGTTCAACTTGCTCTTGATGTGGCTGAACGTGAAAATTTGCCTATCCTTTACCTCTACACTGACTCATGGATGGTAGCCAATGCTCTATGGGGTTGGCTGAACGACTGGAAGAAGCATGGTTGGCAGAGGAAAGGAAAGCCTATTTGGTGTGCTGATCTATGGCAGGACGTTGATGCACGGCTGGAGAGAATTCCAGTGAATGTGCGGCACGTAGGTGCACACATGCCTAAGAGCAGAGCTTCTGCTTCCTAGCTCCCCTGGCCGACCCTCCATTCTTCCTTGGGGATACAAAGTAATGTTTTGGGTAAGGTAGAGGGGTGGGAGAAGGTGGGAGGGCAGTTGGGAGCACCTCATGGGGAATCAGGTTTCTGGGAGGGGAGTTGTGTTTCTGTATTACGTTTTACCTTGTATATTTCTGTATATAACTGTATGTACTGTAAATATCTGCTTGTATATTGTGCTAAGCTGTAAATAGTAAGTGTCGTTCAATTTCCAGAGCTGGTTGAGTCTAGTCTGGGTGATTCCAAAGTGTGGGGGTCACGTAACACCCAAACCACCACAAGGACCCAGGGACTGTCTTGAAATTTCTAATCCACCGCATTGAGTAGAACAGACTTTTCCTAGGGCTTCAAGACTGCCTTTTATTTTTAAGTGGGACAAAGCTATTTTGTGGCTAAACTTTTCCAGTTTTTTGATTCTCCTAAAATGAATGAATTGCCCAGAAGCATCCTTGTGAAGATTTTTCCAACCAGACAAAAAAGCCCCCAGCCTCTGCTGATCTGCTAGACTCTTCTTAATACACCCTAGGATCCCATTGGCCCTCTTGACCAGAAGGGCACATTGCTGTCCCGTGGATAACTTGTTATCCACGAGGACTCCCAGGTCCCTGTCCACAAGGCTCTCCAGCAGCCTGTACTGATGCAGTTTATTATTCTTCCCTGTCGTGGAGGGCCCATAGGCCCAAAATAGGCTTATACATGTTTTGTCTTGCCTGGACATATTTTTCTGCCCACACCGGAGGTAAACACATTAAAAGGACACAACAGACCTGGCGCCATAAAGTCTGGCCTGCCCAGGGCCCAGGTTGTGTAATGCGGTTGTGTAAGCCCATGCACCTAGCATATGGCTTACTAGGTACAAGGCCCATGCTCTCCCCATATTTGGAAGGGCCAGGCCTGTGGACCTTGCCTATTATGGTATGCTTTGGTTAACTGCCAAGCTCATTCTGATGGCCAAGGGGCCATTGATCTTGGCCCACATCTGATCAATAGGAGGTACACAGGTAAACAAAGTGCTTGCCTGCTTTGTGCCTGCTTGATTGCCTGCCTGCTCATCCGCAGTGCTCACTCTAATGCGTGCCTGCTTGCCTGCTTGCTTGCTTTTGCTTCACTGCTTGCTGCTATTCTCTACAGAGCTCAGTGTCACGTGCAGCCATGCACCCTCTTGCATGCCTGCTGCCTTATCATTGCCTGGTAAACTCCACTGCCGTGAGTTACCAGGAGCAGACCTGGATTGTCTGCATGCAATTGGCCTGTGTGGCCAGCAAGACACTGTGCTGAGACTGCATAACATCCTGCCTCTGCACCTGAAGGCCCTGCCAGAAGAAGCCAGGAGAGCAAAGTCAGAGGTTGTCTGCGTATCTGCAATTTCCCCTGAAGCTGGGAGGATTCCAGCCTCATCATCCACGGGCAGTTTCCCTGAAGATTGGACATGTGTATAGGCTGTGACATAGCCCCAGAAGGTGATTGATAATAAGAATTTGTGAGTAAATGCTTTAATGTCTCTGTAATTCTCTACTGCCTTCTGCCATTGTTGTGGAGGGGTATTCTGCCGCTGATGCCAATTTTGGTGGAGGGGAGAAATTAATTGGTGTGAGATAATATTCTATAAAAATATATATTTATTAAACTCGATATTCTGAACTCTTACCACCCCCAGCCACTGTATATTAATATTAAAATGGTTTCTACACAGTTATGAAAACATTCTAAGATAAATATCTACAGTAACTTATTAATAACTAGCATACAGTCAAACTATAAGCAGAGAGAGGATTTTTCCCCATGGCTTAATGCCGCTTGGGGTCTATATGCTATTCGCCCAGCAGAGTGGGCTGAAAACTCTTTCCTGCTCTATGGCAGGAGGCAATGGATATTACAGAAGCATTAAAGCATTTACTCACAATTCTGATTAATTATCAATCACCCTCTGGGGCTATGTCACAGCCTATTACTAGTGTCCAAACTTCAGGGGGGCTTTGCCTGTGGACTTTGAGGCTGGAATCTTCCCAGCTTCTGGGGAAAGGAGATTCTTCCCGGTTTGTGGGGAAATGACTGTCTCTGACCTTGTGCTGCTGTCTTCTTTTGGATGCTCTCTCCAGGGATTCTTAGGCAGGATGTCAGATGCAGAGGAGGAGGCTGTGCTGTCTCAGCACAATGTAACACTGGCCAGACAGGCCGATTGCATGCAGACAATTCAGAGTCTGCTTCCTGGTAACTCAGCGGCAGTGGCGCTTACCAGGCAATGATAAGGCAGCGGGCATGCAAGGTGTGCATGGCTGCTTGGAGTCTGTGCTCCGTAGGTAAAGGCAGGCAATACAGGATCTGGTCCTGATAATACAGTGGTGTGCAAGTGTGCACAGCTGGTTGGGAGACTATGGGCTCCACATATATATATATATAGGCAGGCTTAAGTGAGCTCTGCAAGTAAGGTACACAGGCAGGCTGCAAGTGAGCAATGGAGTCTGAGCTATGCAGGGTCTGAGCCATGCAGGGGAGTCCAAGCACGTTGTTTACCTGTGTACCCCTATTTATTGAATGTGGGCTGAGATTAAGGGCCTTTTGGCCACTAGAATGACCAATCTGGTTGGCAGTCAGCCATAATTTACCATAAGAGGCAAATGCCACAGTGCCTGGACTTCCCAAATATGGGGATCACATGGGCTTACACCAGGGAAGCATGAGCTAGGCGTGTGGGGGCTTACACAACATGTTTACAACCAGGGGTCCTGGCAGGCCAGACTTTATGGTGCCAGGTCTGTTGTCCCCCTTTTATCTATTTAATGTGCTTACCTCTGGTTTGGGCAGAAAAACACGGCCAGGCAGGGCAAGGCATAAACAAGCCTATTTTTGGGCCTACAGGCCCTTCACAACAGTCATAGAGCAGAAAGAGCTTCAGCCCATCTTCTGGGCAAATAGCATATTGAACTGAGGTGGCATTTGGCCATGGGGAAATTCCTCTCTCTGTTTATTATTTGAATGTTTGCTAGTTATTAACAATTTGCTGCTTGATGTTATTCCTAGAATGTCTTCCATAACCGTGTAAGAACAAATATTAATGTTAAAATTCAGTGGTTGGGGGTGGCGAGAGTTCAGGATATAAATATAAGTTGAGTGAACTTGTTTGTCCTGGTGAAGAAATGGCTCTTAATAGCAACTTGCCAGTGATTATGAAGGGCTCATCATAAGACAGAGACAGGGTTCTGGCGTGGTGTGGTGGGAAAATGAAATGTCATGCATATAAAAATTGAAATTAAAAGTTTGGGCTGAATATAGGGAAAAGCTTTTTCCTTATGATGATAACTGAACAGTGGGGGAGGGGGGCGAGAAGGGAATGTATCCAGAAAAGCTGTGGGGTGCCTGTTCTTAGGGATTTTCAGCACGCAGTTGAATAAAGCCCTGAGCAATTTGTTCCGGTGTTGTAGTGGTCATTGCTTTGAGCAGAGGGTTAAAATGACATCCTGAGGTCCCTGTCATTTTTTCCCCCCCTGATTCCATGATTCCACAACTTAAGTGAGAAAAATCAGCTGCTTAGTTGTGTTCATTAAATAATATTGCATTAGCCTGGAAGTGAAATTAATGTTTTTGTATAGGTTTCCCCCTCCTCCCCCTGAATCTTCATCTTACCTTCATTTCTTTCATCCTCTTTCTGTCAGGGCTTTTTGTTCAAAGCAGAATAGTTTCAAGCTTCTTCAGGATTACTTTTCTTCCTCCACTATTCACAAACCATACAGACAGTCTGAAATGCAAATATATTTTTGTTCTCTACCTACTAGCATGACCACCTATTAAATTATCCCACTCAGCCCACCAAAGATTTCCCCAGAATTCTTTTAGATCTCTCTGTGTGTTCTGGCAAAACAATCAGAACTTCTGTTGGGGTTTTTGTCCAGTCAAGGTGGAAGAGACCAAATATAGTTGTAAACAAAAAGCAGTGCTGACAGTCTAAGATCCTGCTCTTAATGATACACTTTTGCTTTCTCTTTGACTCCCTCTGAAGCTTCCTTCTCTCATATATGCTGCATTTATTGTTTTTCTCAGCTGAGAAGTATCACCTCGTGCCATTCCACAGGATGATATGGGAATTAAGTGCCTTTGAGATAGGACTGCTTTGCACCTGGCATGCAATAAAGTGCTTTTAAATTGCAACACAGTTATTGTAACAAAAGGGCAGGAAGGAATAAGAGTATTTAGGATGTTCAAGACAACTTTCATGATTGTATCTGACCTGCTTCCAGTACTTGGTGACAGCATTGCATTTTCTACTTAAAGACATGTGCTTCAGACACATCCTAGCCCCTCCTGCTCTTTAATTTTAACATGCATGCAAAGTGCTTGGTGCAGGGAGTGGCAAGAGCAGGATCAGCAATTGGAAGAGCCCTGTTTTTAACATTTCATTGTTCTGAGACATCTCAGCCTTTCCATCGGTGAGATTGAACACTTGATTTAAATCTTGTACTTCGGGGCTCCTGCTGCTTCTTGCTTGCCATCTTCCTCTAATGAATCAGAAGTGAAGGGTGGAAAAATGGTGGTAATTCAGCAACAAAGATCTAAAAAGACAGTAAATCCACCCCTTGATCCTGGAATTATGTGTAGTCATCGTTTTCTGGTGTTTGTCTATTGCATGTCCTTAATAGTCCATAGCTCTGATGATGATTCCAAGTGGTGAATGCAAGGAGCAGACTGCATCGAGCATTTTGGTCAAAGACTTTTTTTTAGAGCTGTTGACCAAAGACCTGCATAATTCTTAGTTGCAAGTCTAATGTTTGCAGTTGGAGGATTTTTTTGATATTTGAACACACACAAAAATGGATGCTCTTCAAATTGCCATTGTCAAAGAAACATCACAGGAGTGGTTGTCCATAGGGCAAGTTGTAGTGCCGTATGTTGCAAAAAGTACACAGTTTCACGTGGAGAGCTGTGTGGTTTAGATGGAAAAAGCTCATAGAGGAATTCCTCAAGAAATAGAATGAAGAACTGTTGAGGCTCGAAGAGACCTTTGAGATCCAGCCCAGCTGCTTGCCCATTGCTCACAGCCTCACCACTACTGATAAGGTGCTACTACTAAACCATGTCTGTAAGCACCTCATCTAACCAGTAACTATATTCTACCCTCCCTTCCTGGAAAATATGCACAACTGTAGATCTCTTTCACTTGCTTCATTGTCCCATTTTCACTTTCTGTGTTCAGTCTTTCTATGCTCTGCTTGTACTATAACCAGCACTGCCAAGAAGTTAGATAGTAGCCATTTGTTTTAACAAAAAAAAAAAAATTATCCCCTGCAGTGCCTTTTTGATGGCATACCAGAAGATACAAAATGAAAAAGAAAAAATGCAGCAGAGGAAGGACAACGACAAAATATGGTATCACCTGAGGCACCGCTGCAAATCTATTCCACAGCCTGATTATCAATTAAAGGATAATGCTTCTCTCTGTGTTTGACCCCATGCACTGCAGTGTATGAAAAAGCACCTCCCACATTAATTCTTTTTCAGTCTTCCTGCTGGCATCCTTTCCTTGTTACTGCTATTTGTTGAAGTGAACTGCCAGTCTGTGGTTTTGCAACAGGCTCTCCTAACACATTGTCAGATGCTGTATTTGTGTAAGTATGGTTTACCAGAAAGTGATTCACTCCTGTCCTAATGAAAAGAAATTAAATGTGTGGTCATAGGAAAATAGATGCTCTGCCTTCCTTTCCCCTGTCCCTTGTCCTCCCAGTTAATTTTTTGGTCCTTTCCCTGACTGAGTTTACCAGAACAATAATCTCTTGACAGTCAAGGCAGTGACCTTCAGGTAGCTGCCCTTGGTTTGGTTCTCTTGAACTGAAATGTAATGTTGGTGTAAGATCACTGATATTGATGAGATAAATGCTATGTTAAAGTTGTCCTCTTTGGAATCATAGAATCGTTTTGGCTGGAAAAGACCTTTAAGATCATTGAGTCCAACCATTATCTCCCTCCACCAAGTCTGGTGCTAAACCATATCCCTCAGCACCACATCTCTGCCTCTTTGAATTGCTTCCAGAGATGGGGATTCAACAACCTCCCTTGGGAGCATCTTCCAGGAGCCTATTTCAGTGTTTGATGAAAGGAGAAAGGCCAGATGTAGTTTGTGTCTGTCAGAGCAGTTTGCAGTGGTGATTCCACCAAGCGGCTTTTTTTTTTTTTTTTTTTTTTTTTTTTTTTTTTTTTTTTTTTGTGTTAAGGCCCAGAAAAACATTAACCAATTCCTGGTGAATGCCAGAAACATGTGTAAAGAGTATTATCATCAACAGACATATGCAGTAAACCCAGTATCACTCAGGTAGTTGGGGTGGGGGAAGGGGGAAAAGAATCTGACATTCAAGAGTGTTCTGTTAAATGAGAGCAGCAGGCGGCACTCTCGCTTTCCCTTGGTGCGTTACTTTGTCAGGAACAGTGTATCATTTGAATCTGTGTTCACATAACAGGTTCAGAGCTGAGGTACGCTCAGCTAAAGGAGGTTTTGAGCTGTAGGTCTCATCCTGAGGAAAAAAACCCCAGCATCCCTTTTAAGGTTGTGGCACAGTACCTGTGCTTCCTACAGGTGTTAATAATAGCGCTTTGAATCCCTAGTGCTAAGTATACTCTGTGGGTACAAAGACCATCTAAGACCCTATTTCATATTAAGGGAAACGTGCAGGCAGAGATCTTTTTCCTTAAAGGTTAGGAAAGCAAGGAAATATCACTGGTAAGACATAAAGAATTGTGATGAGCACCTCTGTGGAAACACTGAAAGCTGTTTTGGTTTTCTGTGTGTCTGTTGTAAGCCAGCAGCTACTTCATGTGTGTCTGCCCCATAAGAAACAACTTTGATTGGGCTTTGATTCATTTATGCTGCATCCTACAGCTGTTGCCGCTGCCAGTTAGAAAGACAAATCTGCTTCTGGACTGTGGGGGTGCTGGTGGACAAGAGGGCAATAGCCAAAGAAATTCTGAGCTTTCCAGCCATGCCATACACACAAACCCTCAGTGCTCACAGTGCTTAGTAGTGCCCTGTGAGATGCCTTTACTAAGCAGAATTTCTTTTTGAGGTACTTGGTTACTAAGGACATTTATTTCTCTTACCTAAGACTAATTTGAGATTTATGGGGACAAAGGGATTATCTCAAGCTTCTCATTGACTAATTCTGCCATGGTCTCTGGTGAAACTTAAAATGTGAACCTTAGTGGCTGTTTGTGGTGTCTTTAATAAGGCTAGTTCTGGAGCTTCAGCTAGCTGCATAGAAGGACAGCTGAATCCTGGAATAAAAATTAGTTTCGCAAAGAAGGGAAGATCTGAAATTCTTTCCAAGAAAATTGGCTGCATACTAGTGTTTCGGAGGAGGATTCTCAGTACCTATGCCTATTTGGCAGAGGGGAGAAATTAATTGAGGTGATATAATTTTATATAAAAATATATATTTATTAAATTCAATATCCTGAACTCTCACCACCCCCAACCACTGTATATTAATATTAAATGTCATACACAGTTATGAAAACAATTTAGGATTAAATATGTACAGGGAATTAGTTATTTGACTAGAAAGCATTCAAACTATAAACAGAGAGAGGAGTTTTCCCTGCGGCTTGATGCTGTTTGGGATCTTTATGTTATTTGCCCAGCAGAGCGGGCTGGAACTCTTTCTGCTCTACGGCAGAGGCAACTTTTATTTACAGAGGTATTAAAGCTTTCACTCACAACTCCTTATCAATTATTAATCATGCTCCGGGGCTGTGTCACAGCCTGTGTCTAATGTCCAGACTTCAGGGGATCTCTACCCGTGGACATTGAGGCTGGAATCTTCCCGGCTTGAGGGGAGAGGATAAATCTTCCCAGTTTCTGGGGAAATACTGGTTTTCTCTAACCTTTTCTCCTGGCGAAGGATGTGATCTCTGCCTTGGTGCTGCTGGCTTCTTCTGGATGCTGTGTCCAGGGATTATCAGCTGGCAGGATATCAGGAGCAGGAGAAGAATGTCAGTGCTGTCTCTGGCACGGTTCTTCACAGCTTCAGGCCGTGTGTGTGTGCAGACAATCCAGAGTCTGCTTCCTGGTTATCTCAGTGGCAACGGCGCTTTTTCCAGGCAATGATAAGCAGCGGGCTTGCAATGTGTGTGCGGCTGCTGGGAGTCTGAGCTCCGTAGGTAAAGGCAATGCAGGATCTGGTCCTGATAGCACGATAGTGTGCAGATGTGCACAGCTGGCTTAGGAGGCTATAGGCTCCTTATATATGTATATATGTGCAGGCTTAAATGAGCTCTGCAAGAAAGGTACGCAGGCAGGTAAGCTGCGAATAAGTCAAAGCACGAGGGTCTGAGCCTCTGAGTGCTGCAAGTGAGGGTCAGAGCTGTGTCTGAGCCACGCCTGAGCCGTGCAGGGTGTGTGCCATGCAGGTGAGTCAGAGCGGCAGGGCGCTGCAAGTGAGGGTCCAAGCATGTTGTTTACCTGTGCACCCCTCTTTATTGAATGTGGGCCGAGATTAATGGGCCCTTTGGCCACTTAAATGACCAATCAGGTTGGCAGTCAGCCAAACCTTACCATAATGGGCAGAAGCTCTTGCCTGGACTTTCCCAGATATGGGGATGACATGTATTTACCCCAGGGAGACACGAGCTGGGTGTGTGTGGGCTTACACAACCTGTTTACAACCAGGGGTCCTGGCAGAAAAACATGTCCAGGCATGCACAGGCATAAGCAAGCCTCTTTTCGGGCCTACAGGCCCTCCATGACAACTAGGTAAGCAATTAATCCTCTCTTAGTTTCTTAATTTGGAATATATAGTGCTCAAGTGTTTTGCTAAAGTCAGTTTATAGCAGTCTCTTAAGTGAATGCAGATTATTGTGGGCATATGCTTGCTGGGGTCACATTCACAAGAACTGCAGTTCTGGGTATTCTCTAGACACTCATGATGGTGGTTATGGAGAAGCTGTCCTAAAATGGAAAGAGTAATTTCCATCTTTTGAATAACAAAAGTTTTAGCAGAGAACAGGTTATCATGTTCACAGTAAAATAGGAATTAGGCTTTAGTGTGGGGAAGGACATGTGTCTTTCCAGCTTATTAAGATGGCTTTGAAGATTATGGAAAACCCAGTGTGAAACTAGTTTTGTTGCATTCATATATGTATTGTCAGTAGGATTAGCACTGAAATTCAGCCTGACCATTTCCCTATTTGGGAAATGTGTTGGTGTGCAACAAAGTCCAGTCGGAGTATGTGTCCAAATGTAGGCATTATGCATTCAGAGAAAGGAAAATCCTAAAACTGGAGTAAAACGTTATCATATGATGGATGTGTTTCAGTGAGTACTTGTGTTAGAGGTGAAGGGGAAAAAAAAAGGTGGGGGGGAAACACCTGTAACTTGTAGAATAAAACACAGTTGGGTATTTTTCTGTTTCCTTTCCTTTAAAAAAAAAAAAAAAAAAGAAAACACTGAGAAAATCAGTAAGATAGACTGCAGTTCCATTACACTGACATCACCTGCAGAAACTCTTAGTGGTAGCTTGTATATTGTAATTAGAGATTCATGGTATAATGATTAATGGGAGATGCAAAACTGAAGTAACTTGATTTCTTATATATATCGTGCTCTATCTCAAGTTGTAGTAATCAAAATGTTTAAAACCAGATGAGTTATGGTATTTGCTGCATGTATGAAACATGAAAATATTTGGTAGCTGATATGAAAGGCAAACTGGATATCAAAGGACAATACTAGACAGTGTTAGAAATGGGAACTTGAATTGCAGCATCAGAAGATAAGAACCATTGACTCATGATATTGATTCTTTTAGAACTGTGTAAGTGCATCCAAGTCCATGCACCTCCTGTTCTCTGTGAACAAAAAAGTTTGAGGAAAGTGCTGATTACAATAAAGGATGTTTTCTTGCAAATGTTTGCTGTGAAGAAGAACCATTAACTGAAGCTGCACTAATAAGAAGTTCGACTGTGACTGCTGAAGGGGACAGGAGTTCTGAAAGCCTTGATGGCAATTCAGTTTTGTGGGAATTGTACATAAGAGCTGGAATGCTCTCTCATTTTACCTTTTCTCCCTCCCTATGCTATTTAAGTTTGATGAAAAATCTAGGGGTGAATAGTCCTGTATAGGGGATTCTCTAAGTAGATGCTTAATGTACCTTTTTCCAAGCAGACTACAACAAACACAAATTGTATGAAAACAATCAGAGGGCTGGAACAAGTCTCCTGTGAAGAAAATCTGAAGAAGCTTCCAAGAAGACCTTATTGCAGCCTTTCACTAAAGAGGGCCTATGAGAAAACCCAGAGAGATACTTTCTATAAGGTGTAGTGACAGGACAAGGGTAAGAGTTTTAAATTGTGAGAGAATGGATCTAGACCTCACACAAAGAAAGGTGTTGCTGCAATGAGAGTGGTGAGACACTGGAACCAGTTGCCCAGATCTGTGGATGACCCATCACTTGGGTCAAGGTCAGGCTGGACAAGGCATTGAGCAACTTAGTGAAGGATATCCCTGTCCATGGCCATGGAGTTAGGTGAGAGCTCTTGAGAGGCCCCCCCTCTCTCAAA
This sequence comes from Pogoniulus pusillus, assembly GCF_015220805.1. Taxonomy (NCBI): domain Eukaryota; kingdom Metazoa; phylum Chordata; class Aves; order Piciformes; family Lybiidae; genus Pogoniulus; species Pogoniulus pusillus. Next base: position 962,765 of record NC_087270.1, on the reverse strand, counting down.
TCTTTCTATGATTCTATGAACAAAGAACACAACATTGCCATTAGCACTGAAATGTGCATTCTCTGACATATGAGCCTTCTTACCTGGCCTCTTGTCAAAGGTCTCCAAGCATCTTAACCCATTAAATATTTAAGAAAATACCGACAGTCAGAAGATTATCACTGGAGTTGGCAAAAATGTTTTGGCCACTTTTAACTTACATTTTTCAATGATGAACACTTCTACAAATCCTTAAATGTTCCAGGATTGTGAGCAAACTTTTATTTATAATTTTGAATGAATGTGAGTATGGAATGGAGCAGCTTCTTACAATAGAAGTAGGAAATGACTCTCTGACAAGGATTTAGCAATCCCTCTGCTGAAGTCAGATATTTTCAGTCATAAGACAATAACAAAAGCTGTTTAAGATTACACTTAAATATTACATTTGAAAAGACTGTTATGGAAGCTAAAAATAATTAGCATTTAAAAATTTACAATATTAAATCAGAAGTAAAGCTGTTGAAGTTGTTCAGATAATTTTCTGCCATTACAATGAAGTCAATATCACTGTCAGTTCAGGAAAATATACAGATTACTGTGTATTTTGTAGTGTTGCCCAAAGGCTAACAGTACAATCCGAACATGCAGTGAGACAATGACAGATTGTAAATACTAATATTTCAGCCTGAACAAACCCACACATTCTCTTCTTTTCTCTTCTGTCCTCTAAGTGAGAGAGTAGCTCTGGATTTACTTGATGGGAAAAGAACATTTGCCAAGATGTCTATTTCTGATGCTTTGCCTGGAAAGCAAGATCAATGCTGTAAAATTACAACCAGAAAGCTATGAAAAAAAACAACAACAACCAACCAACCAAACAAACAAAACCAAAAAAAACCACAAAAGCAAACTAATGAACAAAACCAAACCAAACAAAAGGATAGCACAAATAAACAGAGGATGAGATTGACACAATGTAAAGAACTAGCAGCTATCAACATTTCTGTTGTTCATTATTATTTCAGTGGTTGCAGCATGATATGATAATTATTATAGGGTATTGGGGTGCTGTTGCATTTTAAGTTTCATCAAATGAAATACAGTGTTGTGAGCTGTTCAGTATTCCAGAGAGGACATGAGTCAATGTTAACCATTAAAGTATTTGCATATTCAGGCACTAGACAGGAATATACCATTACTAAATGAGTTTTTAAAAAAAAATGCAAACAAATTTGGGGCAAGATGAAGGAAGAGATGGCAAAAGCAATTGTGTGGCATGGAGCACTTGAAGAGAAGAGAGCAAAGAGAAAGCACTCTTAAAAGGACTAGGATGAGGGACCTGGAAAAAAAATTAGACCTGAAGCATCAATTCTTTAACTATCTCACAGGCAGTTTTCCCCTATGACGTTCTCCAGAGCCGCTGAGCAGAAGAGAAAAAAGGGTGGAAGGAGAAAGAAGTTATGTATTGAGGACTAAGGCCTCAACTAGGATGTCATGGTGCAAGATTTTTCCTTTGTCAGTATGATAGTCTTTGTACTTTTGCAAACTTTCCTTTTACATCGTAATTTACTTTTCCATGGCCAAGGATTGTGGTGGGTTGACTACAGCTGACTGCCAGATGCTCACTGAACCACTCTCATTCCCCCTGCTCTAACTAGATGGGGGAGAAAATAAGATAAAAAACCTCACAGGTCAGGATGCAAACAGGGACATCACTTACCAGTTAGCATCAGGGCCAAAACAGATTGAATTTCAGAATAATTACTTTAATTTATTTTCAGTTAAAAGTAAAATTGGATGGTGAGAAACAAAGACAAAACCTAAAATGTCTACACTCTCTGTTTCTTCCCAGGCTGAGATTCTCTCCATTTCTGTGTCCTCTACGTTCCTCCCACATATGCAGTAGCAGAATAGCTGCTGCATCAGTTCATAACACTTTATCTCTGCTGCTCCTTCCTCTACTTCTCCCTTGCTCCAATACAGGCCCTTCTATGGGCTATAGTGTTTCAGCATGAACCTACTCCTGTTTAGCCTCTCAAGTCTGAAATTCTCTCTCATGACAGGGTGTCCACCGTAGGCTGCAGTGTGGGTATCTTTTCATACATGGTCCTCCATATGCTGTGGGCTGATAACCTACTTCCTTGTGGTGTCCACCAGAGGCTGCAGGGGAGTTTCTGCTCCAGCATGTAGAGCACATCCTGCTCACCTTCTCTCACTTTGGTGTCTGCAGCACCATTTCTCACACCTTTTTCCTTACCGTTTCTTGTAGTGCTTTTGCCATTACTTAAATATTTTCTCCCAGAGATGCTGTCATCATGGTTCTTTGTCTCAGATGTGTCCTGTGGTGTGTCTGTTGGAGCCATCTGAAGCAAACTGTCCAGCACACGGTAACCCCATTCTTTCCTCACAGAGATCTCCCTTGCAGTCCTTCTGTCCAGTACCTTACCACATAAAACCAATAGAAGCATCATGACACCTCTAACCAATTTATTCAATAAATGTAGGACATGGAGAGGATATATGAATCTATGATGCTGTGTATACTGTCATGACATACTAAGTCGTGCCATTATGAAAAATATCATCATCTATAGGCTTCCCTATGGACTAGAGATGAAGAATACTGCAGTAATTTATTGTTCTTTTTTCTAAATGGGGACAAAAGAAAATGATGCTGTCATCATGCTTATCTGCATGTGGCTGATGGGGCAAATCCCCTTTCTCACTGGGTAGTGTGACCTTACCCAGACAGTAAAGCATTGCATTGCAGTCAGCCATGCACTTTTCTTGATCCTGTGATGGCATGTAGTGTTCCTTTGATGGGCTTTCCACAGAGATATCCATGAAATTTCTAAGTGCCAATATTTCAAACACTTTGTGAATAGCTGAAGGGTGCTTTGCCCTTCATTACCAATGTGAAGATGCAAAAAGAAGATTTTTCTTCTTCTGTGGCTGGATTACAACTTCTGCAGCAGCTGTGCTCCTGGCTGGCAGCATCTATTTGCAGCACACATAATGTGCAGGAGTATCTCAGAATATGAAGTGCTGTTTGGAGACTTTATTAGTGAGAGTGGTGGTAACTCCGTGATTAAAAATATCTATTCAGTGATTGTTAATGAAGCATGATTTTAGGAAGAAACAACAACTTATCCTGTAAATGCATGGTGGTTTTTGAAGACATTACTGTGATATTTATTTTCCAGTTCAATTGCTTTGTGTTTTTTTCTCTCCTTTGAAGAATCAAAATCCATGTAAGGACTGGTATTGTGACAAGTGTGTGTTATGGAGAGGTAATTAATATGAGATATTATTTTTTCTAAATATTGTTCATTATTTTTGATGTTCAGGAGTCTTGCCTCCTTGACCACTAATTTTAGTAATAAGAATTTCTTTGTGCCGTCATGGAAACATTATGCAGAGGAATAAATATATAAACATGAATTGAACTGGAAGAGAAGGTTCTTGTGGTCAATTGTTGTGGAGTCAGGGAATTAATGTGGCTGAGTCAGGAATATATATAAAAATAGAATTATTTTATTTTCCTGAAACCCGCCCCCAAAACTATATACAGAAATTAATTTAATTAGCAGATTCAGTTTGATTGAGATGATCTTGCAAGGATACCATAGATGAATTTGGCTATTTTAGAAGTTAAGAGTTGGAAAAGGCTAAGCTGCTAAACATAGCATTCCCCACTATTAATCAGGCAGAGACAAAAGTTTACTCATAGGTGAATCAGGCTGTCTGAGAGAAAGGGCGGTCCAGATGCTTGTGAGTTTGCTCTCTCAAAAGACATCCGAAGCTCAGTAGGACTATCAAGCCTGCCTAAAGGGGGTGCTTATGGTGGGAAGCCATCCAAAGCAGGGACAGTCCTCTCCCTCAGGAGCTTGTCCTTCAGAGCACCAGGGGACTCCTTCTGCAGGATGTGTCCAGGTGGGTGAGAACTCTAAGGCAGGAACCCCAAGGTGGGAAGTTTATACTTTTTATTTATTTATACTTTTCCTAGACAAAGAGTCGAGTTACCACTTCCTAGGTGTGAAGACCACAACCAATCACCAGCCCGATTCCAGTGCGGGCATCTTCACTGGTCACCTCTCATGCCAGAAGGGCTCTTTGCTCCATGCTTCACACCTGCAGGGCAGGAGGGGGAACAGGTTTGATGCGCCTCTCCTCTCCCATTCAAACTGTAGAGGGAGAGGAATTTTGGTGTATACAAGACTCCAGGACATCAATATACCACTTGCAGTTGATATACTGCTTGACCACTAGATGGACACAGGAAGCTCCTTTCTGCTTGTGGCAGAAGGCTATGGTGAATTACAAGAGGCTTTAAGTATTTACTCACAAAATTATCTCCTGACTTGTGGGGCTAGCTACAGCTTCAGACAGTACCAAATGCTTTTGCAGAATTATATTACTGTTTTGTTAGCCACTGAGGCTTCTAACTCTTCCCAGGCTTCACAGGCTGCTGGGGAAAGCAGGCAGACAATCTCTGACCTGATCTTGCCTCCTCTGGATGATCTGTATATCTCCAAGACTTCCCGTCTTGGCAGGTGTAGGCAGAATGTCTTGCAATGTCAATCTCAGCACAATGTCACACTGGCTATGCAGGCTGATTGTGTGGCGCCATTTAGGTAAACTTGAAGCAGGCAGTTTCCAGGCAGTTCAGGAGAGCTAGCTTATATCTTAGCGAAGCATAATGCTGCAGAAGGCAATGGCAGAATCCCTGCCAGAAACAGAGCCATGACAGCAGGCACCAGCAGGCAAGCAGACACAAAAACAAGGGCAGAGCACGTTGTGTTACCTGCTCATCTCTTTTTATCAATACAGCCGAAGACTAATTGGCCTTTGGACACAGAATAGCCAATCAGAATGGCAGTTAGCTGAGCTCAACCATGTTAGGTGAAACCATAGGCTTGCTTCACCCAAATTTGGGAAAAACACAGGCCTTGCATGAGGCAGGAACAAGCCAAGTGTATGTACTTTGTTTACCACAGTATGTAAACAGGAGCAAAGCAAGTCCTTAGACTCAGTGGCTCCAGGTTCTGTGTTCTCTTTCCTGTGGTTGCTTTTCCACATAGCAGAAGGAGAGAGAGCAGAAAAACATGTTTGGGCAAGCCAGGACATGTGTAAGCCTATTTTGTCCTATTCAGACCTACCACAACAGTATGTATAAAGTGAGAAATTCCTTAATTCAGGGAAATGAAGTTATTTCTTTTATGTTTCCTCTAGTCTCTTCTGAAGGATAATACATAGATGTAATATCATAAGAAAACTACAACTTGCACAGTTGAAACTACACTACCGTTGCTGGGAATAATATATGCCTCCTTAGGACAATGAGAAGAAAGGATTTCAGGCTCTGATCTTACAATGATATATAATTGTATCTATGGGGTCCTACATGGTGCCTTCTTGATAATGGCCTGGTCAACAATAGCTGATGCAACAGGAATATGAGTGAATTAATAGAATCTCCAAACTATTCTGAAGAGTGTTTTCACAGAATCACAGAATGCCAGGGGCTGGAAGTGACCTTGAAAGATCATCTAGTCCAACATCCTTGCCAGAGCAGGATGACCTATACCAAGTTTTTCTGTCTGACAGTGCCTGAAAGAAAATAGCAATGGCTGAGTTTATTTTAGGCAGCCTCCATTCCAATTAAATAAACAAGAAATTAGCAAGATACTTTGAAACAAAAGATGTCAGGTTGAAAAGTTAAAAAATCCTTGAAACTTTGTGCTTGTGGGGAGAGACGTTGAAGTGAGTGTGACGGAACAGTAGCTTGGTCAGATGCCATGAGCATCCAGCTCCTGGAGTGACAATACAGGAGGACAACACAGAAACCCATAACTCAGGTGTGTGGATATGAACTCATGGCATGTTTTTTTCATCAGAGTGTGGCTTGGCAGGTTCTAAAGACATACATAAAGATACAGAACCTGTATCTCCATCAGCAGTTGCGGTAAGTATGGGGAATGTGCCCAAAAGTACATGGTGTGGGTGCAGTAGGGCATGCATATGCTGTTGAAACAGGAGCTCTGTAGGAACTGTGAATGGGCAGCAAGGAGGAAATTATACCTGACCTGTGAAATGAACCCCAAAACGCATGCAGAGCTATGAAGTAAGTATGTTTTATTACTGCGCTGGGTGCAGGCGGGATCGCTACATCAATCCTGCACACCCCATGCTGGCAAAAGCCACAGTTTATGTCACAAGAGCATGCATATTCATAATAGGAGGTAGGGTTATTACAATTATTTCCTGGAGTTCATTAACATAAGTATTTTCCCATTCTCCACCCCAATTCCAATGGTTCCAACCCTGGTGGTCTGAAATGTTTATCTGCGATGAACATCCCACGCAGTCTTCCTTCCAGGGTCTTTCTCATCTCTGGTCAAGCAGACCCTTCTTTGTTGCTGATGTCAGGATATCCCTGCTTCTCCTTTATCTCCTGCCTGCTTTCCTTAGTCACTGCAGGCCTGGGTCTTTACAAGATTGCTTATCAGAGATCTCCAATGAGTAGCTGCAGATACTCCTACAGTAGTCCTTGTTTAGGTTTGAACATTATCAACTGATTACTATAAACAAACATCTCTACAGAGTTTGGTATTTTATGTTTTGTCACAGGCACCCTCAAAATGAGCATCTGGTCTATGAGATCTTTTTACCAGCATTCCTTGATATTTCTTATATCACACCTGCAAAGGTGACATCGATCCATAATGAGTTCCCATTTCAGAGGTAAAAAGAGAAGAAAGAAGAGAAATGAAGAATGCAGTACAGATTGACAAAGAGGACAGCAGCCTGGTACACAGCCATCAACAGAAGAAATGAGGATCACACAGTGCTTTAAAGGTATGCCAGCCAAAAAAAAAAAAAAAACAAACCCAAAAACTAAAACCCGACCAAGCTGTTACCGCTGGTGGAGCACCTGGTTAAAATGACTCTTTGTTCACCAATATGGTTAGATGGTCATAGTCCACTTTATTTCCATGATACAGAGACATATATGCATTCTTGGAAGAGGTGTGATCCACCAAGATTGGTTACATATAGAGGGTACAGAGTTACATGTAAGTCTGGGATAGGGTAATATACCATAACAATCTGAGAGTCTGTGGTGGTTTAGGTGTTACCCGCCCCCCCACACTTTAGAAGCACCCCACTAGACTCAGCCGGGCTCTGGGAATATAAATGAAGCTATTAATTTACAGCTAGCACAATATACAAGCAGCTATTTACAATATATACAGAAATATACAAGGTAAAAGGTAATACAGAAGCACAACTCCCCTCCCAGAAACCTGAGTCCCCAGGAGGGGCTCTCAACCACCCCTGCACCTTTCCCCTGCCCCTCTCAACCTTACCCCAGTCTTTAGGAAGAATAGAGGTTCAGCCAAGAGGTTAAGAAGCAAAGGTGAGTGGCAGATGAGGTTAGGGAGATGCAGCTCAGTCAAAGCCCAGCCCAAAAGTGAAGGCAAAATGACGAAAGTGTAATCTAATGTTTGCATTCTTCTTCAGCAAGGCTCTGAGGGAAGGAGACATCACCTTTTTTTTTCCTTTTTTTTCACAGCCTATGATCTAGTTTTTCTCACCAAAACATTCTAGCCTGCTTCAAACTAGCACAATCCACCCCTGTCTACTTCACTCAGAGTATCGCTGAAAATTAACTGAACTAATCTAAACCAATATTTACACTAATGGATATTACAAGTTTAGTTCACACTTCATTCCAGCTATCCCAGATGTAGGTGATTCAAAAGCTCAGAACAGTTTGTCTCCTCACAGATGAGATGAGAACAGGGTCTCCTAGGTGACGTCGGGTTGGTGCTCATGTACTGTAGATTCTCTCGTAGATTCTTTCAGTGTTGAACGCCGATGGTACCTACACCAGAAAACTCCTAACAGCTTATATTAGACACTCTGAATTTAAACATTCTCAGCTAAGGTTAGATTTCTCTGTGGAATACACTGGATTTCACCATTCTCCTGCATTCCCCAGAAGGTGTGACCAGGACCTTCAGCAGACACCACCCCTCGGACAGGTTTCCCTTCGCCCGAAGGAGAAAATACCCAAACAGTTTTCCCTAACAGATTCTTTTCACGTACAACAGGAACTTTATCACCGTCTACTGTTGGGACCAAATCTGACTGTGCAGGTCCTGCTCTGTTTACTGAACCTCTACTATTTACCAACCAGGTAGCTTGTGATAAATGTTTGTCCCAATTTTTCAGAGTTCCACCACCCATGGCCTTTAGGGTGGTTTTCAGCAAACCATTGTAGCGCTCAGTCTTCCCTGAAGCTGGAGCACAGTAGGGTGTGTGATAGATCCACTCAATACTGTGCTCTTTGGCCCAGTTTTTCACAAGATTGTTCTTGAAATGGGTGCCATTGTCTGCCTCGATTCTCTCTGGAGTTCCATGTCTCCACATGATCTGTCGCTCCAAGCCAAGAATAGTGTTACATGCAGTTGCATGTGGAACAGGATAGGTTTCCAGCCATCCAGTGCTGGCTTCTACCATCGTTAGCACATACTGCTTGCCAGAACGAGATCGAGGTAAAGTGATGTAGTCAATCTGCCAGGCTTCACCATACTTGTACTTTGACCATCTCTCACCATACTGTAAGGGCTTGATTCGCTTAGCCTGCTTAATAGCAGCACAAATGTCACAGTCATAGATGACTTGGGTGATAGCGTCCATGGACAAGTCAATTGACCTATCGCGTGCCCATAGGTATGTTGCATCTCTGCCTTGATGTCCAGATGAGTCATGGGCCCACCGAGCTAAGAACAGTTCACCTCAGTGTTTCCAATCAAGGTCAAGATCAGAGTTGGTATCAACTTGAGAAATCTTAGCAGCTTGGTCTGCCTGCTGCTTGTGTTGTATTGATGTTCCTCAGTAGCTCTATTCTTAGGCATGTGTGCATCTACGTGCCGCACCTTCACTGGAATTCTCTCCAGCCGTGCATCAATGTCCTGCCATAGATCAGCACACCAAATAGGCTTTCCTTTCCTCTGCCAACCATGCTTCTTCCAGTCCTTCAGCCAACCCCATAAGGCATTGGCTACCACCCATGAGTCCGTGTAGAGGTAAAGGATAGGCAAATTTTCACGTTCAGCCACATCAAGGGCACGTTGGACAGCTTTTACCTCAGCAAACTGACTGGATTCTCCTTCTCCATCTCTCCCTTCAGTGACTCTCCTGGTAGGACTCCAGACTGCTGACTTCCATCTTCGCTTGTTCTCAACAAGACGACAGGAACCATCTGTGAACAAAGCATAGTTCTTCTCCTGATCAGAGAGATCACCATAGGGAGGAGCTTCTTCAGCACAAGTTATTTTCTCCTCTGGAGGTTTGGAACAGTCTGTGCCTTCCGGCTAGTTGGTAATCACCTCCACCAGACCAAGTTGATCAAGATTACCCATTCGTGCTGGTTGGGTTATCGAAGCCATCCATTTAGACCAGGTTGCATCTGCGGCATGATGCGGTGATGAATCTTTGCCTTTGAACATCCAGTTTAGAACTGGCAGTCTAGGAGCTAAAAGAAATTGTAACTTAGTTTCAATCACTTCAGAAGCTGTTTTCACTCCTTCATAGGCTGCTAGTATCTCTTTCTCTGTTGGGGTGTAATTTGCCTCTGAACCTCTGTAGCCACGTCCCCAGAAACCAAGTTGACAACCATGTGTCTCATTTGTAGCTCTCTGCCAAAGACTCCAAGTTTGACCATTGTCACTGGCAGCCGTGTACAGAATGTTTTTAATGTCTGGACCAGATCTCACAGGTCCCAAGCCCACTGCATGGACTACTTCTCACTTGATCTGATCAAAGGCTGCTTGTTGTTCAAGTCCCCACTCAAAATTGTTTCTCTTACGAGTCACATCGTGCAGAGGTTTGACAGTTTGACTGAATGCAGGAATGTGTAGTCTCCAAAATCCCACTGCACCCAGGAAAGATAGAGTGTCCTTCTTATTGGCGGGAACTGTCATGGTGGAGACTTTCTTGATCACATCCTGTGGAATGTAACGGCGACCATCCTGCCACCGCATTCCCAGAAACTGAATTTCTCTGGCAGGTCCTTTGACCTTGTCTCTCTTAATGGCAAAACCTGCTTGCAACAGAATGTCAATGATTTTGTTACCTTTCTCAAAGACTTCCTCAGCATTTTGGCCCCACACAATGAGGTTGTCGATGAATTGTATGTGCTTTGGAGCTTTACCTTTCTCCAGTGCATTGTGGATGACTGAGTGACAGATGGTTGAGCTGTGTTTCCACCCCTGAGGCAAACGATTGAACTGGTACTGGATTCCTCTCCAGGTGAATGCAAACTGAGGCCTGCACTCCTTTGCTATGGGAATAGAGAAGAAAGCATTAACAATGTCTATGGTTCCATACCATTTAGCCTCCTTCAATTCCAGCTCGTACTGGAGTTCCAGCATGTCTGGCACAGCTGCGCTCATGGGTGGCATCACCTCATTGAAGGCACGAAAATCAACTGTGAGTCGCCAATCACCGTTAAGTTTACACACAGGCCAAATCAGACTGTTGAAAGGTGAATGAGCTTTCTCGATGACAGCCTGACTCTCCAATTGACGAATCAGCTGGTAAATGGGCAACAAAGAGTCATGGTTAGTTCTGTACTGCCTATGGTGCACAGTTTGAGTAGCAATTGGCACCTCCAGATCCTCTATGTCATGTTGTCCCACAACTGCAGATTCATCTGACAGTTCAGGTCTAATGGACAACTTCAATTTACCATCCTCAATCTCTGCAGATGCTATTCCAAAAGCCCATTTGTGACCTTTAGGATCTTTGAAACAACCTTGTCTCAAAAAGTCAATTCCCAGAATGCAAGGCGCATCAGGACCAGTTACAATAGTATGTTTCTTCCACTCTTTACCAGTTAAACTGATCTCAGCCTGTATCTTAGTGAACTCTTGAGATCCACCAGTGATTCCAAAAATAGATATGGACTCTGTCCCTTTGCAATGTGATGGCAACAAAGTACACTGAGCACCTGTGTCAACTAAAGCCCTGTATTTCCAAACTTTTAAACTACCAGGCCACCTAACAAATACATTCCAATAGATTTGGTTCTCTCCACTATCCCTTTGCTCCTCCTGGCTGGAGGCAGGGCACCCCTAATGCTGAACATGGCATGTGAGGTGTACACAGTGATTGGTGTTGTTGTGAGAGAAATTGAAATTGTTGGAATGATTGCAGTTTCTCTCGGGAGCTGAAGAAGTGACAGCTACTTTTCTGGCATTCCTGCCTCTGTTTCTGCCACTCTGCAGTTCCCTGACTCTCTTTGAAAGAGCTGAAGTAGGTTGACCATCCCACTTGTTCATGTTCTCACTGTATTTATCACGCAGAATTATCCACAGTGATGCACGTGATTGCTGATATCTAGGTGGAATTTGTCTCCTCCTGGGCTGGACTTGCCTTGCAGGAGGTGGGCGTCTGTTCCTGATGGCAGAAACATGCACCCATTCAGATGATGCAGTAATGGTATCTTTTACCAGATTGGTAATGTTTCTGAGATCCTCCTTCAGTTCTTTCATGCTGTCTTTGATGCCATTCTTAATGCTATCTCTAATACCATCTTTAAGCTCTGTACCCAGAGTTTTTATAGCAGAGACTAGGCCAGAATGTGCCAAGCTGTCCTCTATCTGCCTGAGCTGGTCAGTGAATTCACCAACAGTGAAAGATCTTCCATTATCACTCCTTGACAGAAACCTACTAGCCAAGATGTTAGCATAGGATGAAGGAGCAAGCTTGATAAGCTTCTTCATGAGACCTGTTCCAAGAGGAATGTCATCAGGCTCATGTGTGCCATGATCTCCATAAGGCACTTCCTTCACAGCAAACTCCTTCAGAAGCTTAATTCCCTGCTCAATGGTGTTCCACTTCTTGGCAGCCCATGGCAGATCATCTCGGGAAGGATATCTCATAGCCACAGCCAACAGAAAGCATGTCCCCAAGCTAACCTTACCAAGAGGACTTGCTAGGTATTTGTCCACTCCACTCTCCTTGGTGAGTGGTCCCAGCTGCTTGGCAGACTTGTCTCCTACCTGCAGGGCATTAGCACCAATGCTACGGCATCTCACCAGCCAGCTGAGGATTGGCTCTCCTGATTCCCTTGAGTATTCCTTTCTAACTTCCCTGACCTCTCTGAGGGGATCCTTGGAGTCCTGGATGTCATCCTCCTCCTCCTCTTCCTCTTGTTGATCTGGTTGTCCCTGGCCTAGAAACAGAACCTTCCCCATAGCACTCTTAAATTCATTGGAACCATCCTCTTTCTTGGCAGCCAATCTCACAGCGCTCTTCTCATTTGAGAACTGCAATCTCAGCATGTTCGCCAGGTCTCGCAGGCTAAATGCCTCCTCTTCCTCCTCTTGCTCACCAGAGGTCCCCTCTCTTACATCCTCCTTTGAGTCACACTTTGTCAAAAGCTGTGTCTTGGCTTTTGCCTTATCATTTGTCAAAAAGGCCTGCACAGCAACAGACTTGGACGTGTCTACTGGAGGGTTTGAATCATTGGGGGTCTGACCTGAGGTCTGTGAGTTCAGATCTGCCTTAGAGGTAACAGGGTTCTGGTCTGCTGGCTGGGGCTGTGGAGAATTCAGACTGGCTGGATTTGGACTGACTGGGCTATTGTTATTATTATTAATAGAGAGGGCAGTCTGATTTTGAGTTTCTGCCTGTACTCCTGGGACGCCTGCCAATCCTTGTTTGTTGTCATTGTTATTATCTTTGTTGTCATTATTGTTAGGAATATTGGCAGTTTTCCCAGAATCTGAAGAGGGAGGTATAACTGCCTGGCTGTGCCCCTGAATTTTGCTGGGAAGGAGATTGTTTTCCTTTATTATCTGTGTTTTGGTTTGGTTGCTGCAAAATCGTCCCTGGCTGGGAAGGAGATTGTTGTGCCCCTGAATTTGGCTGGCAATTACATTGTATTTGAGACGCTTTTGACACAGAGATTTTCCTAGTTTTTGCAGGTATTGCATTTGAATTTTTCACACATAATGCTAAAAGTTGAGCATTCTGTTGCAAAAGGAAGAGCTAGCTGTCAAGAGTACATGTATTATTCTGAAAAATGCTGTAGTCTTGCCATGTAATTTATCCATCAGGACACCACTTTATAAGGACATTAAATGGAATAGAACTACATGGATGACTAGGTGGTATGAGAAGGTATTTCTGGAGCATCACAGACTGTTCTTTGTTTCCTCAGGCCCTTTTTAATCCCTACAGAAAGAAATCACAGCTTTTCTTGCTGCTGCAGTTTTATAAAAGCATACACAAATGTTTTCCTGTTCCTTTCATGGGCATCTTGTGCATCAGCTGTCCTAGCAGAAAAAGCTAGATCTGCATGATTTCTGTGCTGCTCTCTTAATGTGACTCATGACATTTCAAAGTAGAAATGTAATATTATATCCATCCTTTACAGGATTGAGCACCTGTGACTATGCAATATATAGAACAGCTGCTGAGCTGCACAGTAGGTTGATGTTAACTTGAAAGTACAGACATCCTGAGAGTTTTGTTTTACCAAATTGTTTATGTAGTGTCTCAGGCCCTGTGCATAATCTGGAGAACTGAATAGGGTGCAAACATTGCTTCTGGTAATATGGGCAGCTCCTCAGTGGTCCCTGTGTGTTCATGCTATGAAGAAAAGCCATTGTTCCTTTTGTTTCCCAGTCTATGGGGGAAAAAAAAACCCACACAGATTTTTTTTTAAATCATCAATACAGAGTTTTGAAAGACTCTTTCTTCAAAGAACTGCAGCATGTATGCATGAAATAGAAAATTTAAAAGTTTTAAAATATTCTGATTTCAGTGCCCCCAGCTGATAATGTTGGTATTGATATGTCAGTGCTATGATGTCAATCATGAAATCATAGCATAGTAGTGATTAGAAAAGACTTCTAAGATCTCACTGTGGTGGAGGGCCACATAGGCCCAAATAGGCTTCTTCACAGGCCTATGTTTGCCTGGACACGTTTTCCCTCCGAAACATGTTTTTCAGTCTAAACCAGGGGAAAACACTTTAAGCGGACACAAGGAGCACAATAAGCCTGGCACCTAGGAGTCTGACCTGCCCTGGTTATATAAGGTTGATGTAAACAGGTTGCATAAGCCCACGTGCTTAGCGTGTGGCCCACCTGTCCTCTTCCCATATTTGGGGGTACCAGACCTATGGACTCTTCCTTATTTGGCATGTTTTGGCCTGCTGCCAGATGCTTATTGGACAGTATTGTAGCCAAAGGACCATCAATCTTGGCCCACATCCTATAAATAGGGCTTCTGCCTCCATCCTCCGCTCACCTCTCCTAGCGTCTTCGTCGCCTGAGGCCACTGCACCTTTATCCGCTGTGTGTGACTCTGCCCCACGGTACTTTGCACCGATCCTTGGGCAGCCACTGCTCCAGCCCGCTGCAGCTCCAGCTCGCCACATCAGCCCAATCGTGCCTGTGGAATCTTCTCAGACAGCATGCCCCAATATCCAGATTGAACTATTAGCTCCACGAGGATTAACTATGTGGCTCTCGCTCTATACACATTTGGGACCACAGAGACTGACTTCTACTTAGTGAGTACTTGAACATTCTCAATTTGAGCAGCTAAGGAATTTCAGTGACTTTACCAGTGGCACTTTATGCCACAAGACTCTCTATCAAAAACCTTTCCAAACCTCTACCAAATTGTTTAATAATTTCACTAACCGCATATAAAGAATTTGTGTGGGTTAACTATATATAAGTTTGGGGGAAATTCTCTTTGTATATATTATTAAAATCTTTAAAAACCTTTCAAAATTCGGCCTCATATCTTACCCCAAAATGCAAACAAAACCCCCTCTACAACACTCACATGCAAGGAGTGGTAGAAAGAAAAGAAATAGCATCAGGCTGTACTAGGGGAGATTCATGTTGACAGTAGGAATTAATTCTTCACAGAAATTGTTATCAAACATTGTAATGGGCTGCCCACTAGAGTGGTGGAGTCACCACCCCTGGGGGGATTTAAAAGACGTATGGATGTGATGCATAGGGACATGGTTTAGTGGCAGAAGTTTAATAATAGTGGTGGAATTGTGAGCTCTAGGCAAGTGTTTGGACTTGATGACATCAAAGCTCTCTTCTAACATCAGCAGTTCTATGGTTCTATTATTGAGTCCAGCTGTTCAATATTGCTGATGAATTGAACTGTTTCATAAGTGATTTTTTTTTCTGGAAAATGTACTTAAGATAATCTCTTTTACATATATAATGAATTTATTAGCTAATGAGTAACTTTAGCCTACTAAGTAACTTTAGTCTCTTCATCCATTCAATGGCAAAAATAGGCATCTCCTCAAGGTGCTTCATCTCACCTGCTTTTATAGATCTACCTTAGAATGAAATGGAAGGAGATTTTGTAAAACAGCTTGAATCTCTCAAGAACCTTTACTGAGGATCTGCGGCAAGTATTTGACACCAAACTACTTCTAATATTCCTTGTGGGGGACCTGCACCAGACTAGAGTACTGACCCTGAATCTACTGCATATTAGCTTCCCTAACTGTAAATTAAGAGGTTAAACTGTCATTAAACTGACATTTAGGATTAAGCTAAAAGACATTTAAGGCAAGCAACTTGCCATTACTCTTCCATAACACTTGCAAAAGGAAAACTTGCACAATTTTAGGAGGTATCAAAATCCATTAAGATCACAGTCTCACAGGGATTACTTCTAAACACACAATTATTTGTGCTAAAGTTTAAAGCGAAAAGAAAAAGTTTGCTGTATTTGTTCCAACCTCCCCAGACTGAAAATAATCAAGTGTTAATTTGGGTGTGAGAAATGTTTCCAGTTCTGTTTCAGAAAGTATTATTAAAACTTGATTAGAGCTAAGGGCAAGCACAGGAAGTACATCTTAATAACCCTGGAGACTCAGCATAATGGAGACATAATTGCTGCCTCCAAAGGGATGTTTTGGTCTTGTCTGCAGGATCCAATTTTCTCTTGAAGGCAGGAGGAGAGAGGAGGCATCATGAATGAGGGAAGGAGGGATCAGCCTCCCAGGCATGACGATTGTCTCTGCTCCTACCCTTTAGTGTTGCTTCTTCCTCTGTTTCTTGTGACACTTCCAATGAATTGATGACAAATACTAGATCGGCAGTAATGAGGAACCAATTGGCTTTTTAAGATCACCGTTTACTCTGGTGTGGTTATGTGTGCTGAGCGTGACCCTGGCGCGGACGTGAATGAAGACAATCATGCAGGTGATGAATTGACACTGCAGATAGCAATGCTAATTGGTTTAGTAATCTTGGACAGCAGCCTGAAAACACTAGCTGGGAAAAAAAAACCCACCAAAAAACCCCAAACAAACAACATCTTTGCAAGATCTTTTTTCATGTCTAAGTGTAAAAGTAGTGAGACATTTGTAACTTTCTATGTTGCCCTGAGGCTTTAGACCACCTGTTGAGAAATCTGTCACTCAGCTAGTGTATAAACGTAGGAACCAGAAATTGCTCTATCAGAATGAATCTAAGAGTCTTTTTGTCAGTTCGATGGAGGCTTATGTTCATTTTTAGGTGAGGACTTGCTGTTTCCTATACAGGAGGGAGTCCTCAGTTCTGAAGTCTGGATCAGTTATGGGGTACCCTCTGAGAACACATATGACAATGGTATTATCAAATACAAATTAAAAAGAAAAAACAACATCCTGGACTTTACTTAGAGTATATTTACATACTTTGAAATTGTGACCCTACATAACTTAGAGTACTGGAAAACACTCAGTCTTAGTGGTACCTAAGTATACACACATCCTCTGTGTGTGGATAATCTTTATTCCTGCTTATTCCAGTGTCAGAACCCCTGGAACTGCTTTAATTCTGAGAGAAAATAGTAGAAAAACAGAGATCCAGTTTGTGGCAGAAACTTTTCATGGAGTACTTTGGATTGATCATTGAACAATGTGGCTTAGAAGGCCAATACAATACAAAGGAACTTAGACACAATCCTAAAGGAAATACTGGGTTGTGAAACAGGCCTTAATGAAGAGTTGATTTTGGAGGGAATGTTTTTCAGGGCCATGCCTGTATGCACAGTGAGGAAGTGCCTTGTGTGTTATGTAAGGAATTTGATCATGCAACAGAAAACAATTAGCCATCATTTCCCACAAGTTATGGACAATCTTAAGTTATCTGATTTTTGACATGGATTGCCTCCTTGTCTCATCTGTGAAAGTGTTTAGGAAGCATAACTGCAGCTCCCAACCTTTCTCTTTCTCTCTTTTTCATTTCCTCCTTCTCCTTTTTTTCCCCATTTGACAAACCTCAGATATGAAACAACACTCATTGCTATTAATTGTTGGTGATTTTGTAACTTTCTGGATGGCAAATGCCTCATCATCACCTCAGTAGCATCGAGAATCAGCAGGATGCCAATCATTACTGCCTAGTGCAAGGGTGAGCTACTGTTGAGACTGAAACTCTCCTAGAATCCTATTAAAATGAAGGCTGCTCTGCTGTGAGTCTCTGTTCAGTGCCATCTAGTACTTTTACTAGAAATTATTTTCCTTTCAGTGCTGACATTTAGAAACATACTAGGTTCTGCTAAACAGCATTTACCATGGGCAGAAAAAAAAGTTGAGTCCTATATATATATGTGTAATTTCTGCTTACAGTTTTTAACTCAGTCGCCTCAGCCTACTCTTTACCAAAACATCCTTGCCTTTTTGTGACTTCTACTGCAATATGCATAAAATTAGTAAATAATATTGCTGAGGGCCTGAGTGTGATAGCCAGTGATCCTTTTCCTTAGCTATGGACAGCAACGTGCCCTTGTGACCAAGGGAGCAAATGGTATCCTGGGGTTCATTAAGAAAAGCGTGTCCAACAGGTTTAGGGAGGTTCTTTTCCCTGTCAGCTGGTCAGATACACAATAGACTTAGCCCTTGCCAAACTGCCTTATGCAAAATTTTTTCCTCCTTTCCAACTACAGTACTCACTGTTATTTCATCACTGATTGTGCATTTTCATGACATGCTCTCTCCCCAGAACTAAGCAGCGGTACAATTGCAACTGTGTGGTTGATAGAGTTCTGTTTATGTCTTGACAATAGAGATGAGATGCTTCTACTTATCTGGTAGCATACTTAGAGCACGATTCTTAAAAGCCGAATGGGTTGTTTTTTTGTGGGCTTTGTTTAGCAGACATCACCTAGAAGTGGTCTCTGGAATGTTTCTACCTGTGGGGTGAAGACAGAAGAAGCTTAGAGAAGTTTGGGAAGGTACAGAAGAGTTAGAGAGATCAGGGGGGTGTAGGAGGCTAAACAGACAGTTACATTGTTCACCAACCCATTAAATACATTGGTGCCATTGCCATTAATAGAAAACAGGCTGTGTATTGATTCTGAAATGCTTCTGGACTGTGACTCACCAAGATTTTGTCTGAATCTCCTGTCCTATCTAGAGTTTTACTTTAGCTTGTTTAGCTAAAACAACAGTAGTTTAAGAACTGACTACCTATTATGTAACTTTCTTAGCTTTAGCTAGCACTATGCACCACTTGTGCAGTGGTGTAATATTTTTTATGTCTTTCTGCAAATTATGGGTAGCAATACCAAGTAGTTCCTTTGTGTACACTGAACTGTCTGTGACCCTAGCATATAATGAATTGAAGTAGAAGTGAAGGATGAAACCAGAGGTGTTGAAAGTAGAAGAAGAATATAACAGAGACTATAAACAAATCACCAGCGGTCACTTGTTGGTCATTAAAGTAATGCAACCTTGGGAGCTCAATAAAAATGTTTTTAGGGATAACAGAATAAATCCCAAACACTCAGCATATATAAAACACAGTCTATATAGTATATTTAGAAAACATATTGAACTGAGTACCATGATGTTGCAGAGAGGGATTCTCTATGCCTACGCCTATTTGGTGGAGGTGAGAAATTAAATTGAGGTGATATAAATTTTATATAAAAATATAATTTATTAAAATTAATATTTATGAACTCTTGCCACCCCCAACCACTGTGTATTAAAACTTAGTTCTTGTGCAAAGTTATGAAAATAATTAGGATATAATATATACAGGGATTTGGTTAATAACTAGCAAACCATTCAAACTATAAAAAGAGAGAGAAATTTCCCTTCTGGCTTCGTGCTGCTTGGGAGCTTATGCTTTTAGCCCAGCAGAGGGGCTGAAACTCTTTCTGCTCTAAGGCAGAGGCAACTTATACTACAGAGGAATTAAAGCTTTACTTATAAGTGTTGCTATTAATTATTAATCACCCTCCGAGGTTGTGTCACAGCCTGTGCTTAATGTCCAGACTTCAGGGGTTCTTTGCCCGTGGACCCTTGGACGCTGGAATCTTCCTGGCTTGAGAGGGAAATGATAAATCTTCCCACTTTCTGGGGTTAACAGTTTGTGGAGTCCTAAAGTGATTCTATGAGGGCATTCCAGGCTTCAGGGGAACTATCTTCCTCCTTAAGCATCTTGATATTGCAAGCTTCTGTTCTTCTGCATTACTGCCCTCTTCTCTTTTGTGTCTGCTAGTGGGGAAGTTTTTGACTGTTGGCCATGGATCCATTACAGACTGCTCTTGGAAGGTGCTATCCAACTGCTTCTCAGCCTCTTCACTTTTGTTCAGCCTTCTCACCATTTCCTGCAGCAAAACCACCTGCTGCAGGAGGGCCTCCACCTTGACACTCCTGCAGTTAGGTCTGCTGTGTGTCCCTGCCCCAGGAGACAGGTCTAGGCTTCAGTGCCACCTCCCCCTATAACATCTCTTTCTGCATATGGGCATCACCCACTGTTGGGATGCAGGCTGTGCCAACTTCAGAGCAGCTTCCTTTGGCAACTAACATTGATTTTATGGCCCTCATATTCAGGGTCAATTCCTGGGAATGTTGCATGTGCAAAACAATTATTTTTTTTTGACTACCAGTCTGATTGTCAAACACTCCAGTTACAGCTGGAGGGATTACAAGCACTCCATCCTTCTGTGTTCTAGAGAGAGCAATCTTCTTGACATCAGCCTTCTCCTACTGTGGCTGCTTCAGCTGAGAGCATGAAGTGCTATCGTGACACAGAAAGCCCCTTCACACAATTTTATCAGAAGCAGATTCAAGTATCAAAATGTACAACAGGTTGAAAAATGCAAAGTATAAGGGGAAAACCACCACAAAGACCCATTAAAAAAATCTTTTTGCCTTGTTTTTCTTTCTTTATGCCAAACCACCTCAAGGGTAAAACTCTAGTAAGTGAATAGCATATTCTGCATGTATTATTCCCTTTGATCACTAGTTATCAGGAGAATGCTACTGCAGACTTGACTTTTTTTTCCCCACTGTGTGCCAGTTCTTAGTATCTGAAAATTATATTAAATGCATACATTCCATGTGAAAACTGAAATGAGAGTTTCTGAAATAATGTTCACTTAAGTGTTTGGTTTTGTTTAATTAGTGTCACCAAGCATTCCAAATTAGAGAAATTTCTAGTGAAACCTACTAAAATGTGTATTATGAACACATGTATAAAGTTAAGACTTTTAAAAGTTTTCAGTGGAAACTAAACTCCCCAAACTTCTAGAAGAAATTGAAGTCTTTTCTGAGGGAAGAAAGATGTGGAGTCTGATTTATTCTATGGTTTGGAAATTAATTGCATTGCACCAAGTTATTTTAACTTTGAATCTGTTTTACACAAGCATAAAGAGGGCAGGAGGACTGATAAAGATTTAGCAACAAACAATTGTCAAAAATTGTCCACTTGTGTTGAAAATAACTGCTTTCTTTTGAACATTGTGATCAATACTGTGCTATATAGCTTACATTTGGTTTCACAACAAGCCTCTCTTCCTCTGATGTTATCTCTTAATTATATCAGAACAAGGAGGAAGGTGGACTAAGAGGCCTATTTGAAGCAATGGAATTATTTTTCTTGAAAATTTTATTCTAGATAAATGAAAGCTATTGGTTTGATTTAGGAATAATTACATGCCAGAGACAGAAGAATTTGTATCAGTCTGCCACTAATCCTTCGCCCCTGAATCAATAAAAATGCATCACTAAAACCCATGTAAAGAACTGCTGTAGGAAGTGGAATAGTCACAGTGTGCTAGTTTGAGTCAAGCTGGAATATTTTGGTGAGAAGAATTAGATTACAGGCTGTGAAAAGGAAACAGTGGTGATGTCTACTTCACTCATAGGCTTGATGAGATGTATAAAAGCAAGAACATAAGTATAGATAACACACAGTGGCTCTCTGTTGCAGCTAGTGCCTGTATTTTTCTCCCTACCCTGTTTCCTGTGTAGCTAATCCTTCTGCTTTATAACTCCCCTGGCTGACCCTCTAAACTCACCTTGCATGTAAGGCAAACTCTGGGATAAGGTAGAGGGGTGGAAAGGAGGTGGAAGGGTGGTTGGGAGGCCCTCCTGGGAACTCTGGTTTGTGGGAGGGGAGTGTGATGGTTTGGGTGTTCCCCACCCCCCCACACTTTAGAAATCACCCAGACTAGACTCAGTCGGCTCTGGAAATATGATTGCAGCTTATATTTACAGCTGGCACAATATACAAGCAGATATTTACAGTATATACAGTTATAGACAGAAATAGACAAGGTAAAAAGGTAATACAGAAACACAACTCCCCTCCCAGAAACCTGAGTCCCCAGGAGGGGCTCTCAACCACCCCTGCACCTTCCCCCTGCCCCTCTCAACCTTACCCCAGTCCCAAGGAAGAATAGAGGTTCAGCCAAGAGGTTAAGAAGCAAAGGTGAGTGGAGGGTGTGTTAGAAAGATGCAGCTCAGCCAGCAGCCCAAGGGAGAGTAAGAGAAAATGGCAAGAGTGTTGTCTAATGTTTTCATTTCTTGTTCAGCAAGACTGTGAGTGAAGTAGACACCACCATTGTTTTCCTTTCACAGCTTGTAATCTACTTCTTCTCACCAAAGCATTCTAGCCTGCTTCAAACTAGCACAGGGAGTTGTGTTTCTATATTAACATGTATATTTCTGTACATAGCTGTATATATTGTAAAATTTGCGTGTATATTGTGCTAAGCTGTAAATATAAAGCTTCATTTCTTAATTTCCAGCTCATCTGAGCCTGGTCTGGGTGATTTCATAAGACTGGGGGTGGGGGCATGTAACACTCAAACCGTCACACACAGGAAAGGAGAACAACACCTGAGATTTCTGGCACTATATCCTGAACTAACTTTATCTGTGTGGATGTGTAATTAAGCTAATGATTTCCATGTTTAAGCATGGAATGCCAGTGTCAAAATATGAGTTATGATTATTAATATTAATAACCAGGTGAAAATATTAATGAAATAATGAAATTTTTTTTTTAATTATCACAAAAAAATTCTAAGGCATGAATGCATGGTTGTGGGTATTTACGCAGGGAGGAACAGGCTATTTAAACAGTTAATCAAAACCAGAAATGCAAACATTGATTTGAGCTGGCAAGAATCTTGCAGTGCAATATGCCACTTGCCCTCTAGGGGGACTCGACAGGCTCCTTTCTGCTAAAGCAGAAGTCGCATTACAGAGCAAACAGAACCAAAGCAGAGTTTTAATTACAAAGAGGCTTTTGGAGTTTCCCCAGGACTCTGACAGAGTGCTGGGGCTTGCACAGTCTCTGACCTGGTCTTTGTCCCTTCTCAGGTGGATGGTGTCCTTTTCAGGGCTCTAGAATAGGCACAGAGGTTTGCACGTGTGCAGGCAAGCAGATATCTCACTGCATATCAGTACCCTGCTCTCTCTCACCATGTAGGCTGTGGTGAAGTCTCTATGTGCAAGCAGCTTATTGCTTTCACTTCACTCTAGGCTGGCTGGTTTCGGGCAGCTTTCAGCAAAGACTCTTGCCTACATGGAGGCACTTACTGCCTCTCCCTGGTGAACTGAGGCATGGCAAAGTTTCCAGGTGGACAAACTTGAAGCATCAGAGCTTATTGTTGCACAGCAAAGCTGGTTTTAAGCATGGCAAGGCAGAGCAAGGCAAAATGATGAAGTGAATTGTTTACAACTTCTGACCATATTTTATCAATTGCCTTAGTCCTGGTGGCTCCATTTGTCCACAGAGATTTACCATCAGAATGGCACTTTGCCAAAATTAACCATATTAGGTGAATCTAGGGGCTTGATTTATCAGTATTTGGGAAAACTCAGGCCATGCATAATGAAGTGTATGCACCTTGATTGTCACAGGAGCAGACTCAGTGCCTCCAGGCCTTTTGTTCTTCTCCCATGTTGCTCATTACTCCTGAAAGGGGAGGGAGAGCCAGAGATCATGCCTGGACAAGCTAGGACACATATTAGGCCTATTTTGGCCTTCCGCTACAGCCAGGGAATATTTCAGTTCTGTGCCTGTGCACATGATAGTAATTTCAGCAGTATTTAGATTCCATTTTTACTGAGCTGACATGTCTGAACTAACTGGGAGGTATGCCAATCACTACTGTTGCCACAGCAAAGCCTAAGCAGGGCAAGTGCACTGGTTTACTTCTTCACAGAGTCGTAGAATTATTTCAGATGGAGAAGACCTTTGAGATTATAGATTCCAACCATTGTCTAACTCTACTAAGGCTGGTGCTAAAGCATGTCCCTCGGCACCACTTGTCTGCATCTTTTAGACACCTTCAGGGTTGGGCATTCAACTGCCTCCCTGGGAAGCCTATTCAGTTATGAAATTTCTTCTCATATACTTTTAAAGATCATTTCATTTTTACATGGAGGCTTTGATACTGGTTATATGATCAGATATGTACATTTTTTTCTCAATGACTATGTCTAGGAGCGTCGCGGATGAGGTATTCTGAGACCTGCACCGATTAGGCAGAGGGGAGAAATTAATTAACGTGAGAGGACCCCTGGGATGGGGAGCCACAGGTTGTTTACCACAGGTAACCTATCTCTGCCTTACACATAACTTGGGGCCAATCTCAAGATGTGCTGGAGGAGGTATAGGCTGGATGTTAGGAGGAAGTTCTTCCCAGGGAGCGTGATTTGCCATTGGAATGAGCTGCCCAGGGAGGTGGAAGAGTTGCTGTTCCTGGAGGTGTTCAAGAAAAGCCTGGATGGGGCACTTAGTGCCATGGTCTGGTTGATTGGATAGGGCTAAGTGATAGGTGGGACTGGATGATCTTAGAGGTCTCTTCCAGCCTGGTTGATTCTATGATTCTTTAAAACTCTGCATGCATTGTGTAGAACCTTAAATACATTCCTTACTTAGATTAAACTGACCTCTACCTTTCCTGCCTCTTTCTTTCCTACTATTTGTGTCTAAAGTACAGACATATTTAGCATCCCTGAATTAATGTTGATGTGAATATTGTGTGTCCTGTCTAGGCAGCACTTGAATGTGTAATAATGTTTCTCCCTTCTGACTTGGCAGTACAGGTCTATCCATTTGCTGTCCCAGATTTGTGCTACATAACTTGTCATGAAAAAAGAGTGAGGAGGAGGATTAAAAACACCTGAATCATGGTCTTAAATTGCTGCCTTTAGACAGAACTGAGAATCAACAGTCTCTTTCTGTTATTAAAGGGCATTTATGAAAATGATCACTAAAAATTAAACAAATTATAGAAATCATCAAGCTCTTAAAACTTTTAATACCACCAGTATCCAGTATTCTCCCAATTGGATCAAAAGTGAATTCATGGAGTAGGTAAAGGTAGCTGAAATATCTCCTGGGCTTATCTTACTGGCTTCATCTTTTGAACACCTTCAGAGCTGCAGAACAAGCTATCTCAATACAGCCCCAGAATAAAGTTATCAGGACACCAGAAGAAGAATGCCTTGCATTTTTCATTTAAGCAAAATGTGTGGCTAAACTTGTAAATATGTCAAGGAGTGATAAATTCTGTTTATCCTTGGCACTAACTAGAGAATAGATTTTAAATTTTCAAAGTGTTGTGCTACAGCTGATTGCTTCCTGTCAATGTTAATATTAGAAAACAGTAAACTCGTCCAGTATTTGCATGGCCAGAGAGGCACAGGTTTTGTAAAATAAAGCGTAGCATCATTTCAGTTAAAGAAAACATCACTTTTCAAACTCTTTTTGAGAACACAGAAGGTATTTTGATGTGTATCACTTTGAGGAAGATGCTGCTAATGCTGTGTGACTTGCTTTCCAGAAAAAATCTGCTCACTCATGCAGACAAACCATTTCTTCAAATGCAGAATATCAAAATGAAAAGTCAGTCAATAAAGGTACTGGGAGAGGAAAAACGGATTTTTTTTTTTTAATAAGATGTTTGGGAACAGAGGCTTAAATGATTTCCTATGTTCCTGGGGGTATATAGGGAGATACATGTTTACATTTTCCGGGCTATATGTGAATTGCTTCAGTTCATTATAACCATTCTGGGGAGCTCTGAGAATAACCTATAGAACAGCATGTAAGATAGCAAAATAATTGTTACAAACTACTGCCAGTCTGACTCCTGTGAAAATAAGAAACATCTAGACAGCTCTGCTTCAAGTTTTATTACAATTTATTAAAAAAAAAAACCCCATTACTATATAATTTCTATAACCAATAATTTTATTTGCTTCATCCTGTTTTATGAAGATCTTAATTTTAATCTCATGTGGACTTTTTTTGTTTAAAGAAGTAATTTAAAATATTATCTGCCTATTGAACTGATAATGCAATTAACTTTGTCCGTGAACATTTTCTATTTACTTAATTCAGGATTTCTCCTATCCGTACAGCCAAAATGATAATTGCTTAATGAACCTGTTTAACACCTGTGTCTGGCACTAAGTCTAAGACAGTTTCTCAAAGAATAGTGAAGAAACTTGGCATAAGCAGAAGTTTAGGTAGGAAATCGAGCACTCATATTTAATAATTGGAGAGGAAAAATGGATGGGCGATAGCTGATAACTATTTAATAAATCAAATCTGCCAATCCTTGGAAACTAATTTACTAATATTTGGTATTGTCAGTCTCTAGTGTCTGTGATTAATGAAGTTGGAGTGTCTAGAAGAACTGCTCAATTTCCTATACAATTAGGCTTCCTGTAATGATCAATGGCTAGCCTGTACCTAAGATGACTTTTGTGTTAAATGTGGTAGCAAATATTATTGTCACAACTTTTCCAGGTGTACTTGGGATTTTCAGTGAAGAAGCTGTCACTGCAGGAGACATGGAATGAAAGGAGTCTATTTTCTAAAGTATATGCATTTTGTCATGTTTTTCTGTTTGCTTCCTGCACTGGTTCTGTAATGGAGACAGTAAGATATTACATTAATTTTATTTTTCTTTTGCCAGTTCCTTAGAATTTGTGGGTTTGATTTATAGTGTTGTTCTTATGTAATTCAGTAAGGGATAGCTGCTGTAAAGAGTTTCAGGTGGATGACTGATTGTTTGCAAGGGCATTTAATGGTCAAAATGTTTATCTTTGTGATGATCTGAATAGCCATTTAAGCTTTAGAAATTATGGCCTGTCCTTTGAAAAATTTAGTATTGTATATATAGATTTCCTGTGAGGTACCTCTGTTTTACCAGTGTAATTAATATGATTTAGATATGGATAATGACATTTTCTGCTATTTAGCAGCCATTACTGCACTTTTTTTTTAATGCTCATGGATTTTAAGGTTTTTATTTTGGGGATGTGCAAGTGTGTATCAGTGTGTGGATTGGGACAAACCAGCAAAGGCATATGCTTCCCTGCATAAAATGACCAGGTACATTTTCCTTCCTAGAAACTATCTAGCTATGAAAGTAATTTAGTCAGTGCAAGGCTTTCCAATTATCAAAAGCAAAACAATTAATTTGTGTGAGGAAAAATCATCTAATAGTTAATACAGAGGTGGGAATACATGGCTGCTGGTTCTGAAAAATGTGGGATAAAAGGTTACTAGAATAGTCAATTCTAAGCTTATGAAAAAGAAGGGAAGAAAAAAACATGAAAAAAAAAAAAACCTCCACTATCTCACAGAAGCAACATAAAGAGATGTACATTGTTCTGCTTTTTATGGATTTCTTTGTTCAAAGTCTTCATTGCCATGGTCGGTTTGAGTAGTTCGAGCTTGCTGATATCTCATAGCTCCAGAGTAAGAAATCAAAATCTTTTGCATGCAAAAATAGACAGAGTTGCCCATGAGCCCTATGATTCCCTGCTTTCTGTTTCTTAGTGTGTTCCATGCCACTCTTTGAGATTTAGAGACACTTTCAGTTAGAGTAGAGGAACTTCTACCTGTTACCAGAATAGTTGCAGCCTTCGTGAGTTATCATCGGTTTCATGATCCAGTTCTTCTTGTTGAATGCCTCTTTATTTCAGAATATGACAATCTCTTCTGAGAGAGAGAGAGAGTCCTTTTTCTCATTAATGGACTGAACTGGAAGACACCTTAGACTGCATCATTATTCTGATCTGTTATTCCATTTTCGTTATATGGCTACCATCTTCCTTACAGAATCTGTTAGGTTCCACCCACTAGATCCAGAAGAAAGGGATGACAGATGAAATGCAGTGAAAACACTGCACATTGACTGGTTATTTATGAGCAGCTCTCTGCTAATCACAATTGCAACTTTGGTGTTTAGTGATATGAATCACATTTCAAGAATAATTCACTATTGTACTTTGGGGCTATGAGGTTTGATTAGTCTCACTATGTCATTAGTTTCTTATTCCCAGCAGTGACCATTTCCACTGAAGTTCATGAAACAACTTTTATAACACCAAAATAGATACCAGCCTCGGTTTTCACAAACTTATATGAGCATATATTTCCATGTTCAAACCCCAGTAAAATTCTTGGGCTTGCAGACCTATCATGGGGACTTTTTAATTTGGTTCTTAAAAAAGCACAACTAATCAATTGAAGCATTGATTTAATTTATTTTTATCTGCCCTTTTAACATAGTGCTATCAAAATTATTGTTAATTACTTGCAGGGCATACCCATGAAAACCAAGGTAATTTTAACAATAGTTTCAGTGAGACCAGGATCAACTCTTTAGTGAATAAATAATTTTAATTTCAGACAAAGTCTTTCAACACTCTGAAATTGTTCTAATGTTAAAGACTTGTATTCTTCTCTTTCATTAATATTCATTAAGAACTGAAAGAAGCGTGTTAATTTCTGCTGGGGTTTGGCTTTTGCTTTTGTGTTCTTACTGAAGTTTCTTTTTAATATATTCTCAGAAGACTTTGGTAACCTTTGTGCTCTTCAGTTGTGTGCAAGTTTTTACACTTCTTCCTATGCAGAAATCACTGCCTGCTTTTGAATATATTTTTGTTGTTTTCTGTCATATTGTGGATCTTCTTTGTAGCTTGTTGAGACAGAGTGAATCTTCTGTTCATCCTGTATGAAAGCCAGTACAGAAAATTGGACGCATTCACCAGGGTAATTGCATCTAGTTGCAGCTCAGCTGCCAGTGGCTTTGAACTGCAGTTGGCTCAGTGAGAGAACTGAGACATAGTGATAGTGTTAGGCTTTTTGACACAAACCTGCCTGAGACTCAGATATGATGCATTGAATTAATTTCTCTTTTTATGGCAAAGAGATGACTGGCATAAAGATATGTGTTTTCCCAGCTGCTACCATCTAGATTCACTATGTCTTCCACTTTCTGTAATAAAGTTTTACATGCAATTATGGTGTAATTATATTTACTTTGAATAGCTTTGTAAATTATTCCCTTATACTGGCATGTTGTTGTATGCTAAGAAATATGCTGAAATACCATGTTAACAACCATCAACACTATACTTGGTAAACGTGGTGCTCAAAATAATGTATAGGTTGTGGTCAAGTGATTTAATTACAGAGTAAATTTCTGATTTCCTGGGTGTATTCTTTTTATTGATTTGATCTTTGAAAATATTTATTCCAATGTCTTTAGTGTGATATTATGTTATAAAATGATTTACTGACAAAGAAATGGATGTATAAAAAACAGAGTATGAAATAGGTATTCTTTATGTTGAGGGAGTGCAAAAAGGGACACTATTGTATATCTATGCCAATTTAAAGAAAAAATATATTTAAGATTTACACCATTGGGAATGGATATGTTTTTCAAGTTACTCTGAGAGTAGCAGATCATGTTTTGTGGATGGAAAATTAGTTGTTGAAAAAGTGCAATTCTTCAAACACAAAGCAAACATTAAATCTTAAGTAAAGATCCCATTTTCAGCAATATTTGCTGAAGTCAGTGACAGAGATTAATCATGTTTCCTATCCTAGATGGTTAGTCTGAAATCTCATCAGTAAATAAAAATGTACTGGTTTTGACATAGAGCTCTAGCCCAGGATTTCAGTGGTGTCTTTTACATTTTTTTGTTAGTGTTTTGTTTCGTTGGGAATTTTTTGGAAGTTGTATAAAGAACTTGATCAAGATCTCACTAGCAATGAGATTCTAAAGCATCAGAAGCAGAATAATATCTGCCCACTCATGGAAAGCTTTTTTTTTTTTTAATTGATGAAGCAGAATGTTGAGTGACAAATGACTCTTTAATACATGAGCTGCTCATAACTATCACTAATGACGTAACAGGCAACTGCAAGCCCTCACTACCAAACCTCAGTGTGCTAGTTTGAGACTAATTGGAATATTTTAGTGAGAAAAAAAATTAGATTATAGGCTGTGAAAAGAAAACAATGGTGGCGTCTACTTCACTCATAGGCTTGCTGAGATGTATAAAAATGGGGACACAAACATAGATAAGACAGTGTGAGAGACCATCATACTATCACGCTCAGTCTTGGTTTCCTTCTGGCCCTATTAGTCTTGTGCTGTGAGCTTTGTGGTGACACACATTTGCCAGGGGATAAAGAAAGCTCTCAGCTTGTTGACTGCAGTACTTTCCTGGGAGATGAGAGATGCAATCTTATTCCTTCTCATGATACAGAGATGGCTATTTTGTGTTTTAAAAGTAAAATCATGAGGCAGGTTTATTATCCAAAAGAAAGAACCAAGGGCAGCCAAATGCAGGAACAAGTCCAGGCTGTGAACACAGGAATAAGACTGAGCTAAGGGACAGGGGAATTTCAGCCATACTTCTGTCTTTTCAAATGTCTGGGTATTAGGAGGGCTGCTAAGAACTGCCTGATTCTTGTCTCACCAAATAAAAATCCAAAATGCTTAAGTGGGGGGCTTAAGGATTTAGTTCAGAGTCAGAAACTTAAAAGTTAGCTATGGCACCTTAGAAATCCCTTGTGAATCAAGGCCTGACACCTTTCTCACACAGTCTGTATAATTCCTGAGCTGTGTCTTCTCACAGGTTTTCGGAAAAATTAGATTATTTGGTGCATGCTGAATTTTGTGACTTTCGAACACCAAATGTGGCAGAAGACATTTGACATTTTTATGAAATTTATATCCTAAAAAGCATTGTCTATCTGGAATAAATCTATAGATAGTTAAGCCCCAGTAGTATAATTTTGTAAATAGAAAAAAAAAAAAAGAATGAATGAAACTCTTAACATTTCAGAATATGAAACAAGTCATGAAGAATAAAGATACCTTGTTTTCCCCAGTGATTACAATACGCCTGATTGTTGGGTCTAAAAGGTAAATGAATCTCTCTTTGCCTCCTGGAGGAGGATTTTGGAGTCCAGTCCGATCTTTGTTGGTAACACATGGTGGAAAGAACAAGAGGTACATTAAGAGGTTCCAGTTTTTAAGGGTTTAGTTTGTATTTTGTTTGTTTTTTAAACAAAACTTGTCATCTCTAGTGTCTTTTGTCTGACATTTAAAATTATTTCTGCAAGCTCCATCCCATCATGTGGTACTGGATCCTCCCTGTCCCTATTTATCTTGGTATTTTCCTGGTGCTACAGGATGGTGGTGGTGGTTTGGTTTGGTTTTGGCAGTGTTTTGTTTTGGGATTTTTTGTTTCTTTGTTTTATTTTGTTTTGTTTTTGTGCTTCTCATCAGAGCCATCTGCAGACTTGATGAAAAGGAGAGCAGTCTGTCACAGATGCTGTTTGGCAGTATTTGTGCTCTTGCGTGTCTGTGTGCATCTCTGAGCATTGGGACACCATTTCATGTCTGCTAGAGATGCTATCTGGCTCAACGACTAAGGAAGTACTTATTTATCTTCCATACCAGCAGTTTATCTTCTAAAATGCATGCCACACTTTTTGAAACAGAAAAGAAAATCTCTCAAGTGAAAAAATAAATACTATCAAAGAGGTTCTTCAAGATGTTCAAAATATTTTGTATGAATACTGACTGTTGTCCAAGCTAGTCAACATTCAGCTGTTGCAAATTAACTTTCTTGTCAAGACAAAATGTTATATGAAACATCAAAGTAAATTGCAATTGAATCAGATTAGCATCTTTTGCTGTCAAGAGAAATATAATATCAGAAATGGCACAAAGTCCTGCTTTCCAGTAACTGATTTGAGAAAGATAAAAAAAAAAAAGATTACAGCAGTGGTTTGAGTTCTGAAGTTTATTTTGTGTATTTTTCTTCAATTTCTTTGCGTCCCACTATCTATTGTTATATCTGATGAGATTTTCTTGTGAGCAAGGAAATGCTATCTTATTGAGAACATGTTCTCTAACAATCAGATAGAATGGCCAGCACTAAAAAGGAGAAATAACATCTCATATATAATTTTAATTTTGACATTTTTCTTTCCCATCATGCAGGGCTAGTATAAATACTTGTATTTGTTTTTTCTTTGTTTGCAGTTACACATTTCTCTTAAGAGGCTTTCCTTCTGTATTTCTGAGATTCTACTGTCATTCCATGGTTGTTCTGGACTTGATTTAGACAAGCAAATGAGCTATAGAAAATACCTGTGAGGTTGGAAAATACCTTTAAGATTATTCAGTCCAACCACTACCTAACTCTACCAAGCTGGGTGCTAAACCATGTCTCCGAGCACCCCATCTCTGCATCTTTTAAACACCTCCAGGGATGAGGATTTAACCACCTACTGGAGGAATCTATTCCAGTGTTTGTGAAGCCTTTCTGTGAATAAGTTTCTTCTAATGTCCAACCTAAACCTCTCCATGTGCATCTTAAGGTAATTTCCTCTCATTCAATCACTTGTTACTGGGAGAAGCTTCATTGAATTTCCAGAGCTGGTTGAGTCTAGTCTGGGTGATTTCCAGAGTGTGAGGGTGTGGGTAACACCCAAACCATCATATCCTTTATTTTGGTACTCCAGCATGGGGCAAATTAATTTTGTATGATTGTTAATAATTAACTTTGGGAAACAGAATGAAGCTAATGAAGATATTTTACTTAGTGGGAGAAATTGTGTGGCCTATCGTATGCTTTCTGTTGTATAATTGGATTAAAGCTCAAATTGGTTAACTTTTCTTTACTCTAATTTTGAAGAAAATAAAACCAAAGATTACATCATTTATTTTTTTTTTAATATTGGTGACTATATCCCTGGATATGCTTGATTTAATATTACAGGGTCTTTTACCAATAACATTACAGGAAATGATACTGCTTTGTCCACAGCTTTAATGAGGGTAGTTTTGCCTAAAACTCAGGTACTTAACCCTTACTCTGAATTTTATTCATGTGAGACTCTGGTATTTCTGTTGTGTGATCTTAGATCTTATTTTTTTGATTTTATAGTAACTTTGACATTTATGTATGAGAAACTCAAGTGTGATGCCTTTAAGAAGCCAAAAGAAGAGGCAGTGAGATAAGACTGACTAAAGAGATAAGCAGCTCAAGCAGGCTAAACATTTCTAGCTCGGAGGGACAGCAAGAGGGGGCCAGCACTGCTTCTCCTCCCCTAGAATCTGTGAAAGCTGCCAAAGTCCCGGGTAATAACAACAACACATCACATAGCCCAGGAACAGAGATATCTGCTCAGACTCCAGATGTTCCAACTAACTCAACTCCTCAGGCAGCAGAAACCCCTAACGCTAAGCCAGATTTGAACTCATAGGTCTCAGGCCAGATCCCCAATAATTTGAACCCGCTAGAGGGGTCATCAAAGTCTGTCTCAGTTCAAATCATCTTGGCTCCAGCCAAAGACTGGGCAAAGATGAAACATTTGACAAAGAGTGATTCAAAAGAGGAATTATGGGTGGGGACCTCTGGTGCACAAGAGGAGGAAGAGGAGACATATAATCTTTGAGATTTGGCCAACTTATTTAGATATCAGTATTCTGAGGAGAGGAGCGTTATGAGATTGGCTGCCAAGAAAGAGGATGGTTCTGATGAGTTTAAGAGTGCTCTTAAGAAAGTTCTGTTTCTAGGCCAGGGACATTCCAGATCAACAAGAGGAAGAGGAGAAGGATGACATCCAGGATTCCAGTGATCCCCTCAGAGAGGTCAGGGAAGTTAGGAATACTCAAAGGAATCAGGAGAGCCAATCCTAAGCTGGCTGGTGAGATGCCCTACTATTGGTGCAAACGCCCTGCAGGTAGGAGACAAGTCTGCCAAGCAGCTGGGACCACTCACCAAGGAGAGTGGAGTGGACAAATACCTGGCAAGTCTTTTTGGTAAGGTTAGCTTGTGGACACATCTCCTGTTGGCTGTGGCTATGAGATATCCTTCCCAAGATGATCTGCACTGGGTGGCCAAGAAGTGGAACACCATTGAGCAGGGAATTAAGCTTCTGAAGGAGTTTGCTGTGAAGGAAGTGCTTTATGGAGATCATGGCACACATGAGCCTGATGACATTCCTCTAGGAACAGGTCTCATGAAGAAGCTTATTAAGATTGCTCCTTCATCCTTTGCTAACATCTTGACTAGCAAGTTTCTATTAAGGAGTGATAATGGAAGGTCTCATACTGTTGGTGAGTTCACTGACCAGGGGAGGCAGATAGAGGACAGCTTGTCACATTCTGCCCTAGTCTCTGCCATGCAAACTATGACAACAGAGATGAAAGACATAAAGAATGACATTAAAGATAGCATTGAGAATGGCATTAGGAATGGCATGAAAGATCTGAAGGACGAAATCAAAACCTCCATTTCTAATCTGGCAAGAGATACCATTCCTGCATCTTCTGAATGGGTGCATGTCTCTCAAATGTGCTGAGACATCAATACTCAAATGAGAGGAGCATTGTGAGGTTGGCTGCCAAGAAAGAGGATGGTTCCAATGAGTTTAGGAGTGCTATGAGGAAGGTTCTGTTTGGCCAGGGACAACCAGATCAACAGGAGGAAGAAGATGATATCCAGGACTCAAATGATCGTCTCAGAGAAGTCAGGGAAGTTAGAAAGGAATACTCAAGGGAATCAGGAGAGCCAATCCTAAGCTGGCTAGTGAGATGCCGTGGCATTGGTGCTAATGCCCTGCAGGTAGGAGACAAGTCTGCCAAGCAGCTAGGGCCACTCACCAAGGAGAGTGGAGTGGACAAATACTTAGCAAGTCCTCTTGGTAAGGTTAGCTTGTGGACACGCTTTCTGTTGGCTGTGGCTATGAGAGATCCTTTCCGAGATGATTTGCCATGGGCTGCCAAGAAGTGGAACACCGTTGAGCAGGGAATTAAGCTTCTGAAGGAGTTTGCTGTGAAGGAAGTGCTTTATGGAGATCATGGCACACATGAGCCTGATGATATTCCTTTGGGAACAGGTCTCATGAAGAAGCTTATTAATCTTGCTCCTTCATGCTATGCTAACATCTTGGCCAGTAAGTTTCTATCAAGGAGTGATAATGGAAGGTCTTTCACTGTTGGTGAATTCACTGACCAGCTCAGGCAGATTGAGGACAGCTTGTCACATTCTGGCCTAATCTCTGCCATACAAACTATGACTTCTGAAATAAAGGGCATGAAAGATGGTTTTGAGAATACTATGAAAGAACTGAAGGAGGACCTTAAAACCTCAATTTCCAATCTGGTAAAGGATACCATTCCTGCATCATCTGAATGGGTGCATGTTTCTGCCATCAGGAACAGACGCCCACATCCTGCAAGGCAATTCCAGCCCAGGAGGAAACAAATTCCACCCAGACATCAGCAATCACATGCGTCACTGTGGATAATTCTGCATGACACATACGGTGAGAACATGAACAAATGGGATGGTAAACCTACTTCAGCTCTTTCAAAGAGAGTCAGGGAACTTCAGAGTGGCAGAAACAGAGGTAGCAATGCCAGAAAGGTAGCTGTCACTTCTTCAGCTCCCAAGAGCAACTGCAATTGTTCTAACAGTTGCAATTCCTCTCACAACAACACCAATCATTGTGTATGCCCCTGATGCCATGTTCAGCATTAGGGGTGCCCTGCCTCCAGCCAGGAGAAGGAAAGGGATAGTGGGGAAAATCGAATCTATTGGAATGTATTCATTAGGTGGCCTGGCAGTTCAAAAGTTCAGAAATAGAGGGCTTTAGTTGACACAGGTGCTCAGTGTACTTTGTTGCCATCAAATTGCAAATGGACAGAGTCCATATCTATTTTTGGAATCACTGGTGGATCTCAAGAGTTAACTAAGTTGCAGGCTGAGATAAGCGTACCTGGTAAAGAGTGGAAGTAATACACTATTGTAACGAGTCCTGACGTGCCTTGCATTCTGGGAATAAACTTTTTGGGACAAGGTTGTTTCAAAGATCCTAAGGGTCACAAATGGGCTATTGTAATAGCATCTGTAGAGATTGAGGAGACTGGTGACTGACAGTAGATTTCTGTGTCCTCAATGAGGTGACTCCACCCATGAGCGCAGCTGTGCCGGACATGCTGGAACTCCAGTACGAGCTGGAATCGAAGGAGGCTAAATGGTATGGAACCATAGACATTGCTAATGCTTTCTTCTCTATTCCCATAGCAAAGGAGTGCAGGCCTCAGTTTGCATTCACCTGGAGAGGAATCCA
Source organism: Pogoniulus pusillus (assembly GCF_015220805.1). NCBI lineage: Eukaryota > Metazoa > Chordata > Aves > Piciformes > Lybiidae > Pogoniulus > Pogoniulus pusillus. Next base: position 927,009 of record NC_087270.1, on the reverse strand, counting down.
GTACCAGCTCAACTGTTTGCCTCAGGGGTGGAAGCACAGCTCAACCATCTGTCACTCAGTCATCCACAATGCACTGGAGAAAGGTAAAGCTCCAAAGCACATACAATTCATCGACAACCTCATTGTGTGGGGCCAAACTGCTGAGGAAGTCTTTGAGAAATGTAACAAAATCATTGACATTCTGCTGCAAGCAGGTTTTGCCATTAAGAGAGACAAGGTCAAAGGAGCTGCCAGAGAAATTCAGTTTCTGGGAGTGCGGTGGCAGGATGGTCACCGTCACATTCCTCAGGATGTGATCAACAAAGTCTCCACCATGGCAGTTCCCACAAATAAGAAGGACAATCTATCTTTCTTGTGTGCAGTGGGATTTTGGAGACTACACATTCAAAGTACGTGCATCCAAAGGCGGGGGCAGGTAACACCCAAACCCCCCTTCGCAGTGGGGTATTCTGCCGCCTACGCCGATTTTGGCGGTGGGGAGAAATTAATTGGCGTGAGATAATATTCTATAAAAATATATATATACTTATTAACTTCAATATTCTGAACTCTCACCACCCCCAACCACTGTATTTAATATTAAAAGAACTCTGCACGGTTATGAAAACATTTTAGGATTAATACCACACTATAACTTATTAATAACTAGCAAACATTCAAACTATAAGCAGAGAGAGGAATTTTCCTCGTGGCTTAATGCTGCTTGGGGTCTATATACTATTCACCCAGCAGAGTGGGCTGAAAACTCTGCTCTATGGCAGAGGCAATAGATATTAGAGGCATTAAAGCATTTACTTATAATTCTTATTAATTATCAATCACCCTCCTGGGGCTACGGTGTCACAGCCTGTTACTAGTGTCCAAACTTCAGGGTAGTCTTTGCCTGTGGACTTTGGGGCTGGAATCCTCCCAGCTTTAGGGAAATAGTCTCTGACCCTGTGCTGCTGGTTTCTTCTGGGTGCTCTCTCCAGGGATACATAGGCAGGATCTCAGGTGCAGAGGCAGGATTTCATTCTGTCTCAGCATGATAGCTAGCAGGCCAATCATATGCAGACAATCCAGGGTCTGCCTCCTCGTAACTAGCAGCAGTGGCACTTACCAGGCAAGATAAGGCAGCAGGTGTGCAAGGTGTGCACAGGAGTCTGAGCTCCGTAGGTAAAGGCAGGCAATACAGGATCTGGTCCTGATAACTCACCACAGTGGTGTGCAAGTGTGCACAGCTGGCTGGGAAACTATGGGCTCTACATATATATACAGGCAGGCTTAAGTGAGCCCTGCAAGTGAATACATAGGCAGGCAAGCAATGTGGGGATTGTGAGCACATTGTTTACCTGTGTATCCCCATTTATTGAATGTGGGCTGAGATTAATTGCCCTTTGGCCACTAGAGTGACCAATCAGGCTGGCAGTCAGCCAAACCTTACCATAATAGGCAAAAGCCACTTGCCTCGACTTTCCAAATATGGTGAATCACATGGGCCTTACTAAGGGCAGACATGAGCTGGGTGTGTGGGGCTTACACAACATGTCTACAACCTGGGGTCCTGGCAGGCCAGACTTTATGGCACCAGGTCTGTTGTGCCCCTTTTATCCATTTAATGTGTTTGCCCCTGGTTTGGGCAGAAAAACATGTTCAGGCAGGACAAGGCATAAACAAGACTATTTTTGGGCCTACAGGCCCTCCACTACACCACCATACTACCAGTAAGGATAAATTGCTCATCTTGCTTCTGAGTTACAGACGTGAATGGACAGATAGACTGAGCAAACAATCATTCTTGAAGTTTCTATCAATCAGGGAAGACACTGACTGAAAAATTAGATTATCTATGCAAATATTGGATGAGTTCCTTGATCCTCAATGAACAGCTGTTGAGTCTTCAGTTACCATAAAAATGTCAGATTCTTCACAAAGCCTGTGGACTATGCACTCTCTCAATCTCTGTGTACAACCATATTGCATTATGTTTGACTTGTCTGAGGCATTTTCTTGGCCTTTATACATATGGTCTGTCTGGACTTCAGCAAGGCCTTTGACACTGTCCCCCACAGCAAACTGCTGGCTAAGCTGTCAGCCCATGGCTTGGATGGCAACACTCTGTGCTGGGTTAGGAACTGGCTGGAGGGCCGGACCCAGAGAGTGGTGGTGAATGGTGCCACATCCAGCTGGCAGCTGTCACTAGTGGTGTCCCTCAGGGATCTGTGCTGGGCCCCATCCTCTTTAACATCTTCATAGATGATCTGGATGAGGGCATGGAGTCAGTCATCAGCAAGTTTGCAGATGACACCAAGCTGGGGGCAGATGTGACTGAGTTGGAAGGCGGAAAGGCTCTGCAGCGTGACCTTGACCGCCTGGACAGATGGGCAGAGTCCAAGGGGATGGCATTCAATAGCTCCAAGTGCAGGGTGCTGCACTTTGGCTACAACAACCCCATGCAGAGATACAGGCTAGGGTCGGAGTGGCTGGAGAGCAGCCAGACAGAGAGGGATCTGGGGGGTACTGATTGATACCCACCTGAACATGAGCCAGCAGTGTGCCCAGGTGGCCAAGAGAGCCAGTGGCATCCTGGCCTGCATCAGGAATGGTGTGGTCAGCAGGAGCAGGGAGGTCATTCTGCCCCTGTACTCTGCACTGGTTAGACCACACCTTGAGTACTGTGTTCAGTTCTGGGCCCCCCAGTTTAAAAGGGATGTTGAGATGCTTGAGCGTGTCCAGAGAAGGGCGATGAGGCTGGTGAGAGGCCTTGAGCACAGCCCTACGAGGAGAGGCTGAGGGAGCTGGGATTGTTTAGCCTGGAGAAGAGGAGGCTCAGGGGTGACCTTATTGCTGTCTACAACTACCTGAGGGGTGGTTGTGGCCAGGAGGAGGTTGCTCTCTTCTCTCAGGTGGCCAGCGCCAGAACGAGAGGACACAGCCTCAGGCTGCGCCAGGGGAGATTTAGGCTGGAGGTGAGGAGAAAGTTCTTCACTGAGAGAGTCATTGGACACTGGAATGGGCTGCCCAGGGAGGTGGTGGAGTCGCCATCCCTGGGGCTGTTCAAAGCAAGGTTGGATGTGGCACTTGGTGCCATGGTCTGGCCTTGAGCTCTGTGGTAAAGGGTTGGACTTGATGATCTGTGAGGTCTCTTCCAACCCTGATGTTACTGTGATAAATAATGCAACCAATGAGCTAGGGTATGTCTTTATTATCAGATTGATATGGTAGGGAGCAAAGGGGTGAATTGCCTCAGGGGCAGTTGTTGCAAAAGTATTTCTATAGAGTTTGGCAGGATATTTCTGTGGTCCTGGAATGACCTATGAGTTTCAAGTCTGGACTCATGAAATAATATCAAGATATGGCACACTTCCTTTCTGTGCACAGAATGGCTGCTTCAGGCTATGGCAGCATGTCTCCTAAACACAAGAGGAAGTAGTTCCTGGTAAAAAGAAACTCACCTAACAGAGGCAGACATGCACTGGGACAGGCTTTACCATGCTCTTAGCACCACAAAGAAATGGAAGTGCTCCAAAATCATTCTACTTGTACTGATGCTAGGGCCACGCTTCTGTCCCTCAACTAGAAAAGACAACTATAATTAAATCACAAGAAAAGACCAAATAAAAATACCAAGGAGAGATTGTTCAGTCCTAATAAACTGAGGAACGTATCTCTTCAGTATTGTACCCATGCTTGATAAGAACTTTGGCTTTCAGCAGATTTTGTGGTTTATTTGGGGTCATTTTTAGGCAAGGGAACAGATTATTCAGTATTTGTCTCTTTCCACATGTAAGCATAGACCTAAAGTGATCATCCAGGGAAGATTTTTGTTCCTCCTCTACAAATGGTGATTATTTAATGTATGTCTATGTCACTAAAGTCATCTAAAAGGGATAAGCATTATCCATACAGCTGTGTTTCTATGACAGCAGCACCACTATCAGCCATACAAAGAAATAATAATTGTAGATAACGACATACAGCACATTTTTCCTTTAATGATAACTGTTGCAGGCCGCGTTGCCTGCTATTTCTGCTTGCCAGCGGGCACCAACAGTAAACACATCCATCAACCAATATGGTTGTGACGAGCTGCCTGAATCTTCTGAACAATTCAAATATGAATTATGCTGAAGCCGTTTATTGATCATGACAGCCCGACTTTATACACTCAGCCAGTAGAGCACTTGCCTACACATTAGCATAATCAGTCAGGGACGACCCACCACATCTGCATAAGTCCATGCCTTGTTATCCTCGTTAGCGAGGTCCGTTATCTACCCCTTCTGAGATAAGGTGGCCAGCTGCATGTGAGAACCAAGGTCAGCTCAAACAGCCACACCGATACAACTGTGTTCAACTTCATTATCTCACATTTTAAGCAGTGCTGCAGTCAATTTAACGTGCTGTCCTGCTATGTCAGTGTAAGAGTCAAATGATGTATAAAGTGAAATACTTTGGCTTCAAATATTACTTTTCATTCCTACCAGTTATCTAGTTTGGTTCCCCTCCCTTCTCTTATTTCATCCTATAGAGGTCAAGTCTTCCCAGGCTTCCTCTACATACAACAACGAGAAATCATCTGTACCTGAAGGGTAGAGATGCAACTGCTCTACATTTATGTGGAAAACTCTATCTCAACTGCATAGAGAACACAACAAGATTATCCATACTAGATGGGAGTAGTAGTCAGTATGGTCGTAAGCATGTATGAGCACGGCATTAATCCAGAACAGATAGTAGGAAGAGAATTGACCACATCATGATGAGATGTAGTCTTCAGTGCGAGCTCAGTTAGCAACTAAAAATATCCAGTAATTGTTTCATGACAGACTTGTAGTCACAGAATTTAACCAAAACACAAGAGACTGGGTTCTAGGCTATCTTTATACTAAAGGGATTCAAGTCTGTTATCTCCTGCACCAGTCACACTGTAAAAATCACTGAATAAAAGAGCAGAAGTGGCATGGATCACAGTCCAGTCCTCTTCCAGCCAGTCGACTTTACCTATAAAGTCTTTATATGTCCAAAAGCATATGGAAAATGTTAAAACCATGACAGACTTCCAGACCAGCTCCACTTCTAAGGCCGGTAAATTCAGGGAGACTAAAAATCAAATGATTAAAAGTTTTCATGTATGGATAGGGATCCTGACCAGCATATAGAAGATTGGACTACTACAGACCTGGTGGCTGTGGCTTATCGAAGTATAATAGCTAAAATTGAAACGTGATTTCAAGGGCTCTATGAAAAGAGGCAGCAGACAATGACTAGCACCATCCTGCTTTTACATCTAATATACAATCTAAAGAGCTATTTGCTGAAGCTTTCCTGTATACCATTCTCTGTTTTGTTACTGCACATTGCATGTAAACTCTTGTGCAAGGAAAAAATTTTCCAATGCATACAGGTTAAATTCTAAAGCTCTCCTCAGAGGAACACCAGATTATCTGTCTTAATGAAAGTGATATGAACTTTTACAATATGAATGGCAGTTATCTTGGAAAACTAAAAAGAAAAAGAAAATCAATATAGGCTTCATAGATCTGCTGTATGGATAAGCAGCTCATCCTGCCTTTAGTCACACAGCTGGTCAATAGGATTGATTGTATCATTCAACAACTACAACACAATTCTCTCAGAAGTGCAAGAATGTGATACATAAGAATAGACTGTAAAATATGCCTTGCATATTACAGCTGCAAAGCTCCACATAAACACCCCATGAGCCAGGTAAAAAATCATCTCCATTTACAAATTGGGGATTCTATGAAGTGGTAGAATTAATAGATTTCTGAAAATTAAGACTAAGCCAAAGTGGCTGAGGGGAAACTTCATCTCTCTCCAACTACTCTGAAAGAAAGTTGAAGTAAGCAGGAGCTCAGTGTCTTCTTCCTAGTAACAAGTGATATAGTGAAAGGAAATTGCCTAAAGTTGCACTAGAGGAGGTTTAAGTTGGTTATAAGAAGAAACTTCTTCACTAAAAGGGTTATCAGACTGGAATAGGCTCCCCAGGGAGGTGATTAAATTTGAATCCTTGGGGGTGTTTGAGACACGGCGATGTGGTGCTGAAGCACCAGATTTGATAGAGTTTGATGATAGTTGGACTCAGTCTTAAAGGTCTTCCACAGTCAAAACAATTCTACAACTCTAAGGTGAACACTTGAGCCTCTACCTAGTGCCAAGTAGAACAGCACAAGCTCTGTGGCACAGTGGATCCAAACACAGTAATGTAATGTACTTTATAGTAATGTAAATGTACTTTACATACAAATGTACAGTCAGGATATAGAATTATTAATACTGTGCCAGGACAACAGTAAAGCCCCCTGTCACGGAGTGGTCTCCTGCCTACAACGATTTTGGCAGAGGAGAGAAACTAATTGGGGTGAAATAATATTCTATAAAAATATATATTTATTAAACTCAATATTCTGAACTTTTGGCACCCCCAACCACTGTATATTAATATTAAAATGTTCTACACTGTTATGAAAACATTCTAGGATAAAATAGCTACAGTAACTTATTAATAACTAGCTAACATTCAAAATATAAACAGAGAGAGTTTTTCCCCGCAGCTTAATGCCATTTGGGGTCTATATACTGTTTGCCTAGCAGAATGGGCTGAAACTGATCCTGTTCTATGGCAGGGGCAACTTATATTACAGAGGCATCAAAATAATTACTCACGATTCTGATTAATCAATAATCACCCTCCGGAGCTATGTCACAGCCTATGCCCAGTGTCCAGGCTTCAGGGGAGCTCTGCCTGTGGACTTTGAGGCTGGAGTCCTCCTGGCTTGAGGGGAAACGATGAATCTTCACAGTCTGTGGGGAAATGGTGGTCTGTGACCTTTTTCTTCTGGCAAAGGATGCAATCTCTGCCTTTGTGCTGCTGGCTTCTTCTGGATGCTCTCTCCAGGGATTCTTAGCAGGCAGGATCACAGGTGCAGGAGGAGGATATCATGCTGTCTCATCACGGTCTAAAGCTGGACAGACAGGCTGATCACATGCAGACAATTCAGAGTCTGCTTCCTGGTTAACTCAGTGACCATGGTGCTTACCAGGCAATGATAGGTAGTGGGCATGCAAGGTGTGCGTGGCTGCTCAGGAATCTGCACTCCTTTGGTAAAGGCATGTGATACAGGATCTGATCCTGATAACACAGTGGTGTGCAGATGTGCACAGCTGGCTAGGAGGCTATAGGCTCCACATACATATATAGGCAGGCTTAAGTGAGCTCTGCAAGTAAGGTGCACAGGCAGGCAATCAATGTACGGAGTCCGGGATATACAGGGGCAGTCCGCGCTGCAAGTGGGTCAGAGCATGAGGTTCTGAGCTATGCAGGGGTCTGAGCATGTTGTTTACCTGTGTACCCCTATTTATTGAAGGTAGGCCGAGATTAATGGCCCCTTGGCCACTGGAATGATCAATCAAGTTGGCAGTCAGCCAAACCTTACCATAATAGGCAAAAGGCACTTGCCTGGACTTCCCAAATATGGGGGTCACATGGGCCTACACCACAGAAGCACGAGCTGGGTGTGTGGGGGCTTACACAACCTGTTTACAACCAGGGGTCCTGGAAGACCACGCTTTATGGCACCAGGCCTATTGTGCCCCTTTTATCCATTTAATGCGTTTACCTCTGGTTCAGGCAGGAAAACATGTCCAGGCAGGCCAAGGCATAAATAAACTGATTTTCGGGCCTACAGGCCCTCCACAGCACCCCCTTTCTAGAAATACTTAACATTTTTTTCTTTTATGAAAAGAACAAAACAAAAAAAGGATGAAAACTTGTTTCCAGATTAACAGTGATCAATAACTATACATAATGGAATCAGCTCTTTGTAGAACAAACATGCAGAGCCTTCTTCACAGACAGAAGGAGCAAGAGCTCTACAAGTTACAGAAAATACCCTCCCATTTTATTTCATTGTATCATAAAGAACTCAAAATGCAATCAGCCATCCTTGAGATAAAAATGTTTGAGTGATCCTCAACACAGTACCCTGCATTATTAGTTGTATCTTACAATTCCAGCAGTGCTGACCAGTCCTCTGCAATGGTGCTTTGCAAAATAATGACAAATATGATGAAAAGCATAAAATCACCAATGAGCAGCTAACTGTAGTAATTTGTAGTCATACAAGCTATGTGGCTTTCTTTTTTTTTTTTTTTTTTTTTTTTTTAAATTTATGAATGAATCCAACAAATTTAATCCTCTTTTCCTTTCTACCCTTTCTTCTTCCCTCAATTTAAATTCATGTATGGGAAACCACACAGAGTAACTATCTGCACATACATCCAGTTTATCTTACCTGTAGTAGAGACAGTAAATTCTCCTCACTGAAAATTTCCCAACAAATAGAAAGGTCCAAAAACATATTTTCAAGAATAATGATGCCATCATCAGATTTGGGAAGTAGATACTCCTATGAAATAAATTCGATGATGTGCTTCACACCAACCATATACAGGTAACAAAAAAAGTAATTTGTTGCTAGGGAAATGGTTCAGTAGGATGTGAAGATGATGCCATAAAATATGGACTTTATTGACATTAGCACTGGTTTTAGATATTGAGATCAAGAACAAGACAATTAGCTGTGTTTGTGCATCGCAATACAATTTTAAATCAAGCAGCTTGCACAAGATCTTACTTGTGTTCCTTTATGTAAGAAAACAGCATGATTGCTTAGTCATATATCTGGTACAGTGAAAAGCACTACTAGTATTTCAAGCCTGAACAAAAAATTCAAAGTCCCTTTATAAAAAACACTATATCACAGTATCACAGTATCATCAGGGTTGGAAGAGACCTCACAGATCATCAAGTCCAACCCTTTACCACAGAGCACTTATATTACACTTAAAGTTTGGTACATGGTTATGAAAACAATTTAGGATAAAATATGTACAGAGAATTTGTTAATTAACTAGCAAACATTCAAACTATAAACAGAGAGAGTTTTCCCTGCGGCTTAATGCCGTTTGGGATCTTTATGTTATTTGCCCAGCAGAGCGGGCTGCAACTCTTTCTGCACTATGGCAGAGGCAACTTATATTACAGAGGTATTAAAGCTTTTACTCATATTTCTTATTAATTATTAATGACCCTCCGGGGCTGCGTCACAGCCTGTGTCTAATGTCCAGTTCTGGGGATCTCTGTCTGTGGACGTTGAGATTGGAATCTTCCCGGATTGAGGGGAGAGGTTAAATCTTCCCAGCTTCTGGGGAAATAGGTTTTCTCTAACCTTTTCTCCTGGCGAAGAGGCGATCTCTGCCTTTGGTGCTGCTGGCTTCTTCTGGATGCTGTGTCCAGGAATTATCAGCTGGCAGGTTTTCAGGAGAATATCATGCTGTCTCTGGCATGGTTGTTCATGGCTTCAGGCCATGTGTGCAGACAATCTGGAATCTGTTTCCTGGTTATCTCAGTGGCAGTGGCTTTTACCAGATAATGACAGGCAGCGGGCATGCAAAGTGTGCGCGGCTGCTGGGAGTCTGAGCTCCGTAGATCTGGTCCTGATAGCACGATAGTGTGCAGATGTGCACAGCTGGCTTAGGAGACTATAGACTCCTTATATATATATATATGTGCAGGCTTAAATGAGCTCTGCAAGAAAGGTATGCAGGCAGGTAAGCTGCGAATAAGGGTCAGAGCATGAGGGTCTGAGCCTCTGAGCATCAGAGCTATGCAATGGCGTCTGAGTGTGGGGGTCTGAGCGGCTGAGCACTGCAAGTGAGGGTCAGAGCATGTGTCTGAGCCATGCAGGTGAGTCAGAGCTGAGCTGAGCTGTGCAGGGGTCTGAGTACATTGTTTACCTGTACACTCCTACTTATTGAAGGTGGGCCGAGATTAGTGGTCACTTTGGCCACTAGAATAATCAATCAGGTTGGCAGTCAGCCAAACCTTATCATAATAGGCAGAAAGCTCTTGCCTGGACTATCCCCAAATATGGGGATCACATGGGTTTACCCCAGGGAGACACAAGCTGGGTGTGTGGGGGCTTACACAACTTGTTTACAGCCAGGGGTCCTGGCAGAAGAACATGTCCAGGCAAGGCAAGGCATAAGCAAGCCTCTTTTCAGGCCTATAGGCCCTCAGTGACAGTTCATCATCTATTTATCCAATCCTTAATATTCAGTTATGCACTTTGTATCTTGCAGCACTAAAATATTTCAGGTGTAGTTCCTTTATTTAATGCATTCCAGTGAGGAAACTTTTATCATTTACCTATCAATGTGTTACTGGCTTTGTTTCTAATGCAACTCTTGTTTCACATTAAACCCAGTTCAATATCAGAGACAGCTTTATCACAGAAGCTGATACAATTTCACTAGTTCTCCTTGTACAATCTGTTTCAAATTTACTGTTTTGTACTCTGAAAGACAAAATGTTCCTTGTCTCTTCCTAAAAGAAATTTCATTCTTTATCACTCTTACCACTGTTTTAATCCCTGTAACCTTCTGCAAGGTCATTTAATGAAAAAGCTAGAAAAATGTTTTTAGGTAGTTCCTTAAAAGTATTTGATAATCACCATGGTAGACAGTTGTTGGAGTTTTATTAAGTACTCTTTTACTGTTTTAATTATTTTTTTTGGGAGATTACTTTTTTATACAGCAAGATGTAAAAATAATCTCAGTTCCTCTGAATATCTTCAATGTTGGTTAACAACTAGCAAATATTCTACCATTCTGTTTCAGTATTATACTCTGGTGTCCTCCTCCTCAAGCAGAAATCCCTGATGCCTGTTTTAAAGAGCAAGCCAACCACCAACTGTAAGAAAAATAAAGGATAGAAAAACTACTTTGTAGCTATTCAGTGAAATACTGTATTTAGGCTGTATTACAAGCTTTTTATCCCACTTCACCAACTAGGAAGATCTTCACTACCATATTACTGTATAAGGTGTTTCTTACCTGACAGAGTAATTCATAAACACAGTTTTGGGAACTGGCTGGAGAATGGGGGGCACAAGCCCCTGGAAGTGTGTACAATCAAGCCTTGAATGTGAGGTCTGAGTGTATTGGAACTGCAGTAAACTGCAGCGCTGTGTGTGAAGAAGCTCAGAAGAATTTGTCCTTGAGCCTTCTGATAAACAGCTTCTATGGGGCTGTGTACAAAGCAGGAGGGAATTGGGAGGGATATGCAAATTCCAATACTTATGTGCACTAAAAATGCTTTTGCAGTAACCACAAGTAGGGAAGATTATACATATTTGAATATATAGATACACCAAATGATAAGGAAAAGTATCACTTGTATGCTGTATGTGTTTCACACTTTTCACCCTAACTGCAAAGTATGTGCTTTGTAACTTGGAGTCTGATGCTCCCAATAAAGAATTGGAGCTTGGATAGCTTAGCTCACATTGGGCCGTCTCCAGTTCCTGTCCTGCAACACAGTAAGATTTTTTTTGTGCCTACTACCTGGTATTTCTACTTCCAGGTATTTTTGATACTTGGCATTTACTTTTTTCTAAGTACCTTAGTGAGCTGACCTTCATATCATTATTTAAATTCTGTAGAGAAATAGTACCAGACTGCCTATAATTTTGCAGAGTATGACACATGTACCAAGGGTAGTTAGTTCTGGATTAACTTAACTAAATAAAAAAATCTGAAGTTGTGAGGCAAGGCACAGGGAAATGTTGGAGTTGCACCCTGGATTAAACAACTTTTGGTCCACCAATATGGTTAGATAGTCATTCTCCCCTTTATTTCCACATTACAGTGACTTATATGCTTACTTGGAAGAGGCGTGCATAACTAACTTAGTTTGAGATTGATACATGTGGAAAGTACAGATTGGTCCAGGTTATGTGTGAGGTACAGATAGGTAAACATTACAATAACAACCTATAGAGTCCATCCCCTGCAGCTGGCAGAACCTGCTCCCTGCAGCTGCACGTGGGGGGTGCCACCCCCATGCCTCCAAGATGGATTCAAGGACACTTTGCAGTGTGGGTTTGCTCATTCTTATCAGTTCATGTCCTGTTAGCAAGAAGTCCTTCCACAGGAATGGAAATAGTAAGCAGGAGTGTAACAGGTCTTGGCAACTTTCACTGTCCTATGTTATTGATTCTCCTGCAGGTACTACAAGGAGTGGTGATATTCAAAATGTTGTTTACCCACTGCTGTACAGTGCAGCGAGCTTCATAGGTTACACTGAGCAAGCAGAGACAACGCAGCCACACAGCATGTGACTGTGTGAGCTCCTTCCTCCACATTTTCTAGATATTTGTGGAAACATGCTCTGATAAACACCAGAGAATTCAGATGGCTACTGTTCAATACAGGCTGTCAATTTAATGATGCTACATGGAGGGCTGTTTGTGCAGATGACTGTTCTTACAGAGAAAAATACCCATACTCTGCTTTCAAATTCCAACAGAGATGGCATTTCTGGAAAAGGCATTCTGCAAAGGCAATTGCTTACCTTTTTCACACACAAAACATTTTTTTTTTTATTTTAAGATACTTTTTTTTCCTCCTTATGTAATTATCTCTTCAACTTGTGCAAACAGCAAATTATAAGACCTCCATTTAAAATAACTGAGTCAGAGTTGTATGGATTAAACTCCATGGGAGGTGATAGCATTCTTCACTTTCATCTGATTCCTAGAACTTGAAGCACGAAATTATTTCAGATGACAGGCTTTCAAGTTAGCACGGGGAAGGAGAATGAAACACTGCCTGAAGAGAGGCAAAATCTTCTTTGTGGAAAGTTCAGACGCTGCTCATGCTTAATAAGAGATATAACTCAATTCAGAACAGAAGAATGAATGAGGCAGCACATATAATATGTGATTTGGTTAGGTCTGGTGGTATTTAATTATTTCCTGTGGAAAACAATAGTAAAAATTCCCTTAACTTTCTGGCGGCAGAACAGCCATCTGTCTGTTGCAGAAACAAAATGGATGATTCTATTCTATAATATAACCAAGACATGAAGATAGTGGGTTTGTTGTATTGGGGTGGGGTTTGTGTTTGATTTTTTATTGTTGTTGGTTTTTTTTTTTTTTTTTTTTGTTATTTTTGGGTTTTTTGCGTGGTTGTGCTTTAAGGGGGTGGGAGGAGGTGTGTGTGGTTTTGTTTATGTGGTTGGTTTGTAAAAACTTGTCTTTTCTGTTTGTGCTTATTTCTCTTATTAATCTCCATTCATAAACACACTCCCCCCCAAAAAAATGCAGCAGAGTGGGAACAAGATTATGTGTGGGGTAAAAAAAAGTAATTTCAAGCTAAATTTTAAGAGGCTGTCGTTTAATCTTACTTAGGAAATGGCACATGCCAAAGAAACAGATAATTCTTGTCGTGCATTTGGTCTTGTTTTAGTATCTTAATCTGTGTTATGAATAGTAATTAATCAATATTAATATCTAGATGAAAATTGATAGATTACAGACATTTATTTATTAATATTAAATCCCACCAGAAAACTTATTTATAAGGTTTAAACACACAGCTGTGGGTATTTTCACAGAGGAAACAGGCAATTTAAACAACTAAGAAAGCATTAATTGGAGCTGTTGGCAAGAGAATCTTGTGGTCAATATGCTGTTGCCCTCTAGGGGGCTCAAGAGGCTCTTTTCTGCTGAAGCAGAAAGCACAATAGAGCTTAAAGAACCAAATCAGAACTTTAATTACAAATAAGCTTTTTAGACTATTGATTCACAAACTAGCATCTCCGTATTCCAAGGGCTGCATTATAGTCCCAGACAGTACTCAAAGCACTTGGAGGAGTGTTGGTGGTATGATACCCATTGGAGGTTCTGAGTTTTCCCCAGGGCTCTGACACAATGCTGGGAGTTAGATGGTCTTTGGCCTGTTATTTATTCCTTCTGGGGCTGACAGTGGCCTTTCCAGGACTACAGACTTGGCACTGTATTTGCCAGTGTGCAGACAGACACAGTGTCTTACTGGTGGCTAATTCTTGCCTACAATTTGGAGGCACTTACTGACTCTCCCTGGTAAACTGCAGTTGTCAGGTGGATAAGCTTGCACATCCAAGCTTGTCACACAGAAAAGCTGATCTGGAGCATGGCAAGGCAGAGCAAAATGAGGCACTCATTCAACTCACAGACTCACTCACACATTTGTTCGCTCACTGACAGACTCACAAACTCTCACTCACAGACTCACCCACTCAAACTCAATCATGAACTCACAGACTCATTTACTCACACACAGACTCACATATAGGTTCACTCACTCACTCACTCACTCACTCACTGACTCGCTTACTCAGATTCACTCACTCACACAATGATAGACTCACTCACTCACAGACTCACAGACCTGAGACTACGTTGCTCAAAGCTTCATCCAGCCTGGTCTTAAGTACTTTCAGGGATAAGGCATTCACAGCTTCTCTGGGCAACCTGTTGCAGTGTGTCACCACCTATCACTATAAAGCAGAAATATTTTGGCCATTAAAACTCTCATCAATAATGCAGTGTATGAAGGACATGAACTTCACACTTTAGCACTAGAGAAAGTAAATGGCCACCAGTTTCAAGCTAAAGGTGAAATATGTCTCAGTCAAGCTGGAGCATACGTCTTAGTAGAACACACAGAATATAGCTAATCAATGGAAAATCTGGAAAATAGACTCAGGACTGGTTCCCTGGAGTTTTCAGATACACTGCATTATGCCTAGACAGAACAACACAGCACTGAGAGCAAAGACGGATTCTGACATTTCTAAGATCTCACTGGCAATATCAGAGCATAGCTTACTCCTTGCGATAAATGGCCTTAATGCTAAATTAGAAGTGAATAGTGGGTGATGGAAAGAACCTTGGGAATACACACTCACAGAAACTAAGAACTAATTGTACTGAGTTCTCAAGTTTGCTCTGGCAATTATTTTCCTTCAAAACTGAACATACTGAAGAAATCCCAGAGACTCATTAGATGGAAGAACAACAATACAGGCCACAGATCTCTCTACTAATGCGAGACTCAGATCACCTGCTTAAAATGTAAGAACAAGCTGGAGCATATGGTGGAAGATCCAAATTATACCTAGAATACATATCCAAGATATATCCTAAACACCTACCTGAATACCCACCTTGGCCTCCCCCCCACCTTCTTCCTGGGTGAAGAAGCATGAGAAAGCAGACAAAAGACTTGGTGCCTCTCAGTCTATCACAAAGCCACCATATTTGGCCTCATTTTACAGCCTACTTTGTATTTGGTAAACACAGGTCACAGATGATAGGCACGTTCATCTCCCTTTTTTGGTGAAATAACTTAGGATTGGTTCTAGGGATGTTTTTATCTGTTGCTATTGGTCAAAAATACTCATAAATATGGTTAAAAATGTAGCAAACTTATTTGTTTGCTGCTGCTGCTTTTGTTTTCTCCACTACCTGTTTGCATTGTGTAGCTGGGGACTTGCTTCCCCCATGAAGGGAAGACCTGACCCTACCTGTCTACCACACTGAGCTGAGGGACTGAAATGGCTTGCCCCATGCTGGGATATGGCTGCCCACTTGAGCTCAGCCGAGCCCAAGTGCATTTAACTCTGGCCGAGACTAGGCAACCACCTAGGCGACAACCTAGCAACGCATTCTGACACTGGGACCTGCCAGCCTGCCGCTCCGCCCGAGAGCCAACTCCTTTGCTATACACAGCACCCAATTGCTCTGGCCTGTAAACTTGGATCCTGCTTTGTCCGAGGGGTTGAACAATCCAATGACCTCCTGAGAGCCATGGAGGATTTGCCTGCATCCACGGATATTCTCAAAGTGCTCAGTCTGAGCTAGACATGCAGTAAAATCCCAACACATCATTACCACATGGAAGGCCACCACATGGCTGGGACTGTTTTTTTTTTTTTTCTCGTTTATGCTTCTGCATATACTTCTGGATTACAAGTATTGAAACTCTGACCAGTGAGTAAACTAACTCTCTTTTCTGAAGTTTGTGAAAGTTTATGTTTAACATTTAAGTGGCAGTTTGTGCTGCAAGACTCTCCAGCTGTTTACATTTTCTAAAGCCTTTCCTAAATCATTTAAATTTAATCTGATTGTATATATATATATTCTGAAAAAAATACTTTTACCAACTACATAATAGAATATGTGTGTGTGTGTGTTGATTGTAAATAAGTTTGGGGAAATTTTCTTTATATATTTAATAAACTCATTAATAATAATTTTATATCAGCCTCATTACAATTCACTTCTAATCCAGATTCAAACCTCTCCTTAACAGACCATACATATCAACAACAGCCACCACTATGTGACCCTTCAAGCAAAATTTAGAACAAACTAAAAGCAGACTTAGGGCAGTCAAAACCAGTGAAAGCTAGTGTGAAGAACAGTGTACAGCAATCAGTACTGATTTAAGTTTAAGTTAAGATTTAAGCTGCAGCAGATACAGCTGGATATCCACACAGATAAATATCAAAAGGATAAGCAAACAAATATGGCACTTTGTAAAGAAAAAATCACCAAAAAGAAAACCTGAAGTTGGAAGACCACTGAAATATTAGAACAGCAAAAATAACAGCACACTGAAAAGACTAAGCTGTACTGGGATAGCACCATTATCACAGCACAAAACCTGGTTTGACAAATAGCAGAGCAATAGCAGGCATCATTCAAAATCAGCTACCCCAAGAAAACATGTTAAGCATGTGGAGAAAGCAAAAAAAAAAGTAGCTATAGGAAGCATCAATCTCAACAGACATGTATTGGATGAAAGGAAATAGAAATCAAAGCTACACTAAACATTTGGACTTTCTTTAAACATAGATTCTCAAACATTATATCACTGTTATCATGCAGCTAGAGAACTAACGTGAGAAATTAAATCAACATAGGAGATTAACTACAAATTTCTAGGAGAAGATCTGGGTGTCTGTGCTAGTTTGAAGCTAGCTAGGATGTTTTGGTGAGAAGAACTAGCTCACAGGCTGTGAAAGGAAAACAATGGTGATGTCTACTTCCCTCAGAAGTCTCGCTGAGGAGTTTGGGAAGAAGAAATGAAAACATCAGATAACACTCTCGCCATTTTCTCTCACTCTCGCTTGGGCTGCTGGCTGAGCAACATCTTACTCCCTAACCTCACCTTCCATTTGGCCTAACCCACTTTGCTTCATAACCTCTTTCCCGAACCTCTATTCTTCTTTAGGACTGGGGTAAGGTTGAGAGGGGCAGGGGGAAGGTGCAGGGGTGCTTGAGAGCTCCTCCTGGGGACTCAGGTTTCTGGGAGGGGAGTTGTGTTTCTGTATTACCTTTTACCTTGTATATTTCTATATATATCTGTATATACTGTAAATATCTGCTTGTATATTGTGCTAGCTGTAAATAAATAGCTTAATTCATATTTCCAGAGCCGACTGAGTCTAGTCTGGGTGATTTCTAAAGTGGGGGTGAGGGGGGCAGGGAACACTCAAACCATCACAGTGTCAGATCGGAAGGCTTTGTCTTTCAACCAAGAGAAATGAGATGCTGCCAATCATGTTTTCTGCATCAGAAACCAGGACTGAAATTACTCGAGGCATGTACACTAGATGTTTGATTCAAAAAAGTCCCCCACAGTCAATCTGGTGAATGGAAACCAGCAGATGAGAAGCAATACAAACACAAGGGAAACGTTAAGAACAGCCATTAGCAGCGATGGCCCAGCACAATAAATATCTGCTCTGCCAAGAAGGTAGAATCAGTAGCAATGGCCCAGAGGAACAGGAAGGAGGGAAGGAAGTGTATGCCAGCACTGCCACTGGGCAGATTCATCGCAGTGAATAACTACCTGCCACCATTAAGACAACAACTTTCTTGTCTGTCATGGTTTATGTAACACAAAAGAGTATTGAGAAGCAACTAGCTTGTGCTTGTGGCTCAACATTCTGACATTTCATTGACTTCTATTGTTGATAAAGTTTCGTATGAAATGTAACATGACAACTTCAATCAAGATGCATCTATCAGATCAGAGCATGCTTCACTACAAGCACGGGCATTACCTGACATTCTTTTTCTCAGCAGTGCAATTGTCACAGTTTATAAGCTGACATAAAATGCGTTTCAAACGTGTTTGCAAACAAAAGACTTGATGACTCTTATTCAGAGAGTTTGTGTGTATGCTATAAAAAAAATCTTTTTAAACAGGAAAACAACAGTTTGGGTTGTAACTGACAAATAAATGAAGGGAAAGGGGAAAGGGAAGGAAAGGGAAGGACATTGTGTGAAAGTTTTAATTTACAGCATGTTTCAAAAACTCTAAAATACTACCAGATTAGTAGTACTGTAAGCATCTTCGTTGTTCAACAGAAGACATTTCCCTTCTTTTTGCCTTTACTTTGGGGTCCTATGTATTATATTCCTTAATTAAGATATTTATATAAAGACACTGGTAGTAAGGTAATGAAATACTAGAACTGTTAAAGATGTTTTGATTTTAGGAGTCATCTATTTGCCTCAGTGTTTCAAAATACAGAACATAAGCAGAACTTGTAATTTCCACAAAGATTCTTTATTTTACTATTTTGGAGTGGCAGCCAAGAGTCTCACCTTTCTTACTACAATTAATCAACCAGTCAGTCATGATTAGAAATTCCCA
This sequence comes from Pogoniulus pusillus, assembly GCF_015220805.1. Taxonomy (NCBI): domain Eukaryota; kingdom Metazoa; phylum Chordata; class Aves; order Piciformes; family Lybiidae; genus Pogoniulus; species Pogoniulus pusillus. The sequence goes on along the minus strand of NC_087270.1, from coordinate 908,451 downwards.
GGTGGTTAGCATCCATTGAGCCTGACAGACTGAAAGAAGTAGAGAGGCTCAAGTTTTTTTGAAAAGAAAAAAAAAAATGCTCTAGTTGGTAGTTAAACTAAACCTAAGGGAGGGTTATTTCTAGATTCAAATAGACTTACAGTTATGCCCTGGAGGATAACACAAAGATTGATGTCCTTTATAATAGCTATATGTTTACCGTGGTAACTCAACACATTGTTATAAATATGAAAGGTTGATTGGATTTTTTTAATCTGTCATATTTTTTACTCAGTCATACCTTTGGCAATCACTTAATCATGTTAATTGTAGTCTATTCTTCCATATTCAGTAAGTTTCTTTTCAATTCCAGTACAAACATCTTGGGTTTGTATAATGAAACATGCCAAATGGGAATTATTATTCCATTTTCTCTATGTCATTTATTGTACTGTTGTCGTGGAGAGCCTGTAGGCCCGAAAAGAGGCTTATTTATGCCTATCCATGCCTGGACATGTTCTTCTGCCAGGACCCCTGGTTGTAAACAAGTTGTGTAAGCCCCCACACACCCAGCTTGTGTCTCCCTGGGGTAAACCCATGTGATCCCCATATTTGGAAAGTCCAGGCAAGTGCATTCTGCCTATTATGGTAAGGTTTGGCTGACTGCCAACCTGATTGGTCATTCTAGTGGCCAAAAGGAGCCATTAATCTCAGACCACATTCAACAAATAGGGATGCACAGGTAAAAAACGTGCTCAGCTTAGCTCTGACTCACCTGCACGGCTCAGACGTGTGCTCTGACCCTCACTTGCAGCGCTCAGCCACTCAGACCACCACACTCAGATACAATTGCATAGTTCTGATGCTCAGAGGCTCAGACCCTCATGCTTTGACTCATTCGCAGCTTACCTGCCTGTGTAACTTTCTTGCAGAGCTCATTTAAGCCTGCATATATATATATATATATATATATATATATATATATATATATATATGGAGCCTATAGTCTCCTAAGCCAGCTGTGCACATCTGCACACTATCGTGCTATCAGGACCAGATCCTGCATTGCCTTTACCTATGGAGCTCAGACTCCCAGCAGCCGCGCACACTTTGCATACCTGCTACCTGTCATTGCCTGGAAAAAGCCACTGCTGCTGAGATAACCAGGAAGCAGACCCTGGGTTGTTTGCACACACACACGGCCTGAAGCTGTGAACAACCATGCCAGAGACAGCATGATATTCTCCTGAAATCCTGCCGGCTGAGAAGTCCTGGACACAGCATCCAGAAGAAGCCAGCAGCACCAAAGGCAGAGATCGCCTCTTCGCTAGGAGAAAAGGTTAGAGAAAACCTATTTCCCCAGAAGCTGGGAAGATTTAACCTCTCCCCTCAATCCGGGAAGATTCCAGCCTCCAAGTCCCCTGAAGTCTGGACATTAGACATAAGCTGTGATGTAGCCCCGGAGGGTGATTAATAATTAATAAGAATTGTGAGTAAAGCTTTAATACCTCTGTAATATCTGTTGTCTCTGCCATAGAGCAGAATCAGTTGCAGCCCGCTCTGCTGGGCAAATAGCATAAGACCCCAAGCGGCATTAAGCCGTGGGGAAAACTCCTCTCTCTGTTTATAGTTTGAATGTTTGCTAGTTAAATAACAAATTCCTGTACATATTTTATCCTAGATTGTTTTTATAACCATGTACAGATTCCTTTAATATACAGCGGTTGGGAGTGGCAAAAGTTCAGAATATTGAATTTAATAAATCTATATTTTTATATAAAATTATATCACCCCAATTAATTTCTCACCTCCGCCAAAATAGCCGTAGGTACTGAGAATCGTCCTCCACAACAACTGTATAATGTACCACTTTCTATATTCACCACTAGCTCCATTTGGCCTTTAGACCATTTTTGCAACCAAATCTCTCATTACCAAAACTTTGTAGCATCTTTTTCAATATTAAATATGAGGAAACAGAGCTGTGGGCTAACTCTCTTCATTCTTGGTTTCACTTATGCTACACAAGAAAGAGTGCTTTTTGCATTGTAGAGTAGCGATTATAGTACACAGCAAAGGTGTGTACTCAGAGGTCAGTACCCTCATCAGAAAAAAATATGAGAAGTATTGTCCAGTTGATTAAATCCCAATAAAAGTTGTAATTGCAAGTTCTGCCTTTGAAAAGGTCATCAAGATGTATGTACAAGGATTCCAAATGAATCCTCGGCATGCATAATTAAGGCAATCAGTTACAGCTGTGTTATCTATTTCCTAAATTACTTCCGAATCAGAACAGTGTGCTCAGTCAGTGTGTCACAGAGGAAAATAGAAGATTAGGAAAGCCACTCACCGACCAAAATCCTTCACATTCCTCAAGGCAGTCCTTTCTGTAAGGTTAATATGACATTGAACATTAGTGTGGGAGTCATATTTTTACTTCGTTTAGCTGAGCACATTCGTTCTGTTCCATGTCAGAGCCTGTCAGTGGAATTTGCTACTGTTCCACAGTCTTATGTCCTCATTTTTCTCTCTTCTAACAGGGAGAGAGGAAGGGGAGGAAATAAAAAAAAATAGCAACCAAAGGTTTGTAATAGTTTGGGGTGTTACACACAATCCCCCCCCCCCACACATACGTTTGGAAGTCACCCAGACTAGACTCAGCCAGCTATGGAAATAGAATGGAGCTTATATCTACAGGCTTAGGACAATATATACAGCAGATATTTACAAGTATATAGACATTAGATACAGAAATATGCAAGGTAAAAGGTAATACAGAAACAGAACCCTCCTCCCAGAAACCTGAGTCCGCAGGAGGGCTCCCAACTGTCCCTTTCCCCTTCTCCTTCCCTCTCTACTCTACCCCAGATGTTTGCTTGTGCCCAAGGATGACTGGGAGGGTCAGCTAGAGGGTTAGGGACAAGGTGGATTAATCATGTTAGGTTAGCAAGAGAGAGAAAAAATGCAGCCCACAGCCCAAAAAGAAAGCGATTCCCTTATCTGTGTTGATTCTTGCTCTTATACATCTCAGCAAGCCTAGGAGTGAAGTAGACATCATGATTGTTTTCCTTTCACAGCCTGTAACCTACTTCTTCTCACCAAAAAATTCTAGGTAGCTTCAAACTAGCACAATCCACCCCTGTCTACTTCACTCAGAGTATTGCTGAGCTCTGATCTAATCTAATCTAACCAATATTTACACTAATGAATATACAAGGTCAGTTCACACTGCCATTCTGGCTCTCTCGATGGAAGTGATTCAAAAGCTCAGAACAGTTTGTCTCCTCACAGATGAGACGAGTACAGGGACTCCCAGGTGATGTTTGGGTTTGTGCTCATGTACTGTAGATTCTCTCACAGATTCTTTCAGTTGTTCGGATGCCGATGGTACCTAGAACAGAAAACTCCTAACAGCTTGTATTATACACTCTGAATTTAAACTCTCTCACCTTAAGATAGATTTCTCTGTGAATACACTGGATTTCACCATTCTCCTGCATTCCCCAGTAGGTGTGACCAGGACCTTCAGCAGACACCACCCCTCGGACAGGTTTCCCTTCGCCTGAAGGAGAAAATACCCAAACAGTTTTCCCTAACAGATTCTTTTCACCTACAACAGGAACTTTATCACCGTCTACTGTTTGGACCAAATCTGATTGTGCAGGTCCTGCTCTGTTTACTGAACCTCTACTATTTACCAACCAGGTAGCTTGTGCTAAATGTTTGTCCCAGTTTTAAAGGGTTCCACTCCCCATGGCTTTTAGGGTGGTTTTCAGCAAACCGTTGTAGCGCTCAATCTTCCCTGAAGCTGGTGCATAGTAGGGTATGTGATAGATCCATTCAATACCATGCTCTTTGGCCCAGTTTTTCACAAGATTGTTCTTGAAATGGGTGCCATTGTCTGACTCGATTCTCTCTGGAGTTCCATGTCTCCACATGATTTGTCTCTCCAAACCAACAATGGTGTTACGTGCAGTAGCATGTAGAACTGGATAGGTTTCCAGCCATCTGGTGCTGACCTCTACCATTGTTAGCACATACTGCTTGCCAGAACGAGATCGAGGTAAAGTGATGTAGTCAATCTGCCAGGCTTCACCATACGTGTACTTTGACCATCTCTCACCATACCATAAGGGCTTGATTCGCTTAGCCTGCTTAATAGCAGCACAAATGTCACAGTCATGGATGACTTGGGTGATAGCGTCCATGGACAAGTCAATTGACCTATCGCGAGCCCATCGGTATGTTGCATCTCTGCCTTGATGTCCAGATGAGTCATGGGCCCACTGAGCTAAGAACAGTTCACCTCGGTGTTTCCAACCAAGGTCAAGATCCCTTCACTGGGATTCTCTCCAGCTGTGCATCAATGTCCTGCCATAGATCAGCACACCAAATAGGCTTTCCTTTCCTCTCCAACCATTCTTTTTTCAGGCCTTTAGCCAATCCCATAGAGCATTGGCTACCGTCCATGAGTCAGCATAGAGGTTAAGGATAGGCCAATTTTCACATTCAGCTACATCAAGAGCAAGTTGGATAGCTTTTACCTCAGCGAACTGACTGGATTCTCCTTCTCCATCTCTCACTTTGGTAACTCTCCTGCTAGGACTGCAGACTGCTGACAACTATCTTCGCTTGTTCCCAACAAGACAACAGGAACCATCTGTGAACAAAGCATAGTTCTTTTCCTGATCAGAGAGATCACCACAGGGAGGAGCTTCTTCAGCACAGGTCATTTTCTCCTCGGGAGGTTTGGAACAGTCTGTGCCTTCTGGCCAGTTGGTGATCACCTCCACCAGACCAGGTCGATCAAGATTACCCATTCATGCTCGTTGGGTTATCAAAGCCATCCATTTAGACCAGGTTGCATCTGTGGCATGATGCGGTGATGAACCTTTGCCTTTGAACATCCAGTTTAGAAATGGCAGTCTAGGAGCTAAAAGCAATTGTGACTCAGCTCCAATCACTTCAGAAGCTGCTTTCACTCCTTCATAGGCTGCTAGTATCTCTTTCTCTCTTGGGATGTAATTTGCCTCTGAACCTCTCTAGCTATGACCCCAGAAACCAAGTGGACGACCACGTTTCTCATTTGGAGCTCTCTGCCAAAGACTCCAAGTTGGACATTGTCGCTGGCAGCCGTGTACAGAATGTTCTTAATGTCTGGACCAGATCGCACAGGTCCCAAGCCCACTGCATGGACTACTTCTCGCTTGATCTGATCAAAGGCTGCTTGCTGTTCAGGTCCCCACTCAAAATTGTTTCTCTTATGAGTCACATCGTGTAGAGGTTTGACAGTTTGACTGAATCCAGATATGTGCAGTCTCCAAAATCCCACTGCACCCAAGAAAGATAGAGTGTCCTTCTTACTGGTGGGAACTGCCATGGTGGAGACTTTGTTGATCACATCCTGAGGAACGTAACCGCGACCATCCTGCCACCGCACTCCCAGAAACTGAATTTCTCTGGCAGCTCCTTTGACCTTGTCTCTCTTAATGGCAAAACCTGCTTGCAGCAGAATGTCAATGATTTTGTTACCTTTCTCAAAGACTTCCTCAGCAGTTTGGCCCCACACAATGATGTCGTCGATGTACTGGATGTGCTCTGGAGCTTTACCTTGCTCCAGTGCATTGTGAATGACGGAGTGACAGATGGTTGAGCTGTGCTTCCACCCCTGAGGCAAACGGTTGAACTGGTACTGGATTCCTCTCCAAGTGAATGCAAACTGAGGCCTGCACTCCTTTGCTATGGGAATAGAGAAGAAAGCATTAGCAATGTCTGTGGTTCCATACCATTTAGCCTCCATCGATTCCAGCTTGTACTGGAGCTCCTGCATGTCTGGCACAGCTGCGCTCATGGGTGGAGTCACCTCGTTGAGGGCATGAAAATCAACTGTCAGCCTCCAATCACACACAGGCCAGATCAGACTGTTGAAAGGTGAATGAGCTTTCTCGATGACAGCCTGACTCTCCAGTTGATGAATCAGCTGATGAATGGGCAACAAAGAGTCATGGTTAGTTCTGTACTGCCTGTGGCGTGCAGTTTGAGCAGCAATTATCAGTTCCAGATCCTCTATGTCATGATGTCCCACAACTGCAGATTCATCTGAAAGTTCAGGACTATGTGCTAGTTTGAAGCAGACTAGAATGTTTGGTGAGAGAAAGTAATAATTGGCTATGAAAGGAAAACGTTGGTGATGTCTCCTTCCTCACTGTCTTGTGAGATGTATGGGAACAAGAAGGAAAACATTAGATAACACTTTTCGCCATCTTCTCACTCTGCTTTTGGCTTCAGAGTGAGCTACATCTCCCTAACCTCACTGCCACTAACCTTGTTCCTTAACCTCTTGGCTGAACCTCTTTTTCTTCCTAGGATTTGGGGTAAGGTTGAGAGGGGCAGGGGGAAGGTGCAGGGGTGGTTGGGAGCCCCTCCTGTGGACTCAGGTTTCTGGGAGGGGAGTTGTGCTTCTGTATTACTTTTACTTTGTATATTCTGTATATAACTGTATATACTGTAAATAGCATTCTTGTATATTGTGCTGCTGTAAAGTAAATAGCTTCATTCATATTCCCAGAGTCAGGCTGAGTTAGCTGGGGTTCTTTCTAAAGTGTTGGGGGGCAGGTAACAGCCAAACCACCACAGACTAATGGACAATTTCAATTTACCATCTTAAATCTCTACAGATGCTATTTCAAAAGCCCATTTGTGACCCTTAGGATCTTTGAAACAACCTTGTCACAAAAAGTCAATTCCCAGAATGCAAGGCACATCAGGACCAGTTACAATAGTGTGTTCTTCAGTCTTTACCAGGTAAGCGTACCTCAGCCGGCAACTTAGTTAACTCTTGAGATGCACCAGTGATTGCAGAAGTAGTGGATAGACTCTGTCCCTTTGCAATTGAAGCTTATCCTAGCCTGCAACTTTGATAACTCTTGAGATGCACCAGTGATTCAAGAATAATGATAGACTGCTGTCCCTTTGAATTTGATGGCAATAAAGTACACTGAGCACCTGTGTCAACGTAAAGCCCTCTATATCTGAACTTTTGAACTTCCAGGCCACTAATGAATACATTCCAACAGATTCGTTTCTCTCCGACTATCCCTTTCCTTCTCCTGTCTGGAAACAGGGCATCCCTAATGCTGAACATGTCATGTGGGGTGTACACAGTGAGTGGTGTTGTGAGAGAAACAGCAATTTCTGGAATACTTGCAGTTGCTCTGGGGAGCTGAAGAAGTGACAGCTACTTTTCTGGCATTGTTGCCTCGGTTTCTGCCAGCTCTGCAGTTGCCTGACTCTCTCTGAAAGAACTGAGTAGGGCTGACCATCCCACTTGTTCATGTTCTCACTGTGTTGGTCATGCAGAATAATCCACGTGACACGTGATTGCTGATGTCTGGGTGGAATTTGGCTCCTCCTTGGCAGGAGGTGGGCATCTGTTTCCTGAGTGCAGAAACAACGCAACCTGTTCAGAGGATGCAGGGATGGCATCACTTACCAGATTGGAAATGGAGGTTTTAAGATCTCCTTCAGTTCTTTCATGCTATCTTTAATGCCATTCTGTATCTCTTCATCTCTGTAGTCATAAATTTGTATGGCAAGACTATGGCAGAATGGTGACAAGCTGTCCAGAATGTGACAGTCCTGTCCTCAGCTGGTCAGTGAACTCACCAACAGTATGAGACCTTCCATTATCACTCCTTGACAGAAACCTGCTAGCCAAGATGTTAGCATAGGATGAAGGAGCAAGCTTAATAATCTTCTTCATGAGACCTGTCCCAAGAGGAATGTCATCAGGCTCATGTGTGCCATGATCTCCATAAAGAACTTCCTTCACAGCAAACTCCTTCAGAAGCTTAATTCTCTGCTCAATGGTGTTCCACTTCTTGGCCACCCATGGCAGATCATCTCAGTAAGGATCTCTCATAGTCACAGCCACAGAAGGCGTGTCCACAAGCTAACCTTACCAAGAGGACTTGCCAGGTATTTGTCCACTCCACTCTCCTTGGTGAGTGGCCCTAGCTGCTTGGCAGACTTATCTCCTACCTGCAGGGCATTTGCACCAATAGTACGGCATCTCACTAGCCAGCTTAGGAATTGCTCTCCTGATTCCCTTGAGTATTTCTTTCTAACTTCCCTGACCTCTCTGAGGGAATCATTGGAATCCTGGATGTCCTTCTCCTCCTCTTCCTCTTGTTGATCTGGATGGCCCTGGCCTAGAAACAGAACTTTCCTAAGAGCACTCTTAAACTCATCAGAACCATCCTCTTCTTGGCAGCCAATCTCACAGTGCTCCTCTCACCAGAGTACTGAGATCTAAGCATGTTTGCCAAATCCCGAAGACTATAAGTCTCCTCTTCCTCCTCTTGCTCACCAGAGGTCCCCTCTCTTACATCCTCTTTTGAATCACACTTTGTCAAATACGGTCTCTTTGCTTTCACCTTAGCAGGCACCAAAAGGGCCTGCTGCTCTGCGACAGACTTTGACCAGTCCGCTGACGGGTTTGAATCATTGGGGGTCTGGCCTGAGGCCTGTGAATACAGATCTGCCTTAGTGGTAGAGTCTTTTTTGTCTGCTGCCTGGGAATTCGAGCTGGCTGCACTAGTGTTATTAGTTAAGGGAACATCTTGCCTTTGATTATTTCCCTCTACTCCTGGGAATCATGCCAATCCTGCCATGTTATCATTCCCACTAGGAACATTGGCAGCTTTCCCAGAATCTGGAGAGGGAGGTGTACTGGCTGTCCCTTGCTGTGCCCCTGAGTTATCTGTGTTTTGGTTTGGATTGCTGGATTGTTTATCTTTCGCCTGGGATGCAGACAGCACTGGCACCTTCTTTTTGCTCCTTACAGGCATTGCACTCGATTTTTTCTTACATAATGCCAAAACTAATATGAAAATCAAAATTACAAGACATAGATTCACACCCGACAGAAATATCACAGTCTGACATGAATAAAATTCTGAGCAAGGATATGCCTGACTTTTAGGTAGAATAACTCTCATGAGGGTTGTAGACAAAGCAGTAGAAGTACTACTTGCATGCCTGTAACGTTATTGGTGAATATTCCTGTAATGTTACTGGTAGAAGTTTCAGTGACATTGAATCCAGCATACCCAAGGATGAAATCCCCCCAACTCCAAAAAGTGGTTGTGAGTTTAGCTTTGATCTTTTTAAAAATTATAGTAAACAAAAAGTAATCAATTTGGGCTTTCATCCAATTATACACTAGAAAACAGAAAATAGGCCGCACAATAGCTCCCACTAAGTAAAATAGCTGCTTCATTAGCTTCATTTTGATTCCCAGAGTTAATTAACAATCACTCAAAATTAATTTGCCCCTCGTTGGAGTGCCAAATGAAAAGATGTGATGGTTTGGGTGCTCCCTGCACCCCCACACTTTAGAAATCACCCAGACTAGACTCAGCCAGCTCTGGAAATATGAGTGAAGTTTATATTTACAGCTAGCACAACATACAAGCAGATATTTACAGTATATACAGTTATAGACAGAAATATACAAGGTAAAAAGGTTATACAGAAAAGCAACTCCCCTCCCAGAAACCTGAATCCCCAGGAGGGGCTTCTCAACCACCTTTACCTTCCCCCTACCCCTCTCAACCTTACCCACGTCCCAGAGGAAGAATAGAGGTTTGGCCAAGAGGTTAGGAAGTAAAGTGGGTTAGCCCAATACAGAGGGTGAGGTTAGAGAGATGCAGCTCAGCCAGCAGCCCCAAGCAAGAGTGATGCCAAAAACATACATTTGACTTATGTTTTTAACATCTCAGCAAGCCTAAGAGTGAAGTAGACATCACCATTATTGTCTTTCCATGGCCTGTAATCTAGTTCTTCTCACCAAAACATTCTAGCCTGCTTCAAACTGCTTCCAGCAGTCCTGGCTTACTGGAGAGGTCCCAGGAGTACTGGAAAGTGGCCACGGTGATCACCATCCACAAGACGGGTCGATGAGGAACCTGGGAACTACAGACCTGTGCAGCCTGAACTCAGGGGCCAGGGAAACTGATGGAGCAGGTTATCTTGGGGGCGATAACTGCGCACCTGAGGGATGGCCAAGGGCTCAGGTCCAGCCAACATGGATTTAGAAAGGGCAGATCCTGCCTCTCCAACCTGATCTCCTTCTATGATCAGGTGACCGCCTTGGTGGATGTGGGAGGCCTGTGGATGTGGTCTATCTGACTTCAGCAAGGCCTTTGACTCTGTCCCCCACAAGCAAACTGCTGGCTAAGCTGTCAGCTCACGGCTTGGATGGCAAAACTCTGTGCTTGGTTAGGAACTGGGTGGAGGGACGAGCCCAGAGAGTGGTAGTGAATGGTGCCACATCCAGCTGGTGTGCCGGTCACTAGCAGTGTCCCGCCAAGGATCAGTGCTGGGCCCCATCCTCCTTAACGATCTTCATAGATGATCTGGATGAGGGCATGGAGTCAGTCATCAGCAAGTTTGGCAAGAAGGGCTCTGCAGCGGGACCTTGACCTCCTGGACAGATGGGCAGAGTCCAATGGGATGGGGTTCAATAGCTCCAAGTGCAGGGTGCTGCACTTTGGCCACAACAACCCCATGCAGAGATACAAGCTGGGGTCAGAGTGGCTGGAGAGCAGCCAGACAGAGAGGGGTCTGGGGGTGCTGATTGATACCCACCTGAACATGAGCCAGCAGTGTGCCCAGGTGTCCAAGACAGCCAGTGGCATCCTGGCCTGCATCAGGAATGGTGTGGTCAGCTGGAGCAGGGAGGTCATTCTGCCCCTGTACTCTGCACTGGTTAGACCACACTTTGAGTACTGTGTTCAGTTCTGGGCCCCCCAGTTTAGGAGGGACATTGAGATGCTTAAGCATGTCCAGAGAAGGGCAACGAGGCTGGTGAGAGGCCTTGAGCACAGCCTTACGAGGAGAGGCTGAGGGAGCTGGGATTGGTTAGCCTGGAGAAGAGGAGGCTCGGGGGTGACTTTATTGCTGTCTACAACTACCTGAAGGGAGGTTGTAGCCAGGAGGAGGTTGTTCTCTTCTCTCAGGTGGCCAGCACCAGAACAAGAGGACACAGCCTCAAGCTACGCCAGGGGAAATTTAGGCTGGAGGTGAGGAGAAAGTTCTTCACTGAGAGAGTCATTGGATACTGGAATGAGCTGCTGGTGGAGTCGCTGTTCCTGGAGCTGTTCAAGGCAGGATTGGATGTGGCACTTGGTGCCATGGTCTAGCCTTGAGCTCTGTGCTAAAGGGTTGGATTTGATGATCTATGAGGTCTCTTCCAACCTTGGTGATTCTGTGATACTGTGAAACTAGCACAATCTATTTGACTTTTGGGTGCCCAGAAAGAAATCTTTGTTGAAAACATTGTTTGTTCTGTATATATTCATGTCTCTTTATTAAATAACTTAATTAGTTTTCTCATCTTTACTTAGAGAAATCAAAACCTTTTTCTTGGACCCTGTTACTTAATTTTTTTGTACTTTTCAAGAAAAGACTGGATGAGGCACTTAGTGACATGTTCTAATTGACTGGATAGGGCTGGGTGATAGGTTGGACTGGACGATCTTGGAGGTCTCTTCCAACCTGTTTCATTCTATGATTCTGTGAATTAAATAGGAATTGTCTACCTTGTAGATTGCCCTAGCTACTGGATTCCTGCTGCATGATTTCTTGATCTCAGTCTTCTAGTGTCAGTAATGGAAGCATTATGAAATGCTTTATTCCCATTATATAAATAGGCAGAATAGAGTTCTCAGACTTCTGCCATTTCTTCTGTTTACAGTGTTCAGACTCTTACGTACATTATCCTAAATTTCTTCTCATCATTCCAAGTGAAATAAGGCTACATCTGTTTAAATGCTGCACTCATGCTGTTGAATATCTCTGCTGTAATATATCTGAATATATACTGCGTTGTCTAACCCATGCCAGCAATCAGAGAACTGTAATGATTAGTCAATAGTGCTGGGGAGAGTGGTTTAGAAATTTAATCACTCTAGTTCTGCTGCCCTCAACTTCAAAACAGATCCTTGATAGCATAAAAAGTCAAAGAATCTTATATCATAGAACCTTAGAGGTTGGAAGGGATGTACAGAGACCATCAAGTCCAACCTCTATGCCAAGCAGGATCACCTAGGGTAGTTCACGCAGCAATTCATCCAGGCAGGTTTTGAAAGTCTCCAGAGAAGGAGACTCCACAGCCTCTCTGGGCAGCCTGTTCCAGTACTCCATCACCCTTACTGTAAAGAAGTTTCTCTTCATGTTAAGATGAAACCTTCTATGTTCCAATTTGTAGCTGTTGCCCCTTGTCTTATTACTGCTGACCACTGAAAAGAGATTGACCCATCCACTTGACACCCACCCCTCAATTTGCTGACTGTATAATAAGGTAGCATATGAAATTCAAAGTTACTGATTTTAACACGTGTGATAAACCTGCCACTTCAGCCCATAGCAAATGAGAATGGCAACATTTGCCTTCAGCTCTTAGTAAAGGAAACTGATGTCATGGTGAAAAGTTTGGTGAAAAGATCAGCTTGATATTTAGTGCTGGTCAAACAAGAAAAGAGAATGATAGGGATTTTGTTTTTGATTTACTGCCTCTTTTCCTAGTGTTATATTTTGGTGGTAGCCTTCTATGTACAGTTCCATCTTCAAAACAGTTACAGTAGAACCTGAAAAAACTGAGAGAATAATGAAGAAGGTCTGTGAAGAAAACTAAGTAAAACTTGGAAAAGAGAAAATTGAATGGGAGAATAAAAGTTCATTGCCATGAGAGGTATAGAGAAGATGACAAGTGACAAGTGAATAGTTTAATTTTGTTTTTTTGTGGAAATAAGCAGAGGGAAAACAAGACATTGCAAGACAGTAAATACACTAAGGAATACTTTTCCATATAATGCAGTTAATGTTGGGGCTCACTGACTCAGGGTATTGAAAAAAATATTCTCTGTCTTCCCCTGGCCATTGAATGTGGCCAGTGCTGGAAATAGGCTAAAAACTAAGTTATTTTGTTTACTTTGCCAGCGACATCTCAAAACACAGACACAGTCTGTAGAAGCAGAGAATACTACTTTTCAGTTATTAAGCAGGGATATGTTGGGGAGGCTTGTGCCCTCACATTTGCCTCTTGGAGTAACTGGATCCCAAATAAACTCACAGTAGCTGCCTATCTTGTTGAAATAAAAGACACTTCTGACAGGATCAGAACATTCATACAGGTACAAATGATGAGAAACAGCCTTTTTTCCCCCCATGTTCTGTTCAGTGACTTGTCAAAACCTGAAATAATAATAATGGAGGCAGTTCTGATGATTGTCTTGCTCTTATTTTACTTCACTGGTTATAGCTGACCAAGAACTTAAAGTGAATGTACAATACTAAGTGGCAGCTCCCAAAGGGGAAAAGAGACATTGAAATGACACTGAATGAGACAGAATGCAAGTACAATGGGTGCTTCACAGCACCTGAGTCAGGGAGCAAAAGCACATCGGTGGGGTAATCAATATTCACCTTCGAGATCCGCAGGGAAACATCGTGACTTCCTTCATGGTCATAGCAGCATCTTATTACTGGTGTTGGTTACAATTCTTTCATTCTGTATTGTTACTTTCAATAATACTGGAGTGTTCTTGCAGTGTGCTGCATTTATACTTTTGTTCTCCACCAGTGGATACACTGTTTAATATTTATTTTTCCTGCCATGAGTTCACAGTTTTTAATTTTCATTCTCAGCACAATTGTATTGCTAATGAGCATAAAAAGCACTCCCCAGAATTAATATCATTGCATTTGTGCCATCTACCATCTTCTTGTTAGCCCTTGTAAAACTAACTCCTAATTTCTCTAATTGAATAGGAGAATGTTGTGGAGGGCCTGTAGGCCCGAAAATAGGCTTGTTTATACCTTGCCCTGCCTGGACATGCCTCTGTGATATCTGTTGTCTCTGCCATAGAGCAGAAAAGAGTTTCAGCCTGCTCTGCTGAGCGAATAGTGTATAGACCCCAAGCGGCATTAAGCCACGGGGAAAACTCCTCTATTTATAGTTTGGATGTTTGCTGGTTATTAAGTTACTGTAGATATTTATCCTAGAATGTTTTCATTACCATGTAGAATCCTTTTAACATTAACATATAGTGGTTGAGGGTGGTGAGAATTCAGAATATTGAAATTAATAAATACATATTTTTATAGAATATTATCTCGCACCAATTAATTTCTCCCCTCCGCCAAAATTGGCATAGGCGGCAGAATACCCCTCCTCGACAGAGAGCAGAGAAGAATGTCTAAGTGCTAGAATAATGTCATCTTGTCAGGGGGGTGGGAAAGGGGGCGGGAAAGAGGGAAATCTTCTGTAAGAATCCTCATTATAAGTACAGGCTGAGGGATGATGTGATAGAGAACAGCCCTGCAGTAAAGGACTTTGGGGTACTGGTGGGCAAAAAGATGGACATGAGTTAACAGTGTGCACTTGTGGTCCAGAAGGAAAATTGTGCCCTGGGCTGCATCAAAAGAAGTGTGGCCAGCAAGTCAAGAGAGGTAATTCTGTCACTCTAGTGAGACCTCACTTGGAATACTCTGACCAGCTCTGGGATCTTGTTGTGAAGGGCCTGTAGGCCCAAAAATAGGCTTACTTATGCCTTGCCCTGCCTGGACATGTTTTTCTGTCCAAACCAGAGACAAACATAAAGATAAAATGACCACAAAGGGGCACAACAGACCTCGTGCCATAAAGTCTGGCCCGTCCAGGAGCCCCTGATTGTGTAAGGTGGTTGTGTAAGCCCCACATGCCCAGCTTGTGCCAGCCTAGTGCAAGGCCCATGTGATTGCCATATTTGGAAGGTCCAGGCCTGTGGCTTTTGCCTATTTGGTAAGGTTTGGCTGACTGCCAACCTGATCAGTCATTCTAGTGGCCAAAGGGCCATTAATCTCAGCCCACATTTCATAAATCAGGGTACACAGGTAAACAAAGTGCTCAGGTTCCTCCGCATGCTCGCTTAGACTCACCAGCACTGCTTTTTGTTTATGCCTGCCTGTGTGCCCACCCGCAGTGCATCCGCCTTTACAGAGCTCAGTCTCCCAGCCAGCCGTGCACATCTGCATGCCACTGTGGTGAGTTATCAGGACCAGATCCTGTATTGCCTGCCTTTTCCTATGGAGCTCAGTGTCCCAGTCAGCCGTGTACTCTATTGCACGCCCACTGCCTTATCATTGACTAGTAAGCGCTACTGCCTCTGAGTTACCAGGAAGCAGTCTCCACTCATCTGCACACAATCAGCCTATGTAGCCAGTGTGAGACCGTGCTGACACTGCACAGCATTGTACTCCTCCTGCACCTGAGGTCCTGCCTGCCTAAGAATCCCTGGACAGAGGGTCCAGGAGAAGCCAGGAGACAAGGGCAGAGATTGAATCCATCACCAGGAGAACAAGATCAGAGACTGTCCTCTCCCCAGAAGCTGGGAAGATTCTCCTTTCCCCTGAAGCCGGGAGGATTTCAGCCTCAAAGTCAGGCAAAGACTCCCCTGAAGTTTGGACACTGGTATAGGCTGTGATGTAGCTCTAGAGGGTGATTGATAATTTATCAGAATTTGTGAGTAAATGCTTTAATGCCTTTGTAATTTCTACTCCCTCCTGCCATAGAGCAGAAAGACCTTTCAGCCCACCCTTGCTGGGCAAGCAGCATATTGACCCCAAGCAGCATTAAGCCATGGGGAAAGTCTCATCTCTGTTTAATAGTTTGAATGTATGCTAGTTATTAACAAGTTACTGTTTGATATATTCCAATGATGTCATCCATGACCACTTAAGAATATTAATATTAAAATACAGTGGTTGGGGATCTGCTAGAACAGGTCCAGAGAAGGGCCAGAAAGGGCTGGAGCATCTCTCCAATGAAAACAGGGTGAGAGAGCTGGAGTTCTTCATCCTGGAGAAGAGAAAGCCCTGGGGAGACCTTAGAGCAGCCTTCCCGTACCTGAAGGGGGCTTGCAGGAAACTTGAGAAGGGACTGTTAGCAATGGCATGTAGCAATAGAAGGGCAGATTTAGGTTGGCCATAAGAAAGAAATTCTTTACCATAAGGGTGATGGAACATGGGAACAGGTTGCCCAGGGAGGTGCTGAAGGTGCCATGCCTGGAGACCTTCAAGGTCAGGCTTGATGTGGGTCTGAGCAACATGCTGTAGTTGGGGATGTCCTTGCTGACTGCTGAGGGCTTGCTCTAGATGACCTTCAAAAGTCCCTCCAGCTCAATGTATTCTATGATTCTAAGTGTCATTTCTTGCAGGCCCTCTTGCAAGAATAGCTTCTACATTATGTACAACTTAAAGTCTTTTACAAATGTATGTATTTCTCTATGAAAACACTGAGGGGTATTGATTTGTTATGAAATACTGCCTACTATCATTCAGAGTTGATTTAAAAACTGCCTGCTTAAACTCTACTGATGGTTACATTTCTATTTCAAGATTGGGCTAGACCAAGCCTGTTAGGGTGCTTCCACTCCCAAAAATGATCTGTAGCAAACAATGTAGAAGAACACGCCAGAAACCTCAGACTGCACATGTAAAGTGGTCTTCCTTCTAATCCGTATTGCTTAAATATTGGTTTAGAGATTGAAACGTAGAATGGAGCCTCAGTTCTTTACAGACCTCAGTTTGTGGACTATTCAAGTACACAGCTGTCTGTCCTAAGCTTCATGTGGATCAATAGGGTTCAGCAACACATTGCCCATTTGTACATCTTTCAGTACAGGATGGCAGTCATTGCTTCAAATCAATGATTTTGATGGGAGGTGCAGTTCATGCTGGATGTGACACTGTTGGAGGGATTTTGGAAGATGCTTAGAAGATATTTATCCCTATCAGGTGTGTTGGGGAGGGGAAATTAATTGATGCAAGATTATATTTTCCAAAATTAATATTGTTTATTAATTTTGCTATTTGGAAATCTCACCACCACCGACCACTGATTTTAATAATATTTCGTTTCTTACAAGGTTATGGAAACATTCTAGGGATAATATCTAGATTTAATAGTAACCAGCAAAATATATGAACATTAATTGAACTGGAAGAGAAGGTTCCCATGGTCAAATGCCACTTGCAGTCAATATGCCACTTGCCCAGTAAATGGGCTCAAGCTCTTTCTACTCTATGGCAGAAGGCAATAGAGAATTACAAAGAGGCATTTTAAGCAGCTTACTCACAAATTATGATTATTACCTCACAGGGGCTAGCCACAATCCAGACAGTGCCCAAATGCTTTCAGGGGGCTCTGTCTTGTTGGACATTGAGACTTGAATCTTCCTGGCTTCTGGGGAAAGGACGCAGACAATCTCTGACCTTGTCTCATGGCTTCTTCTGGATGATCTGTATGTATGTCCAGGAATTCTAATCAGGACCTTCAGGTGCAGAGGCAGATGTTATGCAGTCCGAGCATGATGTCACACTAGCCACACAGGCCGACTGCATGCAGACATCCAGGGTCTGCTCCTGGTAACTCGTGGCAGTGGAGTTTAGCAGGCAAGCAATAAAGCAGTGTGCAATAGCAGCATGGCTGGGCACAGCAGAGAGAGCACGGCAAAGAGCACGGAAGCAAAGCAGGGAAACAAAAGCACATTGTTCATCTGCATATCTCTTTTTATCCATGTGGGCTGAGATTAATTGACTATTGGACACAAGAATAGCCAATCAGAATGGCAGTTAGCCAAACCATACCATATTAGGCAAAGCCATAGGCTTGCTTTTCCCTAATTTGGGAAAAGCACGGGTCTTGCACTAGGCAGGCAGAAGCCAAGTGTGTACACACCTTACACCACAGGACCCTGGGCAGGCCAGACTCAGTGGCTCCAGGTTCTTTTGTGTCCATTTCCCATGCTTGCCTCTCTGGTGGAGGAGAAAAACATGCCTAGGCAAGGCATGACACGTATAAGCCTATTTTGGGCCTATGATGCCTACCCCAAAAAGGTGCCACTCCTGCTGCTGTAAGATTTTCTCCTCCACATTTTGCTGAAAGAGCAAATAGGTCATGATCATACTGAGAAACTATGATGTTCATCCCTCTCTGACTCTAGGGAGAATGAGGGTACCTAACATCACAAACTAGCAACCAAACATGGCTAGAAAGCACTTTGACTCTACCGTATGACTTCCAGCTCTACCTGTGTGAGAGAAGAGCATAAAGCTGCTGCAGCAGCAGCTTGGGATGTTGGGAAATGGCTGGAAAATGGGGGGCACAAGCCACTAGAAGCTTGTACAATCAAGTCTTGGATGCGAGGTCTGAGTATTGGGACTGCAGTAAACCACAGCGCTGTGTGTGAAGAAGCTCAAAGGAATTTGTCCTTGAGCCTTCTGATAAGCAGCTTCTGTTGGACTGTGTCCAGACTGGGAGGAAATTAGCTTCAGCAAGTAGGAGGAACATGCAAATTCCAATCTCTAGATGTACCTCATTGCATGCTGGGTGTGCTCACTTTACTCACCCTAACTGCAAAGTATATACTTTGTAACTTGAAGTCTGATGCTCTCAATAAAGGCATATTCTTTGGAAGCTAGCTTACATTGAGTTATCTCCAGCTTTCTCAAATCCCCTCCACACTGGGAACAGATTTTTGTTACCATGAGGATTTACCAATGAAGCCCAGTAGTGGAACTTGCCATCACCTTGCATCTTCATGTTTGCAAAAACAATGTTTCAATGTGTGACAATTTGGGTGTTCCCTGCCCCCCCACACTTTAGAAATCACCCAGACTAGACTCAGTCAGCTCTGGAAATATGAATGAAGCTATTTATTTACAGCTAGCACAATATACAAGCAGATGTTTACAGTATATACAGTTATAGACAGAAATAGACAAGGTTAAAGGTAATACAGAAACACAACTCCCCTCCCAGAAACCTGAGTCCCCAGGAGGGGCTCTCAACTACCCATTCACCTTCCCCCTACCCCTCTCAACCTTACCCCAGTCCCAAGGAAGAATGGAGGTTTGGCCAAGAGGTTAAGAAGCAAAGTGTGTGTGTTAGAGAGTAAGATGCTGCTCAGCCAGCAGCCCAAGCGAGAGAGAGAAAATGGTGAGAGTGTTATCCAATGTTTTTCTTTCTTGTTCCCATACTCCTTAGCAAGACTGTGAGGGAAGCAGACATCACCATTGTTTTCCTTTCACAGCCTGTAATCTAGTTCTTACCAAAACATGCTACCTAGCTACAAACTAGCACACGGTGCCTTGTGTTCATGTAAAATTTTGATAGCAGTTGTAAGAGCTGAGCTCTGGGATGGGTTTCAGCATGAGGGCTTGTTAGTCAGGAGGAACTGCAAGCTGTCAAATCATGTAACCTTTACATTCCTTTTTCATGTCCAATAGCCGGGAAAAGGCATGTAGTATTCTAGTTGCAACTAATTTCTGCAGTTGTTGAATTTCCCTGTCAGTACTTCTAAAGCAAACACCTACCTGAGGAAGAGTGGCTGAAAGAGCTGGGGCTCCTCAGCCTGGAGGAATCTGAAGGAAGAACTCATTAATTATGAAGGATATCTAGAGGTGGATACCTAAAGGTGAATGTCAGGAGGATTGTACTAGTTTGAAGCTAGCAAGAATGTTTTGGTGAGAAGAACTAGATTACAGGCTGTGAAGGGAAAACAGTGGTGATGTCTGCTTCCCTCATGGGCTTGCTGAGGTGTATAAAAACATAAGTCAAAACATAGATAACACTCTCAGCATCACTCTCACCTGGGGCTGCTGGCTGGGCTACATCTTATTCTCTAACCTCACCCTCCATTTTGGACTAATCCACTTTGCTTCATAACCTCTTGGCCGAACCTCCATTCTTCCTTGGGACTGGGGTAAGGTTGAGAGGGGCAGGGGGAAGGTGCAGGGGTGGTTGAGAGCCCCTCCTGGGGACTCAGGTTTCTGGGAGGGGAGTTGTGTTTCTGTATTACCTTTTATCTTGTCTATTTCTGTCTATAACTGTATATACTGTAAATATCTGCTTGTATATTGTGCTAGCTGTAAATAAATAGCTTCATTCATATTTCCAGAGCTGGCTGAGTCTAGTCTGGGTGATTTCTAAAGTGTGGGGGGTGGGTAATGCCCAAACCATCACAAGGATGGAGCCAGACTCTTCTTGATGGCGTCCAGTGATAGGGCAAGTGGCAGTGGACACAAACTGGAATGTAGCAGGTTCCACGGAAACATAACAAAAAAATCCTTTCCTTTAAGGCTGCCCAGGGGGGCTGAAGGGCCTCTCTCTGGAGGCATTCAAAACCTACCTGTGTTCCCGTGTGATCTACTATAGGTGATCCTGCTCTGGCAAGAGGGCTGGACTATATCCTCATAAGTCTTTTCCACTTGCTACACTTTTGTGATCCTGTGTACTAACCTGATCTTAAAGCAAAATATGGACTTTCAGCAACTTTCTAAAAGGAGATCTTAAGTAGGTCAAAACATGTATAAAAATCAACGGGGGACCTGCAGCACGGGTTCAAAGAGATCAGCATGACACCCTGAGCTACTCAGCTTTTGTCACAGCTGTCTGCCAGCTTTCTTTTGCATGGATATAGAGAATATTTTGCTCCTGCTTAGACTGAATAAAATCCTAAATTTTAGTGAAGCTTGTATTTTTGATTACCTGTGTTAGTTGCCAGCGGAACAACCTGCGCACTGCATAAGCTACTATTAGTGTAAGCAACCAAGATCAGGATGATTAGAATCATAGATCAAAATCCAGTATGCAGAAAGAATTGAGCTCTGTGTTTTCCCTGGGTATACAGGGATTTCTGTCACAAATTTTCTCAGAACAACTTGTAACTCACTCCTTATGAGATGCCATGTCAAGACAATATAAATGTTTGAATCTAGTATATCTATATGCTATAATGATAGCATAAATATTACTCTGGCACTCTAAATCTGACTGCATATTTACAGGCATTTCTTGACATGGTTAAATAAGAGATTTAAACTTTAAAAATCAGTTTCATAGGATGTTAGGGGTTGGGAGGGACCCAAAGAGATCATTGAGTCCAACCCCCTGCCAGAGCAGGACAATACTATCTAACACAGATCACAGAGGAACACATCCAGACAGGCCTTGAAAGGCTCCAGAGAAAGAGACTCCACAGCCTCTCTGGGGAGCCTGTTCCAGTGCTCTGTGACCCTTACAGTAAAGAA
The DNA here is from genome assembly GCF_015220805.1 of Pogoniulus pusillus. Lineage (NCBI taxonomy): Eukaryota > Metazoa > Chordata > Aves > Piciformes > Lybiidae > Pogoniulus > Pogoniulus pusillus. Next base: position 887,337 of record NC_087270.1, on the reverse strand, counting down.
GTTCTCCCTTGTGTTGAGGCAGAACCTGTTTTGCTGCAACTTACACACCCGTTGCTCCTTGTCCTATCACAGGGAGCAAGCGAGAAGAGCCTGTCCCCCTCCTCCTGGCCAGCCTCTCAGCTTGGTGTCATCAGCAGACTTGCTGAGCAGACATTCTGTGCCCTCATCAACGTTGTTGATTAAGATGTTGAACAGGACCAGCCCCAGCACTGATCCCTGGGGGACACCACTGGTCACAGCTCTCCAGATGGACCTGGCATCATTGATCACCACTCTCTGAACTCTATCTTGCAACCAGTTCCTAACCCACCTCACTGTCTGCTCTTCCATCCCACACTTAGCTTGCTCACTAAAATGTCATGGGAGACGGTGTCAAAGGCCTTGCTAAGGTCAAGGTAGGCTACATCCACTGGTTTCCCTGAATCTCCCCGTTCAGTTATGGCATCATAGAATGCTATCAGGTTAGTTAAGCATGACTTGCCCTTGGTAAATCCATGCTGATTGCTCTTCCAGGTGCCTTGAGATGCCCTCCAACAGGAGTCGCTCCATCATTTTTCCAGGGATGGAGGTGAGGCTGACTGGTCTATAGTTTCCTGGAACCTCTTTCTTGCCCTTTTGGAAGACTGGAGTGACATTGGCTCCCCTCCAGTCCTCAGGTACCTCTTCTGTCTGCCATGATTTGGCAAAGATGATAGAGAGTGGTAGAGCAATAATATCAGCCAGTTCTCTCAGCACCCTTGGGTGCATCTCATCAGAGCCCATGGACTTGTTAATGTTTAATTTGTATAACTGATCCCTAACCCAGTCTGCACTGACCAGTGGTGGGGCATTCCCTCCTCCAGGCTTCCCCTCCTTCATCCAGGGTCTGGAGTACATAGCTCAGCCTCAGGTGTAAAGACTGAAGCAAAGAAGGCATTCAGCAACTCTGCTTTCTATGCATCCTCAGTTATCAAGGCTGCCTCACAATCAAGGTTTCCCCACAATCATCTTCTACCCTGTTTAAAGCACGGGTGTCAATGAGTCAAGAATTAGGAAAAAGCAGAATATTACACATTTGCTAAAGACAAGAAATAAACAGGTGCTATACTTGTTTGGATATTTCTGTGTATTTTTGTGGTTTTTTTCCCCCTATGGAAGCATATTTACTGTACTATTGCAAGTGTAAGTGTTATTCAAGAAACTTTATTCTGGTATTTGTCTTCACCAGAGATAGTTCACACTTTTTTTTGTCAAATAGTAACATGTTATAGCCTCTTTTTTTGTTATTTATATTGACATAAACCATAACATTCATTTGAGACATTGAAAAGCAGATGGATCTGGGACATTTGTGTTTTTTTCTTGTTTATTGAACTGGCTGCCTTTGCTCAATCCTGACATAATAAAAATGTTAGCAAAAAGGAGGAGTTCTTGCCTGAAATGACTTTAGGTCAAGTAAAAAAATCTGACTGCTTGTTAAGTGTTTCTATTTGAAACAAAAGTGAAATAAAATCAGATCTTTATGATCAGGTATTCTAGGATGATTTCTTAATTATAAATATTATTTGAGTTTTAAAATTTTTGATTGAGGAGCTCAGGTTATTTTTATACTGTTTTAAACAGTATAAAAATGTTGGAGACATCTAAATGGGTAATATTGCTCAGAATCTTGGATTTATGCTCAACACAATCTCCATTAAGGTGAAAGTTGAGGGAGGATACAGACTTATGTAACACGATGTAAATGTTCTTTCTTTCTGTGCTTGGAAAGATAGGCAAAACTGAAGCTGGAAAAAAGAAGAAATACATTGATCCATTTAGAAGGATTAACTTTTCTCCACAGGCAGAGGAGAACTGCTTTCTAAGTAAAAGGATAAGGAGCTCAGACCAGTTCTAGTACCACACTAGTAATCTACTGAAAGCTTTTATATGTTATCACAGTAAGAATATAGCATCGCACCACCCAAAGTAATTTTTTGCTGTCTCACAATCCTTACAGCAGAAATACCTCTACTACAGCAGAGCTACAGGTTAAGTCTTTCATCAGTATCACATTCATTTAAAAAAGATCATGAGGAACATTTAATTAGAAATTAGAACAAGAGCTTTTATTCTTGTTCTACCTTTTCAATTATAGGAACAACTTGTGACTCATTTAATATTACCTTTATTTGATTGGACTGCAGCCTCTACTTGACCTAACAACATTTAAGGCGTCCAGCTATAATGTTAAATATTAATGGACGTGCTCAGTGTGATTTGAGATTTCTCTGAAGAGTTAACATAAGTTTATTTTTTTTGTTTGGGAACAAGGTGAAGTATAAATGACATGAATAAACATCATACTGTTCATGATGTGATTTCTTTAGCTACAAGGTGGCCTTTTTAAACTTGATGGGGAGACACATGAAAAAAAAAAGAAAAATAATTTAAAAAAACAACAAACTGTTTGCCTGTATGAATGATTAAGAGACAATAAAATTTAAAATGAGAATATTGTATAAAATGTATAGAATTTCCACATGGGTTGTATTTTCAGATATGTTTACCTGCCCCAGTGTCCACAATTGTCTTCCATTATCAGCATCTCATTTTAAGACTATCACAGTTCAAGGTTGTTTCTTAACCAAGCTTCTGAAATAAAAACATTGTGTACTCTTCCGAGTCCATCAGCTAAAATAATCGGTCCTTCAAACTTTGTTACAGTGGTTTGTCTTTTTGGGGGATGTGTGTGCCTTGTGTGTGTTGCTTCTTTTCTTGTGCTTTATGGTGCTTTAAATGAAGAAGTGGAAGTAAACATGTTGCTTTAGTCTGGCTTCTGCTGGGAAGAAGTTCTTGAACTAATGACAAAAAGAATGAACTCAGTCATGGCTTTCCTTCTGCATAGCTAATAGGCAAGCTAATGAATAAGGACCAATAAGAAAAATGATGATGAGAGAGATTATAATCCAGGATGCTGAGAGAGACAAATCTCTCATAGGCTTCCATGAGCCACTTCAAATACCTCTTTCCAAGTGCTTAAAGTCTTTGGGGTACTTGCATATTCCTTCTGACTAATTTAACTGCACTGGTGTTGTGGAGGCAGGGATTAATGTGGCCGAGTCAGGAATTTTATAAGAAAATAGAGTTATTTTATTTTTCCAAAAATCCGCCCCCAAAACTATATGCAGAAATTAATTTAGTTTAGTTACCAGATTCGGTTTATTTGAGAAGATCTACACGGCCGTCATAGGTAATCTGACTATTTTGGAAGTCAGAAGTTGGAAAAGGCTTGAGCTATTAATGAATAGCATTTCTCACTTAATAATAAAGCTGAGCCAAAATAAAATAACTCACAGTCAGTCTGTCTTGGTCCAGCGGCCTGTCCTCTCGCTCTCTTCTGATGCCATCGTAAGAGTCGTTAAGAGGGTATTCAGTGCACAAAGGGTGTTAATGGCGGAAGCCATCCTCTGGAAGCAGAGCGCCAGGGGCTCCTGCTGCAGAATCTATCCAGGCCAGGTGAGGGGGTGGAGAAGTCTCAGGCAGCACGAATGCTCAGGCAGGCAGGATCTCTAAGGCAGGACCTCAAAGGCGGGAAGCCCCCCAATATTTATACCCTTCCTAGACAAAGAGCAGAGTTATCACTTCCTAGGTGCAAAGACCACAGCCAATCCCCAGCCCAATTCCAACGTGGGCACTGCATGGGGCACCCCTCGTGCTGGAAGGGCCCTTGCTCAGCCCCCTTTCATGCCTGCTGGCAGGGGGGGAGACAGGTCTTTTCCTGCCTTTTCCTCTCCCATTCAAACCATGGAGAGAGAGGAATTTAGGGGTATACAGGACTCCAGGACAACTAGCTCACTCTCTTTTCATTTCTGCATTCAAAATTAACCCACTGAAATACAAATAATTGTAATAAAGTTATATACAAAGCACAGAGAGTTGACACTTGATTGTTTCGGTATCATGTGTGTTTCATTTCAACACTTTCTGTTCAGTGTCAAAATAGTTTGTGGGAGAAGGGGATACACAATGCAGACTTGTTTGCAATAAACACATATACAAACAAGAGATGGCATTGCATTTATCCAAGTTGTTTATATTATGAATCACTGTCTCAAAAAAACCCTATTGATTAGAACATGACATGCAACAGTTCAGAACAGCATTGCTAACTATTAATTGAAAATTGTTGAAATTGAAAATAAAGTCCTTCCTTGTACTTTTTTTTTTTTAATCTATTTAAAACAAAATACAATCATTAGTATAGTTATTTCAGGTGGAAAGAATTCTTGATGAAATGTAGGTAATAGAATGTCAATGGATGGCAAACTCTTTCAACACCATACACTCAAGAAGTATCTTTACAGAAATCTTCCCAATTTCACTGGTTTTATCGAGAGTATAGTAATTCCTAGCCCACTCCATGGCAATTTTCACTTTCTTTTATTCATATTATTGTTATAAATATTCAAATATAATATGCATAGATAGGAAACTATCCAACTTTATTAGCAGAAATTCCTGCGCCAAACGAACAATAAACTATTTACTCTGCACTTGTCCTTGTTGAATTTCATCTGGTTCCTCTGTGCCCAGCTCTCCAGTCTGTCCAGGTCTCTCTGGATGGCCGCACAGCCTTCAGCTGGATCAGCCAAGCCTCCCAGCTTGGTGTCATCAGCAAACTTGCTGAGCAGACACTCTGTGCCCTCATCAATGTTGTTAAGATGTTGAACAGGACCACCCCCAGCACTGATCCCTGGGGGGCACCATAATACTCTGTTCAATTTCATATTTTCTTAAATGTACCTTGAACTCTCAGAAAACTCTTCACATAAACCACATTTTGAGGGTCCATGTAAGCCACATTAAGAAAATGATGGAAAATTAAGCAGAGTTTATAAACCTTGTCTTTATTCTACTGTGTTTTATATGAAAATATTATCACAATTATGAGCAAATAATCTGGTAAAAATGTTTTGTGTGCTTTTCATTTTACTCACTTTTCTTCATACTAAAATGCTTTGAAATGTTTCTCTGGGATCACTGGAATGTTTATGCTAATTGGCCTTCAGCATTTATTCAGTGAATTAAAAAAAAAAAAAGAAAGAGAGAGAGACTGTAACTGTGGAAATTTGCCAATATTTGAAAAATGGAAACCAAATTTTTTCTGTCCTCCCAGTCAAGTAATTGCGATGGCCTAAAAAGGATCTATCAGTACTATCTCCTCAGTACTGACTTATTTTGGGTGATGTCTTGTCCCAGGTTGAGGCTATAGGGTTAAAAAAAAATTCTGGGACTAGAAGATTGTTATTCAATCCAATAATTCTGCTATCTATTTATAGACTGACAACAAGGTCAGTTCGTTCTCCTTTCCTCCTCCTCCTGCCCTGTGTGTGTGGTGGGAGCCAATTTATCGGGAACATGTAAGCAGTAGGCCTCTTGGGTGGCGGAGGTGTTGTGGGGGGAGGAGTGGAGCACTGGGGAATGTAGAATTATTTTTTTGGGGATGGGAGAAACTTCAAGGGGGTTTGCCATGGTAATTGCTTTGTAATGTCTATGGCTGTATTCTCTCTCTCCAAATAGAATTCTGTATTTTCTCTACAATTTGATTTGAGAGTTTAATCTCCGTTGTCTCTCTTTAAAAAAACCACGACATGTCTTTATGTAGAAGAGGCAAATCAACTAACCCAATACTGCACTTAGTATCTGCTTTGCTGTGTAAGTTTGATGGGAAGGTTTGACAGACTGAAAGTTGGATCAGGAAAAGGGGTGAGGGAATAAGCTGGCCCAGGGTAGGTTGTGGATGTCTTCACCCTGAAGGTATTTAAGGCCAGATTAGATGAGGTTTTGAGAAGCTGAGTCTAGTTGAGAGGCATCCTTGGCCATGACAGGGAGATTGGAATAGATAACCTCTAAGGTCCTTTTTAACCTAAGCTATTCTATGCCATTCTACCTCCACTTATGTCATGAAGGGGTATTCTGCTGCCTACACCAATTGTGGCAGAGGGGAGAAATTAATTGGTGCAAGATAATATTCTATAAAAATACATATTTATTAAACTCAATATTCTGAACTCTCGCCATCCCCAACCACTGTAATATTAAAAGGATTCTACATGGTCATGGAAACATTCTAGGACTAATATCTACAGTAACTTGTTAATTACTAGCACACATTCAAACTATAAAAAGAGAGAGGTTTTTTTCCCCATGTCTTGGGGAAAATAGTCTATATGCTATTCGCCCAGCAGAGTGGGCTGAAAACTCTTTTCTGTTCTATGTCAGAGGCAATAGATATTACAGAGGCATTAAAGCATTCACTTACAAATTCTGATTAATTATCAATCACCCTCTGGGGCTATGTCACAGCCTATTACCAGTGTCCAAACTTCAGGGGAGCTTTGCCTGTGGATTTCGAGGCTGGAATCCTCCTGTGTGAGGGGAAAAGATAGTCTCTTGGTTTCTGGAGAAATGATGGTCTCTGACCTTGTTCTCCAGGCAGTGGATGCAATCTCTGCCCTGTGTCCTGGATTCTTCTGGATCTTCTGTCCAGGGATTGTTGGCAGGACCTCAGGAGCAGGAGCAGGATGTCGTGCTGTTTCAGCACAATGTAACGCTGGCTGCATAGGCCGTTCACGTGCAGACAATTGGAGTCTGCTCCTGGTTAATCAGCAGCAGTGACACGCTTACCAGGCAATGATAAGGCAGTGGGCATGCAAGGTGTGCATGACTGCTCGGGAGTCTGTGCCTTTTGTAGGGAAAAGCAGACAATACAGGATCTGGTCCTGGTAACTCACCACAGTGGTGTGAGGGGAACACTATAACTGATGACCAAGAAAAGGCTGAGGTCCCAAATGCCTTCTTCGCCTCAGTTTTCAACAGCAAGGAAGGAGGAGGAGGCAAGTGGCCTCTTGAACTGGGGGATGGGGTCGGGGAGTGGTGTGTTGCCCTGCAAATTCATGAAGATTAGTTCAGGACCTCCTGAGTCCACCTGGACACCCACAAGTCCATGGGACCAGATGGGATCCATCCCAGGTGCTGAGAGAGCTGGCAGATGAGCTGGCCAAGCTGCTCTCCATCATTTTCCAGCAGTCCTGGCTCACCGGAGAGGTCCCAGGAGACTGGAAACTGCCAACGTGGTCCCCATCCACAAAGAAGGGGTCGGATGGAGGAACCTGGGAACTACAGACCTGTCAGCCTGACCTCAGTGCCAGGGAAACTGATGGAGCAGGATAGCTTGGGGGCAATAACTGTGCACCTGAGGGATGGCAAAGAGCTCAGGTCCAGCCAGCATGGGTTTAGGAAGGGCAGATCCTGCCTTTCTAACCTGATCTCCTTCTATGATCAGGTGACTGCTTGGTGGATGTGGGGAGGCCTGTGGATGTGGTCTATCTGGACTTCAGCAAGGCCTTTGACACTGTCCCCCACAGCAAACTGCTGGCTAAGCTGTCAGCCCATGGCTTGGATGGCAACACTCTGTGCTGGGTTAGGAACTGGCTGGAGGGCCGGACCCAGAGAGTGGTGGTGAATGGTGCCACCATCCAGCTGGCAGCGTGTCAGCTAGTGGTGTCCCTCAAGTATCAGTGCTGGGCCCCATCCTCTTTAACATCTTCATAGACAACCTGGATGAGGGCATGGAGTCAGTCATCAGGCAAGTTTGCAGATGACACCAAGCTGGGGCAGATGTGACTGTTGGAGGGCAGAAGGGCTCTGCAGCGGACCTTGACTGCCTGGACAGATGGGCAGAGTCCATAGGGGATGGCTTCAATAGCTCAAGGCAGGGTGCTGCACTTTGGCCACAGCAACCCCATGCCAGAGATACAGGCTAGGGTTCGGAGCGGCTGGAGAGCAGCCAGAGAGGATCTGGGGGTGCTGATTGATACCCACCTGACATGAGCCAGGCAGTGTGCCCAGGTGGCCAAGAGAGCCATTGGCAATCCTGGCCTGCATCAGGAATGGTGTGGTCAGCTGGAGCAGGGAGGTCATTCTGCCCCTGTACTCTGCACATGGTTAGACTCACCTTGAGTACTGTGTTCAGTTCTGGGCCCCACAGTTTAGGAGGGACGGTGGAGATGCTTGAGTGTGTCCAGAGAAGTGCGATGAGGCTGGGGAGAGGCCTTGAGCACAGGCCCTACGAGAGAGGCTGAGGGAGCTGGGATTGGTTAGCCTGGAGAAGAGGAGGCTCAGGGGTGACCTTATTGCTGGTCTACAACTACCTGAAGGGAGGTTGTGGCCAGGAGGAGGTTGCTCTCTTCTCTCAGGTGGCCAGCACCAGAACAAGAGGACCACAGCCTCAAGGCTGTGCCAGGGGAGATTTAGGGCTGGAGGTGAGGAGAAAGTTTCTTCCCTGAGAGAGTCATTGGACACTGGAATGGGCTGCCCGGGGAGGTGGTGGAGTCGCCGTCCCTGGAGCTGTTCAAGGCAGGATTGGATGTGGCACTTGGTGCCATGGTCTGGCCTTGTGCTCTGTGGTAAAGGGTTGCACTTGATGATATGTGAGGTCTCTTCCAATCCTGATAATACTGTGATACTGTGAAAGTGTGCACAGCTGGCTGGGAGACTATGGGCTCCACATATATACAGACAGGCATAAGTGAACTCTGCTAGTGAGTACGCAGGCAGGCAATCAACGCAGGGAGTCCGAGCTATGCAGGGGGAGTCTGAGCACACTATTTACCTCTGTACCCCTATTTGAATGTGGGCCAAGATTAATGGCCCTTTGGCCATTAGAATGACCAATCAGGTAGGCAGTCATCCAAACGTTACCATAATAGGCAAATGCCACAGGCCTGCATTGTCCAAACATGGTGATCACATGGGCCTAGCACTAGGCAGGCATGAGCTGGGCATGTGGGGCTTACGCAACATGTTTACAAACATGGATCTTGGGCAGACCAGACTTTATGGCACCAGGCCTATTGTGCCCCTTTATCCATTTAATGTGTTTACCTCTGGTGAAGCTAGAAGCTAGCTATGAAGCTAGACCTGCTTGCTGAATGTGACAATATGCTAAGGATGAAATGAAAATATAGGTGAACAAAAAATAGTTAGTTGTGCAAATGATAAGAATTAAATCAATGATTCCAAAGACATTAAAATCTTCAGCACGACTAACAAGAATTTAGCTCAACAGGACATGTTGCTTAATTTTTTAGTAAATTGCAAAAGAAGTACAGCTGAAGAATGACTTTTGATTATTTAGTTATAAAAGCAAATCCACAAAATGTGGAATGCATGGTACTGATGCTTTGCTTTCTGATTAGGAGAAAATTCAACTTAGATTGTTGTAAGAAAAAGTATTTGTGCCAGTATTAATAAATAAAAACCTCATGTTTAAAACACTTTTCCTTTTTATATATATTTTAACCTCAGAAAATTTAGAGGACTTCTAACAGATTTTTTTTTGCAAGGTGTAGCTTAATCATGTCTTGAATAGAAAGGCTTCAAGTCTTTTTTTTTATTTCTAACCTGAAAGTGTGAAGTCTGCTGATTACAAGAGAATATGTATTAATGCAGATAAATTTTATTTTATATGAAGATATTCAGTTAAGTGATTGTGCCTTCATGGAAACAATGGCACATTGTTCATGAAAATAGTCTGCCAATCTCATCCCATTCTTTTGGTGTTTAAGCTCTTAAATGCATTAAGTTATACAGGTCACAGTCTTTAAGTTACCTTATTTTAATCACAAAAGAGATGCTCACTCCAGTATGCTCATAGATGTAAACATTGTTTGAGATTCTAGCTGTGACTTTTCTCATCTATAGTTAGTTTTCTGGTTTTACTTGAAATAAACTGTTGGAATTTCATTAGATGTGGGTAGGAAATTTTGGACTTTATAAAGGCATAGACTTCAGAAGTCATAAGATATTGGAACAAGGTCTTATGAGGAGCCACTGAGGCATCTAGGGTTTTTTAGTCTGGAGAAAGGAGACAGAGGGGAGATGTTCTTGTTCTTTTCAACCTCCATAGAAGGTGGTTGGAGACAAGTGGGTCTTGCATCTCCTCCCTTGTTACAAGTGATAGGATAAGAGGAAGTGGCCTCAAATTGCATCAGGTTTAGGTTGGAAGAAACTTCTTCATGCAAAGGGTTCTCCAAGACTGGAAAAGTTTTCTTAAGGAGTTGATAGAATCCCTATCCCATGGAGCTATTTAAAAGATGCATATATGTGGTATTGAGGGACATGGTTTAGCATCATAATTAGTTAGATAGCATTTGGACTCAATGATTCTCCAAGGCCTTTTCCTTCTGAATTATTCATGATTCTACAATTCTAGGGGAAATTTATAAGAAGCCTAAATTTCTGACATCTTTTCTTTATATTGGCTAAGCATTTTCTTCTGATTCTCCATACCTTTTACTCACAATAAAATACTTGAAAATTATTTCAAGTACCTCTGAGAGCGGGAGAAAGCCCCCAATAAAAGTCTCTAGTAATGCTTTGATATTATTAATTTGAAAAAAAAAAATAAGAGAAACTATCAAGTGTTGAGAACAGTAATATTAAATGTAGTGATTTTATAGAATTGTCTGAATATTATACACTGGAACATAAGCCATGGAGAGGTGAGAGTGCATGAGCTCAGAAGTACTGAGTTGAGATGAAATAGGAGGTTGGATGACCTTAGAGATAGCGTAACAAATATAAACAAATGTAAGGCTTGGAGCCTGTGGTTTTTGCCTGTCTCTGCTGACTTAGGTTGCTTAGACACGTGTACATGTTTGTTGAGAGAATTTGATGAATGTCTACACTAATTAATATGTAATTCCTAACGCAAGTACATGTAACCAATTGTAGTTTAATACAATTTGTAGCCTTCTGATGAAAGGTATATAAACATATGTCTGGAATGTAATAAATGGATTGGCTTGCACCAAGCATCTCCCCATCTCTTCTGATGCCTATGGCATTTTAGCCCGTGGCAATCAAGAAAGTCAGTTTGTCCAGATTCAAGACAGTGGTAACATGATCATTGCTTAGAATGTTTCCCATCTCATACTTGATCACATTCTTTCCTTCCTTATCAGCTACCTGTGTATTTCAGTATTAATATAAGTCCCCAGGACAAAATACTTGCGGTTGTGATTTTTTCTGCCTGGAGAGAAGTCTTTGGGAGGACCTTAGAGAAGCCTTCCATTACATGAAGGGGGCCTACAGGAAAGCTGAGGAAGGATTGTTTACAAGGGCATGTAGCACTAGGATAAAGGAATGATAGTTTTAAACTAGAGAAGGGTAGATTTAGGTTGGACTTTAGGAAGAAGTTCTTTGCTATAAGGGTGGTGAAACACTGGAACAGATTGCCCAGGGAAGTGGTGATGGAGACCCTATCCCTGGAGGCATTCCAGGTCAAGTTTGAATGAGGCTTTGAACAACATGTTGTAGTTGGGAATCTGGACTACAATCCAAATAAAGAGAAGAAACAACTACAAAATATTGCTGCGCTGCAAGAACTAATAAATAAATAAATAAATAAATCTAAAATCTAGATTCGAAGTGATAACTGGTGGTTCAGAGTTGACATGTATTAGTTGACATGTTAGGATTAATGTTTCAACCTTGACCACAGGACCGCAGGACAGAGGAGGCGATAGATGGTTTAAAGTTATGCTTACATTGAGACAGGAGTGTGCTGAGGTAATTGGCCCAGGAACAACAATTAATTAGCTGTGGAATGACTTTTTGAGGACTGTCCCAGGTTGAGACAATAAGGTTAAAAATCTTCTGGGGACTAGAAAATTGTTATTCAATCCCATAATTCTGCTATCTTGTTATAAGCTTACAACAAGGTCAGTTTGCTCTCCTTTCCTCCTCCTCCTGCCCTGTGTGTGTGGTGGGAGCCAATTTATCAGGAAGAACATGTAAGCAGTAGGCCTCTTTGGATGACAGAGGCATTGGCTGGGGGGGAGGATTGGAGCACTGGAGAGTGTAGATCTAATTTTTTTGGATGGGAAAATTCAGATGGGCTTTGCCATGGATGCAGTAGTTGCTTTGTAATGTCTATCGCTGTGTGTTTCTCTAAATATAAATCTGTTTTTTTTTCTCCAGTTTGATTTGAGAGTTTAATTTCTGTTATCTTTAAAAGAACTATGACAAGGACACATCTCCTAGGAGATTATTATTGTTTTGCTAAGTCAGTCCCCCAAACTGATGCCTTGAGACTGAATTGCCTCATTGTAATATCATTATAATGTGAAACCCACATATCCTAACTAGAAAAGTCTGGGCTCTCCAGTTCAAGGAGGACAGGGAACCACTGAGATAGTCCAATGGAGGGCTGTGAAGACAGTGTGTAGACTGGAACATCAGTCTTAAGAAGAGACACTGAGAGGCTGAGAGATCAGGGGCTTCTAGATGGATAACACTGTGAGAGGAATCTTGTCAATATCTAAAAGGTAGAGGGTCAAGAGGGTGCAATGAATTTCATAGGAATTGTATCTTTAAGATAAAGCAAGGAAGAAACTAACCAAGGTAGTCAGTAGGTGTTAACATGAGGTGTAGCTAATACATTTTACCTGTGTAAATACCTGATGGGCAAATCTCAGCTTTGTTGGAAGCAACACCTAGCACCACCCCTTTTTCTGCACAGAACTGGAGTAAAACAAATATTGTCACCTCTGTGTTGCTTTGGCCTTTGCACATATGGTAAGAAAAACAACTGGTTTGGGACAAAAATAATGTTTATTCATTTATCAATATTACTTGTTAGAAGTAATAACTAAGAATACATTTTCTTGTCTTCATTAGTTATAATTAAGTCTTTGATTAAAAATTGCATCCATATTCTTCTTTTGCCTGTCCTTGAAAATTCAACCCTGGCATACTTCCTATGACAAGTCTTGATTTCTCTCTGGTTCTCCCTTACCCTCCAAAAAATAATCTCCAGGGTTATGTCAGTACAATACTGGAATGAGACTGCAGTAAATTAGACCCAACGGAAACGCATGTGTAGACATCTGAGCTAAAGATCACAGGGAAAGGAACACTGAACAGCCATTAAATTCACCAAAGAAGGAACAAAATAAAAACTCCTAAGTCAGATCACACAGCTATGGGCTTCACTAATTGCTCGTAACAAGTGTACAAAGAAAGCACTTGAAAGGAACTGCTTTGTATCAAATATTCTCACAGTGGCTTATAAAGAAAATGGAACAGAGAATCACTGACACTATGTCATGAGTATAGTCTTTCAAGATCATAAGTTTGATCAGTTCCTTTTTTTCTCCTTGCACTACACTAAAAATGTCTATCTTTTGGATAAAACTTTCTTACAGACTTGATACTTAAGTGAAAAGGGAAATGCATTTCGTGGAGAGCAGAGAGCATGTATGCATCTTAAGAGGTGCTCTCAGAGAGCTGACCTGAGGTATCATATGGTTTCATAAAAAAAAAAAAACCCACAAAAAAAACCCCAAAAAACCCAACCCAGTAGTTACCAGTAGCTATTTCTTTTGTAAAGGTAAAACTGCTTTGGTGTCTAATCTTTTGTCTGCTTTCTTTCATGTTCATCCCCTCCGCCCTTTTTTTTCCCCCTTCTGTTGCTTCTTTTTTGGTTTAGGTTTTTTGTTTGTTTATTTTAAATTTTCAGTGTTTTGGGGTATTTTTTGTATGTGTGGGGGTTTTTTTTCTTAATTTTTGCTCCTCTATCTTTGCTTTCTCAGTGTCACCTGGGAGCAATTGGTTTAGCTGTCACAGAGCAGTATGGAATATGCAACATGAAAAATTAATGTTAATCTCTGCCACTCCGAAGGAGTCTTACCTTTTATGTCACTGATATTTTAGAACAGTGTAGCTTGTTCTTCTCTCCTGCTCTTCCTGGTGTGTTCCTCTCTGGATTGTTAGCTGAATAATTCTCTGAGCTCTATCGACTATGGCAGCTAGATGTTAATTTACTATAATGGGACATTGAACAACTGGTGCATATTTTGGTACCTACATTAGTCAAGTAAATTTGGTTTCACACTGAATTGCACAGAAAGTGTTTACAGAGTTCTTTATAATGGTAAGAAAATGGAAAGAAGCATGGAATTTCTTGGTCCATAAACTAGATCTGTATCATGTTGACAAAGAAGGTCTTAGCAAGATTCGACTTGCTGGTGTGGATGACACAGTAGACAAAGGTGTAAGGGGGGAATTCAGGCCAGATGCCAAGCCCTGACACCAAGTATTTGCGATCAGAAGATATTGCACCATGAAGAAGGGAATCTGATTCTCGCACTCCAGGAACTCAACTGTCACGCCAAATTTGGAGCAGCATGACTTTGTGATTCTGGATGAATCTTACTGAGAAAAACATTGTTAAGGTATGAGAGAGAATCTGAGCAAAAGTATTCAAGAAAAGAAAAGTGATGCCAGTGTAATTTGTGAGGTAACAATAATTAGTGGCTTGAGGGTATGATAAAAAATGTTCTGAAACAGAAGGTCTAAAGTCTAAGTAAAAAAAATAAAATAAAAAGGCAACAAAAAAGCAGAGAATCTGCAGAGACTGCAGTTCTTCAGTATCAAGGCACTAACTTCTGAAAAAATAGAGTACAGAAGGCTTCACTTGAACTCAACACAAACTTCTTCACTGTGAGTGTGCCAAAGCACTGAACCAGGCTTCTCAGAGAGGTGATGGAGTCTCTTCTGGAGACGTTAAAAACCCACTTGTAAGAGAGTTTCTGTGCAGCCTAATTTAGGCTAAAACAGATTTATTTGGGGGATTGGACTACATGGTCCTCAGAGGTCCTTTCCAACCCTCACCATTCTATGATTCTGTAGCCTTTCCTCATCTTTGACAGCTCTCTGGCCAGTAAATCCCCATCTAGCATCTAATGAGAAGTGGTGAGTATATTAATGCTTAATCTAGCAGCTCATTAACTGTAATTGCCTGTTGCATTTGTTGACCAATACGTGATTGCTTCTTCTGTGTATTACTCTTACACAGTTTTCTTGTTCATCATACAGGAGACTCAGACCTGTTGGTGAATAGTCCCATAGGGCACAAAATGGGCATGTCCTGTCTTGTCCAGACATATTTACCTGCCTGACTGCATTGCAGCCAGAGGCAGGAAAACAGGACAAAAGAAACCTAGGCAACGTAGTCTGGTTTAATCCCGAGAGGGATTTCATAAGGCGTATGCGCCCCCCATTTTTGCAAGACAACAGCCTATGGATTCTTTCATTTTTGGGTCTCTTTGGGTGATTGTCAGAGGTGATTGGGTGATTGTGTGGCCAATGAGACCATTAGCCTCGGCCAGTTGTTTTATAAAAGGGGGTGAATAGGTGAGTAAGGTGCTTGCGTGCTCACTCATTCCTCACTCACCTGCCGCTCACCCACCCACCACCTCAGCCACCTCAGCCAGCAGCTGATTCTACTTTGCAGCCTATGTGGAGTTTGCCACAGGACTTCCATGTATGTTTTGGGCCACAGACATTAAGACTGCGGACTAGTGAGTATTCTTAATTATTTATTCAAGTTGCTAAAGGAATTTAATTAGCCTCACAAGCGGTGAACTAAGCCACCATCAGTGTGTCATAAATAACAGGCACAAACGGGCGTTCATGCAAGTTAAGGCTTTAATAAAGTTGCAGGAATCAAGCAATGTACAGGCCTGGGTGCGAGGAGAGATTCTGCTCTACCCCAACGCACACCCTTTGCCTTCAGCTTTCTCTTTTTATACCCTATTCTATTACATATTTACTAAGTTCTAAGAAAAGGTTGGGTTTTCCTTATCAGTTCTTAGGAATGTGAGATGTCTCTTCCACACAGGCCTCCTTTTATCCGGTGGTCCCTCTGGTAATGTTGATGAAGTAAGGGGTCTTGCTTAAGTGTCCTTCCTCATGAACTTCAAAGTCCTGGTTCTTCTATTTGCTCATACAGGAAAGGTGGCACCAGAGGAATGCATTTCCATTTAAATATGCAAAAGAACTATCTCTTCCACATGCCCTCCCTCCTTTCGCCAATCTAATTACCTCTATCTTTAAGCTTATCGAGATGGTGGTTGCGAAGCAGGAATGCAGGTTTCATTCAAACCCCCCCCTTCCTCCTTGTCTGTGACCTCTTGCCACGAATTGATCAGATCAAACATATGATTCTATATATTATCACAATCCCCCATTTGCTTTTTGATCTGATTGATTCGTGTTTTAGCTCAAATCAGGCAATTACTTGCTCTAGAGAGTTTTAACTCTCCATCCTTTCATCCTTTCTTTTATCGCCTGAACAATCATTATAGGTTGGGGTTTGGTTCTCTCTTCTGGGTTATGGGGTACAAGGGTCACTTGCATTCCTTGCACAACCATTGTGATCAGTCTTACAAACCATAGAATGAGACAAGATACAATTAATATCACAATCAGCACTCCCCCTCCCACTAAAGCCAATTTAGTCTAATTATTCTATTAAGCATATACATTGGGGTTCCATATCCCCAAGATCCATCTTCTGCCCACGTTGCAGGGTCATAATAGGCAATGATCTTTTCAGGAGGCCACTCATTGTCTTTCCAATTTCCTACTTGGAGATCCCTCCTGGCCCTTCTTGGCTCGTCAGTCTCAGCGTACAGCTGTTTGCCTAATCTTACTCCCTTGGAGACAGGCAACAGGAAGAAGGTGGGTCTCATTCTTCCCAATCCAATAATATCCACCCAGGGCTGGCCACCCATTTATGATTTTGCTACCATTTTACCATGTAACCCCCTTCACATTCCAAATTCCCTATAAATTGACCATTACCCAGTCTCTGCCAGCAACTTCTTCCAATTATATTCGTTTGTAGGACCCACTGGTGCTTTCTGTTACCTCTCTCCACTTTCCAGGATGTTTGCTTCCATTGATTTCCAGGGCCATCGATCTCCGTGATTGGTACCTCCACAGACATAACAATTGGTTACATTCAAATGATTTTGCAATATTCTCAGACAAATTTACACAAATATTTTTAGCAACTGTTGGAATTTCATGCTTAACTCCTGATTCTATTTCATGATAAAATGAATGAAATACCAAATGTTGTGATTCTCTCTACGATACTGGCAGTACTGGCCAGGATCCTCTGGGCAAATGTATTTTTCTTGCCCACTATAATAACGTCTCCACCCCATATTCCCACAATTTGAAGCACTGTTGTTGTCAATAGCCTGGCAAGCAGCAAAAGTGACCCAAAGGGGTTGGCTGCGGTCAGTAGCCATTTGGCTTCTTCCTAACAATTTTCCTTTCTCATAATTTGCACTTACTTCTACCCACCATAGATAGGGGCTCCTTCCTTTGGATCATAACAAGTGATTTTTAATGTCTCATTAACCCTGGTTTTATAACAGGGATCTAACTTTCACCCTTCGTACTCATAAATTGGTATGGTACAACCAGTGTTTGAGACACAATTTTGGCCCCTCCGAGTCGCAGCGATGCTGTCACTGCAATTCTGGGCTTGTTCCAGGGACAGGAGGGCTTTAACCCAAATATGCACAGCAGAGGTCCGGTCAGGGCCATGTCACTCGGCGGTCACAGCCCAGAGGGGTTGCAGGCCCTCGGCAGACCTTCTTCAGCCGCAGCACTGGTTCCCACTCCGGTCTTGCCTCTCTTTTGTTTCCTTGGGTGCCTCTCACTGCCCTTTTTGCTTTCCTTGAAATATGTGTCACAAGTTAAATTAAAACACACAAACAAAACAAACAAAAACAACTAACTAACAGGCAAAACAACAACAACAATAACAAAAAACAACCACAAACTCTTCCCCACTACACAATCCCTCCTGTTTGTAACAATTTCAACACCTTCGGTCAGTTTGAGTATTGGTTATGAAGTCTCAATTAGTGCCCCCCCAGGAGTGATAAGCGTTTAGAAGTTGCAGCAGTGCTTAGCCTCAGTGTCACTTTGTTTCTCCTGGGTCCGAAGTCACTTGTCCCTCCCGCACAGGTGCTTTTACTCGTGAGGCTGTGTCCGTCTTTTCTCTGCTGTTCTGAGCGCCGTTCCTGTGGTGAGCAGCACAAGAAAAGGGCCTTCCCACAGAGTTAATCAAGTTTGTTCTTTCCAAGTCTTTATCAGTAAAGTATCCGTGCAGGACACCCCCCATCCAACGAGAGACTCCCTGAGTTTCCCTAGGTGAAGCTCTTAACAGAGTTGCTTAATTACTTTGAATGGGCCTGTAAGTGCCTTTGATCGCTTCAGCTTAAGCCAAGCTAAGCACAAACCCGAATCCACCTCCCAAACCCTGTACAATTTCACTATTGACTGGTGAGCTCACAGATGTCTATGCTTCACCCCCCCCACTCACCACAGAGGGGTGAAGCCTCAGTTCCTATGAGGCACACCTGTCCTCTTATCGAGGGTGGGCTCAGGCCAGTGCTTCACAACCATTTCTAACTGCCTCGTGAATGACCCAGCAATCACTTCTTTTGGGATACCTTTCTTTCGGCCTGCCCACCACCAATACTGTCTAGTGTTCAGGTGCTCCCTTCCCCCAGTCGAGTGTCGCCTGGAGATTCGAAGCATCTGGCTCCGGGGGGGTCTGGACCTCGAGGTGGGGCGATTAATTTTCACCTGCCTCAAGCCTCTAGGCTCAGGCTTATGAACTTCCTCAGGCACCCCATACTGCCTGGCATAATCTAATAGCTCTCTGGCCACCTCCTCCCACGTCCGTTGTCTGCAATCAGGCTGCCTCCTCCCGGGTGTTAAGTTCTCCCTCAGAGCAGCTTGTATAAGGGAGGTAGGTGGGGTGTCAGCTATCTCCTTTTGAAGCTGGATGCCTTTCATCTTAAGGGAGTCAGGAAGCCCCCGACCAAAGGAGTCATTCGCTTTGGGTCCACCAAGAGAGAAAGTGGTGATTCAAAATGATGTTCCAGTTCTCGATCATAGACCATTTGCAAACAAGCTGCTTCTGCACATTTTCCATCATCTGATTCATGCCTCCCCTCAGAACTAGAGGCTCTCCTCTCTCCTTTGAATCAAAGCCCCCAGCCCAGAAAGCTGCTCGCTGAGTAAGGCTCCAGGGACCACTCCTATTGCCCGTAGTTAGGAACACGTTAGCACCCCAATAGCCTGTAGCTTCAGCCTCTGTCAACCTAATTTGATCACCTCCAGTTTAAGAAACACGCCATACATATTCCACCTCAGACTCCCCAGCAGAACGTGTAAACTCTTTACGCAGTTTGGCCAGCTCAGTGGAAGAAAAGGGTATCTCTTTGGTTGTGATGGCAGGGGTGCCATCCTCATCCTCATCCAGCATCTCGGTTTTAATGAGAGGACGCATGTGAGCCGCAGCTTCCTCTGCTGCTGCCAGGTCTGCCTGAGGGTATATGGAGGCAGGCTCTGCCTGCCGTTCTTCCTTCTTCAAAAAACAATTTTGCCACTTCTGCTCTGTTTTTAATCTATCCTTAAGATCTGCCACTTCGTCCTTTAAAGTTACAATATGCCCTTGCAGGGAATCTACCAGATCCTGCAAGGAGGAAATGATTTTATTCTCTCGTCCGTTTTGGCTTTGCTTTTCATCTCTCGAAGCGGTGAAACACGCACCCAAAACTGCACAGATGAAAGCTTTGCCCTTTCCCGACTTGGCCGTGCCTCCTTCTGCAGGGCCACAATCCGCTCCGTCACACTCTGAAAGTTACTCCAGTTCTCACGGGCCCAGCCCTTCCACAGACGGGCGAGCTCCATGAGCTTCCAACAGACACAAAAACCTCTCCACCGTGGCCATTGCCTTTAAGGTAAGAGCTCCACGGGGAGGTCACAAGAACACAAAAGACCTTATACCTCAAAATCTTCCCTACAAAAACCGCTTAAGGAAAGCTCACTCACAAACACTGTTCCCTGGGAAAAAAAAACGCACAATAAATTCCTCCAGGGAGATCCCACCAAGATCTGGCTTCTTGGAGAGGGCAGTCACACTTTTCCCCATGAGGACACATTTTACAACAAAGAAACTTCTCAGTTTTGGTTTTCCTAATTAATTTTGAGATAAAATGTGTCCCTTGATCTGAATCAGTATGTTCCACTTCCCCATATCTTGGTATTGTATTTTCCAATAATACCTTTACCACAATATGTGCAGTTGCTCTGCTCACTGGGTAAGCTTCCACCCATTAGGTTAGGTGACCTACTATAACTAATAAGTATTTTACCCTTTTGCAATATCCTTCTACCCATTGTCTACAATATCCAAGGAGTCCCAATAACTGCCTGACTTCTTATTTTCTGGAGTCTTAAACCCCAAGATCCCAGATGTTCTTTCAGGGTCTTGTTTCTTTCCCCTTTGCTCAACCAATGCACTAAATACTTTACTTCTTATTCCACGAATTGTAACTTCTGTTTTTGACACCTTAAGTCCTTTTGCTCAAAAAAAAAAAAAAAAAAAAAAAAAAAAAAAGAGTCTGTACGGTGGCTTCTCGGACTGCCTCTTCAGTTTTTCCTGCTATACTGTAACAATTTTATCTCTTCTGGAAACACCAGCTGTTCTAATACCTTCTCCAATGTTTGACCAAATAGGTTAGGGGATTCTGTAAATCCCTGGGGTAATGCCGTCCACCTTAACTGTTTTCTTCTCCCTATCTATGGGTCTTCTCATTCAAATGCAAAGGGATCCTTTGATCCCTTCTTTAGTGAACAAACCCAGAAGGTTAATCCCTGTCCCACTGAAATTCTGGAGGGAGATAGTTCCTTTGTAGGTTATGCTCTGCCTCCAGTAATAATAACAAATCATTTAGACAAATTTTATCTTCTGCTTCCATTTCTACTTCCTTTAAAACAGATACTTTAAATGGTTCTCCTTTAGCTCCTGTGTCCACTAAAAAACTCCTCTTCCTCCTTATGGAACCTATTAATAATTTTATCAAGGGCTCAGTAGATGATGGGGTCCCCAAAAGATACAGCCCCTGACTCCCCTAGTCTTCCTTGAATAATTTCTCATCCTGTGTCCTTTTGCAGCGATATTGCTGGATATGTCCCTTCTTATTGCAACAATGACACACAGGAGGTTCTTTCTCTTGAATTCTGATTTTCCAGAGGCCCCTTGGGCCCCATCCTTTTTAATTCTTTAGTTGTAGTTTGTACTGTCCAACCCTCCCTCACTGCTGTTACAAGGATCTTTAGCTCTTGCTCTCTATTTTTCTGCGCCCCTGTGGACAGATAACTTCTGGGCTTCTCTAAGGAATTCCTCTGATCCCTCTCCGGCCGTTTTGCCACTGGATTGAGATCTATTAAACTCTTTTTCAGCCTTTCCATCTAGTCTCTCAGCCACCCCTCAGGGATCATCCAATAACGTTCTGCCCCCTGAACCCTTAGTGGGTACAGGCCAGCCCCAACATTCTCCCTTGTAACATTAGACGGCACTGGGACTGGAGCCGCCGGGAAAAAAAGGAACTCGACGAGAGAGAGAGACAAGCGGCAGCGGCGGGGCCGGGGTGGGGCTGGAGCGGCGGCAGCAGCAAGGGAGAGGCTGGAACGGGCAGTGAGTTCCAGCCTAAGGGCTCCCGTTCCTCCCTCGTCTTCCGAGCATACAGCTCTGTAACTTTTCTTTCTGCTTATAGTTCCCAAAGCTCAGCATATTTACCCTCCTCCGGGCTAAACGTTTTCCTGTTTCTCACACACTCTACCAGGGCTTGACAACCCCAACTCAAACACAGGCCACTGAACATGTGGCCGTACTGGCTCCTTTGGCCATATTCTCATACAATAATGGACTAATTTCAGTTTTGGTTTTGCTTTTCTGGGGCCCCTATCATTCCAATATTTAATCATTAATCTGGTAATTTTGTTTTTGCTCCCTCTGTTAGGGTCTTGGGTCCTCAACTTGACCCATCTTTCATGACTGCCTAAAGAGTGTCTTGCAGGGGGCTAAATGACCCTCCTTTAACCCACCCACGAATCCTATAGGAATCGCTTTGAATCCTTTACCGGCCAAATCCCTCGCGGGAGTTTGGAACCGCGGCTTATCGGACCTCCGCACTCGCTTCGGAGTCAGACTCCGTCTCAAACACACTCTTTCACACCAGGCAGTCGAATCCCACCCAACCGAACGGTTTCCGCAATACTCACGGCTCTGTCGTCTTGGCTCGGGTCTGTGCGCACAGAATTAAGGGTCTATAAAAGCGGCTGCAGCCTCATCAGGGAGCTCAAAAAAATGTATTGGTTGATTCCGGCAGAGTTCAGGATATCACCAGCCCCGTATGGGTCTCCCCAGGGAGCCACCAAAAAAGGTGGGGCGCCCCTCCCTAGGTGAACCCCCAGAGTCTGGTGATATCCCGGACGAGCCCCCAATTTGTCATAAATAACAGGCACAAACTGGTGTTCATGCAAGTTAAGGCTTTAATAAAGTTGCAGGAATCAAGCAATGTACAGGCCTGGGTGCGAGGAGAGATTCTGCTCTACCCCAACGCACACCCTTTGCCTTCAGCTTTCTCTTTTTATACCCTATTCTATTACATATTTACTAAGTTCTAAGAAAAGGTTGGGTTTTCCTTATCAGTTCTTAGGAATGTGAGATGTCTCTTCCACACAGGCCTCCTTTTATCCGGTGGTCCCTCTGGTAATGTTTGATGAAGTAAGGGGTCTTGCTTAAGTGTCTTCCTCATGAACTTCAAAGTCCTGGTTCTTCTATTTGCTCATACAGGAAAGGTGGCACCAGGAGGAATGCATTTCCATTTAAATATGCAAAAGACTATCTCTTCCACATGCCTCCCTCCTTCGCCAATCTAATTACTCTTATCTTTAAGCTTATCGAGATGGTGGTGCAAGCAGGAATGCAGTTTCATTCAAACCCCCCCCTTCCTCCTTGTCTGTGACCTCTTGCCACGAATTGATCGGATCAAACATATGATTCTATATATTTATCACAAAAGACATTTCTAAAACCTTTCAAAATTCCATTGTACATAGACATTCTGTAAAATAGTCCTGCTAACCTCATCCAAGAACTTGTGTGGATAGTTGTAAATAAGTTTGGGGGAATTATGTTGTGTATATTAATAAATGATTTAATAACTTTTGAACCGGCCTCATTGCATTTCACCCCAAACTGAGATTTCAACTAGCCCCTTCATAACAAGACCTAAGTAATCAGAAGCAGATAGTTGTAGCTGGATTTACAATGCAAATACTTAAATGCCTGTTGATAGGCAAAACAGTTTATCCATAGATTTACCAGGCATCTCCATTAGTACAAATCTAATGACTATGTCATAGTTTTGTTTATTCAATGTGATAAAATTCTACAAAGTGATAAATTCATGAATATTCTGGGGATTCTGCCAAGCAGAAAAACTTCAGTGGCACTGCTGCTAATATTATGAGCTGAAACTTTTCAGTAGGTAGCACCCAGTTTTCTCTCAAATTGGCAGAGTGCTAGACAACCATTTATGGTCACAGCATGGCACCTTGCAGATACTGCCCTTGTAAAGCACATTCCTGTTTGTGATGTCAGGTTTTCTCAGACAACATTTGGTTCAGATTGCTGATCAGGTTATCAGTTAGTGAAAGTGCAATATCCCTCAGTGTCTGATGCTTGCAGAAGACAGCAGATTCTCATTAAAATGCTAAATGCTGTGTCATCCAGCACAGGAGTCACCAAAAAAAAACAAAAAAACAAACCCAACCCAAACCAAACTTGAACAAGAAGCTTGTTATTGCATGTATTCACTCAAATGCAGAATCATGGGAAACTAGTCATAGAATGGTTTGGGCTGGAAAGGTCTTTAAGGATCATCTAGTTCCAGCCTACCCTCCCGTGGGCAGGGACACCTTCCATTAAACCAGGCTGCTAAAGGTCTTGCCCAACTTGGCCTTTAACATCTCCAGGGAGGGGATCTCAAAGGTGCAATATAGAGTGCCTCAGTAAAGTGCTGCTATATTGTCAAAGATGGCTATTGGGGTGAGTTTAATGGATGTGGCAGGTCCACCAGTTCTTTATTATATGCACTTCATAATGTGAGGTGAAAGAGTTTTGTAAATCTTCTCAACACAGAGAAAAGTTTTCTGCCATGGGAATACTTCTCTGAATGCTTGAAATGAAAATGTGTCCTTAAAGTCTCACCGGTTTTGTGCCATGTCATAGTGAAGATGAAGTACTGTTAGGAGTGAGAAGCATTCTCAATAGAAATGTTTGCATTTATGCCATTCTCCATCTTCCTTCTCTGATGGAATGACAACTGAATCCCAGTGGGAAACAAACTACTGTCTACTGTGCTGGAGACTGCTGAAATTACAGAACAGATGTCACAGTGCAAGGCTAAGTACTGCTGACCTTTGTGGCAAAATAAAGAAGTGTGGAGGCTAGGATCTATTCACAAATGATTGCAGCTCTTGGCTGTTACGTTAAGCAAGAATCCACAGTAACTGAAGGATGCGGATGTCTCTCACCTTCTCAAATTGAAATCTGTTCCATTGTA
Organism: Pogoniulus pusillus; assembly: GCF_015220805.1. Classification (NCBI taxonomy): domain Eukaryota; kingdom Metazoa; phylum Chordata; class Aves; order Piciformes; family Lybiidae; genus Pogoniulus; species Pogoniulus pusillus. The sequence continues at coordinate 863,020 of NC_087270.1, read as the reverse complement.
GCATGATAATGACAGTTGTTAGGGAAATCTTTCTTATAGGACATTGCTGAACTTAAGGCTGAAAGTGATCTCCAGAAAGTCAGTGTCAAGTTGTGGCTAATGTGAGTTTTAAAACCATGAAAATTCTAGGGATATGAGCAGAAGAAAAAAATATCTATGAGTGATCTTTGTTAATCAGTGAAAGCCTTTGACTATATTGTGACTACCTTTAAGGATTTCTTGGGTAGACCTTGACTTCATTCATCTATCCAGATTAACTTGCATGCTGTTCACTTACTTCATAGTGGCATGGCACAACAATCTTTGAGAAAGCAGCAGTGCCAATGTCTTTTGCTGTCTCACATGGTCCTTATTTAGGCCTCGTTGTTCCACTAATAGAAGTCTGCTCCGCTCAAAACAACTTCTTACTTTCAGGCACAACACCGTGCAGCCCCACATTCTTTAGTGTAGGTGGTGATGTGTTCAGACTGCCCAGAGAGGTTGTGGAGCCTCCTCCCTGAAGACTTCAAAACCTGCCTGGAGAAGTTCCTGTGCAAGCTGATGTAGGTGAACTAGCAGTGGGGTTGGACTAGATGCTGGACTAGATGATCTCCAGAAGTCCCTTCCAAACACTACCATTCTCTGAACTACAGAGATTCTGAAGCAACCAAAAGACCACACAGTGAGTGGTGCCTGCCAGCACATGTACAGTCTGCAGACCACATTACTGACTGCTTTGTGTGCACAGTTGAGCATATGAGGGAAACAGTGATCTTTCCTCTGTTCCCTGGCAATGCAGAATAAAAATCTATAGACAATCTCTGTCAGTTTGGCAGCATCCTCTTTCACTACTCAATTCAAGAAAGATGTTGAGGTGCTGGAACATGTCCAGAGAAGGGCAACGAGGCTGGTGAGGGGCCTGGAACACAAATCCTATGAGGAGAGGTTGAGGGAACTGGGCCTGTTTAGCCTGGAGAAGAGGAGGCTCAGGGGTGATCTTATTACTGTCTACAACTACCTGAAGGGGCATTGTAGCCAGGTGGGGGTTGGCCTCTTCTCCCAGGCAACCAGCAATAGAACAAGGGGACACAGTCTCAAGTTGTGCCAGGGTAGGTATAGGCTGGATGTTAGGAAGAAGTTCTTCCCAGAGAGAGTGATTGGCATTGGAATGGGCTGCCCAGGGAGGTGGTGGAGGCACCGTCCCTGGGGGTCTTCAAGAAAAGACTGGATGAGGCACTCAGTGCCATGGTCTAGTTGACTGGCTAGGGCTGGGTGATAGGTTGGACTCGATGATCTTGGAGGTCTCTTCCAACCTGGTTGATTCTATGATTCTATGATTCTACTTCTCTTGATGAAGTCACACAGAAGAAAGCAAAAGCTGGTGTGGGAAGATCAGATCAGTATGTCTGGAATTAAAAGACCATCTGACTTAGAACAAATGTTAATGTGCATCATGTGGTTGTTGCTGTTCTTCTCTATGGTTGGAATACTCAGACAAATTAACATGTTTCACATCAAACCTTACAGCCAAATCCATGTGAGTTATCTTTCCAGAAGCCTTTGATAGTGTTAAAATGTATAACACAATACAATTCCAAGTGGTACTGTGGCAGTGTTCCTCCAGGGCTGAGCTACAGTGGTCCAAGTTTCTAATGCTTATCTCAGAGAAATGATTGCTCAGGGCTGTTTTCTTATTTTAAAATGTGTGAACAGCTGAGAGGTTGGCCAATGAATTTTTAACCAAACATCCTAAAAGCAAATTATCTGTGTGGCATTAGCTCTACAACATGGGATGCTGCGGCTAAAATATTATCTGTTGTACCAGTGAGCATGAACTGACACTGTCAAAGCCAATGAGAATCTGACACTGCAGCAGAGAACACCTAAGGGGAAAGCAAGAGGCTGCCTTTGGTGCATGTAGCTCTTTTAACAAACTTACCAGTCTCATACCTCACCAAATACCTGAAAGGAGGTTGTAGTGAAGTGGGTGTCAGTTTCCTCTCCCTAGTAAGAAGTGATAAGAGAAAACAGCCTCAAGTTGCACCCTGAGGAGGTTTCAGCTGAATATTAGAAGAAACCTCTTGACTGAAAAGGCTCTTAAAGACTGGAACAGGCTCCCCAGGGAGGTGGTTGAATCCCCATTTCTAGAGTTGTCTACAAGGTGCATAAATGTGGTGCAAAGGCACTTGGTTTAGCACTAGTCTTGGTAATTAGATGATGGTTGGACTTGATCCTAACGGTCTTTTCCAACCTAGATGATACTGTAATTCTATGAAATTAATCATAAAACCAGAATCTTCTCACAATTAATTAGTGGAGGACTGGCAGCAGGATTTTCTTCATGTACATACTTCAGTTTTGAAGGTCATGTGCATCTTTGTTTTCCTGTGAAGAGAACATGCAATAGAATGGTTGATGTCAAATAATGTAATGAGGTGTGTTTCTTCTATTTCTGTGAAAACTGAAGCTGTAGATATTGGCTGGGGATGTTGAAAACCTTTGGTCAGAAAACTTGAAATATTTCAGTTTCCTATGAAGATTTTTTCATGTGTTTCTTTAAGATAAGATGTGGTGCAAGACAAGGTTATTATTATTATTATTATTATTATTATTATTATTATTTGCACAAATGATAAATATAGCAAATTCTAACATGCCTGAAGTTCTTTGTTTTGGCTAGGTTTTTTTTGATTAAGTTGTTGTGATGTTTTTGTTGTTTGTTTGATTTTTGTGGTTTATTTCAGTAGGTCTTTTTGGTGTGTGTGTTTTTCATTTTAGAGGTGGAAGGCTTTGTTTTTTTAAAAAGATAGTTAAAATCCCTTAATATTCTCATGTTGTTGCTTCAATTTTCCAGGAGAAAATAATTAAGAAGCCAAAATAATGTAAATATCAAATAACAAATTTATAACATTTTTACACACTCAAGAGAAAAAAGTGGATGATATTTAGGGGATGATGAGGATAAATTCTCTTATGCATTAAAGTCATAGTGTAGTGCAGACAGTGTTTGCCAGAAGCTACTCTAGAAGTCTGCAATAATGCCAGGGGTTACAGATGAGATGGAGTTTCTACAGGCATTCTAGGACCTGTAGTGCCTTCACTGCCAAATGCAGCCCTTATTTATTATTTGGTGAAATTATAAATTGGTATTTTCCTCAGTTACACAGATGTAGCTTGGTATGGACTAGAATACTGTTTCTAAACCTCACAGGAATTAATTCTGGAGAAGCTTCCAACCACTAGGAGAGGAGGGACAAACCTGCATATATCCAAGTAGATGGTGGTAAATTTTTGCTTGGAGTTAGATCATGAGTCAGACTGGAATCTGCATTCTGTGACGTAGAAAAAAAATCTCCTTTCGTGTTCCAAACTATGTCACTGTTAGGTCTTTATGCCTAATATATTGTGTGCTGGTAGATAGTCTTCCTTCAAGAAAATAAAATGATGTAACTTCATGCTACTTGGCTTTCGATGTCTAAGAGTCAGAGAGGAAGAGCTTGTTTGCTTTTGTTTAACAAATAATCTCTGTCATCTTGTAACAGTTTCCCAGCTCTCCAGTAAAATGTGAAAAATATAGAAATCATAGCAGCCTCTCCAGTTTTAGGGCAGAGTGCTTTCACTGTTAGAAATACATCTAAAAACCTACAGATGCTTGATTACAGATTCCAAGGGCAATCATCTTGTTAAATTGTTAGTGGCTTAGCATTTGCCAAACTTAACTGCCTTTTATAACAGCAAGCATTTCCAAAATTGTTTTTTGCATAGAAGAGTGTGCAGGTTTCTGTAAAACATAGGTAACATTTTGAGAAATTGATGGCAACACAGTCCCCCCAAAAAACTCCTCCTAATTTTTTTTTGTTTCCTTATAATGCATTTCTCATAAATTTCAAATTTAAGTGTGAAATAAGCCCTATAACAATAATTTTAAAAAAATCACAATCTGATCAATTTCCTTGTATTAGATTAAAATAAAAATAACAATAATGTATAAAAAACCTAAAAATTATGATTTCACAGTCAGACAACAGTGTAATCAACATCAATGAGAAAAGTTGGAACTGTCATATTTTAAAATGCGGATTTTTTTTTGAAGCTCAAAAATATTGTTGATGTATTAATTAAACTAGGCTCACTTTTTATTATCCACTTACCCAATCCTGATTTATGTAGTTGTATGCCAGTATAATTTTGTTATTCCAAGTAGACTAGCTCAATTCTGAGGATAAATTACGTCAAGTTTGGTATTAGAGAACCCTACCTGACCACTGTGCGCCATAGCAACACTTCTTTTTGCCTGCCCTCTGTACTGAAGGTTAATGTTAGATATGCCATTACCTGACTGCTGTTATTTGGAATGGGTATGTGTACTTGTGAAATAAAATGACTGAAATACCATTCATCTGCATAGTAACTGATTTTCACAGTCTGTTCTTCAAAAGTAATTCAGAATTACTCTCTTCTCCCTCCACAGCTGTTGAACAGTGCAACAGCAGACTTAGCATCCCCAACTCAAAACAGTGGCACTGCTCTTGATGGTTGCCAGCTGCCTATCAAGCCAGAGGCACACACATGGATATCACATTTTGAGATCATTTTCTCCTTAGGGAATGCAGAAAAGAGGAGAAACTTGCCAGGAGGTTCTTTCCTCCAGTGAAAGCCACCAAATCCAGACCTTTCCTGAGTTGCTGAAAAAGAAACTCCGTCTCCCATCTCCACTGTATCATCTCCTCTGCTTTTCCTCTTTTTTCATCTGCCAAAACATTCATTAATCCCTCTTTGTAGGTTCTTAAAAGGCAAGATGTACTAATACTGAAGAATGTTTCTTGAAACACGGACTCATACAATGGCTGAAGTGGGAAGTCCAACACCCTGCTCAGAGCTGGATCAGTTAGGGCAGGTTGGTGTTAAAGCAACTGAATTGAGTCACCCAAGAGGCAAGTATTGCCTTAGTTTGTCATCCACAGATCTAGCCAGTAGCAAGGTTGAACATGTATTCCCAGCAGGCGCACACAGACATGTATCCAGCACAGATGCACGTATATATGGATGATTGCACAGGTAACACAGATAGACGCAGTCCACACTCATGAAGCAGCTGCATCTGATTCTCTCTCTTGATGAGCAAGATAAATGCCCATTATTGGAAAATATATTCAATACACAGTTCAGCAGCCTCAGTCTGCTCAGTAGCTGTCCCTGGTTCCCCTGTTACTCTGGGTGCCTTACCTGATGGCATGCTTTCGCACAGAGACGCACAGTGTGACACAAGTCTCCAGAAGCTGGCAGGGACACCTTGGCTACCCACTAACCAACTGCCACATTGTCTCATCCTTGACTCCCTGGCTACTTTACCTGGTTGCTTACTAGTCCAGCTTCATCTTGGCTGGTGATCACATACTCACACATATGAAAGAGATGTGCTGTGCTACAGTATTTTAACTCGGTTTCTAACAAAGGCTTAAAATACTCAGATGTTCCTCTAAAATATAAGCTTCTATCTACAGCTTGTATATTTGACTAATTTTCTATTTATCTATAGAATTATAATGTATATGCAGTATATTGTATAGACATACTTACATATCCACATATGCATATATGGCTTCTGAAAAAAAAAAAAGTAGAAGTCTAAGTATAAAATTTGGCTCAGTTAAGCAAATGGCAAAAACTAAGGTGAAGGGCAATGAGGAATATCACTGATTTTTAAAGGTCTTATAGAATCAGAAAACATATTTTTATGATCAATGGAGTTAGGCAGACTAATGAACTGGTGCTGATATAAACACAAATTGGATTTGGAATACAGTCATAGTCTTTTGAGTTATTGTTACTTTATTATTATATTTTTAATTTGTGGGGTATATTCTTTTCTACCTAAATCATAAGCAATGGCTTTGTATAAATAGAATGCATAATAATAATCCCCCAAATAACCACAGGCACCACAATGTTTATGTATACCACAGTACATTAGGAGCATGTCTGCTGAAGTGCATTGTCACTGTAGAAGATATTTCAAAATCCCCAGGAATAGAGTGCTATAAGAGACAGCAGCAAATTGGTAAATTCAGAGTCACTGAACAACTGAGTCTGATAATAGTTATAGTATCTTTTATGTAAAAGATACTATAAATGGCATGTAAGCCTAGCTTCCTTCTAACCATGAGAAGTAAGCAGTTCACATTTTTGATGAGTACTTTCAAGTGGAAAAAATGATGCAAAAGAACAAGCTTCTCATGACTTGATGATTTCAGTCTCACAGTAAGAGAGGATGAGGGAAATAAAATGATACATAGGAGAGGAGGACACCTGGTATAAACAATAATCTCAGCATGACCTTGTTGACAATTAATAGGAATAAAGAATAAAGCCATGATTGGTAGTAGGAAAAAAAAACCCAACAAAAAACCTCTACACGATCTGCTGAAACACTATAGTTTTTAGTGCTCTACAGCACCCCCACAGAGCAAGATATGAACACGGAGCAATAAATTCTGGTATGTATGAATTTGTTTGTAGACAAATGTGAGGGAGTTCTGTTTGAAATGTTTTGACTATACACAGAAGTTTAACAAATTTAAAACTGTGAGCAAGGAATTCTTCTCCTCTTAAAAATCACATGTGTTTCCTTGAAGTTCTTGCAGATAATCCTACATGCTGCATTCTGAAACACGATAGTTTATCATAAAAGAACATTAAAACCTTTGCCTTTTGTTTTAAGAGTGTCCCTAGAGAAATTAAAACAACCAAGCCAAAGATTTCTTTCAGTTTTCTCATCTTAGATTGTACCTTAAAAGATAAATCTCTGCGTAACTACTTATTTGCAGACAGTTTCTTTTAGTGCCCTGTAATTAATGGGTTCAAAACTAGTGAGACACAGAAGATGCTAATGACAAGTTAAATAGAAAGTAGAATGAAAGAAAGCCACAATAATTATCCTTAAATGGCTTTGTATTAATTGCAAGAGAGTTTTAATAACTGGATTAGCTGTATTGATAAAAATGTGATAATTTTTTACTTTCTGTGTCTAAAGAGATGAGTCTTGGAAACATACCTGTTAATCACCTCTGTTGGGTATTTAAGAGTAATTGTACTTGTCTCTCTGAGGACTACATTTAGATAGTGAGTTTCTGCTCTTCATTTAAACCATTGTAGCAGCATGCTAGCTGAAGTGCTGTAATTGCTCACGCTTGAGGGCTTGTGACACTAAATGACAAATGGGAACCATGAGATGCAATGAAGCAAAGATGAGAGTAGCTGCCAAATTTGTGACAACATGTGATTATGCATGCACCACTCGTGTTTAGAGATCCTGAAATAATTTCTGCGACATCTGGCAGTGAAGTGGACTAAAATTATCAATTTATTCTGTTGAAGAAGTTTGCTAAATTCAGTGGCATATATAGCTATTACTATTTATTTTCAGTATTTTCAAAAATCGATTTTCTCTTAATAATTCTGTCTTTGCTTCACTGATTAATATTGTTTTCTTAGTTCTTTGCTGCTGTGCTGGCACTTAGAGGGAGCAGAGTTTCCTACTCACTCAAGTTGAATACCACTTATTCATGTGAAAAGCTCAATAACTTGCATTTGAGTTTATTGTTAATAAATCTTTTTTATTCAGAACATGAAATTATTTATTTTTGGCCACATTTGTGCCTACATTGTATATTAGCTACTATGATAACTTACAAGACCAAGTACAAGTCTGTCTGCCCCCAAATAAATGCTTTCAAAGTCCTACTAATAAATGAACTTACTGGCAATAATCTCAAATATTAATTATTTTCCATTCTTTATATAAGTAGAATTTTCAAATCACTATGGGGAACAACAGTATGGCAGGAAATTGTCTTTGCTACAGTTATGCTGATATAATAATTACTGGAACAAAAATACTGTGATGTTCATTTTAGTAACATGGACAAAACTTGTACTTTTGAGCATCTTGTGTTTTTCTTATTCCCAGGGAAAAGGAAAAAAAAAAAGTAATTCAGACTGTTGAGTTGTTTTCATTTCTGCTAAAAGAAATTAATCATCTTTAATATCAGACTTTAATAATTAGTTTTAATATCTCAAGTGGCAATAAAAAGACAAAATGCCATAAGTAAGGTCCAACTTGTTCTGGCTCAAGATATCTGCCTTCCATACCTTGTACTTGATATTACCTTAGAGAAAACCTTCAGCCTGCCCATGTTGCAATCCATCTCCACTCCATTCTGTCATTTTTGTAATTATCACTGCATACAAATGTAATAATGCACTACAAGAGGCCTTTTCTCCGAGGATGCTTTATAAGGACACCATAAGTACTGTATGGAAATCATAAATGTATTTAGAAACTGAGCAGGATGTAGGGGTGGCTGCCATCTCAGCATAATGTGTTCAGCTGTGTCTTTCTACTGTATCACATCACAGAAGTGCATATATATATTGCAGACAATTCTTTCTTCTTCTAGTTAATTCATGTATGCATGGGAAAATGATGGCAAATGGCAATTTTCAATATAAATTCCCCTGACAGGGACACAGACAGCAATGTTAAAGACTAAACACCTTGCTTTCTTGCTTTAGTTTTCTGAAAATATGGGGACATGTTGTAGCAGTGTTGAAAGCAGGGTTGTAACTAGAGATCATGTAACTGTTTTTATCTCTGAGATGGCATTTGTGAGAACTCAGACTCTTTTTGTGAACAGACTCATCACAGCATCCATACATCCTTAGGATGTGTCAGTGGCCTTAGCTACAGAGCAGAAATATCTCAAATAAAACTGCTTTACACTGGTACTTAACACCTTCTCCCTTCATTTTCATAGCAAATTGTGATGGTTTGGGTATTCCCCGTCCCCCCACACTTTAGAAATCACCCAGACTAGACTCAGCCAGCTCTGGAAATTGAAGGAAGCTTAGCAGAATATACAAGCAGCTATTTACAGTATATACAGTTATAGACAGAAATATACAAGTTAAAAACTAATACAGAAACACAACAGCTCTCCCAGAAACCTGAGTCCCCAGGAGGGGCTCTCAACTGCCCCTTCACCTTCCGCCTACCCCTCTCAACTTTACCCCAGTCCCAAGGAAGAAGGGAGGTTTGGCCAGGGGGTTAGGAAGCAAAGTGGATTAATTAAAGAAACAGAGGGTGAGGTTAGAAAGAGATGCAGCTCAGCCAGTTCCCCAGCAGAAGAAATTATGAGTTATCTATGTTTTGATTTCTGTTTTTATACATCTCAGCAAGCCTATGAGCGAGGTAGGCACCAGCCTTGTTTTCCTTTCACAGCCTGTAATCTAATCCTTCTCATCAAAACATTCTAGCTAGCTTCAAACCAGCACACAGAACTATGAAATATGAGTGACTTAGAGTTCTCTTATCGCCTACTCTGCCTTTGTGCCTCAGTGTTTTATGTTTTTTTTATGACACATGGGAGGTTGTAGCATGGGATGAACATAGCAGGGTATCTGCATGACATGAATCAGACTGTGCTGTCTTACTGTTCACTTTACATTCACAAAGCCATGGCACAAACCAGAAATGCTCTACATTGGTAGCTGTTGGTAAATGTAACAGGCCAGGTAGATTTTTCTACCTCTGAAGCCAGCTGTGCTATGGCTCTGCTTGTGTCCACACAGGTGTTCAAAAAGATAGCTGAACTCTTCCAAAATTGTTTCCTATGGTCCCTTGTTTGATCAGGTTTTCAGATTGATCAGGTATATCAGGAGATGTCTGTGAACTTGGGCCAAAACAGAGCTCCCAATCTTGTCAAGTGTGCAACAATCCTTGTAACTCCTCAAACTCTGTCTTGGCTCTGTTTAATTTGCTTGTAGGAACATGATAAATAGGCACTTACAACAGTATTAATCACCTGAATAAGTGATCAGCTCTCAGTATCACATTTTGGGGTGGTCTTCTGGTATGCTTCAAACTGGGCTATAAATGTTGCTTATGTGCAGTTCAAAATACCTAAGAGGTCAGTATACTCATTCCTTACAATAAATTCAGTTATCCAACCAGAATTCACACTTTTTTTAAAGAATAATACCTGGAGCATAGATATACTTAGGCTAAATTATAGCTTATGCCTTCTTACAAGCTTTTTGTACTTACAGAAATTAAAAAAACCCCATAAATTTTCTGTAAAAAATCAGGTTCTGTTCCAGGTGATTACAGGTTTTCAGTACAGTGGAATTTTGTTATCATCTCCTTATGTTGCCTGGGTAATACAGTTATTACCCTGATTTGACATGTGTCAAAATATCCCTATAGTCTCTGTCATGCTGATTAGTGCACCTCGGATGACAAGCTGCCTTAGGTTTTCAACTGTGTGAGTGAAGAATAGTAAGTGAGCATCTTGTCAGCTCCTACTTCTATAAAGGTTAAGATATAACATTTTGTATAAGCTCATAATACATCATCACAGTTAAAATCCAGTGTTGCTTAAATGTATTTAATAAGAGTAACAACAATAACTTCTATATAAAAAAGGTTTTAAAATCTAAAACCTTTCAAAATATAAAATAGTCAATATTTTTAGGACCCCCTTTTTTTTTTTTTTCCCAAGGTCAGACTTTGGCCATTTGTTCAGGTGTTGCTTTTCACTTGCAACATTGTCATCAAACTTGTTGTTTTAGGAAGAGAAAGGGGTAAATTAACCAAGAATAAATGATATTTGCCTGGTGAATGTGGGGAAGGCTGTGGATGTAGTCTGCCTGGACTTCAGCAAAGCCTTTGGCACTGTCTGCCACAACAAACTCCTAGCCAAGTTGGTAGCTCATGGCTTAGACAGACTCACTCTGTGCTGGATCAAGGAACTGGTTGGATGGCAGAGCCCTGAGAGTGGTGGTGAATGGTGCCACATCCAGTTGGCAGCTGTCACCAGTGGTGTTCCCCAAGGATCAGTGCTGGGCCCAGTCCTGTTCAATATCTTTATAGATGATCTGGACGAGGGAATTGAGTCCAGCATCAGTAAGTTTGCAGATGACACCAAGCTAGGAGCAGTGACAATCTGTAGGAGGGTAGGAGAGCCATGCAGAGGGACCTGGACAGGCTGGATGGGTGGGCAGAGGCCAATGGATGAGATTTAACAAGGCCAAGTGCAGGGTCCAGCGCTTTGGCCATAACCACCCAAAGCAGAGCTACAGGCTGGGGAGAGAGTGGCTGGAGAGCAGCTAGGCAGAAAGGGACCTGGGGGTACTGATAGATAGTAGGCTGAAGATGAGCCAGCAGTGTGCCCAGATGGCCAGGAGACTCAACAGCATCCTGGCCTTTATCAGGAACAGTGGGGCCAGTAGGACAAGGGAGGTTATTTTTCCCCTGTACTGGTCAGGCTACACCCTGAGTACTGTGTCCAGTTCTGGGCTCCTCAATTCAGGAGAGATGTTGAGGTGCTGGAACATGTCCAGAGAAGGGCAACAAAGCTGGTGAGGGGCCTGGAACACAAACCCTATGAGGAGAGGCTGAGGGAGCTGGGGTTCTTTAGCCTGGAGAAGAGGAGGCTCAGGGGTGACCTCATTGCTGTCTACAACTACCTGAAGGGACATTGTGCCCAGGTGGGGGGTGGCCTCTTCCCCCAGGCAACCAGCAACAGAACAAGGGGACACAGTCACAGGTTGTGCCGGGGGAAGTATAGGCTGGATGTTAGGAGGAAGTTCTTCCCAGAGAGAGTGATTTCCCATTGGAATGGGCTGCCCAGGGAGGTGGTGGATTCACTGCCCCTGGAGGTCTTCAAGAAAAGCCTGGATGAGGCACTTAGTGCCATGGTCTAGTTGACTGGATAGGGCTGGGGGATTGGTTGGACTGGATGATTTTGGAGGTCTCTTCCAACCTGGTTGATTCTATGATTCTATGATTCTATATGATTTTTGAATATCAAAGCAAGTCAGATCCATCAATATTAAAAAAACCCAGCATTTGAGGTCAAAACCATATAAAATCAATCACTAGTGCAGCTTTTGAGTCCACACCATAAAGCAAGTCATAATGTGGTTGACTTGCCTCAGCAAACACTGAATGACTTACCTTCTGTAGTAAGAGAGACAATATTTTTCTCATAGGATTTTTGTTATCTTAGTTTTGGGGATAACTGAAAATAAGAATAAGCAGCACGTTTATCAGTAAAAGCGCCATGTCATATACACAAAGTTATCTTTAAACATCTCATTGTGGGCTTCAGAGATGATTTAACTTTCTAGAACTCATTGAATATGATAGATTTGGACAGTGATGTTATGGCCTAACAACTGTACTCTCTGCATGAAACAATTACTGCCAGTGAGAAAAGATGTGGATAATTGGGTAAAAGCCTAATGGAGACAGAAGGGACCACTTTCACCTCAAAAGTAATTGAGGGATGTGATTTAATTATTTCTCAACTGAGTGAAGCTGATAAATCATCTAAATCCAAACTGGACTTGATTAAAAATGAACTATTGAGGAAAAACTTAAATGTTGAGGTTTTTATTCAAAGTTTTTCCAGACGGAAGACACTTCATATTAAAATGAATGCTGAAAATATTTAGAATTCTTTTTCACAATCCTTTAACTCTGTGGCATTTTTTCCCTTTTAACAAGTGAATCTTTGTGGTCTCTCCTGGTGCAGTGGGAAAACACTCTTCCCTCCCATTTAGCCTGGTAAGAAACATGGCCAAAATAATGAAAGACTCAGAGCATTTCCATGTAGTATTTAATCATGTAGTCAGAATTTTTCCATGCACATACGCATGAGCAGTTTCTCACACTTGTGTTAGAAGATTTGGACAGATTAAAAAAAATGAACACTTTCTTGGTACCAAAGGAAAAAAGAAAAACCATCTTAAGAATTTAAACAGTAAGGTGTAGATCCTTATTCCCGACATTCACTGCTTCCCTAAGAAGATACATTGCATGAATTATGCAATATAATACTCCAATTAAAATGCTACAAGACAATAATAATTATAGATTCACATCTTTAATGTTCAAAATATCATGAAATGATAGCATTGCTTGTTTATATATGTGTATATATATACACAATAATCAAATAATCTTGTGAGATGGTGTATTAGTTTTAGCTTGCTGGTCTCACCAAACCCCTTGCAGTTGCTCAGTGGCAATTACAGAAGCTCTTGTAAGTTGTTACTGTCTGATGATAATATGGGAGAACCTAAAACACCAGCAAAATGAGAAAAAACAGTTTTATAATAACCTTAACATGTTACTATTGGTAATAACATGAAAGAGATCTTTGGATTAGTAACTGACAACTAAAATGATTTTTGCCCTTGGATGGGAAGTGCACTCTAGAAGCCAGAGAACATGTTGTGGTTCTTCAAAAATCAGGCCTTAAACATCACCAGCACCCTGCTTTTCCTAGATTCTGTAACTCTGAACTATTAAGTAATGCATTTGTTTAGGAAAAGTACGGAAGTTTGTTCTAAGGCAGTTGAAGCTATCGATTAATACAAGCAAGTTTTACTAAAAAAAAAAAAAAAAAAAAAAAAAAAAGCCAAATTAAAATAAGAAGGCAAACTTTTAAAAATATTATACATTCCTGGACAGAGGTAATAAAACCAAGCCACATTCTCAGAGCAGGGTGGGTGGAATGGGCAGCACTCACAAAAATCTACATCTCAGTATGCCTGTGAGGTTTTCACAAAATCACAGAACCTGAATCACAGGTTGGAAGGGACCTCCAGAGATCAAGTCCAACCTCTCAGCCAAGGCAGGATCCCCTAGGGTAGTTCACACAGCAATGCATCCAGGCGGGTTTTGAATATCTTCAGAGAAGGAGACTCCTCCACCTCGCTGGGCAGCACGTTCCAGTGCTCCATCATCCTCACTTTAAAGACGTTTATCCTCATGTTGAGGTGAAACCTTCTTTGTCCCAATTTTGTAGCTGTTGCTCCTTGTCTTATTGCTGCATACCATCAAAAAAGAGATTGGCCCCATCCACTTGACACCCACCCCTCAGATACTAATACACATTGATAAGATCTCCTCTCAGTCTTTTCTTCTTCAGACTAAACAGCCCCAGGTTTCTCAGTCTCTGTTCACAGGGTGTCAGTGGAAAGGCGGCCAGAGTCACGATGCCATACCAATGTGGTTAAAATCGTGCTCACTTTATTGCGGTCATACAATGTCTTTTATGCTAACTTGGAAGAGGCTTATTCAGCTAGCTAAGTTAAGATTGGTACATATGGAAGGCACAGGTAGGCTATGGCTGTGTGCAAGGCACAGATAGGTTTAAGGCTTAGAGAAAACAATTATAGGGTCAGCCTCCTGCAGCCAGCCTTGCAGTTGGATGTGGGAGTTTGTTTCATCGCCTTAGTTCCTGCCTGTGAGATGGGCTCAAGGACACTTCGCAACACAGGTTGCTCATTTTATCAAATCATGTCCTCTGTCAGCAAGAAATCCATCCACAATTCCCCCTTTTGGTTTTTGAGCAACCCAGGCTTGATCTGCAATTTTACGCAGGCCCTGTTTAACACAAGAGTAAATAATACAGCTACAAGTCAAGAATACTATGTGAAGGAATATCAGGCCAAGCTCTATCCCTACAGATATTGTGCTCACCTGGTTGTCCAATATTCTTTCTCGGACTCCCATTGTTCTGGATTCACTCTAATTTTCAGGAATTTTGATGTTTTCACTGCACTCCTTTGCTATGACCTGAGTCTGTTATCTGTTGTGCTTAAGAGCTACTAATTTGTGAATGTGATACAAAAGATATGCTCTATATGTTGCTTCTATGCTTTCTATTGGGCCTAATTCCCACCATTCCTCTATTTGTTTTAAAATGAAGGCAGTGTTTCTCATCTTTTTTCAGGGCCCTTTGCAAAAAGATAACAAGCACAGTGCCATCTTTGCCAATAAGTGGGTTTGGCCCTTATAACAGAGACTAAACTGATCTCTATTTTGCAGTTGCCTATTCATTAAAACAGAATTGCTGGAAGCTCGTGAAAATACCTAAATTTATTAAGAGTGATCAAAACCTATGACCTATGCACACACAACCATTATCTCAGTATTCCTTTCAATTTCTTGCCACACTTCTGCTCACTGTTAAATCAGGCTAGTCATAACAAGCTGGTATCCATCAAAAGCCTGTGAACATGCATGAAAAAATGCATAAACAGATACAAAACCAGATAAAAGCAAATTTATTCCCTAGGCTAACAAATCTATTGGCCTTGTCTAGGGTGAATTTCTTTGCATGACATGACTAGAGAAATTTCAAATTTTCCTTCTCTCCCTCTTTCCCCTCTCTCTTTCCCTTCTCTCTCTCTCCCCTTTTTTTTTTTTCCTGTGGCTACAAGATCCTTATCCTATAGTGCTATCTAGATATACAGAAAAAAATAAGAAAAAATATCCTACAATACCCCTCTATCCTATATCCTATAATATTCATATTACAAACTCTTAGCCTTAACTATATTATCTATCAACCAAAAAAAATATCAACTAAAGGAAATTTGAGGAAAACATAGGAAATCCAAGAAGATGGTACCATGGTATCTAGAAAAAGAAAGGACCTTAGAATCAGAGAAAATCATTAACCTATATATTCACAAAACAACTTCTTACCATAATATTCAATTATATTAAGTATTGATCATGTTCATCTATCAGTTCCTTAACACACTCTATTATAATTACCTAGGCCTTATTATGATTATGCTGATAAAATTATTCCAAAACTCTAGTACAATTAATAACCATTTAACATCTTATCCAATAAACTCTTAAACTCTAAAATGTATAACAATCAAAGGCTATCAAAATGCAACAAGTTCTGCTTCTCTGGGGGAGATAAACTGCAGAAGCAGAAGCTGCAAGGAGATAAGGGGGGAGGGGGAGCAGGAGAGTGCATTCCCAGTGCCAGGCTGCTCTGCACACTGGGGATGGGCGGAGGGTTGTGAAATCGAAAACTGAGAACCAGCCCTGATCTTCCTGTCTCTGCAAAGCCCTTGGTCCTTTTCAATCTGTATGTTGCGATCCAAGACCAAAACCTTGATCAGTCATTTTCACTTCTGCAGGATCCTTTCCATTCTGCTGTGTTTAAATCTTTAATCAATTAGGAAAAATTGGACACTTTTTCAGTGACATCCTGTCTTAGGCTGGTAAGGGCAGACATAAACAGATCAGGAGCTGAGCAATTTAGCAAGGCATTGTGTGCCATTGTGGTGGTAATTTGAACACCTTTCCTTGAAGGCCTGTTGACAGCTTACATGTGCAAATAGCCTAGCTCTCTGAAGCATACAGTCTTATCACAGACCCACTGCTCTCCCAATGCAACCCACTGCCCTCCCTCCCGACCCCTGTAAGCACAGGAGATGCCGATAGGAGCATGTCACAAGTCCTACAGTGCTGCCTTGCATCACGCAGCAACCTGGTTCAGTAGCGACATGTCGGCTCGTCCTCGTCCATGCGGACCATCAGGCCACAGACACCTATGCAGTGGAAAGCAAATGGCATTTATTCAGTGTGCAACGCTGTGTTATATAGTGTGGAATAATACATCATTTCCATCTGCTTACATCACTATTAAATATTATTGGTTACGGCAATAAGGAAAGGGGCCCTATCTTTCCGTACAGCGCGATATCTTCTGGCTGCTGGGCCCTAGCTACACACATTTTCCCCCTCCCTGTGCTCAATAAGACTAGCTAAAATATAACATTTTCCTTAAAAAGTATAAAATTGTAAAAAAGTATAAAATTCTATATAAAAAGAGCATAGAAAAATAGTCACAGTATCAAAAGATCTTAACAGTAAAAACTCAGTAGTAAGGCACTTTAAATGAGGTACTGTTGAGAACAATGTAGTGCAACCAAGTGTAGTTAGTGTAAAAGTATGAGATGAGAACATTCTTCACAATATAGTTAGTAAAAATTAAAGTGCTCCTACCTATCACACATGAAAACTCCCTAAATACATAAGTCAGCTGCCATATATTGTACTATCCCCATCTTCTATAACTATTTTCTTCACAGTATTACAATCTTTGGTGAAAACCTAAGCTGCATTGTGCAAGATAATAATAATACTGGAGACACCTTAAAGTAGATCTTACTGCTCTAAAAGCATGATGTTCTACTGTCTGCAACCTACTTTTAACAAACGATATAAATTTGTTCAGTATGCAGGGTCCAAAAATTTGAGTCAACACAATCATCACAATTGGTCCCATCAGCGAGGATATCAGGGTTGTTAGCCATGGTGACTGATTATGGCCTGTAGCTGGGATAGGCCCTATTGTTGGGTTATCATGGAAATCACTCCTGTTGCTGTACCGGCTACTCCCAGACTGAGTAGAGCTGCTATTGTCACGGCTGTTAGAATCTCCCTTTTGTGAAGTTTGCCATTATCTTCTCCCCAGTAGTAGTACATCCCATCTTCTGGATGGTGTAGGACCCTGGGAACAATTAAAATCTGAACACAAATATCAGCAGAAGTATTAAAGCATTCAAGGGACACACAAGGTGTTACTCCTATTTGATGGCAAATCCACATTGCAGGTATAGATGGGATAGCCCATTTGTAAATTTTATTGATCTTGTTGGTTCTCGCACAAACTTCTCCAGTCGACTAGTGCGGTATTACCAAAACATACACCCTGACCCCTTACTTGACTTAGGGTAATTTCTTTTCACGGTGTGTTAGAAGCTCGTCCCTTGATTACATGGTCTAACTGAAATTAACTCACACACAGTAACATGAAAGCTAGGGGGTCCTGGGGTAATCCTCTTCCGTATTAACTTTTGATCCCCCCACCTCATCAGCACCGATTCCCACGGTTGGTGATCGTGCGAGCCATTGGACAGTCTTGCCATACCCAGAATCACAATCACACAGACATCGCAACCCTCCCTTTCAAGGGCCTTGTTGCTGTTGCTTGGATCTTGTTGGTGTGACACTTTCTGGCGTGGGTGGGGGTGAAGCGCTTTTTGGGTTGTCATCATCCTCTGCCACCAGGAAGTACGTATTATGAGGGCACCCAATCAAGAGGTCCTGTGGACAGAAACTCACAGTTTTCATTATTTTTTATTCTGAAGGTCTGGTTTAATAGACTTAAGTGGACACCACTTGACCTTGCCATCTTTTCTGACTGCTGAGTATCCACGCCCTGTTAAAGCTAATTTCCATCCTGATTCCCATTCTCCTAACTCATTTCTAACTATGACTGATGGGCCCTCTTCTTATGCCTGAGTGGCCCAATGTTTTTGGGAAGGGCTGTTCGTCTCCTCTCCTCTTGGGAACTGATTTAATGCTAATAAGGCAGTCGTCAGCAGACGTGCTTGATCTCCTGAGGGAATGGCACCATTGAATCCTTCTGATTTTGCTAATACCTCTAATTTTGTTTTTAGAGTCTGATTTGCTCGTTCGACTATGGCCTGCCCGGTGCTATTGTACGGAATCTCGTGAACTAGACTGATACTCCATTTTGAAACAAACACTTGAACTGACTTAGAGATAAAATTTGGGCCATTGTCTGTTTTAATCTGACTGAGGATACCGAGCCACGCCATGGCTGTTAACCAATGTTGAACAGTTGCTTTGGAGTCAGCTTTTGTGAGAGTCTAAATCCTCTCTCTCCTTAATCAACAAAGATAAAGATTGCCTTTGTTACTTCTGGGACTCAGATTCGGTGCTTGGCCTAAAGCTCAGGGATGCAAATCAACAGACAACACCTTCGAAACTTCTGGGCCTCAGCCTGGCTGGAATGCCCAGGAAGTCTACATCTTATCTCAGCTACCCCCAAGGGAAAAGGTTTATGTGCATTCAGGGCATGGACAGGTGCAGCCAGGGAGAGGGCGGAGGCCCTCTCCCCGGTGGTGCCAGACCCTTGGGAATGCATGAGAATACACAGGAAGATGCCCTGGGGAGCTGCAGCTGGACACTGAGCTGAAAACTATATAAAAAGGCAGGAGAAATGCCTGCCAAAGTGTGGCATTCCCAGCAGGCTACCAGTGGCACCTCCACCAGACCACCGAGGGCGGACCAACACCAGACCACCAGAGCTGCACACCACCCGAAGAAACTCTGACAAACTCCACAGAAGATCAACCCCGGGCCATGCACCCGTCTCTCTCCCCTCCACCTGTGACTGAGGGTAATATGATCACAGCCTTTTTCCTTCCCTGCTCCTCCTTCTCTTCTCCAGTGTTCTCTTTATCTCTCTCTCTCCCCCTTCTCCCCTCTCTCCCTCTGTTTTGCCCAACCTTATCCTTTAATAAATAGTTTTGTGCTGATATATGGTCTCTTTTTCACCGTAATTTCACAACACTGAAATCCATAAGAACTGGTCTTGTTCCTCTGAACAGAGATACTGTTAATCTCTGCTCCACTGGACCTTGACAGAGTCTGATTTGCTCGTTCAACTATGGCCTTTCCCATGCTATTGTACGGAATCCTGTGAACTAGACTGATACTCCATTTTGAAACAAACACTTGAACTGACTTAGAGATAAAATTTGGGCCATTGTCTGTTTTAATCTGATTGGAGATACCGAGCCATGCCATGGCTGTTAACCAATGTTGAATGGTTGCTTTGGAGTCAGCTTTGAGATGTTGTGTGGCCACTATCACTCTGCTGTAGGTATCTACAGTTACTGCCAGCCATGCTTGTGGCTTCAATAGTTGGCAAAGTGTAAAGTCTGCTTGCCATATTTCTGAGGCTTTAGGACCTCTGGGGTGGACTCCGCTGGACCACAGTGGTGTTTTTTGACAATGAGGGCATGTAGCTACTACATGTTTAGCATCTGTGATCGAGATCACGCATCTCTTTGCTAGTTCTTTGGCTCCGATGCAAAGAGACTCATGCAGTTCGCGTGCATCTTTCAATGTCCACAATCCTTTTGCTGCAGCATCTGCTCTGTCATTGCCGATTTGAAAAAATCCTTTTATCGGGTTGTGGCTACTGACATGGACGACTGATATGGTGCCTTTACTGGAGAACAGAGCTTCTTCTAACATCAGTACTGCTGGAGATGTTGGTATGCCAGGCCCTGACATGGCCAAACAGAGTTTTGCTACGAACATTGAGTCAATTACGATGTTCAGGTGTTCTTCAGGGAATAGTCCTCATGCTAATATTACAGCTGTTACTTCTAACTGCTGAACTGAGAGCATATTGTCAGTCACTCTGACACTGCACCATTCTTCTCCCAACTGCTACACTGCTACCACAGTTGAAGTTGCTGAGGATGCATGTGTGAAAACTGTCGGTCCCTCTAGTGGCCGATCCATGACTTTTTGCGGGAGATCAACAATCCACAATTGACAGCATTTGGGTCCAAGGGGGTTTTGCAGCGTACTTGATTTCTCCACCAAATCCTACCAGAGCCACTGATTGATGTTCTGACATTGCCACTGATTGCTTCGGAAGCTGTTTTAGAAAGGGCAAATATATTTTTGCTGGTTCTGTACCCAGGTGTCTTAGGGCAAGCTTTCTTCCTTTCATGATGAGGTTTCCAAGGCACTCAACCCCTGGAGAGAATGCATGTGACACTTTTCCCAGAACTACCCACTGAATCAGTTGAGCTTTCTCAGGGGGCCCTTGGGCTAGTGCTCCTACTCCCCCACCTTCTCTGAAGTGTACAGATCGAGTGGTTCATCTGGATTCCATCTGGTGGGCATGCTTGACGATACTTGTCGCTTGATAAAGTCAAGGGAATTCATCGCTTCTGTTGTCAGGGTCTTCTCTTCTCACAGATTTCTTTCTTTCAGCAGATTGTAGAGGGGTGCCATGGCTTCGGGAGGAATCATGACAATATTGCAAAGCCACTGCAAGGATCCTACCAGTTGTTGCATATCATACAGCATCTTGATGTTCCATTGGATCTTTATTTGTGGGGGAGTCACATAGGATTTTGTGATTCCAATTCCCAAGAAACTCATGTGTGGTCCTTTTTTGATTTTAGAGTCTGTGATTTCGAATCCATTTGATTTCAAGGTTTCTGATATTGTGGACACCAATTGGTCTACTTGATTCTCTGATGGTGCGGCGACCAGGATATCGTCCATGTACTGAATGATGGTTGCATTTGGGTTGTTTTGATGAACTGGCACCAATGCCCGATCCACTAAAATTTCGCAGATAGTAGGCGAATTGATCATTCCTTGAGGCAGTACTTTCCATTGGAAGCGCATATTGGGATGCTGGCTGTTCAGAAACACGACTGAAAAGGCAAATGGCTCTTTGTCTTTCTCATGCAGAGGTATTGAGAAAAAACAGTCTTTGATGTTGAGGATGGCACAGGGTTGTTCTTTTGGAATCACCGAATTCATAGGCAGCATTGTTTGGACGGGTCCCATAGGCTGAATTCTTTTATTTACCTCGTGCAAGTCATGCAGAAGGCCTTCGCCACTCCTTTTTGGTATTACAAAAACTGGGGTGTTCCATGGGCTGGTAGAGGGCTCTATGTGGCCTCGTTGCAGTTCATGATCTACTAATTCAAAAAGAGCATCCATTCGAGGCTTTGATAAGGGCCACTGCTCGATCCACACTGGGTCTGAAGATTTCCATGTTAGCCTGATTGATGGGAGTGGTAATGCGGCAGTGGCCCTCATGGTAAATTTGTCACCCTGGCTTTTAGCAGAACTAGGGCATCTCTTCCCAGAAGAGGTGGGGCTCCAGATATGACATATGGAAAGAAAGTGATAGTTTTTTTCTGGCCCCTTTTCAGTGTAAAGTGTTATCGCTATCAGTCCAGCTCTCTTTCTAGCTTTTGACATGCCCTCCACTCCTCTGACCACGGGGGCCTCTACTAATTTCCAATCTGGTGGCCAATTTGCTTCAGGGATGACTGTAACATCTGCTCCTGTATCGATTAGGAAAGAGACACTGATGGTAACACTGTTCAGAGTATTGTGAAGAGAACAAATTCCCCAGACCACTGGTCAATCATCACATTTTATTACCAATGCCACCCTGGGATCCCTCCCCCAGTTTGCCGTTCTGGCTGCCTCTGGTGTGAGGGCAGGTCTGGCTGGGTCGTTGGCTGAGCTGTGAAACAGGTTGCTTCTCGGGGGGCGCGTATGTGATAGGTGGGCTGGGATATGTCTCGGCCCACGCTGGGTAGGTGTAGTTGGGCCGCCTCATACTCCAACTGGGAGAAGGCTGGATGCAGCCTGGGTGCCCCCTCCCTCCCCCATTTCTCGAGTTCTTTGATCTCCAGTCTTTAGCAAAATGTCCTTTCTTTCCACAGACCCAGCATATCCCTCTAAAGTAGCTAGTGCACGGGGGAGGTGCTGATGGTGTTTCCCCTTTTTGGGGGCAGTTTGCTTTTCGATGACCCATCTGGCCACATTTAATACACACCATTGTATTGGCTACCTTGGTATTTATAGCATTCACTGTTTCCTGTGTCTTAGCCATTACAGTGCGGACAACCTCTTGGATTGGAAGGTCTTGTTCTTCTTTCACGATGTGCCTGATCATGTCCACAATGCTTGCTCCTCCTTGCAGTGTTCGCAGTATCTCTCTGGTTGCTGGATTACACTGTTGGTGCATGCATTCTGCCATTGTTTGACTTCTTGCTTCTGCAGGTAGGGCTGAGGAATCGATGGCAGCTTGGAGGTGATCCACACATTTTTTGAAACTTTCATTTTCACTTTGCCTTATTGTAGTCCATGGTGATGGTTTTGTGACAGCTGCAAAAGTTGTGCGGAGATCATATCTGGCTGCACGGGTAGTTGTCAGGATTTCATGAGGTCACAAGCCTGCAGCTTGCAGCAGAGGGGAGGGCATTGTTGGATCCCTGCCCATCAGCCGTTGTACACTGGAGCCATGTAGTGGGTGATCTGCCCCTGTTATTTCAGCTATTTTATTTGTACAATTCTCCTCCCAATCTTGTTTAAAAACAATCATCTCTGATCCATCAAGAATCATTTTATAAGCTTGTCTTATATCAAATGGGATCATATCATCATTCCCAAAGAGACTATCTACAAGGGTGGACACCAAGGTCGAGTTAAGGCCTTTTTCCGTGATCACTGTAACAATCGCTTGCACCTCCTTGGCATTCACCGGAGAGTAGGTCCTTTCCCCCCAGGCCACCACTTGGACTAGGTATGCTAACTTGGAAGGTGGGACCCACTCGGCACATACCACATTCACTTTTCTCCAGTCTGTGACAGGTAATAGTTTCCCTAACAACCCTTTTTTATTTTTATTAGAAGTCGCTTGATGTTTATTTTTATTTACTTCCATCTCCTCCTCCCCTGAGCTCGAATCACTGGACCATTCACCCTCGGTGGTGTCTGATCCTGAGTCGGAAGTCTACTGACTGCTCACTTCCAGATCTTGGTATCTTTTCATTGGACTCCAACCCTGCCCTCTTTCTTTGTTTGCAGGCTCCCTCCTTCTCGGCCCACCCCACCCCTTACTCGGGCTCTGATTCCTCCTCTTCTCTCAGACCTCACCCTCTGTCTCTCTGATAAATCCACTTGCTTCCTAATCCCCCTGGCCAACCCTCCATTCTTCCTTGGGGCACAAGGCAATGTCTGGGGTAAGGTAGGGGAGTGGGAGAAGGTGGAAGGGTGTTTGGGAGCCCCTCCTGGGGGTCTCACGTTTCTGGGAGGGGTGTTGTGTTTTTGTATTACCTTTTATATTTCTATATATAACTGCATATACTGTAAATATCTGATTGTACATTCTGCTAAGCTTTAAATATAAAATTCATTCAAATTTCCACAGTTGTCTGAGTCTAGACTGAGTGATCTCCAAAGGAGGTGGGGGCAGGGGGGGGGTGGGCAGGGAACACCAAAACCACCACACCACCAGAGGGACCACTGGATAAAAAAGGACATGCGCCAAAAGAAATACCTCCCATTCTTGGAACTGATAAGAAAAATCCAATCTTTTCTTAGAATTACTAATGAATATGTATTAGAATAGGATATATATGGGCAGCGAGCTGCTGAAGGAATTAAAGATTAAAAAGAGAGTATATCACCTTTGGAAAAGAGGGGAGGTGTCCCAGGAAAAGTTCAAGGAAGTTGCTAGGTCTTGTAGAGGAAACATTAGAGAGGCAAAAGCCCACTTGGAGCTCAGGCTGGCCACGGCTGTCAAGGAAAATAAAAAATCTTTCTTTAAATATATGAATGGCAGAGAAGGGCCCAGGACAACCTCCAGTCCTTATTAGATAGAGAGGGGAACAAAGTGACAAAGGATGAGGAAAAGGCAGAGGTGCTTAACACCTTCTTTGCCTCAATCTTCACTAGTGGGACAGGTTGTCTCCAGGACAGCTGGACCCCTGAAGTGGTGGATGGAGTCAGGGACCAGTACAGTCCCCCTCTGATCCATGAGGAAGCAGTAAGGGACCTGCTGAGACATTTGGATCCTCACAAGTCCATGGGACCGGATGGGATCCATCCTAGGGTTCTGAGAGAGCTGGCAGCTGAGCTGGCCAAGCCACTCTCCATCATTTATCAGCAGTCCTGGCTCACTGGAGAGGTCCCTGAAGACTGGAAGCTGCCAATGTGATACCCATTCACAAGAAGGGTTGTAAGGAGGAGCCAGAAAACCACGGACCTGTCAGCCTGACCTCAGTGCCAGGCAAGGTGATGGAACAGGTCATCTTGAGTGCCATCACAAAGCACCTATAGGATGGCCAAGGGATCAGGCCCAGCCAGCACGGGTTTAGGAAGGGCAGGTCCTGTCTCACCAACCTGATCTCCTTTTATGATCAGGTTACCCACCTGGTGAATGTGGGGAAGGCTGTGGACATAGTCTGCCTGGACTTCAGCAAAGCCTTTGGCACTGTCTGCCACAACAAGCTCCTAGTCAAGCTGGCAGCTCATGGTTTGGACAGATTCACTCTGTGGTGGTGAATGGTGCCACATCCAGTTGGGAGCCAGTCACTAGTGGTGTGCCCCAGGGATCAGTGCTGGGCCCAGTCCTGTTCAATATCTTTATAGATGATCTGGACGAGGGGATTGAGTCCAGCATCAGTAAGTTTGCAGATGACACCAAGCTAGGAGCAGGTGTTGACCTGTTGGAAGGTAGGAGAGCCCTGCAGAGGGACCTGGATAGGCTGGATGGGTAGGCAGAGGCTAACAGGATGAGATTTAACAAGGCTGAGTGCAGGGTTCTACACTTTGGCCACAACAACCCTAAGCAGAGCTACAGGCTGGGGACTGAGTGGCTTTAAAGCAGCCAGGAGGAAAGGGACCTGGGGGTACTGATAGGTAGTAGGCTGAAGATGAGCCAGCAGTGTGCCCAGGTGGCCAAGAGACCTAGCGGCATCCTGGCCTTTATCAGGTACAGTGTGGCCAGTAGGAGGTTATTCTTCCCCTGTACTCAGCACTTGTCAGGCTACACCTTGAGTATTGTGTCCAGTTCTGGGCTCCTCAATTCAGGAGAGATGTTGAGGTGCTGGAAGGTGTCCAGAGAAGGGCAACAAAGCTGGTGAGGGGCCTGGAACACAAACGCTATGAGGAGAGGCTGAGGGAGGTGGGGGTGTTTAGCCTAGAGAAGAGGAGGCTCAGGGGTGACCTCATTGCTGTCTACAATTACCTGAAGGGACATTGTGTCCAGGTGGGGGTGGCCTCTTCTCCCAGGCAACCAGCAACAGAACAAGGGGACACAGTCTCAGGTTGTGCTGGGGGAAGTATAGGCTGGATGTTAGGAGGAAGTTCTTCCCAGAGAGAGTGATTTCCCATTGGAATGGGCTGCCCAGGGAGGTGGTGGATTCACTGCCCCTGGAGGTCTTCAAGAAAAGCCTGGATGAGGCACTTAGTGCCATGGTCTAGTTGACTAGATAGGGCTGGGGGAATAGGTTGGACTGCATGATCCAAGAGGTCTCTTCCAACCTGTTAAAAAAAAAAAAAAAGGAGATTAAAAACAAATGGTGTGCATTAGGGTGGAGTGGAGACTCCTCACACACCCACGTCTGTACATTGCTTAATTTCTGTAACTCTATTGAAAGCCTGATTTTGCATGAATGTAGGTTTATGCCTTTTATTTATGACAGGTTTGTTTGTTTGTTTGTTTGTTTTTGATCAATTCTTTACAGCAGCAGGCAGCAGAGAAATAGATAGCAGTTTACAATGTTGCTATATTAGATAGGGGCTTGAACCTCAGAGGTCCCACCGTTCCCATGGGGAGCAAATGTTGGAAATGCAAATTGCATCATAAATCACCCTTTATAGACATTAGGGTGTCAGAGATCAATTGCCATGGAAAAGATGAGTTTCACAGTCTCATCTGGAGTCCTGGTGTACCTCCTTGTTCCCAGGTGATAGTTCGATAGGTTCAAACGGTTGGTGCAGCTGGTGGTGGTCAAAATAGATTTGTAGAAGAAAATTCCAATTGTATTCCTCCAGCTACTTCCTCGACAGTTGAAAATATTCAAAATGATTTAAAGTTCAGAGTCCACACTGGTGGCAGTCTCCCCGTAGTCTCCGTAGTTTCTGTGGGGTTTGTAGGTGCCACAGTAAAGCTGGAAGTCACAGGCATGCCAGGAGCTGCAGGCACGGCAGGAGCTGTGGGCGTGAGTTCAGAGTGACTCCAGAGGTCTGTTGTATCCAAGCACCCTACGCTCCGCAAAACTTCTTCCATCAGTAATTCCATTTTACTGGGCTCTCCATTAGTTTCTGTGACACTTGTTCATCGTGTAAAAACAAAATAGAACAAAACAAAACAAATCTAAACAAATCAATGTTTTATTAAAATTGACTAGGGAATGTATAATATACTTGTTGTTATTTACCTATTCAAAAGAAACATAGAAGACTGAAAATCAATGAAGAAATTTTAGGCTGATACAGTATATCCAAATGTATCTTTTTATGTGATATATGATTCTATGATGTAGATTTTAAAATTATTTCTTCCTTAGGGAAAATTTTCAGAGATAGATATCAGTTAAGTGGTCATATTTTATTTAGGTGGAATAGCTCAGTTGATATTAAGAACAAATTTGGTACCATATCAAATTAAGACTTCAATTAGTTCTTTCAATCTTTGTTGATATGCTTATGTACAATGTTTAGGGAACTGTGCTACACCACCTTGGTTTGCGAAAGGCACAACCGGTAGGGAATATTTTATTTTGCATTTTGTTCTGGAAGAAAGAAAACTATGTGTGTGAGACTGATGTGCTTTATACTAATTTTCTAAGGCCTCAGAACTAGGACTTGTCAGACATTATCTGGGCTTTTCTTGTCTTATCTGGAATGTTATTTTCTTCATTTATGAATAGAAGTGGTTTTATAATGCAAATATTTTATTACCTAATTTGTTTCACTTTTGTGTATAACCATATTGTAATTTTAAAACTAATACTAGTAAGAAGTAGCTTTTTTGTCTAGGATGAAATATTTGTATAATGTCATAGAATCATAGAATCAACCAGGTTGGAAGAGACCTCAGAGATCATCCAGTCCAACCTATCACCCAGCCCTATCCAGTCAACTAGATGATGTATACTGGTTGATAGGGATAGGATAATAGCAATGTGCAGGAAGTAGGCATACAGGTACAGGATGCAGTGGGAAACACACATAGCATGGGATGATAACAGGTGGGCACAGAGGGATCCCCAAATCTATGAACAGCTCATCAGTGATCAGCTGCAGAAATGTCAACACAGGGAGTGGAGCAAAACCAGCTATGAAGATAAAAGAGAAAAAAGAGTATCTAGAATAACTCATACTCTGTACATAAAAGTCTGAGATTTAATGTGGTGGTTTAGATCATTGTATAATAAACCAGGTATGAAAAAAGATCAGGAAGTGTACAGAAGTATGCAAGTGGACCTTAAAAGAGTGGATAAGGAAACCATCAGTGTCAAAGTCATACTCGTCTGGGTGAAGGACTGGGAATGCTGTTAAGCACCCAGCCACCCCAGCCTGAAACCCAGGATCATGGAATGTGAAGTGACAAAATAGTAAAGCAAGGTCCTGAACCTGAATATAACAATTGTTAACACTGAGATTTTTCCTGTTGTGAAATTCCATTTTTTATTTCTTTGTTCTTTCCCTTTCTCTTAAGTCAGGTTCAGACTAATAATGATTCTTAGATTTGGCTGTGGAGGTTTTGTCTACATTTAGCAATAAATCTCAGACTTTACCAATAAAGCATATTTTGGCTTACCTTTATAAGGATTTTGAATGTGACAGAGGAACAAATGAACTCTACAGCCTTAGAGCATCCTTCAGGGATGAATGGATCCAGTCATAAACATGACAAGAACCAGGAAAAAACTTCCACTGGTCAACAGGTGTGGTGGAGGGCCCGTAGGCCCAAAAATAGGCTCATTTATGCCTTACTCTTCCTGGACATGTTTTTCTGCCTAAACCAGAGGTAAACACATAAGCGAACACAAAGGGGCATAACAAACCTGGTGCCATGAAGTCTGGCCTCTCCAGGCCCCCTGATTGTGTAAACATGGTTGTATAAAACTGTGTGACCAGCTCGTGCTTACCGGGTGCTATGCCCATGCTATCCCTGTATTTGGGAGGTCCCGGCCTGTGGATTTTGCCTATTATGGTAAGGTTGGCTAACTGCAAACCTGATTGGTCATTTTGGTGGCCATGTGCCATTAATCTCGGCCCATATTTGATAAATAGAGACACACAGGTGAACAAAGTGCTCAGGCTCCCCTGCATTGCTCACTCGCTTGCTCTCTCACTTGCTGTCATTATTGTGCTTAAGCCTGCCTGTATCTATGGAGCTCAGTCTCCCGTGCAGCGATGCACCCTATTGCATGCCCGCTGCTTTATTATTGCCTGGTGCATGCTGCTGCTGCTGAGTTACCCGGAGTAGACCCCACTTGTCTGCACGCAATCGACCTGCATAGCCAGCATTACATTGTACTCCTTCTGCACCTGAGGTCCCTCCTAAGAATCCCTGGACAGAGCATTCAGAAGAAGCCAGGAGACAAGGGCAGAGATTGCATCCTTCACCAGGAGAACAAGATCAGAGACTGTCCTTTCCCTAGAAGCCAGGAAGATTCTCCTTTCCTCTCAAGCCTGCAGGATTCCAGCCTCAAAGTCCATGGACAAAGACTCCTCTGAAGAATGGGACACTTATAATAGGCTGTGATGTAGCCCTGAAGGGTGATTGATAATTAATAGGAATTTGTAAGTAAATGCTTTAATGCCTCTATAATTTCTGTTGTCTCCTGCCATAGAGCAGAAAGAGCTTCAGCCCACCTTACTGGGCAAGCAGCATATTGACCCCAAGCAGCATTAAGCCATGGGGAAAGTCATCTCTCTTTATTGTTTGAATATATGCTAGTTATTAACAAGTTACTGTTTGAGATATTCCTATAATGTCTTCCATGACCGTGTAGATCCGTATTAATATTAAAATTCAGTAGTTGGGGGTGGCAAGAGTTTAGAATATTGAAGTTAATAAATATATATTTTTATAGAATATCATCTTGCACCAATTAATTTCTCCCCCCTGCCACAACTGGTGTAGGTGGCAGAATACCCCTCCGCGACAGCAGGCCAGATTTCAAAAGGAATTTTCTGGCAAAACAAAAGTTTAATGTTGTCATTGGAGAAATAACCTGTAACTAAAGTTTTACAGCAAATTTAAAACTTAACTAGTCAAAATACTTTCCTTAAAAAAAAACCCTATGTCCACATTGCCTCCAAAACCTCTACCAAAGCAATCTGTGGCAAGCCAAGACTATCTGGTCAGAGCTCATTAATTCTGTATTTTTGAGGAGAAATGACACCAGAGATATAAATCTATTTATATTTATCCTTATTTAATTGGAGTAAATAATGTTCTTACTTTCAAAATAACTCACATTGACAAAGATGTAGGCTAGGATTCTCCTCACATACTTGCATATGTCAATCAGATGTAGGTCTATTTAAATAAGTGAAGTTACACCCATGCAAACTCACTGTAATTGCATGGAGATAATATTTCCAGGGTTGTGATGGGAGAAAGATGTTATGTGGAAATGACACAATTAATTTCCCCCTCTTCTCTCTAGCATAGCTTAGGGAAAGGTGATGACAGCTCAGAGATGGGCAAAGATGTGACAAGGGACAAGGGGAGGAAGGAGGAACACCTGAACAGCCATCAGTTGGTGAATGCGGTCTGCCAGCAGTGGTATGCATTGTGAATGGACAAAGTCAGGGGAATAGGATTTGAAGATCACGTAGAGAATAAAGGAGTAAAATGCATTGTTCAACTACCCAAAGTAAGAGTGGAAAAGTTGTTTCAGGAGTCCTGTCACAGGCAGGGAGCCTCTTGGCTGAAAAGGACAGCTGGTTCAGTCATAATACTTGTCTGAATAGACAGAAAGGGTGCCCAGACAAATATAATTATCCCAAGTGGTACACAAGCTGTCCTCAAGTATTTTTAAAACACTCTTTGAGTATGGCTCAATCTACTTTACTGGAGAAATAAGTCTTGCCTACTTCCAGCTATCAACTGTATGACCCAGTGGCTGCAGCAACTGCAGGCAGGCTGACAGTGATTCAGAGCCTCGGGCCTGAGGAAAGGCTCCATCTTTGCATATTGTTGTGTATTTTAAAGACAGAACTTTGGGGTTTTTGAAAACACAGTCACACATACTGGCTAAAGATACTGTATTTTTATGAGGGTGAGATTATGGTTTGTGCTATGCAAAGGAACTGCCTTGCAATGACACAGTCGACGGTCAATAAGGCATTAGTCTGAAGAACTGGATTCATCTCTGAAGTGCCACAGAGATAAAGATCTGAGTCAATCTTCTAATCAGTTTTCATGCCAGTGTTTACCCCAATAGAACTTGAATTTAAGGGTGGGGTCACTCAAAGGATAAAATCAAGTTCAATTGACAAGTAACAGGCATTTCCATATAAGCTAAGCAAAGGTTTAAGTAGCCAAGTTTTTAGACTGCTGCTTTTTATCCTGAACAACTGTTTCAGGGGGGAAAATGCAGAAGTGCAATTCCGTAGTGCACAGTAATTAAATTGTGAAAACTATCTGAAAGGAGACTGTAGCAAGGTGGGGGCTGTTCTCTTCTGCCTAGTAGCAAATGATAGGATGAGGGGAAATGGCCTCAGTTTTCACTAGGGGATGTTTAGGCTGGATATTAGAACAAGCCCCTTCACTGGAAGGGTTCTCAAAGACTGGAATAGCCTCCCCAGAAAGGTGGCTGAATCTCCATCTCTGGGGGTGTTTCAAAGACAGAGATGTGATGCTGAGGAACATGGCTGAACACCAGACTTGGTAGAGTTTGATAAAGGTTGGAGTCAATGATCTTAAGACCCTTTTCCAAATAAAATGATTCTATGATTCTAGAATATATAAGATAGAGGAAGCTAATTTTGCAATGGTTTATTTTTGAATAAGGTGCACCAGGGAAGGTTTAAGTTGGATATTAGGAAAAAAAAATGAAATGCCTCTTACACCTTATTTTTTTTCAAAACTGTGAGGAAAACTCAGGTGTTACTGAACTGTATCTAACATCAGAGCTTTAAAACCCACCTCATTAGTTGGTGGTAAAAGACAATATTTGACTTGTATTGTATGAACTGTAAAGAAGGGTCACTCTATTTTAAAATTTAATTAACTTGTAAACTTCTTCACAGCAAAAAGACTCATTGCTTGTATAAAAGGCTCTTGTAAGATGCAAGAAAAAAAAAAAGCTTTCTGCAAACCTATTGTCTTTATGCCAAGTATTCTATTTCTTCAGGGAAATTTAAGTCAACAGGACTAACACTAATACACTTTGTGTAATGTCTAGTTTAGTTATATCAACAAAAATGGGACAAAATTCAAGTTAGTCAAATTTCAGTAACGCACACGATCTCTATGATTTTTGTACAAAGATGTAATAACATTAACTTCTATTCCATCAAGTAAACAATATTATCAAATAAATAAATAAAAACATCAGGTTCCTTTTCATTTCATTGATCCACCACTGAAAGAAGTGGAAACTGACTGGTCAGCTCAAATTTGCTTATATAGGTTTATGTAACAAATGTTGAGGGACTTGTCAAGTATGCATATGGACCATATTTGCTGAAGACAAAATTTGGCGTAAATGATCTCTACTATAAGTTAACATGATAGAGATAAGTCAGCTCTCAGGAAGTTAACATGATACAGATGAGTATCTGTTAAGCCAGCTATCAGGAAGTTAATAGGTCCTGGTTAACCTTTATCAGGAATAGGAGGAAGCTGCTTGTCTACTTTGCTGTGTAATCATAACTATAAGGTATGAGGATTCAGATGCTTGTAATTAGTGCTCTAAGTCTGCTTCTGTGCAACTGATTAGTGAACACGTTCCTTTGCCTAAGACCTTAATGAAAGCCAATGGAAATTCTTGCTGTAAGTTAATCAATTGGAAAGGGCAGAGGATGATCAGAGCAAGAGAAGGAAGACAGTAACAGGGCAGCTATCAAGCTTAATTTCAAACGGATATGCCATTGCATAGCAATTGTAATATACATTACATCGGGTCATTGTTCCTGATAGATACAGGGAATAAGCAGCCTTATTGAACCTTCAGGAGAACTTTGTTCATTTCATAAAAGGCATTACAAACTGCAGCAGTCTTTAATATAAGGGAGTTGCATATGATCAACTAAAAGATTACTCTGATACTGCTTCTTATGTGTTTACAGCCTTAAATATTAACATTTTGAAATATTTTAAAGGATCAGCTAGAAATTGCTTCCAAGATTCATATCGTGGTGTGAAATTCAAATGTAATGCCCATCAACAAGAAGGGTTGGAGGGAGGGTCAGGGGAACTACAGGCCAGTTAGTCTTACCTGCTCAGGAAGGTCATGTAGCAGTTCATACTGAGTGCTATTATAGAGCATCTTCAGGGAAGCCAGGAGATCAGGCCCATCCAGCATAGGCTCATGAGGACAAGTCCTGCTTAGCAAATCTGATCTCTTTCTATGTCAAGGTAACCTGATTAGCAGATGAGGAAAAACTGTGGAATATTGCGTCCAGTTCTGGGTTGCTCAGTTCAGGAGGGATAGAGATCCACTTGAGAGAGGCCAACAGAGGGCTACAAGGATGATGAAGGGACTGGAGCACTGCCTTATGAGAAGAGCCTGAGGGACCTGAGTTTTTTTAGTCTAGAGAGGAGAAGACTGAGAGGGGAATAAATGTTTATAAGTATCTGAGGTCTGAGTGTCAGGAAGGAAGGCACAGCCTCTGCTCAGTTGTTCTCTGTGACAGGACAAGAGGCAATAGATGTAACCTACAGGACTGGAAGTTCCACCTCAACATGAAGAAGAACTTTACTGTGAGAGTTACAGAGCACTGGAACAAGCCCTCCATAGAGATTGTGGATTCTTCTTCTTTAGAGACTTTCAAGACTCATCTGGATGTGCTCCTCTGCAACCTGACTAGACTATATGATCCTTCTCTTGCAGGGAAGTTGGACTTGATGAGTTAAATCCAGTTAGTGGCCAGTCATAAGCAGGTTTCCACACAGCTCAGTTTTGGGGACAGTTCTCTTTAATATCTTTATCAATGATCTGGATGATGGAATCAAGGGCACCCTCAGTAAGTTTACAGGTGACACTAAGATGCAAGGGAGCACTAAAATGCTTGAGGATAGGAAAGTCCTGCAGTGGGACCTGCACAGTCTGGATCAATGGGACAAGGCCATCTGTGTGATGTGCAACAAGGCCAAATGATGTGTCCTAGACTTGGGTCACAACAACTCCATGCAACGCTACAGGCCTGGGGCAAAGTGGCTGGAAACCTGCCCAGTAAAGAAAGGGGGTATTGGTCAAAATCTGGCTGAATATGAGGCAGAAGTGTGCTTAAGTGGCAAATATGGCAAACAGCATCTTGGTCGTGGATCAGGAATAGTGTGATCAGCAGGACCAGGGAAGTTTATCACTCTGTTCTTAGCATTGGTCAGGCCACACCTTGAGTACTGGGTTCAGTATTGGAGTCCTCACTACAAGAAGGACATTAAGGTGCTGGAACAGGTCCAAAGAAGGGCAACAAAGATGGTGAAGAGACAAGAAGTCTTGTGAGGAGCAGCTGAGAGAATTGGAGTTGTTTAGTCTAGATAAAAAGAGGCTTAGGGAGTGCCTTGTTCTTTACAATTCCCTGAAAACAGTTTGGGGCAATGTGCATGTAGGTCTCTTCCCTTTCCATTAATCAACTTTTCATTCTATTAGATATTGTTTTATATCACAAATAGACTGTATTTAATTTGCATAATGTTGACTCTGTGGATTAGATATAAATATATAACTTGTCTGTGTATAAGAAACATATTCCCATTCTTTAAAACCAGACTGCTTTTTAAAAGAAAAAAATAATTAATTTTTTTCAGGATATTTTGAGCATGTAGGAAGTAGGAATAAGAAGAATTTAGTTGCATATTCTCACTGTTTGTACTTTTCTTAGCTCAAGAGACAGCAAAGTATCAGTTGTCTTCATTCAGCCACTTTGGTGTCAATGCAGGAGGGAGATTGAATAAGGAATAGATAATACTTACCTTTATAGTCAGTATTTTAGAACAGTGACTAGTGGTTTTGATTACAGTAATGATTTGTGAAAGCAAAACATTAGAAGGCCTGGATTCAAAGAAATGTGCTATAAGCTTTTCATTAGTTATCCCAAATGATAAAGTTGTAAGTAAAGAAAACTGAATCATCAGTCAGTTCTCAAAGTCTTTGTGTAAATGTGTACATTTCTCAAAACTGCCAAGATTACTTTGGAGTTGAACTCGATTCATGTTTTCAAAAATATATCAGTCAGTTTGAACTCTCTTAAATTTTCCATCATCTGTAA
The DNA here is from genome assembly GCF_015220805.1 of Pogoniulus pusillus. Taxonomy (NCBI): domain Eukaryota; kingdom Metazoa; phylum Chordata; class Aves; order Piciformes; family Lybiidae; genus Pogoniulus; species Pogoniulus pusillus. The sequence goes on along the minus strand of NC_087270.1, from coordinate 828,327 downwards.
CAGTCTATCACTTTTTGGGCAGCCCAGGCTAGAAATCTTTGTCTCTACACATAGAGAATCATTTTACTTGCCATGACTACTCTTATTAATAAAAAAATATCTCTGATTGGGGTGGTTGGATTTTTTTTTCTGTTTGGTTGTTTTTCTTAAATTTTCTAATGTTTTGCCCACTAGTAGGTATTGATTTATTATGCAGATTTGAGATACTATACATCACAATGAATTGTGATATTTTGTTTGGAATAATAAAGCACTCACTTGATAATTATTTATAAGTGTTTACTAGAGCTGTACGTTGTGCTTTTCACTTTTACAAAGTGTAGAATCACAACAATGGAACAGAAATTCTAGGATATCTGAGGAAAAAAGCGAAGTCAGGAAACTATTTTTTAGGTATATCCTAGGACAAATTGAAGGAGTCAGAGCTGACTCCAGATGCTCACTGTACAGTCCTAGGGTCTGTAACATGGTGGAAGGCACTTGGTCATACTGAGTGAAAAAGAAAATTGATCTGAAAAGGATATGAATCTCAACTCACTGGTTTTGCCTTTGAAGTTAGGTACATTTTCTGCTTCAAATGGTGATTTTTTTATATATATCTAAGTCCTCATTGTATAACTGGGCTCCATCTTAGCTGTCTGGACCAGGACAACTGTGTTTCAGGTTTTGTTCTAAGAAGGAAGGCATAAAGTTAGCTGTCAGTGCAGAATAATCTTGAAGATTCATTATAAAAAAAGTGGAAGCAACCACGAATTGCAACCACAGTTTGGCTTGGCTGATAGTTGTCGTCATTGGAAGTGTTGACTCAGTGGTACTGGAAATATTTGCCAACAGGTTGTTTATTGCTGACTTTAGTTACCACACGCTAAAGACAAAGGGCATGAAAGTGTTTCATTGCCAGAGATCTTTTTGCCTGGCAATGTTGAAGTGGTATTTGAACATGTAGACTCGATATTATAGAAGTTCTTCAGCTCTACCACAATGCCAGAAAAAATCAACACATTTTTACAGTTAAATTAGCTGATTAATCCACCTGACTGCTCAAAGGCTAATGGGAGTAACTCTCAGTGCAGACATTTCTAATGATGTTTAGCAGATACAGAGTAAGATTTACTCACAATGGAGGGATTGGATCTGGAAAGACCAAGTTTTGTCTTCTGTGATTGTACACAGACTAGTGCTTCATGCTGAACTAATCAGGGGTTTAGAAGCTCTTCTAATTATTGTGTCTTTAGTGCATTGTGGTTATTGGTGGTCAGGAGTGAATTCATAAACATAGGAAAAAATATTTGAATAACATCTGCCAATAACAGCTTTATTATTAACATCTGTTTATACTTTTAATGTTTTTAATTAATTGTTATTAAATAATTTTATATTATTTTACATTATTGGTTTAATGTTTCTATGTGAACCATATATGATTTAGGAGAGAAGCTTGGAAAACAGATTTTCATAGTTTCAGTAGTTGTTTCAAAGGATAAAATTATCATTTGCTGAAATAAAAGCAATCAAATTATTCTTTGGGTTATTAATGGTGCCATAAATGCACCTTATTTCATAACTAAAAGGTGAGGAAGGAAAGGCTTAATCACATTCTTTTTAGTTAATCACAGAGGTTCCATTTATGCTTAAAATAAGTCACTTTTCTCAGAAGCACAGGATGTTTTACTATGTGATAGCTGAAATTGAGGTATTCTTTGAGGGAGATTATGCTTCTTGGGGACTAAATCTTTTTAGCTGCTCTGAACAGCAAACTTTTGGTTTTACAAAATTATGTTTAATCTGTCAAGAATAAAAGAAAGACAGACTTATTATTTTGCCTCAGTATTATTGCACATTTTTGTCATGCAGCAAGATTTGCCTTGTAGTGTTAATTATTTGCCAAACCATGGAAACTCAAAGGGTTAACCATTGAGAGTTTGTCTGAATTATTACATCTTTCCAGCAATTTTAATTATTTGTTTAATAGCTTATATGCCCTGCTTTGTGGTGTCCCTGATGGTAGCCAGCCATAGTTAACTTGTAGCAGATCCTCATTACCACCCCTACAGGGGGGAAATTTCATTTTTCCTTTCAATAGGTGGACTGTTTGCTACAAATGACTGGGAATGTTGCCCAGAGAGATAAACAGCTTCAAATACTTTATCAAACATTTGCTTTCTGGATTAATAATAATAATAATAATAATAATAATAATAATAATAATAATATGTTCCTACTTTAAAATCACTACAGAAACCTGTTTTTATTACAGTTGCTGGTGTTTCCTCATTTGAAGTCTGAGACAGATTTCTATGAGGATGAAACCCATAGTCAGCAAACTATTGTTGGATGTCTCCAGTCACATAGATATGAAAGAAAAGAGTTCTTCTATGTTCATGACCAGCTCAAAGCATATATTAAGAGCACATTTGATCCAGAGGACAATTAATGGCATTTGGAAAATGCAGGAAATTTGAGCCACGGGTTTACACCAACATCATCATTCATCACTGAAGACTAAGCAGAAGGACCTAAGTGATGAAACCTAGGCCATATGGGTTTAACACAAAGACAGCTAAATGAAACATTTATTTCCATCTTGGTTAGTAACTGTTACAAATTTCTTTCTATAACACTCAATAAAAGACGAAGCTGTTAATTAATCACTGAGTTGTTATCATACTTCATTTCTTTACCTAAAATCTTAATTGCAGAAACATAGGAATAAAAGCTACCTGCTGGGTTGTGAAATCCAATCCCCTTGAAATATTTCCATACAACAGAATCTCAGGCAGTCTTGGAGACTTGAGATGCATCCTGAGAACTCTTTAAAAAGAAAACAAAAACCCTTCAAATTCCATAGATGACATAGTACCAAAAATAAAATAAGTATGTGTAAGTTTGATGGCACATTCGTGGTTCTAAATTTTTTTTTGAAGTAGAACTGCTTTTCTAACTTTCAGCAAGTTTTGCAAAGATGAAAGGCAATTCTCAGCAATATCTATGCAGTCATGATGATAAAACCGGCAAACTCTAAAAGGAGTTGCAGTGAGCTTCATCACTGTCTTAGTGGTAATAAAGGAGAACATCAGACACAGTCATATCAAAGCAATTGTGTAGAATTTATTACAATACAATTGTTAAATAATCTTGTTTTTTGTTTTTATTTGGTTTGTTTGTTAGTTTTGTTTGGGCTTTTTGTTTTGTTCTCCCAAATTCCTTAATAGTGACGTAGGTGCAGTGCAATCAATAATAGAAAGGATATAACTTAAAACTTCTTTATTCTTTCATGGTCAATGTGATTTCACACTGAGATTATGAAAAATGCATAAAAATAGTCTCTGAAAATTTCTTTTTCATTCATCACTTATATGAATTTCAAGCTAAACTTCCTTAAATATCAGCAGAACTCTTTCGATAATTGGCACTTATTACAGTATCAGTGATTTATGAAATCCTTAGTAAGTGAAAATAATTTTGTCTTGTTCAATCTAGGCAGATGATGAGGATGACTGAGATGGCAAAAAAGTCAATGACTTTCCACAGATTCTGGAATAGATTATGACTGGTGATGTTATTAGACTTAGACAGTTAAAATAACTTTTCAATATACTGGTCATAACAGAAGTGGGGATTGTGTTAATATCGAAGCTGACTACTGCTAGCAAAGGTTCAAATCCATTAGCATTCAGCTGTGTCACATCCTCTTGGCATTTCTTCATCTTCAGTTCTGTGAGAGATACTCCAAACTGGCATTGAATTGTTAAAAATATTCATAGCCAAATCCTGTGCAGGAGGTGGTCACTGATTTGCTGTGTCATTTAGACATACACAAGTCTGTGGTACAGGATGGGCTGCATCCAGGGGTGCTGAGGGAGTTGGCAGATGTGCTCGCCAAGCCACTTTCCATTATTTACCGGAAGTTCTGGCTAAATAGGGAGGTGCCAATGGACTGGAGGGTAGCAAATGTGATGCCTATCTACTAGAAGGGCAGAAAGGAAGATCTGGGAAACTATAGATCTGTCAGTCTGACCTCAGTACCAGGGAAGGTCATGGAGCAAGTCATCTCAAATGCCATCATATGTCGTATAGACAACAACCATAGGATCAGGCCAGGTCAGCATGGGTTTATGAGGGGCAGGTCCTGCCTGACCAACATGATCTGCTCCTCTGACAAGATAACCCAGGTACTGGATGAGGGAAAGGCTGTCAATGTTACATTCCTAGACTTTTGAAGAGCCTTTGATACTCTTCCCCACAAAGTTTTTGTAGACAAATTGGCTACTCCTGGCTTGGATGAGCGCACAGTCTCCTGGATAAAGCACTGGTTGGACAGGAAGGCCCTGAGAATGATAATCAATGGAGTTAAATCCAGTTGGTGACCAGTGACTAGTGGTCCTCAGGGATCTGTGTTGAGACCACCTCTTTTAAACATTTTTACTTATGACCTTGATTTAGGCACAGAGAGTGTCATCAGTAAGTTTGCATATGACATCAAGTTAGGTGGCAATGTTGATTTGAATGAGGGTAGAGAGGCCCTTCAGAAGGACTTGGATAGGCTAGATCAATGAGCCAACATTAATGGAATGAGTTTGAACAAGGTCAAATGCCAGGTCCTACATTTGGGTCACAACAACCCCAAGCAACGCTACAGGCTTAGGTTAGCGTGGCTGTAGAGTTGCCTAGCAGAAAGGGATCTGGGGGTTGTAATAGACAGGCAGCTGAATGTGAGCCAGCAGTGTGTCCAGGTGGCCAAGAAGGCCAATGGCATCCTGGCTTGTACTAAAAATGCTGTGGCCAGTGGGAGTAGGGAGGTGATTGTCCCCTTGCACGTGGCTCTGGTGAGTCACACATTGAGTATTGTGTTCACTTTTGGGCACTGCAATACAAGAGAGAAGAAGTGGGTCCAGAGCAGGGCAACAAAGCTGGTGAAGGGCCTAAAGAATAAATCTCATGAGGAGCAACTGAAGGAGCTGGGGCTGGTTAGTTTGAGGAAGAGAAGGCTGAGGAGAGATCTCATCACTCTCTACAGCTACCTGAAGGGACATTGTGGAGAGGCTGGTGCTGATCTCTTCTCACAGGTAATTTGAGACAGAACAAGGGTGAATGGCCTCAAGCTGAGACTGGGTATGTTTAGATTGGACATTAGGAAAAAGTTTTTCTTGGAGAGAGTGGTCAGGTACTGGAATGAGCTGCCCAGGGAGGTGGTTGAGACACCCACCCTGGATGTGTTTAAGGGTCATTTGGATGTAGTGCTTAGAACTATGTTTATGATGAATCTTGTAGAGTAGGGTTATAGGTTGGACTTGGTGAATCTGAGGGTCTTTTCCAACTTGGATGCTACTGTGTGATCTATGATTCTGTGAACTTTCCAGATTTGTAAACTGAAGATATGAAAAAAACCCAAATAAATAAATTAATTAAAAAAAAAAAAAAAAGAACTGGAATTTTAAAGTCTTAGTCAATGGGACTGTGAGCTATACAGGTGAGATGGCTTCAAATTTCTCCCAAAATAAATTCATCAGGCTAGCTCAGAGGGTTTGGAAGCAAAATGAAGCTATTTTAAAAAGTAAACTAAAATCTAGAAGCATAAAATGCAACATCTACATACAAAATGTATTTACATGTGTTTACAGTTATTCACAATTTAGAAACAATAACAAGAACCCGCTTGGACAAAGTAAAATGGCCCCCTACACCACCCCCTCTCTTCTTATAAAGGAGAAGGAGAGAAATCAGGCCCTGCTGCTGTTATCTACTTAGCCATAACAAGAGTCTCAGCCAAGGTCAGCAAAGCTATGCGAAGGGACTAGTCAGATTTTCCATACTACTGCAAATATATCTTTTAACAGAAGTTGCCATAGTCCGTCACATACTTTTCCAGTGGGGCTAAACTCAGCACATTAAATTGTAAGATTATTTCTTTAATGATCAGTTATGTGTTTGTGGAGATGTAAATTAACAATGACTGAGCCAGCAGTGTGCTCAGGTGGCCATGAGAGCCAGTGGCATCCTGGCCTGCATCAGCAATGGTGTGGTCAGCAGGAGCAGGGAGGTCATTCTGCCCCTGTACTCTGCACTGGTTAGACCTCACCTTGAGTGCTGTGTTCAGTTCTGGGCCCCCCAGTTTAGGAGGGACATTGAGATGCTTGAGCGTGTCCAGAGAAGGGCGATGAGGCTGGTGAGAGACCTCGAGCACAAGCCCTAAGAGGAGAGGCTGAGGGAGCTGGGATTGGTTAGCCTGGAGGAGGCTCAGGGGAGACCTTATTGCTGTCTACAACTACCTGAGGGGAGGTTGTGGCCAGGAGGAGGTTGCTCTCTTCTCAAACGGTGGCCAGCACCAGAATGAGAGGACACAGCCTCAGGCTGCACCAGGGGAGATTTAGGCTGTAGGTGAGGAGAAAGTTCTTCACTGAGAGAGTCATTGGATACTGGAATGGGCTGCCCGGGGAGGTGGTGGAGTCGCCGTCCCTGGAGCTGTTCAAGGCAGGACTGGACGTGGCACTTGGTGCCATGGTCTGGCCTTGAGCTCTGTGGTAAAGGGTTGGACTTGATGATCTGTGAGGTCTCTTCCAACCCTGATGATACTGTGATACTGTGATACTGTGATACTGTGATACTTTAGCAATGCATTGATTTACATGCCTGTGCCCAACCAGATAAGCTTCTTATCCTGTATAAAGACAACAGGTAATGAGGAATTCAGAAACAATAATAATTATTTTTTGCTATTTGCTCCCATCCTGTTGCTTACCAGCTCTTGAATAATTACTTAATCCACTGCTTAAACTTAATTTAGCTTATAGTGGCTATCAGAATGCATGCAAGCCTTTGCTCAAGGGAATTTCTTTTTTTGTATGTGGGTTTTTTTTGTGGGGTTTTGTTGTTGTTGTTGTTTTGGTTTTTTGTGTAATATTCTTTCATGTCTACTTACTAACTGTTCATCTTCAATGATATTAACAAAACTCTGGTATATGTCAAATTAGAACTCTTCTCTCAGGGGTTAGGTTTGCATCTCCCAGTAATATCACTTTGTGATGGTTTGGGAGTTACCTGTCCCCCCACATGTAAGAAAATCACCCAGACTCAGATGGATGGAAGTTAAAGAATGAAGCTATATTTACAGCTTAGCACAATACACAAGCATATATACACAAGTTAAGGTTAGTACAGAAACACAATACCCCTCTCAGAGACAATTAGAGTCCCCAGGAGGCTCCTGACCCAATCCCCCCTTCCCCCTCCCTCTTTCCCTCCCTTCAGAAATAACCAGATCAACCCACATATATATCATGTGATAAATCTGGAGATCTGAGGTGAAATGTCAAAAAGTCAACAAGGAGGTTAGAGGAAAAAGGGTTAGATTGTATTAGAGTTAAGGCAGAAGCAGCCACAGAAACCAGACCGCCTGAAAGAAGGCACAGCCAGCAGTGAGCTGAGCAGTGTGAGAAAAGGGTCTATATTCTGACTAGCTGCATTTCTCAGCAGAAGAATGGTTGATATAGGGCACATGTTGGATTTTTTTTCTTCACACAGCTGAGGATTTAATTTCTCTCAGTAAAATATTTCAATTAGTCTCCAACCAGCACACACTTAGAGTTTATTCTTATTTCACCTCAGTCTCTCTTATTACCAAAACATGTCTAAATTTCCAAAATTGAAGCAGCCTGAGTTGAAGATCTTGCAAAGTTTTAATTTCTCTTTCTTCCTTTCTTCTTGAAAACACATTTCATTTAGTATCCATATAACTGTTGATGATATGTTTCACATTGCTGTATTACATCAACAATGGTTTATGTCATAACTAGATTGTACAGTTCCTTTTTCACATTATTGCCTCTCCAGATTATCAATATTTTTTTTAATCTCTTTCTATGAAAGCCTTATCTCTATGGTATTGATTGTTTGATGCCTTCTGGTTTTAGTTATTGTCTAAGGGAGGATTTAAAACAATAGACATCGAAAAGAATATAAAATTATAACGTTTTTACATAAAGATTATAATGTATAAAGATTATAATGACAAATTTCTTGGGTCAGTGATGTATTTGGAGATTGGATGTGGCGATGTTGGATTTTACCCACAAATAGAACTGGATAGCAGTTTTCAAAACAGGAAGACTTGCTTAACAGGTCAAAACTTAAGTAGTAGAAGAATGCATGTCAAAAGTGTGGGGCTGAATGTAGCAGCGAGTGAAATAGCTAGAACAGAATCAAAGATATTTGAATCTTAATATTTCCCCTGCCAAAATGCTAACCTGTGAAACACAGATGTTTAGTATCTTATGCTTTCGACTGACTTGTTCATCCAAAAGATAATTATTTATGTCAAGCATTTTAGGAGTTCAGGAGACAAAAGTCTGCATCACAAATCAAAATCTTTCAAGCTGGCAGTTGATTTTTGAATATAGTAATTTCATATGATGAACGATATTTCTAGTTGTTTCCAGAATACCTCCAGAACTACATTAAACCCCACAATTTAAAACAAAATATATATGTGGAACAATCAGAGGGAAATCAAGGCTATTTTGATCTTCCTTATATGTTTGAGAAATACATTCAAAAGTGAGATCTAGAGACCCTTAGGACTGGAATTTTCTCCAGTCATGAATCAATGTCCTGCCATACATCAGCACACCAAATACACTTTCCTTTCCTCTGCCAACTATTCTCTTTTCCAGCCTTTTAGCCAATCCCATAGAGTGTCGCTGTGTATATTAATTAGTGACGGACAGAATAATAGCAACACAATGGACAAAGCAGAAGCTGAAAGCAAAGGGCATAAAGCCCAAAAGACGTTTATTGTTATATCCAGTCTTTTATATCCCATTCTACAAGTTGTGGTAGTTCTACAAGTTGTAGAATACAATGATTTGGTAAAATATTGTTCCAAACATTCTTATTGGATGACAGTGAGGTAATAGCGAGATGTTAGCTATTTTAACACAGACTTCTTTATGTTCTTTGTTGTAAGTTATGCCACTTCCATGCAAATGTTACACAAGGTGAGAATACCAATTTTTTATATTTCTTTCCTCAATCATACTGCATCAAGGATACAGAGGGATGCGCTCCAAAGATACATCATTCATCACATTTAGCTGACTCCCTCTTTTGTTCCCCACAGTGTACCAGAGATCCCCTCTCCTAAATCATCTCTTGAGTCACTCTTTAGAATCACTGTTTATAGAACATGAAAGAGATTATTTTCTTTCTGTATCAGGAGCTTGTGAGCTTTTAGAAATCTTCCTCTTTCATTTTCTTAAAGCAGCCACATTCAAATTTCTCATACACAATGCTACCATTAGTCCTAAAACCAGAATTATTAGGACTACATTCATACATGATAAGCAGAGTACTGTATTATGTGTATAAATCTCACTACAGGGGTCTGGAAGTTCAGTTTTTCCAGACTTATTAAAAGCAGAGTTGGTATATAGTTTTGACAATATTAAAGCTGATCCAACCCAGACAGTAGTCTCCGAATTCCAGAAACATCTCTTTAAGCTTTCTCCATATAATATAAAAAAATCAATGAACCAATTTTTGCTGTCAGCCAATGGTAGAAAAAAACATGTCCCTAATGGATAAAAAAATATAAAATAAAATGTAAAATAACTTCCTATTAACTTCCTGATTTAGTTAGCATTCAATCAAATTGAATTAACTGCACATTGAAGCACCAAAATAATATGTGATGGTCTGAGAATTACCTGCCCCCCCACACCACACTTATGAAATCACTCAGACTAGACTCAGCCATCTGGAAGTTAAGGAATGAATCTATATTTACAGCTTAGCACAATATATAAGCAGATATTTACAATATATTTACAGTTATATAAAAGTTAAAAATAATACAAAACCACAAAATCCCTCCCAAAACAATCAAATTGCCAGAAGAACTCCCAGCCCAAAGCACTTCTCCCCTTTTTCCCTCCCTTCAGAAATAACAGACCAATTCCCGTATGATAAATCTAGAGAGATCTGAGGTGAGATGTTAACAAGATGACAAGGAGTTTAGAGGAAAAAAGATTAGGTCAAATTAAAGAGATAAGGCAGATACAGACACACACACAGACCTCCAGAGAGAAGGAACAGAACTGAGAGCTGAGAAGTGTGTGAGAATGAGTGTCTTTTCTATGTTATGGCTAGTTGTATTTCTCAGCAGAAGAATGAGCCATATAGAGCACTGTTTTTTCTTCGTCTTCTTCTTACAGTTAAGGATTTAATTTCTTTCAGTAAAATATTTGAATTAGCCTCAAACCAGAACAACAGGATTACTTAACCTTTCAGGAGAAAATTAAAACTAAGCAGCTTTGCATTTGCCTCTATTTAAATGAATTAGTTTGAATGAGTCCAACTTTCCAGGCAACTTCACAGACCAGTGCAGGCAGAGCAGTATCCTTTCCATCACCCATAAAACCACCAGCAGCACTCACATAGATCTGAGTAGCACAGATTTCCTAGCTTTTTCCAGCTGGTGAAGTGACAGATCCTTTCTTCAACCAGATATCTATGTGTTCTCATTTTTGTTGTCTTCATTTTCTCCCATGAGGATTTGTCTACTCTGGTGTTTAATTTATTGTTTTTTTTCAGTCTCTCATCTTTGTTTCCTATGTTGAAACTGCTGTTAACCAGATATCTTCAAAATCTGCATGTCATTAGATTTCAAGTAGCCACATGTCCTTTACCTTACATATGCATTTATAAGCCTGTTTTGATAAGAAAAAAAATCCCACTTTCTCAGCATTTATCACTTGAGAATTTCAAGGCATTTAATAAGAAGCCAATTTAATGAATAACGTAATTAAGCCACATAGTAACCTGTGATGCAGACATCTTGTGATGATTTGGGTGTTAACTTGCCCTCCCACACTTTAGAAATCACCCAGACTAGACTCAGCAAGCTCTGGAAATATGAATGAAGCTTATACTAACAGCTAGAACAATATACAAGCAGATATTTACAGTATATACAGTTATATACAGAAATATACAAGATAAAAGGTAATACAGAAATATACAAGATACAAGGTAATACAGAAATACAACTCCCCTCCCAGAAACCTGAGTCCCCAGGAGGGGCTCTCAAACACCACTTCACCTTCCCCTGACCCCAGTCCCAAGAAGAATGAATGTTTGGCCAGGGGGTTAGGAAGCAAAGTGGATTAGTCAAAAAAAATGGAGGGTGAGGTCAGAGAGTAAGATGCAGCTCAGCCAGCAGCCCAAGTCAGAGTGGTTATCTATGTTTTTATTTCTTGTTCCTATACATCTCAGTGAGACTGTGAGTGAAGAAGACATCACTACTGTTTTCCTTTAACAGCCTGTAATCTAATTCTTCTCACCAAAACATTCTAGCCTGCTTCAAACTACCACAATCCACCCCTGTCTACTTCACTCAGAGTATTACTGAGAACTATCTGATCTAATGTAAACCAATATTTGCACCAATGAATATTATAAGTTCAGTTCACACTTCATTCTGGCTATCTCAGATGTAGGTGATTCAAAAGCTCAGAACAGTTTGTCTCCTCACAGGTGAGATGAGAACAGGGACTCCCAGGTGACATTGGGTTCATGCTCACATAATGTAGATTCTCTCGTAGATTCTTTCATCATTGGACACCGATGGTACCTAGAATAGAAAACTCCTAACAGCTTGTATGATACATTTTGAATTTAAATTCTCTCAGCTAAAGATAGATTTCTCTGTGGAATACACTGGATTTCACCATTCTCTTGCATTACCCAGTATGTGTGACGAGGGCCTTCAGCAGATACCACCCCTCGGACAGGTTTCCATTCATCCAAAGGAGAAAATACCCAAACAGTTTTCCCTAACAGATTCTTCTCACGTACAACAGGAACTTTATCACCGTCCACTGTTTGGACCAAATCTGATTGTGCAGGTCCTGCTCTGTTTACTAGAACCTCTACTATTTATCAACCAGGTACCTTATGCTAAATATTTGTCCCAGTTCTTCAGATTTCCACCCCCATGGCTTTTAGGGTGGTTTTCAGCAAACCATTGTAGCGTTCAATCTTCCCTGAAGCTGCTGCATAGTAGGGCATGTGATAGATCCACTCAACACCATGCTCTTTGGCCCAGTTTTTCACTAGATTGTTCTTGAAATGAGTGCCATTGTCTGACTTGATTCTCTCTGGAGTTTCATGTCTCCACATGATTTGTCTCTCCAAGCCAAGAATGGTGTTACATGCAGTAGCATGTGGAACTGGATAGGTTTCCAGCCATCCGGTGCTGACCTCTACCATCGTCAGCACATACTGCTTGCCAGAACGAGATCGAGGTAAAGTGATGTAGTCAATTTTCCAGGCTTCACCTTACTTGTACTTTGACCATCTCTCACCATACCATAAGGGCTTGATTTGCTTAGCCTGCCTAATAGCAGCACAAATGTCACAGTCATAGATGACTTGGGTGATAGCATCCATGGACAAGTCAATTGACCTATCGCGTGCCCATCGGTATGTTGCATCTCTGCCTTGATGTCCAGATGAGTCATGGGCCCACTGAGCTAAGAACAGTTCACCTCGGTGTTTCCAATCAAGGTCAAGATCAGAGTTTGCATCACCTTGAGAAATCTTAGCAGCTTGGTCTGCCTGCTGCTTGTGTTGGTGTTCCTCAGTGACTCTGTTCTTAGGCATGTGTGCATCTACGTGCCGCACCTTCACTGGAGTTCTCTCCAGCCGTGCATCAATGTCCTGCCATAGATCAGCACACCAAATAGGCTTTCCATTCCTCTGCCAACCATTCTTCTTCCAATCCTTCAGCCAACCCCATAGAGCATTGGCTACCATCCATGAGTCAGTGTAGAGATAAAGGATAGGCCAATTTTCACATTCAGCCACATCAAGAGCAAGTTGAACAGCTTTTACCTCAGCAAACTGACTGGATTCTCCTTCTCCATCTCTCGCTTCGCTAACTCTCCTGGTAGGACTCCAGACTGCTGACTTCCATATTCTCTTGTTCCCAACAAGATGAAAAGAACCATCTGTGAACAAAGCATAGTTCTTTTCCTGATCAGAGAGATCACCATAGGGAGGAGCTTCTTCAGCACAGGTCATTTTCTCCTCTGGAGGTTTGGTACAGTCTGTGCCTTCCGGCCAGTTGGTGATCAACTCCACCAGACCAGGTCAGTCAACATTCCCCATTCGTGCTCGTTGGGTTATCAAAGCCATCCATTTAGACCAGGTTGCATCTGTGGCATGATGCGGTGATGAATCTTTGCCCTTGAACATCCAGTTTAGAACTGGCAGTCTAGGAGCTAAAAGTAATTGTGACTCAGTTCCAATCACTTCAGAAGCTGCTTTCACTCCTTCATAGACTGCTAGTATCTCTTTCTCTGTTGGGATGTAATTTGCCTCTGAACCTCTGTATCTATGACCCCAGAAACCAAGTGGATGACCACATGTCTCATTTGGAGCTCTCTGCCAAGGACTCCAAGTTGGACATTGTCACTGCAGCCGTGTACAGAATGTTTTTAATGCCTGGACCAGATCGCACAGGTCCCAAGCCCACTGCATGGACTACTTCTCACTTGATCTGATCAAAGGCTGCTTGTTGTTCAGGTCCCCACTCAAAATTGTTTCTCTTACGAGTCACATCATGCAGAGGTTTGACAGTTTGACTGAATCCAGGAATGTGTAGTCTCCAAAATCCCACTGCACTCAAGAAAGATAGAGTGTCCTTCTTATTGTTGGGAACTGCCATGGTGGAGACTTTGTGGATCACATCCTGTGAAATATGATGGCGACCATCCTGCCACCGCACTCCCAGAAACTGAATTTCTCTGGCAGGTCCTTTGACCTTGTCTCTCTTAATGGCAAAACCTGCTTGCAGCAGAATGTCAATGATTTTGTTACCTTTCTCGAAGACTTCCTCAGCAGTTTGGCCCCACACAATGATGTCGTCGATGTACTGGATGTGCTCTGGAGCTTTACCTTTCTCCAGTGCATTGTGGATGACTGAGTGACAGATTGTTGAGCTGTGTTTCCACCCCTGAGCCAAACGGTTGAGCTGGTACTGAATTCCTCTCCAGGTGAATGCAAACTGAGGCCTGCACTCCTTTGCTATGGGAATAGAGAAGACACACAAAAGATAAACAAACCAGCGGACTAAATCAAAGCAATGATAACTGGGACACAGCAAGGGATAGACACTATACAGCCTCCCCTACTTTCTAGGAAAGCCGCCAATGTTCCTATCAAGAGTGATAACATGGCAGGATGCCCAGGAACACAGGGGACTACTCAAAGCCAAGATGTTCCCTCAACTAATAACACTAACTCAACCAGTTCAAATCTCCAGGCAGCAGACAAGTACCCTCTTACCTCTAAGGCAGATCTGAACTCACAGTCCTCAGGTCAGACCCCCCAGTAACTCAAAACCACCAGTGGACTTGTAAAAGTCTGTCTCCCTGCAGGCCATCTTGGCACCTGCCAAGGCAAAAGCTAAGACACGACATTTGACAAAGAGTGATTCAAAGGAGGACGTAGGAGAGGGGACCTCTGGTGAGCAAGAGGAGGAAGACAGAGTTCACCTAAAACTGCACAGAAGTAAAGCACAATTCAAATCCACCTTGTAGCTCAATATGTTTTGTGTATCTCCATGTATCTCCAAGACAGCTGAAAAAAAGTAAAAATTAAATGGAAAAAACAAATTTCTGAAACATCCAAAAAGCCTGAAAAGTATGGAAAGCAAGATTTATGGATTTTTCAGTGGATTTGGTTCTCAAGTATTTCTACAAGAAATTTAGCAGTGGTCTCAGATTTATCGATGACTATCTGTCAGGGTTTTGTTTTTCTGCTTTTACTATAGAGATTAAGGTGTTACTTGTGTAGCAGATAGTGTTACAAACCTCAAACCTCATGTGTTCCTAAATGCATTGTAATCTGCCCATGTGTGGGCAGATCTTTAGCCTGACTCTGAAATGTATTTCTTTGAATATGGTCAGCTAAGCACAAATCATCAGTCAGCAATTATTTAAACATGAAACAGTGAACAAACTACATCAAAATTTGTAGATGTGCAACATGTGAAAAAGTGATAGCAAGAGATCCTTTTAAAAAAACCCAAAGAAACACAAAGCAGAATGGCTTGTTACCAAGTGTGAAACATTTAAAAACTGCTAAATAATGTCAAGTTAATAAATATTTTCAAAGCTTAATCGTTACCTGCTTTAATATCAAATCAAAGATGGGATTTCCTGGTAGTTTTCGCAGTCATCAGATCTCACAATCACAGATGTTAACTATGAATATTTTGTTACTAAAGCAAGAAATAAATTAAAATTAATTTTAAAATAGATTAAACATGAAAATTAATTACTTGAAAGACAAATGAAGAAGGTATTCAAGCCCCATCTGTACATTGTCCTATGAAGCTGGTTCTAGGTGGACTTTCCTGAACAAGGGACTTAGACCAGAAGATCCGGACCAGGAAATTGAGTCCAGCATCAGTAAGTTTGCAGATGACACCAAGCTAGGACCAGGTGACAATCTGTTGGAGGGTAGGAGAGCCCTGCAGAGGGACCTTGGCAGGCTGGATGGGTGGGCAGAGGCCAATGGGATGACATTTAACAAGGCTAAGTGCAGGGTTCTATGCTTTGGCCACAACAACCCCAAGCAGAGCTACAGGCTGGGGACAGAGTGGCTGGAGAGCAGCCAGGCAGAAAGGGACCTGGGGGTACTGGTAGATAGTAGGCTGAAGATGAGCCAGCAATGTGCCCAGGTGTCCAAGAGAGTCAATGGCATCCTGGGCCACTCAATTCAAGACAGATGTTGGAACATGTCCAGAGAAGGGCAACGAAGCTGGTGAGGGGTCTGGAACACAGTCCTGTGATGAGAAGCTGAGGGAGCTGGGGCTGTTTAGCCTGGGGAAGAGGAGGCTCAGGGGTGACTTCACTGCTGTCTACAACTACATGAGAGGAGGCTGTAGGCAGGTGGGGGTCGGTTTCTTCTACCAGGCAACAAGCAACAGAACTAGGGGACACAGTCTCAAGTTGTGCAGGGGGGATGATCTTGTAGATCTCTTCCAACCTGGTTGATTCTATAATTCTACGATTCTGTGAATTATCCATTCTCTTTCCCTTCTGTTCCTGTTGTATTTGCACATTTTGAAAGGTCAGTCCAAGCCATGCAAGTGTTATGCTCCTTGCAAAATTTAAATGAATAGCTAAACAAAGCATAACTGTTAAAACTTCTTTCTGGTCATCTTCCTTAATATGCATTTCTTCATAGTTCCTTTTGCCTGTGCTTGCTGGAATCTTAAGTGAAAACTCATCTAAAAATTAATCTCTCTTGTTCTACTTAATCTGTTTCGTAAAGCTAAGTCGCAGAAACAGAGGCACCAATGCCAGACAAGTAGCTGTCACTTCTTCAGCTCCCCAGAGCAACTGCAAGTATTCCAGCAATTGCAGTTTCTCTCACAATGTGATGGTTTGGGCTCTTACCCGCCCCCCCCCCCCCCCCCCCCCCCCTTTGTATTTGCCCCAGCTAACTCAGACGGCCTCTGGGAATATAGATGAAGCAATTTATTTACAGCTAGCAGAATTTACAAGCAGCTATTTACAATATATACAGTCATATACAATTATATACAGAAATATACAAAGGATAAACAATACAAAAGCACAACTCCCCTCCCAGAAACCTGAGTCCCCGGGAGGGGCTCTCAAACCACCCCAACACCTCCCCCAGCCCTCTCAACCTTACCCCAGTTCTCAGGAAGAAGAGAGGTGCAGCCAAGAGGTTAGGGAGCAAGAGAGAACTGAATCTATTGGAATGTATTCATTAGGTGGCCTGGCAGTTCAGAAGTTCAGAAATAGAGGGTTTTAGTTGACACAGGTGATCAGTGTACTTTTTTGCCATCAAATTGCAAAGGGACAGAGTCTAGCACTATTTCTGGAATCACTGGTGCATCTCAAGAGTTAACTAAGTTGCATGCTGAGGTAAGCTTACCTGGTAAAGCGTGGAAGAAACATACTATTGTAACTGGTCCTGATGCACCTTGCATTCTGGGAATTGACGTTTTGAGGCAGGGTTGTTTCAAAGATCCTAAAGGTCACAAATGGGCTTTTGGAATAGCACCCCTAGAGATGGAGGATGGCATTACTGAAAGGTGGTGGGATGACTCGCATGATTGGAGTGCTGTAATCAATGGCTACAGACTCTTCAGGAGAGACAGGCAAGGGAGAAGAGGTGGGGGAGTGGCTCAGTATATTAGGAATGCTCTGGATGTCATGGAGGTAGAAATCAAGGATGATCAAGTTGAGTCATTATGGGTGAGAATTAAGGGGAAGGCCAACAAGACTGATATCCTGGTTGGAGTCTGTTATAGACCACCCAACCAGGGAGAAGAGGTTGATTTATTACTCTTTAAGCAACTGGAGGCTGCCTTAAGATCACGTGCCCTTGTTCTGGTGGGCGACTTCAACCTACCAGACATCTGCTGGGACTTAAACACTGCAGAGAAGAAGCAGTCTAGAAGGTTTCCAGAATGTGTGGAAGACAACTTCTTATCCCAGCTGTTACGTGAGCCTACCAGGGGGGCAGCCCTGCTCACAAATAGAGAGGGGCTGGTAGGGGATGTGGTGGTTGGAGGCTGCCTGGGGTCCAGTGACCATGAAATTATAGAGTTTTCAATTCATGGAGAAACCAGGAGGGGCATCAACAGAACCTCCACACTGGACTTCCGAAGGGCAGACTTAAGGTACTAATTCAGAAAGTTCCTTGGGAAAAAGCCCTTGAAAACAAAGGGGTCCAGGAAGGTTGGAGCTGCTTCAAGAAAGAACTCCTGAAGGCACAGGAGTAGGCAGTGCCATTGAGCAGGCAGAGGAGCTGACGAGGGAGGCAGCCAGACTGGAGGGGCAGGGAGCTGCTGAAGGGATTAAAGATAAAAAGAGAGTGTATCAGCTTTGGAAAAGAGGGGAGGTGTCCCAGGAAAAGTTCAAGGAAGTTGCTATGTCTTGTAGAGGAAACATTAGAGAGGCAAAAGCCCACTTGGAGCTCAGGCTGGCCACGGCTGCCAAGGAAAATAAAAAGTGTTTCTTTAAATATATGAATGGCAGAGAAGGGCCCAGGACAACCTCCAGTCCTTGTTAGATAGAGAGGGGAACAAAGTGACAAAGGATGAGGAAAAGGCAGAGGTGCTTAACACCTTCTTTGCCTCAGTCTTCAATGGTGGGACAGGTTGTCTCCAGGACAGCTGGACCCCTGAAGTGGTGGATGGAGTCAGGGACCAGAATAGCCCCCCTCTAATCCATGAGGAAGCAGTAAGGGACCTGCTGAGACATTTGGATCCTCACAAGTCCATGGGACCGGATGGGATCCATCCTAGGGTTCTGAGAGAGCTGGCAGCTGAGCTGGCCAAGCCACTCTCCATCATTTATCAGCAGTCCTGGCTCACTGGAGAGGTCCCCAAAGACTGGAAGCTGGCCAATGTGATACCCATCCACAAGAAGGGTCATAAGGAGGAGCCAGAAAACCACGGACCTGTCAGCCTGACCTCAGTGCCAGGCAAGGTGATGGAACAGGTCATCTTGAGTGCCATCAAAAAGCACCTACAGGATGGCCAAGGGATCAGGCCCAGCCAGCACGGGTTTAGGAAGGGCAGGTCCTGTCTCACCAACCTGATCTCCTTTTATGATCAGGTTACCCACCTGGTGAATGTGGGGAAGGCTGTGGATGTAGTCTGCCTGGACTTCAGCAAAGCCTTTGGCACTGTCTGCCACAACAAGCTCCTAGTCAAGCTGGCAGCTCATGGTTTGGACAAACTCACTCTGTGCTGGGTCAAGAACTGGCTGGATGGCAGAGCTCAGAGAGTGGTGGTGAATGGTGCCACATCCAGTTGGCAGCTGTCACTAGTGGTGTGCCCCAGGGATCAGTGCTGGGCCCAGTCCTGTTCAATATCTTTATAGATGATCTGGACGAGGGGATTGAGTCCAGCATCAGTAAGTTTGCAGATGACACCAAGCTAGGAGCAGGTGACAATCTGTTGGAGGGTATGAAAGCCCTGCAGAGGGACCTTGGCAGGCTGGATAAGTCAGCAGAGGCCAATGGGATGACATTTGACAAGGCCAAGTGCAGGGTTCTGCACTTTGGCCACAACAACCCCAAGCAGCACTACAGGCTGGGGACTGAGTGGCTGGAGAGCAGCCAGGAGGAAAGGGACCTGGGGGTACTGATAGTAGGCTGAAGATGAGCCAGCAGTGTGCCCACGTGGCCAAGAGAGCCAATGGCATCCTGGCCTGCATCAGGAACAGTGTGGCCAGTAGGACAAGGGAGGTTTTTCTTCTCCTGTACTCAGCACTGGTCAGGCCACACCTTGAGTACTGTGTCCAGTTCTGGGCTCCTCAATTCAGGAGAGATGTTGAGGTGCTGGAAGGTGACCAGAGAAGCGTGACAAAGCTGGTGAAAGGCCTGGAGCACAAACGCTATGAGGAGAGGCTGAGGGAGGTGGGGGTGTTTAGCCTAGAGAAGAGGAGGCTCAGGGGTGACCTCATTGCTGTCTACAACTGCCTGAAGGGACATTGTAGCCAAGTTGGGGGTGGCCTCTTCTCCCAGGCAATCAGCAATAGAACTAGGGGACACAGTCTCAAGTTGTGCCAGGGGAAGTATAGGCTGGATGTTAGGAGGAAGTTCTTCCCAGAGAGAGTGATTGGCATTGGAATGGGCTGCCCAGGGAGGTGTTGGAGGCACTGTCCCTAGAAGTCTTCAAGAAAAGTCTGGATGAGGCACTTAGTGCCATGGTCTGGTTGACTGGCTAGGGCTGGGGGATAGGCTGGACTGGATGATCTTGGAGGTCTCTTCCAACCTGGTTGATTCTATGATTCTATGAAATTGAAATTGTCCATTAGACCTGAACTTTCTGATGAATCTGCAGTTGTGGGACATCATGACATAGAAATCTGGAGGTGCCAATTGCTACTCTAACTGTTCACCACAGGCAGTACAGAACTAATCGTGACTCTTCATCAGCTGATTCGTCAACCAGAGAGTCAGGCTGTCATTGAGAAAGCTCATTCATCTTTCAACAGTCCCATCTGGCCTGTGCACAAGGCTAACAGAGACTGGTGACTGACAGTAGATTTTCATGCCCTCAACGAGGTGACTCCAGTACGAGCTGGAATCGAAGGAGGCTAAATGGTATGCAACCATAGACATTGCTAATGCTTTCTTCTCTATTCCCATAGCAAAGGAGTGCAGGCCTCAGTTTGCATTCACCTGGAGAGGGATCCAGTACCAGTTCAACCGTTTGGCTCAGGGGTGGAAACACAGCTCAACCATCTGTCACTGCCCTCGAGAGCCAAAACTGCACATGGTATTCAAGGGAAGGTTGCACTCTTGTGTTGTAGAGAAAGACAATCATGCCCCTTGGCCAGCTATCTATGCTCCATTTGAGGTACCCCAGGACTCGCTTGGTCCTTTTGGCTGCCATTGACTTGTATTCAATTTGCCATAAACCCAAACTCTCACATCTCTGCCTGTGAGGATGTTCTTCAGCCTTTTCCCCCCTAATTTACATGCATAAACAGGATTATCCCATCCTGTGAGGAGGATCCAGAACTTCATATTTTTAAATGTCATATGGCTGGAGATTTTCAGCCTTCTTTAGGTGAATCTCTCTGGCAAAGGTGTTATAATAGCTGATCCCCAGAAGTCCTTTTCAACCCCTATTGTTCTGTGATTCTGGTAGCCCAGCTCTCTAGCTTACCCAGATCTCTCTGTAAGGCGTCTCTATGCACTAGACAGTCCACAGCTCCTCCTAATTTAGTATCATCAGAAAATGTAGTGGCCCTAAAACAGCCCTAGGGAACCTCTCTGGTTACTGGCCACCAGCTCCATTTACTATAAATCTTGAGCCTGTCTTGTCAAGCAATTGTTCACCTAATTTATTATGAGCTGGCCTACTTATATGCTGGACATTTTGTCCAGAAGAATGCTGTGAGAAAGTATCAAAAACTGTGCTAGTTTGAAGCAAGCTGGAATGTTTTGGTAACAGAACTAGATAACGGGCAGTGAAATGAAAACAATTGATGTCAACTTCTCTCACAGTCACGCTGAGAACTCTGGGAAGAAGAAAGACTTTTTCTCCATTTTGTCTCTCACTCTTGCTTTTGCTTTAGACCTGGTCACATCTCATTAACCCTGCTCCTACTAACCTTGCTCCCTAACCTCTTGGCTGCACCTCTCTTCTTCCTGAGAACTGGGGTAAGGTTGAGAGGGCCGGGGGAAGGTGTTGGGGTGGTTTGAGAGCCCCTCCCGGGGACTCAGGTTTCTGGGAGGGGAGTTGTGCTTTTGTATTGTTTATCCTTTGTATATTTCTGTATATAATTGTATATATCACTGTATATATTGTAAATAGCTGCTTGTAAATTCTGCTAGCTGTAAATAAATTGCTTCATCTATATTCCCAGGGTCTGTCTGAGTTAGCTGGGGCAAATTCAAAAGTGTGGGGGGGCGGGGTAACCCCCAAACCATCACAAAAACTTAAACTAAAAAAAAAACAAACATACCTACTAGTTTCCCTTAGTCAACTAGATGGATAAGCTTGTCATAAGGAAAAATTAATTTGACTAAGTAGGACTTTTGTCTCACAAAGTGTGTTGTCTATGACCAAGGAATGTTTGCCACTGAGTGTTTTTTCAGTAACTCCCAGAATAACCTTCTCCATAATTCTACCAATCAATGAAGTGAGACTGGCAGTTTTGTAATTACCAAAGCCTTCTCTCTTATCCCTCTTGAAAATCAGGACAACATTTGCCAACTTCCAGTCAACTCAGACCTGTCCAGACTCTCAAGATCATTGACAAATAAGAGAGAGAAGACTTGCAGTAAAGGTCCTTTAGTGCCCCGGGATAAATCCCATAGGGCCACACAAACTTACATGTATCCAGATGGAGAAATAAGTCTTGAATAAGTTTGAGCTTGGCTGGGAGTGTATAATTTCTCCAGCCATGGTCTTGCAATACAGGGCTTTGGGGTTCACAGGGACCATCATTGGTCTTAAAGACAGGATATAAAATGTTACAATGAGGAAAAGACTTTGTGTAGTGTTATTGATTTTTGGGACTCAATCTTGGACTGTTGGAATTATTGAGACTTTTTAGCTTGCATACTCATATATAAGCACATATGTATATGCATATTCATACATCAACCATATATATATGTGATTTAAAAAATAGAAACACATGCAGTTATAGACTCATGGGATCATAGAAACACAAGGATTTTTCTTTGGTCCTAAAATTCAACCTTGAGATTAGGGTTAGGATGAGGATAGGAAAGACACAAATATCTGTGATGCATCTGGAGTGGGGATGTAGAGGACTGTTGTGGAGGACTTGAGGGCCTGAAAATAGGCTTATTTATGCCTTGCCTCGCCTGGACATGTTTTTCTGCCCAAACCAGAGGTAAACACATTAAATGGATAAAAGGGGCACAATAGGCCTGGTGCCATAAAGTCTGGTTTGCCCAGGACCCCTGATTGTGTAAGGTGATTGTATAAAGTGGTTGTGTAAGCCCCTACATGCTCAGCTCATGGTTGCTGGGTTCTAGCCTGTGTGTTTACCATATTTGGAAACTCCAGGCCTGTGGCTTTTGCCTATTATGGTATTGTTTGTCTGACTGCCAACCTGGTTGGTCACACTACTGTCCAAAGGGCCATTAATCTCAGCCCACATTTGATAAACAGAAGCACACAGGTAAACAACGTGCTTGGACCCCCTGCTCACACTCCCTTGCTTGTTCAGGCTCACTCGCTCATTATTAGGCTTAGACTCACCAGCACTGCTTCTTGCTTATGCCTGCATGCCTACTTGCTTTGCTGTTATTATGGAGACAGAATCTCCCATAGTCTCCCAGCCAGTTGTGCACACTTGCACACCACTTCAGTGAGTTATCAGGACCAGATCCTGTATTGCCTGCCTTTACCTACGGAGCTCAGACTCCCATGCAGCCACGTATACTATTGCACGCCCATTGTCTTATGATTACCTGGTGTGCGCCATTGCCACAACTTGCCAGGAGCAGATCCACTTGTCTGCACACGATTGGCCTGAGTAGTCAGCCTTAGACCATGCTCAGACTGCACGGCATTGTATTTCCTCTGCACCTGAGATCCTGCCTACATATCCCTGGAGAGAGCATCCTTCACCAGGAGAACAAGGTCAGAGATTCATCCTTTCCACAGAAACTGGGAGGATTCTCCTTTCCCCTGAAGCCAGGAAGATTCCAGCCTCAAAGTCCATGGGCAAAGACTCCCCTGAAGTTTGGACACTAGTAAGGATGATTGATAATTTATGAGAATTGTAAGTAAATGCTTTAATGCCTCTGTAATTTCTATTGCCTCCTGCCATAGAACAGAAAGAGCTTTCAGCCCACCTGCTGGGCAAATAGTATATAGACCCCAAGCAGCATTAAGCTGTGGGGAAACTCCTTTCTCTGTTCATAGTTTGAACTGTTTGCTAGTTATTAATAAGTTATTATAGTAGTTAATGTTTGGATATTAATCCTAGAATGTCTTTCATGACCGTGTAAGATTCTTTTAATATTAAAATGCAGTGGTTGCGGGTGGCAAGAGTTCAGAATATTGCATTTAATAAATATATATTTTTATAGCACGTTATCTCGCACCAATTAATTTCTCCCCTCCTCCACAAATTGGCGTAGGCTGCAGAATACCCCTCCGTGACAAGGACCTGTCAAAGGAAGGCTCGGCTTGCAAAAGTAGTTTCTCTTGAGAACATTTTCAGCTAGATCCTTAGTCTAAAGATGGCATGTTGGAACTAAGCTGTAAAATATCTACAAACTGCTTTATGCAAATGATACTTCTCTGGGTTGACTGAGGAACATAAATAATTTACCTCCAATAAATCAATTAATCATATCTCAGGTTTAGAATGATTTGTCTCCTAATTAGTGTGAGATGATATTCTATAAAAATACAAAATTTATTAATTTCAATATTCTGAACTCTCGCCACCCCCAACCACTGTATTTTAATATTAAAAGGATCTACACGGTCATGAAGACATTCTAGGATTAATACCAAACCATAACTTATTAATAACTAGCAAACAGTTCAAACTATAACCAGAGAGAGGATTTTTCCCCACAGCAAATATCACTTGGGCTCAATGTGCTGCTTGTCCAGCAGGTGGGCTGAAAGCTCTGCTCCATGGCAGGAGGCAATAGAAATTACAGAGGCATTAAAGCGTTTACTCACAAATCCCTATTAACTATCGATCACCCTCCAGGGCTACATCACAGCCTATGCAAGTGTCCAAACTTCAGGCGGCTCTTTGCCTGTGGACTTTGAGACTGGAATCTTCCAGCCTTCTGGGGAAAGGACAGTCTCTGACCTTGTGCTGCTGGCTTCTTTTAGATGCTCTCTCCAGGGATTCTTAGGACATTCAGGTGCAGAGGCCGGATGCTGTACTGTCCCAGCACAATGTAATGCTGGCCATGCAGGCCTGTCGTGTGCAAAGAAGTGGGGTCTGCTCCTTGTTAACTCAGCGGCAGTGAAGCTTACCAGGCAATGATAAGGCAGTGGGTGTACAATAGAGTACACGGCTGCATGGGAGACAGAGCTCCGTATAGGCAGTCTTAAGCATAATAACGAATACAGGCAATGAGGGGGAGTCTGAGCACTATGTTTACTTATGTACCCCCATTTATTAAATGTGGGCTGAGATTAATGGCCTTTTGGCCACTAGAATGACCAATCAGGTTAGCAGTCAGCCAAACCTTACCATAATAGGCGAAAGCCACAGGCCTGAACCTCCCAAATATGGGAATAGCATGGGCCTTACACTAGGCAGGCACGACCTGGGTGTGTGTGGGCTTACACAACCACATTACACAATTAGGGGTCCTGGGCAGGCCAGACTTTTTGGCACCAAGCCTATTGTGCCCCTTTTACCCATTTAATGTGTTTACCTCTGGTGCAGGCAGAAAAAACATGTCCAGACAGAGCATGGCATAAATGAGCCTATTTTTGGGCCTACAGGCCCTCCACAACAAGTGTATGGACTCTCAGTTAGAAGTCCTGCAGGTCCTCCTCTGTGTCTGTTAGCATAATGGGGGAGCTTATATATTTCCCTATTTCTATATGCATGAATCCTTTATTAATTGAGCACGGAATGATTGGATGATTTGTAAATCATTACAAGACTTACAGAAAGCTTTTAGAATGCATAAACACAGTATTGCTTAAGGACATTCAAAGGATTTATCTGGGGGTTTTTTTTTGGTTTTTTTTTGTTTTTCTGAGTCCTGTTAATACACTGTTTTAGTAAGTGGGAGCAAATGCTTTTGATTTGAGAATATATGCTAAGACATTCACTGCTAGATGAAATAGGATGTTATGTTCAGTAATCAAGACCACAAATCTAGTACTTTAAAAAAGAACTTACTAGCAAATTCTCAACAGCTTCTTTGGATGTGTGTATGCTGTTCTCGTTGCTGACATCTTTACGCAGATTCTTTGCAGTGCAGAGGAGCCACTGACCTTCAGAGGCAGCACAAAGTAGTAACTTTAATTACTTAATACTGTCTGGGTACTACAAATATTTTGTATTCTCATCCTGTACATTAAAAGTGATTGTGTGCTATTATCAATGAATCTTTATGAATAAGCCAATAGTATTTTCTACTGGCAGGAGGAGAGAGGAAAAGTTTGTGAGTCATTACGAACTTTCTTTATACAAAAACTACATTGCCAGCAAATGGGAAGAAGTGAGAAATTACTTTTCTCTAATTTCTCAGGTAGATTCCTTCCAAAGAGGTGACTGTTTTCCATGTAAATTGATTCAACAGTGGAAACACTGTTTTGACTGAGCAACTGCATAAGACTCCTATGTATTTTAGTTAAAATTCCACACATGAAGTGGTGTTTGGAGCCAGTTTCAAATCAAATATTTGTGAGTTTTTGGACTCAGGATTAAAATCATTACTGACCAGAGTTAAACTTGTTACTTTCTGCAGTTCAGTGTGGGTGAGATTATGGCACATGAATGCAAGAGGAAAGTCCCTGCTGTGGCTCTGTGTAACTTTGTGTTACTAAGAGTCTTACACTTTGCAAAATGAGCCACTGTGCTGCACTTCTGTGCAGCTAAAGACCCTTTTGAATATAGCAGTTCTGAAAGCTGTCTGCTTTTGCTCTCTCATTTCAGCTAATTAACATTCTCATTACATAGTTTTTCATTGCTTCACACCTTAATCCCTGCCATACGTACATCTGTTACTGTGCCTAGACGGGACCTCTCTGGAAAGCCTTGAAACATACAGAATCTAAAGGTGGGTTGGGAGACATTACATTTAATTTTGACTTGAAAGCTAAACTAGACAATTCAGATCTTACCAAAGATAAACTGCTTTACCTCCAAGGTGTACACACAACTAGCATGGAAATCTCACTGACTTCAGAGAGGATCTAAAAGATTGTGAAATAATCAGTCCCATTCAACACTGACTTAAGAATCATAAAAATACATTTATTTTTAACAAACAAACAAACCATTTGGTTAAATGTTGACCTTTTTCTAGTTGTTAAATTAGGACTTTGGTGAATTGGGTTTTGCTCCCTTTTATGATTTGAATCCCCCAGTCTAGTGTCCCTGACAGCTTTAGAATGTGTCAGGGACACAGAGACATGCTAACAGCCATTACAGTGTTATTATAGTATACTTATACAATTATAGATGTGTTTTTGTTTCGGTTGAAGAAATGCATTAATTTGATAGGTGCTTTCTGATTACTCAGCTGAAAAATGGATGCCATTTCATTGGTAATACAGGATCTTTTTCTTACCAATTGATATGTCATAAAATGTTTACTTCCTTTTTTTGTTGACAATAAAACTATTTCCTAAGTAAGGGAAATTGCTTCTTCTGCTCTTTTAAGTACATGTGTAAAATGTGATGATAGATGCACATATTATTGCAATTTTGCTGTGTTGAGAGGAAAAGATTATTACATTTGAGATCCTAGAATCATAGAATGGTCAAGGGCAGAAGGGACCTCTCTAGGTTATCTAGTCTGTCCCCTCTGCTGCTAGCAGAGACATCCCCACTAGACCAGGTCACCCAAGGTCCTGTCAAGACTCACCTTGAATGTCTCCAGGTAAGGAGCCGCAACTACCTCCCTGAACACCTGTTGGAGTGATCCATCACCCTCATAGTAAAGAACTTGTTCCTAACATCCAATCTAAATCTGCTCTTCTCAAGCTTGAATCCTTTGCCCCTCATTCTGTCACTGCAGGCCTTTGTAAACATCTTCTCTCCACCCTTCCTGGATAGCTTCCTGCTCCTCCTGTCTGTTGCTTATGCTGCATGCATTAAATACAGTAAGATTTCACTTACCTTACTGAAAGATTCCACTTTCACTTTAAGAGGTCTAACACTGTAAGACTTCACTGTATAATGAAAGGTGTATGCTGAAGGTCAACTCAAATAGTTCATTGTAAGTGATTTTGTTCTGCAGTATAGAAACCAGTAAGGGAGCAAACAGCAAAGAATTAAATTAATGGAATAAAACAATACCAGTGGCTGTTATGTTGGCAAATGTTTAACATTGGTTGGGGGCATTTTTAATGCCACCAATACTACCGAATGAGTTTTCCAAAAAGACAAGAAACTTTATTTTTTTTTTCAGAATCATCTGCTGCTTTTGCATTATAATACACAATTTTTTTTTGCAAAACTCTGTCTCTTTCACTCAGCTGATTTAAAAAAAAACGTTATAGTTCAGCCTCATATTTCAGTGGCCTGCATTTTGATACTCATAGCTATAACAACATTTCAAAGCCTCTGTGAACAAGAGAGATGTTTCATACTTACACATCTGATCTTGTATAAGTTGGGAGTTAAAAAGCCATCAAAAGTGATGATATTTCTGTTTGAGATTTAAACATTTGATTCTTGCCATTTCAATTGTTATGGCAGGTAATATGGTGCAAGGTTTATTTTCCAAGATTTATATAGTTTATTAGTTTTGATATTTAGGATTCTCACTGTCAGCCACAGTTTTTAATAATAGGTTCCTTGCAACAATCATGAAAACATTACATATGGGAAAACAGAATTTAGAACACTTAAGGAATAGTTAGCAATATGCAATAAACATTAAACCATTAAAACTGGAAAGAGGGTCTTGCGGTTGATTATACCCCTTGCCCATTAAAGGGACTCGAGAAGCTCCTTTCTGCTCAAGGCAGAAGGCACTTGGGTTTTACAGAGTTTTGTAAAGAGGCTTTTGAGTATTTACTCACAAAAGTTATTTCTGGATTCCCAGGCATAACTACAGTTTCCAGACAGTACCCGAACTCTTGCAGGGAGCGTCTTGTCAGCCATTGAGGTATCTGAATATTCCCAGGCTCTAACAAGGTGCTGGGAGAGAAGCAGACAATCTGTGAACTTATCATGGTTCCTCTTAGGTGATCTGTGTCCCATCCAGTGCTCTCAGTCTTGGCACAAATGTCTTGCAGATGTGCAGATGGGCACAATGTTGCAGTGGCTAAGCAAGCCTATTGTGTGAAGGCACTTAATCTTCTGGTAAACTGAGGCAAGGTAGTTTTCAGGTATACAAACCCAAAGTATTGTTGTTATGTAGCTGAGCTAGCTTATAGCTTAGCAGAGTATGGCAGGATGCAATGGCAATGAGGCAGAAGCTCTGTAAGGCAGAGCACTGACAGAAGCACATTAAAGCAGAGCAATGGCATAAACATTGTAAGGCAAAATATGTTGCCTTTGCCTGCTCATCTCTTTTATCAATGTAGCCTGAGGCTAATGGTTCCTTGGCCATAAATGAGCCAATCAGAATGGTGTTTAGCCAAACTTAACTGTATTAGGTAAAGTCAGGCTTTATTATTCCCTTTTTAGGGCAGAACGCAAAAAAGTGTATAAACATGTGAGATACCCTGTTTACAAGTTTGGAAGGGACATGGAGGAAACTGGAAGGCACCAAGGCCTTTTGTCTTCCTTTCCCCCAACAATAGGAGAGAGGGGGAATAAGGAAACATGTCTGGGCAAGCCAGAACATGTTTAGGCCTAATTTGACCTATTTTGGCCTTCCATGATGCAATAGAGATAAGGCTAATAAATGAGTCATCTAATGGATGGAAACGGGAATAAAAATATCATTTCTAAGTGTGCCAGCTGAAGAAAGGAACAGTAAAATCATCTGACACAGATGCAAACAGACAATAGACAGAAATAGGCTTGCAGGACAAGAACAGTGAATTGCTAAGATGTATTTGTACTGATTACCAAACCTAAAGCATTTGTAAAGATGCTTTGCAGAATATGAATGCTTCACTGGGAGCCATGAAACTGTTAAATATTGGATGCAGAAATAAGAAGGTGGCTTTCCAAGAGGCTTAGTGAGAGCTGATGCTAAGCAAGTTTGAAATCAGTTCACAGCATGACTTACAAAAAGGCTCCTGGGGCATCTGGCGGTGATACAGAGTGCACAGGCTCAATTCATCTTGGGCTAATTAGAATCCACTCACCAGAAAATACTGAAATAGGAAAACAAATGCTCTGTCTGTAGTGAAAGCTTTAGTGTCCAGTGAAATGTCTTCTCTCCAGCATTTTGTGTCTAATGCAAGTTCTGAAATCTTTGAGAAGAAAAAAAAATTACATTTTTATCAAGACTTACAAAAATTACAGAAGTTTCTGGTTGATCTATCTACCTCCCAAGCCTAAGATCAGTGATGGAGTCTCCATCTCTGGAGTAATTCAAAACCTATCTGGATCCTGGCCTGTGCGACCTGCTATAGATGAACCTGCACTGTCAGGGTGTGTGATGGTTTGGGTGTTACCTTCCCCCTCACACTTTGGAAATCACCCAGACGGCTCTGGAAATTGAATGAAGCTTATATTTACAGCTTAGCACAATATACAAGCAGATATTTACAATACATAAACAGTTATATACAGAAATATACAAGGTAAAAGGTAATACAGAAACACAATACCCCTCTCAGAAACCTGAGTCCCCAGGAGGGGCTCCCAACCGCCCTTCCACCTTCTTCCACCCCTCTCTTTCTACCTTACCCCAGATGTTGCCTTGTGCCCAAGGAAGAATGGAGGGTCGGCCAGGGGGTTTAGGAAGCAGGTGGATTAATCAGGTTAGGTTAGAGAGAGAAGAATGCAGCCCACAGTCTGGACAGAGAGAGACTCCCTTATCTATGTTTGGATTCTTGCTCTTATACCCCTCCGCAAGCCTATGAGTGAAGTAGACATCACCATTGTTTCTCTTTCACAGCCTATAATCTAATTCTTCTCACCAAAACATTCTAGCCAGCTTCAAACTAGCACAGGGTGAGTTGGATTAGGTGTTCTCCAGAGGTCTCTTTCAAGCCCTGTCATTCTGTGATTCTAAGGTGGTCAATTTAATGGACACAAAAATCAAGAACCGGTGACAGGAATGTTTAAAGGTGTAATTAAGTCAATGCATTTCTGCAGGACATTTAAATCTGGCTATACTGGGATTTTTCAACATGAACCCCCCCCCCACACACACCCACATTAAAGCTATTCTTTTTATTCAATGACTCTTTAAATTGCATTCTGCTTTTCTGCTTACTTTCAATTCTATCCAGGAAATCACAAGCTTTAGACTGTGAAAAATACTTGAACCAGGCAAAACACTTTCTTTTTTTTTTTTTTTCTTTGTTAGGTACAAGAATTTAGTTAGGGCCATATTTCAGAATAGTTGCTGAATTCAATTACTTACAGACTCTCCTGTATCTGTCCAGTATTCTTTGCGGTTCTCACTTGAGGTGACTTTTTTTTTGACAGCTGTCTATCCTACTGTTTGTAAGTATAGTCATTTAATTAACGTTTCTGCCATAGGTCTATCAATAGCATTCTACTAGTTACCAGGAGTCTTGTCCAGAAGGGTAGTGCAAGTCAAGTTCTTAAGCTATTTTGACATTAAAAAAAAAAACAACCAAAAAACCAACCAGCCAAAAAATGAACAACAAACGAACTCCACCCCTCATTCTGTAATCACACATTTATCAAAAATGTTTTTCAAAAGCTAGATATTTGAGTAAGTTTTAATATTTAGAAGATTAAAGATGGTGTAATTGCATCTTAAATTGATAGTATTAAATCATGGTGCCATTGCACTTATGATAACATTATAAAAATCTCTCCAGGTCTTACTGACATTCCTATTTTTCTAGAGTATGCTAAAGAGAATAAAACAATTGAACATAGGCTGACATTCTTCACTTTATCAGACTGACATCTATTAATGAAGCATAGCATAGTGCTTCAACTCATTAAACTGCATTTACCTTCTATTTTATCCATTATTTTTGCTGTTAATTTTGATTCTAAAATGTATATCGGAGAGGAAACTAATGGAAAATAATGTTTACCTATACTTTTCCCATTGAAATTTAAAATACACCCAAAAGAAAAGTTTCAGTATATTAAATAATTAATCTCACATTTCAAATAGTTAACTCCAGAGAAATTCAGATTTTAATTTATTGTCTTATCTGGAACTTACTGAAATTTATTTGGAATAGAGGCCAGGCTAAATATCTTGAGATCAATGCTTAGGTGATTCATATTCAGTTGCTAGATGAGCTCGAAATACCTGTACTCACTCTCAAGAAACAGTTCTAACTTTAAATCAATTTTTACATGAAAAGAGGAGTTGATAATTATAGGGGAAAAAAATTCAGTATGAAACTGGCTTATACTGGAACAAATTATTCCCTTAGCATCAAGTCCCAGCAGAACTCCTCCCTTCTTGCTTACTTTTTCTAAAGGATTCATGGTGCAAGATTTCAGCTTATTTTCCCTAGAAAAGCTTTCCCAGGAATTTCATATCTTAAAGATACAAACTCATAGTAAGTACAAAGACAGTGTATTTCAAATATAGATTTATAAAGAGAAAAATTGCATTAAAATGTGTTGTCATTTGTAAGGCAGAGCAAAAATTTCATATAATGTTGGATAGAAAGGGTACAATATTTCTTAGCATCCCACCAAATCCAGTCAACACAGGTATATTCCAGCACCTTCATTACTGCTTAGGAGCCTGAAAATTTCTGTAAAAGCAGCTCCAAGTTCTCTAGAATATGACTGTGCTAAATTTGAAAGATGTGCTTTTAAAATTGAAATAGGATTTTTGTACATTTTCGGAGTCCCTGCACTCTCAGGGAAATACTTATGGAAGGAAACAGTTTTAAAAATATTTTTAAAAATGAGATATCTTATGGTTTTGGCATATCTTTACTTTTGGATTAAGTTGATATCATAGAATCATAGAATAGAAACAGCATGCTATTTTTAGAAATATTACAGATGTTTGGACAAAATATTTAGAAATTAACATTGTATTCTTTCAATCACAATGAAATTCCTGCTACTTTCAAATGATTCACTACCTAGCTGTGTAACACAGCAAATTATATTTCCAAATTCATTAAGAATTTTCACTTGCTAGATTTAAAAACTACACATATTTTTAAAGTCATAGTAGAATTACTATGGCATTCAGAGCAACAACAAAAAACTGTAGGTATTTTGATAATACAACAAATATCCTTAAGAGAAACATAATCAAATTAGCCTCAGGATTTATTTCCTATTTATACTAGAACTATCCTACATCACAGTCCACTTCTACATTCCCTGAATTCAGGATGCTGTACTCAACACAATGCGGTGCTGAAAGTGTGAAATAATATGGTATAGAATTCAAATATTTCATTTGTCTAGAATAGAACAGCAAGCTATACATCTTGAGAATGAAAGCATCAGTAAATTTCCACAGCATTAATTCTGCCACCACCATAGCGACAGACTGGTGTTACCTTCTTTAGCTGCTGTCTCTGTCTACCCCAGCCACTGTGTCATTATCAGCTGTTGGAGAACAGTAGTGCCAGTGTTATAGAATCATAGAATGGTTTAGGTTGTGTTTCTGTTGATGCAGTCCAGAACAGAGGAGAGAAAGCAAGTTAATGCTGCTCTCCTGGTGTCTGCTGAAGTGTCTTAGACTGCTTAGTGGATGTATCATAGAGTCATAGAATGGATTATAGAATGTTTGGGTTGAAAGGGGCCTCCCTGCCATAGGCAGGCACAACTTCTACTAGATCAGGTTGCTCAAAGCTTCATCAAACTTGGTCTTAAACACTTCTAGAGAGGAAACTTCCACAACTTCTCTGGGTAACCCATTCCAGCATCTCACCACTCTCATGGTGAAGAACTTAGATGCCATGATGGTGAGGGCAAATATAAATGGGCTGACCTTCATTGCATTGAAATGCTTCAACACACCTATTGGTAACAAGAGTTCACAAAGAAGCTCTTGATTAAGACAATAAATGAGAATTTAAGTGATTAATTAGCCCACCTAGTGCCTCACTGATGTTAGTAGTGCTTTCTCAAACATTCTCCTGGTTTACATCTATTACCTTGATGATAAGCAGTATGCCAACTTGAAAACATCCTTAGGCTCAGATGAAATAATGACTAATTTGGTAGAGAACATGTCTTACCCTGTGTAGGAAAAAAATCACTTCAGTAGGGATTTTCTGCTTATGCTGCTGGGGATTCATGAGTATTGGTTGTCAACACACGTGCTGTCTCCCAAAACAGGAGAACGAAGTATTGCCTGTTCTGCAGGACATAGAGGAGGAGGCAAAAAATATTACTGATGAGTCAGTGCTTTAGCCCGTTCTACTGTAAGGTTCCTCTAAAGCACCATGAGTCATTTACTTGGCTAAGCAACCTAAAAAAGTTGAAGGTGTTGTACCTCAGGCAAGTAGTTTATTCTTAATCTACCTTTTCTCCTGGTTGCTATGGGGAAAATAAACAATTATCTCTAATGTAGGCCCAAAAATCGCAAAACAAAAACAAAAAAAAAAAAAAAAAATCCCTGCAGCTTATAGCTATTTGTCATACTGAGTGAATTGCTTCTTACAGCTAGTGGCTTTGTGAGTTTAGAGATCTACTTCAGAAACCTCTCATAGCTTTATTGCTTTGGATGTTTTGGGGCTTTTCCAAATTTATAGAGTGATTTTGCAGAGTAATTTGTACTTGTCAGGGGAATTGTTTGAGGGTTGTTAATTTTAAAGTGGGCACTTTGGTATATATTGAAATTGAGGAACATAATTCATAGAATCATAGAATCAATCAGGTTGGAAGAGACCTCCAAGATCATCCAGTCCAACTTATCACCCAGCTCTATCCAATCAACTGCACCATGGCACTAAATGCCTCATCTAGTCTTTTCTTGAACACCTCCAGGGACGGTGACTCCATCACCTCCCTGGGCAGCCCATTCCAATGGCAAATCACTCTCTCTGTGAAGAGCTTCCTCCTAACATCCAGCCTATACCTATTATCTATGTGAAAACCAGAAAGTATAGTTGAAAATGGAGATGGTTAACCTTACATTATTTTCTGTTTTTTTTCCTCACCCTTCTTTTGCTTCCTTTCCCTTGCCTTGCTTTTCTAGACCTACTGGCTTTTGCAAGCTAGCTTATATTTATTTCAAATTTATGATAAATCCTCAACAAACAAGCTTCAGGGATACAAGTGCATGCATTATATGATCCTACATTTTCCAGCATGGTAAGAGTTATCAGGAGCTTTCTCCCACTCACATTAGCAAATTCAGAATGTGACTATTACATAAGGAAAACAACTGTATTCACAGTCATTCTCTCCTCTACACATTTGATACTACTACACCCTTTCGACTGTCTAGGTATTTTCTGTTTATTTATTTGGGAGGCTGAACATTCAAGTGAATGTTGTGCCTCCTCTGCCTGCTAATTTGAGATTCTTAAAGAAAACATTAATGCTGAAAATATGTGCATTTAATGAAAGATCTGGGAAATGTGGGTGACAATGAGCTGTTGAGATTTCTGGATGATGTGAACAGGGAATGTAGGCAGCAGGAATGCTAATTAAGGACCACTATAAATGATACATACTGCAAAGCAAAGAAGAAAGACTAACCTATGTTCCTGTTGTAGAAGGCCAAAATAGGCCTAAACATGTCCTGACTTGCCTACACATGTTTTCTCTTCTCCCTCCTTCTGCTGATAGGAGAAGCAACTGAAGGAAAGGAAGACAAAACACCTGACACCTTTGAGTCTCCTCCTTTTCCTCCAAACTTGTAAACAGAGTACCTGCTGTGATGGTTTGGGTGTTCCCTGAGCCCCACACTTTAGAAATCACCCAGACTAGATTCAGCTGGCTCTGGAAATATGAATGAAGCTATTTATTTACAGCCAGCACAATATACAAGCAGATATTTACAGTATATGCATTTATATGCATAAATATACAAGGTAAAAGGTAATACAGAAACACAACTCCCCTCCCAGAAACCTGAGTCCCCAGGAGGGGCTCTCAACCACCCCTGCACCTTCCCCCTGCCCCTCTCAACCTTACCCCAGTCCTAAAGAAGAATAGAGGTTCGGCCAAGAGGTTAAGAAGCAAAGTAGGTTAGGCCAAATGGAAGGTAAGGTTAGGGAGTAAGATGTTCCTCAGCCAGCAGCCCAAGCAAGAGTGAGAGAAATATGGTGAGAGTGTTATCTAATGTTTTCATTTCTTCTTCCCAAACTCCTAGCGAGACTCTGAGGGAAGTAGACATCACCATTGTTTTCCTTTCACAGGCTGTGATCTAGTTCTTCTCACCAAAACGTTCCAGCTAGCTTCACAGTAGCACAATCCAACCATGTCTATTTCACTCAGAGTATTGCTAAGAACTATCTGATCTAATCTAAACCAATATTTACACTAATGAATTTTACAAGTTCAGTTCACACTTCATTCTGGCTATCTCTGATGTAGGTGATTTAAAAGCTCAGAACAGTTTGTCTCCTCACAGAGGAGGCAAGAACAGGGACTCCCAGGTGATATTAGGTTCATGCTCACATAATGTAGATTCTCTCACAGATTCTTTCATTGTTGGATGCCGATGGTACCTAGAACAGAAAACTCCTAACAGCTTGTATTATACACTCTGAATTCAAACTCTCTCAGCTAAGGTTAGATTTCTCTGTGGAATACACTGGATTTCACCATTCTCTTGCATTACCCAGTAGGTGTGACCAGGACCTTCAGCAGACACCACCCCTCAGACAGGTTTCCCTTCACCCAAAAGTGAAAATACCCAAACAGTTTCCCCTTACAGATTCTTTTCACATACAACAGGAACTTTATCACCGTCTACTGTTGGGACCAAATCTGATTGTGCAGTTCCTGATCTGTTTACTGAACCTCCACTATTTACCAACCAGGTAGCTTATGCTGAATGTTTGTCCCAGTTCTTCAGAGTTCCACCCCCATGGCTTCTAGGGTGGTTTTCAGCAAACCGTTGTAGCATTCAATCTTCCCTGAAGCTGGAGCATAGTAGGGTATGTGGTAGATCCACTCAATACCATGGTCTTTGGCCCAGTTTTGCACAAGATTGTTCTTGAAATGAGTGCCATTGTCTGACTCGATTCTCTGGAGTTCCATGTCTCCACATGATCTGTCTCTCCAAGTCAAGCACATACTGCTTACCAGAATGAGATCGAGGTAAAGTGATGTAGCCAATCTGACAGGCTTCACCATACTTCTACTTTGACCTTCTCTCACCATACCATAAGGGTTTGATTCGCTTAGCCTGCTTAATAGCAGCACAAATGTCACAGTCATCTGACCTGGGTGATAGTGTCCACGGATAAGTCAACTGACCTACCGCGTGCCCATCGGTATGTTGCATCTCTGTCTTGATGTCCAGATGAATCATGGGACCACTGTTGTGAAGGGGTTCGTCTGGGTTTTGGGGGAACGAAATATGAGGCCAAATTTTAAAAGGGTTTAAATAATTTAATATTTTATACACAAGGAATTCACCCTTCCCCAAACTTATTTACAGCTACCCCACACAAGTTCTTTGTATGCGGTTCTGAGATTATATTACAGAATGTCTATGTACAGCAAATTGGGAATTTAGCAAAGGTTTGAAAGGATTTAGGGAGAGAGTCCATGGCATGAAAGTGCCACTGGTAAAACTTGAAAGTTTATGCTGTCTTAGATCGAGTTTGCTCAGTTACTCACTGGCTGGAGTCAGTTTCGATGGTCCCAAACATCGTGGGTTTGAATAGATTAGCTCAGGGGTTGTTGGGGCGCACTGTCTGGAGCTTCCACAGGCACAGTCAAGCTGGGAACAGCAGGCTGGAGCGGTGGCTGGCCGGGAGCACCTTGGTCAGTTCCCTGGCCTGGTGCCATGGGCTGGAGTCACGCAGCTGCGGTGGTCCCCAAAAGCGGCTGGAAGCGGCTAGGAGCAGTAGGTGGAGGAAGGTGGCAGGATAGAGGAGCGAGGTGTGAGAGATAGCAGGGACACTGAATTGTCCCTTTTTATGAGTTTTGATTCCAAGATTGATGGTCCTTGGCCACAATTCTGTCCAATGAGGGCTTGGCAACCGGCCAAAACATACCAAATAAGGTGAAGTCTGGGAGTCTGTTATCCCCAAATATGGAGAGGGCTCAGGTGGATTCCCCACCCTAGGTGCATGAGCGTACATAACGTGTTTACTTCAACCTTCAATCAGGCAACCCAGACTCGAAGGCACAAGTGCTATTGTGCGCCTTTGTCCCCCT
This sequence comes from Pogoniulus pusillus, assembly GCF_015220805.1. NCBI lineage: Eukaryota > Metazoa > Chordata > Aves > Piciformes > Lybiidae > Pogoniulus > Pogoniulus pusillus. The sequence continues at coordinate 790,684 of NC_087270.1, read as the reverse complement.
TAACTTGTTTACCCCAAGTTTAGGCAGGGTAACACCATTCTGGGGGGACAACATGTCCGGGCTTGAATAGATTTGTAAACGTAGTCGTTTGAGGCCTGTGCAACCCTCCACCACACCCACCGAGCTAAGAACAATTCACCTTGGTGTTTCCAATCAAGGTCAAAATCAGAGTTGGTATCAACTTGAGAAATCTTTGCAGCTTGGTCTGCCTGCTGCTCGAGTTAGTGTTCCTCAGTGACCCTGTTCTTAGGCATGCGTGCGTCTATGTGACGCACCTTCACTGGAATTCTCTCCATCTGTGCATCAATGTCCTGCCATAGATCAGCACACCAAATAGGCTTTCCATTCCTCTGCCAACCATGCTTCTTCCAGTCCTTTAGCCAACCCCATAGAGCATTGGCTACCATCCATGCATCGGTGTAGAGGTAAAGGATAGGCTAATTATCACGTTTAGCCACATCAAGAGCAAGTTGGACAGCTTTTACTTCAGCAAATTGACTGGATTCTCCTTCTCTATCTCTCACTTCAGTAACTCTCCTGGTAGGACTCCAGACTGCTGACTTCCATCTTCGCTTGTTCCCAATAAGATGACGGGTTATTTTCTCCTCTGGAGTTTTGGAACAGTCTGTACCTTCCGACCAGTTGGTGATCACCTCCACCAGACCAGGTCGGTCAAGATTACCCATTCGTGCTTGTTGGGTTATCAAAGCCATCCATTTAGACCAGGTTGCTTCTGCGGCATGATGCGGTGATGAACTGGCAATCTAGGAGCTAAAAGCAATTGTGACTCAGTTCCAATCACTTCAGAAGCTGCTTTCACTCCTTCATAGGCTCTTTCTCTGTTGGGGTGTAATTTACCTCTGAACCTCTGTAGCTATGACCCCAGAAACCAATTGGACGACCATGTGTCTCATTGGGATCTCTCTGCCAAAGACTCCAAGTTGGACATGGAGTCACTGGCAGTAGTGTACAGAATGTTTTTAATGTCTGGACCAGATCGCACAGGTCCAAAGCCCACTGCATGGATGACTTCTCACTTGATCTGATCAAAGGCTGCTTGTTGTTCAAGTCCCCACTCAAAATTGTTTCTCTTACGAGTCACATCATGCAGAGGTTCGACAATTTGACTGAATCCAGGAATGTGTAGTCTCCAAAATCCCACTGCACCCAAGAAAGAAAGGGTGTCCTTTTTGTTTGTGGGAACTGCCATGGTGGAGACTTTGTTGATCACATCCTGAGGAATGTGACGGCGACCATCCTGCCACTGCACTCCCAGAAACTGAATTTCTCTGGCAAGTCCTTTGCTGAGGTAAAAGCTGTCCAACTTGCTCTTGGTGTGGCTGAACATAAAAATTGGCCTATCCTTTTCCTCTACACCGACTCATGGATGGTAGCCAATGCTCTATGAGGTTGGCTAAAGGACTGGAAGAAGCATGGTTGACAGAGGAAAGGAAAGCCTATTTGGTGTGCTGATCTATGGCAGGACATTGATGCACGGCTGGAGAGAACTCCAGTGAAGGTGCGGCACGTAGACGCACACATGCCTAAGAACAGAGCTACTGAGGAACACCAACACAAGCAGCAGGCAGACCAAGCTGCAAAGATTTCTCAAGGTGATACCAACTCTGATCTTGACCTTGATTGGAAACACCGAGGTGAACATTTCTTAGCTAAGTGGGCCCATGACTCATCTGGACATCAAGGCAGAGATGCAACATACAGATGGGCACACTATAGGTCAATTGACTTGTCCATGGACGCTATCACCCAAGTCATCTATGACTGTGACATTTGTGCTGCTATTAAGCAGGCTAAGCGAATCAAACCCTCATGGTATGGTGAGAGATGGTCAAAGTACAAGTATGGTGAAGCCTGGAAAATTGACTACATCACTTTACCTCTATCTCATTCTGGCAAGCAGTATGTGCTAACAATGGTAGAGGCCAGCACCGGATGGCTGGAAACCTATCCAGTTCCACATGCAACTGCACCTAACACCATTCTTGGCTTGGAGAGACAGATCGTATGGAGACATGGAACTCCAGAGAGAATCGAGTCAGACAATGGCACTCATTTCAAGAACAATCTTGTGCAAAACTGGGCCAAAGACCATGGTATTGAGTGGATCTACCACATACCCTACTACGCAGCAGCTTCAGGGAAGATTGAATGCTACAACGGTTTGCTGAAAACCACCCTAGAAGCCATGGGGGTGGAACTCTGAAGAACTGGGACAAACATTCAGCATAAGCTACCTGGTTGGTAAATAGTGGAGGTTCAATAAACAGATCAGGAACTGCACAATCGGATTTGGTCCAAACAGTAGACGGTGATAAAGTTCCTGTTGTACATGAAAAGAATCTGTTAGGGAAAACTGTTTGGGTATTTTCTCCTTTGGGCAAAGAGAAACCTGTCCGAGGGGTGGTATCTGCTGAAGATCCTGGTCACACCTACTGGGTAATGCAGGAGAATGGTGAAATCCAGTGTATTCCACAGAGAAATCTAACCTTAGCTGAGAGAGTTTGAATTCAGAGTGTATAATACAAGCTGTTAGGAGTTTTCTGGTCTAGGTACCATCGTCATCCAACAATGAGAGAATCTACAAGAGAATCTACAGTACATGAGCATGAACCCAACGTCACCTGGGAGTCCCTGTTCTCATCTCACCTGTGAGGAGACAAACTGTTCTGAGCTTTTGAATCACGTACATCTGAGATAATCAGAATGAAGTGTGAACTGAACTTGCAAATAGTGTTTTAGTGTAAATATTGGTTTAGATTAGATCAGTTCTCAGCAATACTCTGAGTGAAGTTGACAGTTGTGCTAGTTTGAAGCAGGGCAGAATGTTTTGGTGAGAGAAAGTAGCTAATTGGCTGAAAAAGGAAAACAATGGTGATGTCTCCTTCCCTCAGAGTCTTGCTGAAGAAGAATGTAAACATTAGATAACACTTTCGCCATCACAGTATCACAGTATTATCAGGGTTGGAAGAGACCTCACAGATCATCAAGTCCAACCCCCTACCACAGAGCCCAAGGCTAGACCATGGCACCAAGTGCCATGTCCAATCTTGCCTTGAACAGCTCCAGGGACGGCGACTCCGCCACCTCCCAAGGCAGCCCATTCCAGTGTCCAATGACTCTCTCAGTGAAGAACTTTCTCTCACCTCGAGCCTAAATCTCCCCTGGCACAGCCTGAGGCTGTGTCCTCTTGTTCTGGTGCTTGCCTCCTGAGAGAAGAGAGCAACCTCCTCCTGGCCACAACCACCCCTCAGGTAGTTGTAGACAGCAACAGATGAAACAGATGTGTGAGCAACTTGGAGCTTGTGGGTGGGGTTCCTCATTTATTTAAAGCTTTTATCTGTGAAGGAACAGATCTTTCTGGAGGCTCCTTTAAGCCTAAGAGTAACCCACTTGGCCATTTTGTCCTCACTCTGCTTCTGGCTTCGGACTGAGCTACATCTCCCTAATCTCACTGCCACTAACCTCTTGGCTGAACTTCTATTCTTCCTTAAGACTGGGGTAAGTTTTCGAGGGGCAGGGGGAAGGTGTAGGGGTGGTTGAGAGCCCCACCTGGGGACTCAGGTTTCTGGGAGGGGAGTTGTGTTTCTGTATTACTTTTAACTTGTATATTTCTGTATATAACTGTATAAACTGTAAATATCTGCTTGTATATTGTGCTAGCTGTAAATAAATAGCTTCATTTATATTTCCAGAGCCTGTCTGAGTCTAGTCTGGGTACCTTTTAAAGTGTGTGTGGGGGTGGGTAACACCTAAACCACCACAATGCCTCACATGTAACCCTGTGCCCTCTATATGTAACCAATCTTAGTTGTGCACGCCTCTTGCAAGAAAGCATATGAGTCTCTGTATCACTGGAAATAGATGGACTATGACCACGTAATCATATTGATGAACAAAGAATCATTTTACCCAGGTGCTCCACCATCAAATGGCACCTGAACAGCGAATCAGGCATTCAGGTCAGATCTAGGGAGGCCGGCAGTGGGAAGGACCACATTCAAGAGGGTGGCAAACATGCCGACCACCCTGCGGACATTTTCATATCGAAAGACTAATGTCAGCTAATGACACGACCAGAGGGCATTGTCCAAGGAAGGGGGGCAATATCTGGAAGCCTAATACCATGGTTGGGCACTCCGAGTTAAACAGGTAAGGCCATTATGGAAGTGGATGTGGCACTGTCCCCACTGACATACATACTCTCTGAGAGAGGAGTTCCGTCAGACATGAATAAGCTCCCTGAGCTGAGCGCATAGGAAGCTAGAGGGACTCTGTGTACCAGATCTAGCCAGAGTGCGGGAGAGATGTGGGAGACGCACTTGGGACTGTGTTGCTGCTGACGGTAGATGTCGGAGTCCGGAGGCTGGTGAGACGCGAGATCGGGGTACTGATGAGTCGACTCAGCAGCTTGCTATGCATCAGTACAGCTTTATTGGGGTAGTGAAGCCTCTTATATAGTGCTCAGAGGAGGTGTATCCAGTCAGCCTGGGGCTGGCACAAGTGGACAGTACAGACTGGCCCAAAGCCACGTGCAAGGTGCAGATAGGCTACCCTGTGCCAAAAACAACCTGTGGTTCCCACCCCAGGGGGCTGGCAGGCTCAGCCCCCTGGAGTTGTGTCCGTCCCAGGGCCTGGCAGGTCCACCCCTCTGCAGGTGTGTGTGGGTTGCTCACTTGTCCACAGCCTAGCTTCCTGAGCCAGCAAGCTCAAGGACATCTCCTTCATGCTTATAGCTTATGTCCCGCTGCGGGAGAATTCTCCCACAGGTAGAGCCATTAAAATCACTCAAATGCTCAAATCTGCCTGGCGAGATGTAAATCATTGCCTTAGCGGACACAAAAAGCCCGCTGACAAGGTGCAATGGCTGCCGCGCGTGACCAGGAACCACCCTGACCGGAATCTGTAATGGTGACTGCCGATAGGCGCTCAGTGGCAGAAGCCGCAAAAGTCTTCTCAGTTTGAAAAAGTTTTTGGGACTGCTGTAAAGCGGCTCGGCACTGCAGCCATGTGTGCGGCGGCGAATCTACCAAGTGCTGCTGCGCCTCTTACCGAAATTGCCAGGGTCGGTTTATCATCTGAAATGCAGCCCCGCACCCCCCCCCCCCCCACCCCCCCCCCCCCCCCCCCCCAGCGACAGCATGGAATGCAGGACAGAGATTTTTCACTTTTATGTAGTAAAGGAAGAAACTACTGAAAAGACAGAGGGACAAAAAGCAGAGAAAAAAAAGGAGACGACAGAACGACCACATCAGAGAAACCGGAACACTCCCTGCCTTTTCTACTGTGCGTCGAGCAGTCTTGAATCTGCCCTTCACCATCCTCCACACTATTGTAATGCCCCCCCACCCCAGCAGAATGCACCCGCGGACGAGATGCTTCCTGACAAATCTCCAGAAATTAGAGGGCTGAATGCAACTGTGATGAAGTCTGTTGACTTTTGCCTTGCTTCTCTCAGTGTTGTGTTATGGGGATAGAGGGGAGTGGCGGGAATGGCTGCATTGGGGAAAAAATCAGTGGGAAAAAGCTATGGGGTCCGATTACCATTTCAGTGGCTCATGTAGCCTCGTTAAATTGCTTAGCTTCTGCCTTTTTTCCTTTTTGTTCCCTTCATGTTCCTGCCTTCTGTCTGAATGTGTGAGAGAAAACAGGAGAAGTTTAGGAGTTTTTAGAGTAAAGCATCAGGAGGTTGTATTTGGTAAAGCTCTAGATCTAATACTGAAGTAAAGGACAGGAAACATATGAGGGAAAGGAAAGAAACAACAGCCATCAGGTAGACAAGCCAAAAAGCCTGGGGGCTGGGCAGGACGGAGGGCCGAGGCAAAAGCAGCGAAATCTGCTGCTGAGACTGCCAGCCCTCCCCTTCCCCCACCCCCCCCCCACCCCCTGCCCACCTGCAGAGCAGCTCATGGGGCCTCTTCCCCCCCGCCTCCTTCCTCCCTCCTTATCTCTTTGCAGGTTTTGCTGGAGCAGCAGGGCCCCTGGAACTATTTGGACTGGACAATTACTGAGGCCACAGTCAGACCTCAAAAGTTTGACTTACACACAGACTTGAAAACACTGCCAGATGTCAAAAAGTTTATGGATGATGTTCAGTGGCTTTAAAGGATAGTGACAATAACCAATGAGGACTTAGAACCACTTCTGTCTCTGTTGCAGGGCATGGATGTGCACAGGCGCATTTCCTTAACCACCCCACAGCTGTTGGCAGTCAAGACGATAGCAAATAAATTCCTGACTGATGTATCCACCCGTTACATTACTGATCAATTCCTACTGCTTCTATGTGTCAATAGGCAGCAACATCCTTTTGCACTCATTGCTCAGCGGCAAAAAGAAGAGAGGGAAACTACCACAGGTAGGAGAGATGCCTGTGCCACTGACAATGAGTGGAAAATCATAGAATGGGTATTCTTGCCCACTTATCCAAAGCACACTGTACAGACCCGTGCAGAGGCACTTGCTGAACTGATTAAAAGGGGTAGGCTTAGAGTCATTGAAATTGATGGAAAGGAGCCAGCTATGATTTGTGTACCACTGACCAGTGATCAGCTGGACTGGTGCCTCTACAACTCCGCACCATTACAGGACCCTGTTGGGGTTTACAGGGAAGATAAGTAATGCTTATCCAGCTGGAAGGACCTGGCAGGTAGTTAAAGACCTACAGTGGTTTAGAATTCCAAAACTAAGCCCCATACCTGTACCCGAACAGACAGTATACACAGACGTGGGAATGAGAAAAAGGAAAGCAGTTTGTACATGGCATAACAATGGTCGATGGCATCATCACTTTACGGTGTCATTGCTAGAATGGAAGATTCATTGCTAAAAGCACCAAAAAAGGAAAGACTAGCACAGTTGTTACTAGAACTCAGATGTCGCCTCTCTCAGCGAGAACATGAGCACTGTGTAATCCACATTAGAAGTCACTAGCTAGATTCTGGATTAGGAGAAGGGAACGATAGAGCTGATAAGCTAGTGAATGCCAGTCAGCTAGTTCCCCCAGTAAATGTGTTCGAACGGTTAAAGACAGTCCTGCATTTTTGAAAGCCTTTTTGATGGCAACATATTTTGGAGTTTCAGATTTTACTGGAGAAGCTGTTAATTGCAATGGGATAAGTTTTGAGATGATTTCAGTGGCATGGTGAGGCAACTGACTGAAGTGGAGTGTGTTTAGCACTCATTAGGCATTATAGTGGAATATTATGGCAAGAAATTGTTTTTATAACTGTATAGGTTAATGCTTAATTCTTTCTGTGATGATTCTGAGTTCCTTTTTCTAAGAATACCATGGTATTATCTTCTTGAATTTTCATTGCTTTTTCTCTAATTTCCTTCAGATGATAGATTTATAGATTTTTTAAGATAAGTTAAGGCTAAGGGTTTGTAATATAACAATTTGGGGATTTTAGGATACAGGGATATCATGGGATGTTTTTCTTGGTTTTTTTTCTGTATATCTGGGTATCACTGGGATCACAAAAAAAAAAAAGAGGGAGAAAATGGGATAGAGAGGAAAGAAGGATAGCAGAAAGAATTTTTTTTTTAAATTTCTGTAATTACATCATACAGACTAGGCCAATGGATCTGTTAGCCTAGGCAATGAGTATGTTTGCATTTGTTTTTTTATTTGTTTGTGCACTTGACCATTTATGTTCGCAGGCCTTAAATGGAGACCAGCTTGTTATGACCAGCCTGTTTTGTTAAAGTGAGCAGAAGTCTTGCTCAGATGGCAGAATTGTGGAAAGAACTTGAAATGAGCACTGAAATGATGATTGTGAGTGTATAGATCATAAGGCTTTGATCATGATTAACAAATTTGGGTATTTTCACAAGGTTTCAGTGATTCTGGTTTAATGGAATGGATAATTGCAAAATAGAGATCAGTAGCACCTGTTGTAAGAGCCAAAACCCACTTAATTGGCACAGATGGTGATGTGCTTATTATGTTTTTGCAAGGGCCCTGCAAAAAGATGAGAAACACTGCCTTAAATTCTTAAAAACAGATAAAGGATTGTGGGAAAAAGGCCTAATAGAATAGCCTGAAAGCAACATCTAGGGCAATCTTTGTATCATATTTAGAAATTAGTAGTTCTTAAACACAATGGACAGATGCAGCTCATAGCAAAGGAGTGTGATGAAAACATCAGGATTTCTGAGAACTACAGAGTGAATCCAGAACTATGGGAATCTGAGGAGGAATATTGAACAGCTGATACATCTGTGAATCTCTGACATCGACTGCCACACAGAACCAATGAAGACGTGGCACACCTGCACTCTCCTGTGACTGTAATGTTCGTCTGGACTTTTGGTCTTTTGAAGAAATGACTTACTGTTGCTTGCAGAAAAAGCTTTTGGGATTGTTAGCTAAGCTTGGGTTGTTAGCTTGCCAAACTAATGCTACTAGCAAAAGCTCTAACAGGTTTATTCTCTTTCTGATTTTAGCACTATTGATTTGTAGCTGTATCATTTACGCTGTGTTGAACAGCCTGTGTAAAGTTGAAGATCAAGCCTGGGTTGCTCAAAAGAAAGAGAGGGATATGTTGGAGAAATTCTTGCTAGCAGAGGAAACGAAATGATAAACATGAGCAACCCATGTTGGGAAGTGTCCTTGGGCCTGTCTTGGGAGTTAAGATACCAGGCGTTGGGTAGCACCCCCCACATGCAGCTGCAGGGAGTGAAGTGCCATCTGCATGTGGGCAGAGTTAGCCAGCCCCTGGAGCTGTCCCCTCAGAATGTTATTGTCTATCAGCCTGTGTATGCCTCACACGTGACCCTGTGTCCTCTATATGTAACCAATCTTAGTTGTGCGTGCCTCTTGCAAGAAAGCATATGAGTCTCTGTAACACTGGAAATAGACAGACTATGACCATCGAATCATATTGATGAACAAAGAATCATTTTACCCAGGTGCTCCACCGGCACTCATGCTAGTAAGCTGTCTTCCTTGCTAAAGTCTGCAACAGCAGATGTTTTGTAGGAACAGCAACAGCAAATGACCCATCACACTAGGCATGTCTTTTCTTCTGGCATTGGAATCCTCACAGTTTGAGACCATCTTTTTAATCTATACTATAAATGGACAAAATACACTGGTCAGTGTTTCGATTCTTGGGGATTACTGTATCTAAATGAGTTATGTACCTCATGACTGAGGATAAAGTGACTTCTGAACAATGAGTATTTCAGAGCATAAAGGCTATCTAATCTGACTGCTATGTAATGCTACAGGCTACATGCTCAGTAATAGAGACCTTGAGCATATTGACAAGTTCAGCCGCATTGTGGCTCCTCACCAAATCTTAAATCAATTTTTAACCTGTTGTTTCTATGGTGTTCCACTATCATAATTAAAATATTAAGTTCTATGAGTTCTACTCACTGTTTTGCAAAGCAGCCTCATAAACTGCTCGTGGTTTGTCCTTTAGTCTATAAGAGGTGGAGAGATTGAGAAAATTAATTTCTCAATTGATTTTCATGGAGTAACATCAAGCACAAATTAAGCATTGTATTGTAGCTTCCATGTGCAGTCCAAGAAATACTTCAGAGGGAATTTCAGAGAGAGTGATTTGTCATTGGAATTGGCTGCCCAGGGAGGTGGTGGATTTACTATCCCTGGAGGTGTTCAAAAAAGGACTGGATGAGGCACTTAGTGCCATGGTCTAGTTGAGTGGACAAGGCTGGGTGATAGGTTGGACTGGATGATCATGGAGGTCTCTTCCAACCTGATTGATTCTATGATTCCATGAATTCTGAGGACAGGTAACAAATAAAATCAAAGGCAAAATAGTTTTAGGGGCAGAAACTGAAAGCATTGTGAGAATGCTCTGGGAATGAAAGGACCAACTAATTCTAGACACTTATTCATACAGTTTATTATAGGAAGAGGAAATGCACCAGTAGCAATACCAATACAAGTAATGAATATAGAAAGATTGGAGGTTCTACTGAAAGAGAAACAAAAGTACCTCTCACAAATTAAAACCACTTCTTGGGTTGTTAAAACTGAATTGTAATGCCCCAGATAAAATAGAATTAATAAAGTAATAAGAAAAAATAAACTAGCAAGGATTCTTTCTGACATTTCATAGTTTAACTTCAAAACTAGGTCAGTTTCCTTGCATTTCATCTAGTTGCATTTTGGAAACATTCAGAGGCAGATATCCCAAAGCTTCTCTACTCATGTTTAGAAAATCAATACCACAGCAACTCCACTGATACTAGTGCAACAGTTTTAGAAATGAGGGAAAATGAAAGCCCACTCAAAATATTATGAAGATATAATCATAGGCTACTAATCTGAGAGATGCAATAATGTGTACTGAAGCACTTAATACAGTTGAAAAAGTAGACAGTCTTTGGTTGTACAAACCTTTCCTCCAACCTCTAATGAAATCTTAGATAGGTAACCTCCTGAGATTGCCTGGGTTTCTTTCTTTCTTTCTAAGCATTTTCTAATGCTTAACTTGAATCTTGCTTTCTGCAATTGATTTTTTTAAAATGTATTTCTTAATCCAATATAGATATGTAGAAAAGCTGTTTCCAACAGCTTTTAAAATATTTGTACATTATAATTTCCTGACTCAAAGTACTATCTTCAAGGGTTCTCCTTTTTAATGTAAATTTTGTTTCAAGAACCTGGTTATCTGCATTGCTTATTTTCAGACACTGATAGTGTACCTTCTTGCAGCTTATGCCTTAGAACAGCACTTCAGGTGAGCTTCAGCTCTGATACTGAATGGAGTTGAAAGATTACGGCATGAGTTTTGATGTGCTAACTCTTCAACTACATACCACAATATGTGCTATAGTGACATTGTTAAACCAACACGTTTTTTTCTCTTGTCCCTATCTGTAGAATAGTTCACTCCTAAGCAAATTAAGTTTGTTTTTTAGTGTTCTATGATTTTGTCCTCGCTTTGCCTGCAAGTTTATTCTATCATCCAGATAATGAAAATAAAGGCAAAAAAAGGAACTTAAACTTTCAGAAATACCACATTTTGAGAAATTCTCAAAAGCCTTACTGTCAAGGTGGAATTTTATTAGACAATATTTGATGTTACACATCCAGGTAAACATACTCATTTCCTCATTGCTTTTGAGGTGCTAATATTTAGTCTTACTAAGGATGATTTCCAGGAACTGAAGCTAAGCTGAATGCTTTCTCCATTTTCCCAATTGCTGTTGGTTCTGTGATTGTGCTATGCAGCACAAATTTGAAAGCATGTAAATGACATAAATATAATTTAACTTGTATTAATGTTGTACTGTGAGTCTACTCTTGTAGGCATTATTTTTGCTGACCACTTGTTCTTATGTAACTTTCTAGAAAGACAGCGAAGGGAAGGAAGAGAATAACAGTAGAAGAGGGAAGGCTCATTAAATGACATAGTTTCTCCCATTTATTACATCTCAGGACCTTATACTCTACTTTGGCCATTATTTTTTCTTTTGTATTATGCATTCCTTAGGTTTGAGAGAAGCTTCTGTAGCTCTGTTATATAGCCACATATGAACACAACAGTGCATGTATTTGCATGAAGTGCTTCATGTGTATATGAACAGAAATATTGAAAAACACAATCATCATGAAGCAGGTATACTTAATAGTACATATATGAAACTTAATGTATACTTAATACATACATAACAGTACATATTAAACACAGCAGTGATCAGATGCTGTGCTGAAGCATGCCAATACCAAAAGACTTAATCATGCAGATAATATACCTTTCTATTCATAACTAACTTTAGTTAAATTTCTATTAATAATCAAGTGTTCAATTACAAATGTGCCAACTTTGGGTTTACTCAGTAGTGTGTGGAGATTTCTGCTCCTTTAGAAACAAATGACAAGGAATTGTTTATAAAGTTAATTCATTTTGTTTCTATTGATTTTTTTTTCCCCATTATCAATGTCAAAAGTGTGAAACAAAGTTCTCAGTTCTCCACAGGAGATTTGTAACCATTTGGAATTTAAGTTGATTGATAATCTATAAATGTGATATCCCTTTGACTCTACCCCAAAATTATTTTTCTGCGGTCCTTCCCTGAAAAGTGGATATTGTATAAACTAAATTGAGTGAATGTCTTCTCTTAACTTTCTATTTAGTACAGTTTGTTGTAAGATTAGCTGTTTTACAGCTAATAACAGAGAAGCTCCACCACTCAGTTTTCATGGATACATTATGATTTAAATTATCTATCACTCACATTTCCACATCAATGTAGAGGAAAAATATTGAGAAGACAGATAACCAGTATAAAAATGAAGACAGATTATAGGGCAAATTTTTGGTTGACATAAATGGGTGCTACTCTACAAAAGTCAATAAAAATGACTCGGAAAATGAAACTGAAAACCGTGGTGCAAAAGTAAACAGCTTTCGTATCTCACTATATATGGTCTACTTGAGCAGATTTCTTCCCCAGAATAAAATGTTTTATTAAAGTGGAGCTATTCATGTTTTTAAGATTAATTTTATCTTTAAATATTTGATATATGTCTGGGGGAAAAAAAGAACAAAAACCAAACCAAACCCAAATAGAATGCACAGAATGTCTATATCTGAGGAACTGTTGAAGAGCAGGCTCCTGATACTAATAGAGTGTAGTCCCACACCTTGATGAATATAAACAACACTGAATCTAGACACATGAAGTTGGGAAACTGAATACAAATGAAATTGGATGGAATACCTTCCTGCTTCATATGTTAATGGCTTTGAATTAATTTCTTTTCCTAATATAACCCGTTGCACTCCTGAGACATAAAGGTGTTAATCACATGTATCTATGGAGAGCCAAACTGGTGAAAATTATGCATTGTCTTTATACCTAATATTTTGGACTTTTCACTCATTTCATGGCTTAATCTCAGCTGGCAAAGCCCCGCATAGGCACACACTAATTCTCCCCCAGAGGAATAGGGAAGACAATTGGAAGAGTAAAAGTGAGTGAACATGTGGATTGAGATAAAGACAATTTGGAAAAAAAAGTAAAAGACATGCACACCACCTAGCAATAAATTCACCATTCCACATTGGCAGATTCAGCCATCTCCAGAACAACAGGGCTTTGTTACACATAACAGTGACTCAGGAAGACAAACACCATAACTCCAAATGTCTCTGCCCTCCTTTTTCTTCCCCCAGCTCTATATGCTGAATATGACATCATGTGTTCTGGAAAATTCCTTTGGCCAGTTAAGGTCAGCTGTCCTGGCTGTTTCTCTTTCCACCTTCGTGCGTGCCACCAGTCTACCTAGCGGTGGAGTGGTGTGAGAGTAGAAAAGACCTGTCTCTGTGTGAGCACTGGTCAGCAATAATAGAAACATCCCTGTATTGTCAACTCCATTCTCAACAAAAATCCAGAACATAACCCAAAACTACCTACTATAAAGAAAATTAACTCTACTTCCCCCAAAGCAGAACAATATATCATGAATTTGGCCACCAGAGAGCAAAACACAAGTTTGCAACCTATGAGGCCTATGAGATTCCTCTCAGCTCTACATTTCCTTAACTTTCTATTGAGTCACTATGGAGAAAACTATTTTTCAAAGGTTGGTAAAGATTACACAGAGCAACCTAATGGGATTTTCAAAGTACCTAGACACCTAAATCCAATTAACCTTTATCTCAAGTGCCTTTAGGCCTCTGTGAATATTCTACTCTGAAGAAATATTCAAAACAGAAATATTACTGAAACACATGCAAATTTTGACAGAATAAAATATAATTAAACTTGAAGTGTTTTTATTATTGTGCAAAATAAAATGGCTTAATTTTTTTTTGTGTAGAAAAATGTCAGTTTTACATCTATTGCTGTCCCAGCTTTTCACCCTTCCTCCACTGTGTTGCAGTTTTCTATCTGCCAGATTATTTTTAATGTTGAAACACTAACATAATCTTTACATATTGAATATATGAACTTAACCCCCTTTGTTTTCTGATACAGACTTCTAATTGCTGTGAATCACAAGACAGCCACCAATGATTGTAGTCTGTAACCTCATGTTGCAACAAATCCTTTATGGATAATGTTCTCACTGGAATGACTCCTGGTTGGTTTGAAAAAAAATAATCAGGAGGTCAAAATGAGACTTGACTTGAATCCATTAACCTCCTAATAGCTTCCAATGTAATCCCAAAGATTTGGTGCATTATTTGTGGAAGGAAATTTTTTTATGGAAAGAATCCTCTGAAACTAGTGTATAATAACCTACTTAATGTGGTTTTCAGGGAGAAATATTATCTGGACTTGAAGATTTGTCTTCTAAATATTAGAAAACTCCCTAATGGAGCTCTACCTTTTTTGTCCTTTTTCACTCTATGACTCATACTTGAAAATGTTTAGAATGCGCAGACATTCCTGACAGTAGTGCAGCATGTCTAGAAGCAGCCTAGCACACATGATGCTGTAAAGATGGGATCATCAAGCTTTTGAGCAATGCTGGCTTGCCTTGACTCATGTACAGATGTCCCTTATTTTGCACAAGATACTAGCAGACTTGATGTTGTGATATTCTCTTGGTAACTTGGCATTTTCCCCACAGTCAAAACTTGACTGAATACCAAAATTTTGTACAAAACAATCCAGGGAATTTGAGGTCCAGGTAGTCTGGCAAGCTGTGAAACACCACATCACTTTATACAATAACAGACAGTTCCTGCTCTCCAGTTGTTAGACTTCCAAAGTCACTCACTGAGGCTTCATTTCTATACCATCCATAAACGTTGATTTGTACATTTGCTGGTTTGCTAAGTATTTTTATTTGATTAATAAAATAGGTATCCTGATTTCATATTTACTATATGCATTCTGCATGTCATTGGACCTTTTGACATAGTCTATACAAATGGTTTTCTGAAAATCTTGCTTGAGTCATTTGAACTATAGGTCTTAAACTTGAGTTAGCAGCAGCATAACTTTTCACCATTCATCTGAGTACATAACTAACTAATAAATTCCCTCGTCTTGTACGATTTTATCTTCAGACAGGTTCAGTTATACACTGGAGATTTGTGGTCGTGTCATGAAAAATGAGAATATTTCTTAGGGAGTTCTGTGGTTTTAACTTCACCTGTGGATCTGCATGACTGTTTTAATTCTTGGTTTGTTTTCCCATATTCTTCTACCAGTGTAGAATGAAGAGAAGTTCTGCTCTGTTTGGTAACTTTATGAAAAAGTTCAGTGGCTGGAGATCCATACACTTTTATTTAACTGAGTCTCTCTCAAAAATGAGGATGCAGTGGATAACATCAGGATTTTTTGTCCCCTTTTACTGACATAATACAGCTCTTCAGTCTTTTGGTATCTTCATTCTTCTTCTGAAATATGATGTAGCCACAATTGAGAAAAGATTTTATCTAATAACATATTAATATGCTACCATGGTAAGTAAAAAGCTTATTTTTACAAAGAATATATACAGGTGACTTTATATTATATGTAAACCTGTGTCCTGTCTTTCAGGTGTTGCTACAGAAAAAAAAATGTCAAACAGAAGTAAAAATACATAGAAAATACTATTTTGTCAGTTACAAGTCATAATCTGATGTTTAAAGATCAATAGTAGTTAGTAATCTGTGAGGCCATACTAGGGAAGGAAGCTTTCTTCTGGCATCACTAACGCAGGCCTCAGGGAGGCAGAAAACTTCCCCAAGTAAAGGGTCCAGTCTGCATATTGAGACTTCTGGTCCCCTCAGAAGTGAATCACCTATGACAGTGCCTTATCATTTATTCTTTACTGAAAAGATGTTGATGCAAGTTGTAGTCTGGCTCTCTATATATAAATTTTTTTTTTCATTATCCTTCTGGAGAAGATGTCTTTATCCCTACAGCCAGTGATGGGACCAAAGTAAAGTAGCCATGAAATCTTCAGGAAGTGCTGCAGTCTAGACTTTAAACTAGAATTCTTATCTCAATTTCAGCTACAGAGACAACACAGATGAAAGAAATGGCTAGAAGATGCAGATGGCTTGCTGTGAAATTGTAAATCTTGGAAGATTCAGTAATCCTTATTTAACTATTTTTTCACTTCTGCTGGTTTATCAGGAGTACAAGATAATGAGAAAGGCTAAAAAAATCAACTGAACTGTAGACTGTTAAAAAAAAGTGTGACAGTAGACAAATATGTACTAGTTAGATATCTGTTATGTGACTGGTAGATATCTATGGCATTAAAGTGACATTCCTGCTGCTAGATTGATTTCTTTGTCACAGCATGACACTTCACAAATTAAGGCTTTACATTTTCCCCAGAAAAAAACCTGTGAAATGCTTAAATGATACAATTACACAGTCATTAGTGACACACTTTTCCTACTTGATGCCATGAAAGTATCATACATGCTGCAGGTACCATAACTGGTTCTCTCTCATCTTCATCTCATACACTGTATCTTGCATAAGGCAGACATCACTAACTTATTTATATTACTTTCTCCTTGAATTTACTGATGATGTCTCCATTTACCCCAAAATGTTTTGATTGTTTGTTTTTGGAATGATGTATAAAGCCACTCCCAGCACAGTTAGAGTGTTTTCCAGAAGCTGTAGCAGATCCATAGAAAAAAATAAGACTTTTTTTTCTCCTGAACATTGAAAGACAAGAGAAAAACAGAAAAGAAAATATCACAAAGGTAAGAATCAATTTATTTCACCACACACTGCCTCTTTCTCAGACTGGACTTAGTGAAGGCCCTGAGTTCAGATCTCATTGATGTTCTGTGGCTGGCTGCCTGCCTGTAGGCTTTTTTCCTTTCCTTGCTGTACCTTGTCCTGCATGGACACCTCACTGCAGAAAAGTGCATTGTCCCTGAGAGAAATGCAAGAGGTTCCATCTCCCTGCCTCTCACCCAGCAGCAGCCCACATGTCTCTCTCGTGCTACCACTTGGACATGGTTTTCCACCTTGGCACCTCTTTTCTCCCAGCAATTTCATTCTTTCCTGTATGTCAAAGTACCATGCTTTGCTACTCCCATAACTGGTTTCATTCAAGATTCTTGGCTTAGGTTTTAGCATCTCAAACATCTTATACTCACCCTCAGAGCTTCAATTGTTATTGCCCCTGCTTTTACTGCTTATATCTCTCATTCTTTATGCACATGTGCTCTGATTGCTTTCATCTCAGCCTTACTTTCATCATTTGCTCTTTATTTCTAGGACAGATGTCTACCATGTGATGGCTTCCTAGAACAAGTCCTTTAATCCAGCCTGGGCAAATAATCTCTCCATGGGTGCTCACCACGCCACCACCTGTCTAATTGCATTTCTCCCTGTTCTTTGGCCTCATTGCCCATTTGGCTCTGCTTTCTTGTTTCTTTGATGTCATCTAACAACACTGAAATGTAAACTCCTCTTGGTAGGATACTTCTTTACAAAGAACACACTATGTTCTCTGTAAATGCAGCCATTTGCATGTTATTGTATCCAAACACTGACAAACACAAGTGAATCCAACATCTCAGTATAATGAGGAAATGCATGAAAATGCTGCACATCCTTGTATGTACTTGGGAGATGATGTATCCCGGTTAAGATAGGTTAAAAGATTCTCAATATTTTCTAATATCCTGTGATATCACCAGAATGTTAAGGAGAATTAAGTGTTTTGGTTTGTTTGCTTTGGATTTTTTTTTAAGATAATCTATCATATTTGAAGAAGTCAATATTGAAGAATGCCAGCAAATCAGATTGGGAGGCACTTTTAGGTGAAAATTATGCATGCACCAAAGACAATGTGCATGAAGAGATTTCTAGTAAAGTCTGAATCTACTCATGGTGATGCTGGAGTGTATTTTGCTAGAGCAATGAAATAGGAACTTATCATGAGGATTATACAAAGCTGAAGGATTCCTTTATTTGTAATATAAATGTGGTGGATGATTGCTAGAGGCAAGATGGTAACATAAGATCATCATAGTGTTTGGGGAATTATTGTGGTGAAGTTGAAATATTAATCAGGCAAGAACACTATAAGGTTATTAATTATATTGTTACCAGCTTTTAAAATATATATATACATATATATATATACACACTAAGAATGTATTTATCAAAATCAAATTCAAGAATTTCAATCCACATAAATAATATGGATAATCAATGCCACTTTTCTTATCTTAAAGTAATTATAGCCTCTACTAATCTATTACATTGGAAGTGAATATTGAAATAGCTATATTTTGGTTTTCATAACTAAATAATACTTGATTTTGGAAGAGAAAATTTACATTTAACAAAGCATATGGATTGAAAGGAGCAAATGGATTAGATAATGTAAAAGAGTTCTGTACTTACATGACAAAGTCTATCTATCTAAAGTAATACATTATCTTCAACATGAACTGCATTAACAAGACAAAATGGGACAGAATAAGCAGACAAACCTAGATGCTGTCTTTAAACAGTTTATTTCATAATTTCTCTAGCATTATGTTAGAATTATTGGAAGGTATACCTCTTAGTATATGTTTAGACATCTGTGAGTCATTACCTTTCTAAATCTAGATACTCTCTGCCTTCACAACCTCCTGTGCCAATGAATTTCAGAAGTTCAACAGCCACTGAGTGAAAATGTAGCTTTCAATTTGGTTTAACCTCAGGTGCTACCAGCTATAAAGAATGCCCTCTGGATACATTGTTTAAGAATTGTGAGCAAGTTATATATTCATACTAATTCCTCAGAAGTTTTTAAATCTCAGTTACACACCCTGAACTCTTCTCTAGTGTCTCCTCATAAGGCAATAAGTTCATCCTTTCTGCCTCTTTGCTATATGAGTTGCCCTTGTGTGCTCTTTTTCTTGTGTCCTTGTTTGTTTGCACCAACAGTTGAGATTCTTGGCCCTAATCTGAAGGCTAAGAGAACTTAACAGGCTATTTAATTCAGGAATTGTCCTAAGGACAAAGAATGAATTCCAAATATTGTGTCAAACAAACAAACAGAAGAAGGTAAACATAACTGCCACTATATAGAGCAGGAGGCAGTCATAGCAGAGTGACACATCTCCCAGTCTTACTGAGACTGGAGGACCCACTAAGAAAGTACACGGTTCACAGCCTTGACCTTGCCATCAGCTGTCAGAGTGCACTCTGAGAGACATCACTTTGGTTCTGCCATAAGCACAAGATATTTCCAAAATCTCAGAGCACATAGGCAGGTGCATAGATAGGACATCCCATAGAAAGCCAAAACGTAGGGCCACCATGAGAAAATCGTTCCCTTAGAGACCACAGACTGAATGATTTTACAGTCTCACGACTTAAAGGGCAAGCAAAATGGGAAACTGATCCCAACAAGCATTCTCTTCCATGTATTTTTCCTGGAAACTTTGTTGTTTTTTTTTTTTTTTAGTCTGGATTCCACTGAGCATTCACGTACGTAGGGGTTTTGGAGAGTTCTTTCACATATAACTAAAATTGCCTTCTGTTCTTTTGTGTGTAGAGCTTTTTTTTTTTTTTTTTTTTTCCTAGCCAGATGATATTGCTTACTGTGGATTTATAAGCAGTGTCTGGTTTATTACCAGAGACTCTTGCAGAAGACTTCTAATTAAATTTCATTTATTTTTCTCACTGATGTTAGAAAAAGATATGCTGTCTTTTTCAGATTCATGTAATTTAACATTTCAGCACTGGAATGTAATGTACCTTGAATGAATAATTTGTTTTAAAACATTATCCTCTATTAATAGTAACCTAATAATTATGCTGAAAAAAGGTATCAATGATGGAGCAAAACTGAGACATTTTCTAAACCATTAATTTCTTTAGTATTATCCTGAAGTATATTTCTTCCACAAAGTTGCACAACTCCTGAGATATGATCTAATGAATTTTAAAGAAAGATATAATTGAAAATTATATGACATACACTCACTGTTACTTAAATTTGAATACCTATGATTACCTCCCCTGTCTAGATTTTTCTTTTATTGTAATCACATTTTTCTTGTTAGTCCTTTTTCACAATACTTTGTTACAATTCAGGTGTTGTAGCAATGAGATGTGATTAAAATCACATCTTTGCTGGAGTTTTGGAAGACAAACAACTAAATCCATTTTAGAACAGCTTTTATATTTGTTCTAAGGACTGCACAGTTCTTGACCAGCATAAAGAGTTAATTGGTTAATTTAATTTTTAAGTTACAGTTTTCTGCTGTTTTTTTTGTTGTTTGGATTCTTGGCTGGTTGGTGTTTTCTAAGTTTTTTTTTTTTCCTAGAGCACTGTTGGTTTGAGCCTTAGATGGTGTCTCAGAAGAAAAGAAACCACAACACTTAGCATAGAAAAGAATAAAAGGCCGTAAAACAGTAAAAGTATTAGACTATCTTTCTGTGAATTTGTTTTAAATTTTGTTTCTCTTTTATTTTGAGTCTTATATTCTGATTTATTGAGTGGCCTTCATATGGCAAAAGTAAACAAGGATTTTCTGAGCACATCTCTATATCCCTATTAAGTGTTCTTCTTCTGTGTAGCTTTGGTGTTTGCACTTGCAACTCAACCAAAAGGTGAACCACTCGGTCTGCAAAATAGTGTGTCTCAGTCATTTAACATATTACACTATAAGCATCTTTTTTAGGTTGATGACACTGGAAAATAATTTCATTTAATATTTTTATAATATTCCAACAAGTATTACAGCAATTTAATTTCATGATGAAAAGCAATTTAATTGTGCATATTCTTAGCCATTTGCAAGAATGTGGTTATTCAAGTTTTGAATACTGGAAAGGCATCACACAGCCATCATTGCCAGGATATCTAGCACATAATAGTTAGCTTTATTCGAGACATTTTCTTCATGTCTTGATAATTGAGGTTTTAATCAGACAAGTGCAGTGAAAAAAAAAAAGCCTAAGTACTCTCACATTGAATTAAATTACAGAAATTACAGTGGACTTGGTCTTAGTAACAATATGTTGTGGAGGGGAAATTAATTGATGTGAGATATTTTCCAAAATTAATACTGTTTATTAATTTTGATATTCAGAACTCTCACCGCCCCAAACACTAATTTTAATAATATTTCAGTTCTTACACGGTTATGGAAACATTCTATGGATAATATCTAGATCTAATATAACCAGCAAAATTAAAAACATTAATTGAACTGGAAGAGACTATTCCCACGGCCAAATGCCGCTTGTGGTCAAAGACGCTGTTTGCCCAGTAGATGTGCTCAAGCTCCTTCTGCTCTATGGCAGAAGGCAATAGAGAATTGCAAAGAGGCATTGAGCATTTACTCACAAATTATTATTATTACCCTTGTGGGGGCTAGCCACAGTCCAGACAGTGGCCAAATGCTTTCAGAGGACTTTGTCTTGTTGGATGTTGAGGCTTGAATGTTCCCTGCTTCTGGGGAAAGGAAGCAGACAATCTCTGACCTTGTTCTCCTGGCTTCTTCTGGATGATCTGTGTGTATGTCCAGGAATTTTAGGCAGGACCTTCAGGTGCAGAAGGCAGGATATTGTGCAGTCTCAGCACACTGTCACGCTGGCCATACAGGCCGATCGCATGCAGACATCCAGGGTCTGCTCCTGGTAACTCACAGCAGTGGAATTTACCAGGCAAGCAATAAGGCAGTGTGGAATAGCAGCATGGCTGGGCACAGCAGAGAGAGCAAGGCAAAGAGCAGGGAAGCAAAGCAGTGAAGCAAAACCACATTGTTCACCTGCATATCTCCTTTTATCCATGTGGGCTGAGATTAATTGCCCTTTGGACACAAGAATAGCCAATCAGGATGGCAGTTAGCCAAACCATACCATATTAGGCTAAGCCACAGGCTCACTTTTCCCTAATTTGGGAAAAGCATGGGCCTTGCATTAGGCAGGCACAAGCTAAGTGTGTGTACCTTACACCAAAGGACCCTGGTGTCGTGGAGGGGATTTCTCTATTCCTCCTCTGTTAGGGGAAGGTGAGAAATTAATTTGACATGGTATTAATTTTTTATAAAATTATTTATTAAAATTAATATTTACAAATTTGTACCACCCCCAACCACTATGAAATCAAGTTCGTATGTGCAAGATTATGAAAACAGCTGGGATATATTTACAGGGATTTTATTATTAAATGGAAATATCAAATTATCAACAACTATAGGCAGAGAGAAAGATTCCCTTAGGCTTAATGTCTCTTAACGACTACACTGTTTGCCCAGCAAGGGCTGAAACTGTGTCTGCTCTTAAGACAGAGGTAACTTACATTACAAAGGAATTAAAGCTTGCTTAGATGTGTCACTCTTAAGGCTGTGTTTGTAGGTTAGCAGACAGTCTAAGAGGGTCTGCTGGGCCTAGAATTTTCCAGGCTTACAGGACAGCTGGCAAGCAGTGTACTGGGCTGCAGGGAGACTTGAGCTCCATAGATAAATGCAAGATAGCAAGCCAGTATGCATGGCTGCTCTAGGCTTAGGCAGGGGGCTCTCGGCTCCCCAAATATGTATGAAATGTAGGCGTGAATGTGCTCTGCTTCTCAGAGGGTTCACAGACAGCTTAACTGTGCCTTGAGATCAATTTGAGAGGTCTGAGCCTCAGTAATGTTTGCAAGAGAGTGAGGCTTGACTCTGTGTCTAGGCCATGCAAGCAGGCCTGGGGCAGGGTGCTGCTATGTGGATCAGAGAGCTGAGCTTGATTCTCTGAACACTGTAAACACTCTGAACACATGGTGCTCCTTTGCACCTGTCTTTATAGACTCTGAGCTGAGATTCGTGGCTCATTTGGCCATCTAAAGTGACCAATCAGGCTGGCAGTAAGCCAAATCTTACCTTAATAGGCAGTAGATGTTTGCCTGGACCCTCCCAATAGGGGATTACCTGGGCGGACCCCAGGGGTACATGGACTGGGGTGTGTGTGTTACACAACCTGTTTATTGCCATAGGTCCCAGCAGAAAAACATGTCCAGGCATGTAGAGGCATAGAGAGGCCTCTGTTTGGGCCTGCTGCCCCTCTACCACACCTGGGCAGGTCAGACTCTATGGCTCCAGGTTTTGTGTCTGTTTCCTGTGCTTGCCTCTCTGGTGGAGCAGAAAAACATGTCTAGGCAAGGCAAGACATGTATAAGCCTATTTTGGGCCTATCAGGCCTACCACAATACAATACTTATGTAAATTGCTAAACTGTAAAGCTTGTAAAGACTTTGAACACTGCATCTCATATGAATTATGAGGACATAGAAACACATCTCTTAACTGGCTCACAAACTTAGTACTTTCATCAAAAGTTAACAAATAAGTTATTATTTAAGTTACAGGAATTCTAAAAGTCATAGCATAAATTGCGCAATTACTAGAAAGCATTCTTATTAATGCAGTTATGTTTTTAGGACCTAGTTATGTGATTTTTGATCACTGATATTCCTTTACACCACACTGTCAGTAGTGCTTAAAATCTCATATCATGGAGCACATGAGAGCTTGCAAAGAAGTTTGCTTCTTGTCTAGGCTCTTCATCAGCAGGAGCATAATCTTTATATTGGGGTATTCAGAATCTTTCTAAGATGTTTGTCTGTGTTCTTGCATGGTCTTTCAGTTACTGTCCTGCAGTTCAGTTGCATAATGCTCATGAGCTTTGGTACATATAGCACTACAATCTCAGCATTAAGCTACAGAAAAATAAAACTTCATGAATCATTATTTAATAAATAACCATTCTGACCTCTAATTGCCCCTTACAGGTTTCTGCACTTATTAGTAAAAAAAAAAAAGCTGTTGAGAACCCCAGAAAATTTGGACTGAGTCTTGATATCTGAATACTAAGTTATGACAAAGCTAATGACTTACTTCTGGCAGTACCAAAACCTTATTTATTAGGTGATATCCTTGCTACTTCATAAAACGCCTGCTAAAACTTTGCAATTCACAGTGTATTTCTGATCAATTTAATTTTCTTTACATATAATTTCTCCCCAGCTAACTGCATTTTCAAAAGCATTACCTTAGTGAAATACTAATAATATTGTGCAGTTAATAGAGTAGCAACCCAGGTCAGAATACATTCCTGACAAAGCAGTGACCATGAGCCTGTTCATTGTAGGGATGTGTAGTATGATTTTCTTGCCACTGTAATCAGAAACATCCTCTTGTTTTCAAGTAAAATAAAAGAGAAATTATAAGAATGTTAGATTGAAGCATGTATTCTTTGGCAAATATTTAGAAAAATTGGGAAAAATATTTATAAGTGATAGCATATCTTAGTCTCTGAAAATTCAGAAGCTATAAAAGAAATGTTTTATGGACAAATTCCATACTTTAAAAAAAGTATATGTCTTGGGTTCAAATGCAAGTTCCCAGAGACTCTTATAAATTTGGTAGACCCAATGACAATTTATAGAATTTATAGAGTTTATAGAATGCCCTCCCCTCCTCCCCCTCCTTTCCCCAAAAGACAGGGAGAGAGATAAAGGTAGGGACACCCCGATAAATCAATCTCACTCGATTTGGAAGTAAAAAAAGGAAAAGTTTAACAATAACTTAGAAAAAGGGATAGGAGGTGGGGGAGTTTACAAAGGATAAGGAAGGGAAAACAGCAAAATACAAAACAAGGATGGATACAACCCGAGTAGTGTGATGGTGTCTCTGCCTCGTGGCTGGTATGCAGTATCAGTGTGTGTGTGTGTGATCATGAACGCAGGTAAAGGAGAAAAGGGGAAAAAGCGAGCGAGGAGCAGGAAGTGCTCCTCTTTTATACCGCAGGAAGTGGGGGGAGTGGGCTAACCATCACCTGGAGTGTGGCCCACCCCTGAGGAGGGGCCAAGACCCCTAGGGTCAGGTTCAGGGTCACTCCCCCAGGAGTGTTAACCCTATACATTCCACCCCTTGGTTAGACCACTTCCACCTTCCTAAGAACAGTCTTCTTCTCCAAAGATGGGAAAAAGTTGTCCATGGGTTAAGAGTTCTTAAAGTCCTTCTTGGTCCCCAGCTGTATCTCAAGGCGATGTGCTCCTCTGGTCCGGTGCAGGTTGCTGAGATGTGAGCAGGACAGGAACGGAAGAAAAGTCAGTGAAGCAGGAACAGTTCTTGTTGGAACTCAGGAAAAGAGTCTTTTCCCTCTGTGAAGAAAACATCAGGAACAGTCTCTTCATGTCTGGCATCAGGGGAACAGGTGTGGATGAGATGGCTGTAGACATCCTCTGGAGGGAAATCAGGAACAGTCTCTCACTGCAGGGCATCAGTGACGAATCAGATGCAGGGTTCTGGTTGGACGCCGTGGTGTGACGTGATGCTGTGGGACTCTGGATAGCTGCTGGTGTGGTGTAGGTTCTGTTGGACGCCGTGTAGTGGTGAGGGTATAACTACAAAAACAACTTGTAACCCCTTATGAACTATAATACAAGTATTGCACAACTATGATACAAGTATTGCACAACTATGATACAGCTATTATACAACTATAATACAAGATAACCTGAAAGTATCTGGAACACATGGAATCAACTCTGAGATTTCAAAACCTTTTCAGCTAAAGAGAGATTTCTCTGAGGGACACACTCGATAACACCAGTTTCCATCATCACCCAGTATGTGTGACCAGGACCCTCTGCAGATACCACCCCTTTGATAGGTTTTCCCCCACCAGAGGCAGGAGCAACCCACACAGTCTTTCCCAGTAGATTCCTTTCACAGACTACAGGAACTCCATCTCCCTCAACTATGGGCAGTAGGGCAGACTGAGCAGGACCAGCTCTGTTAACTGATCCCCTGCTGTTCACCAGCCAAGTGGCTTCTGCAAGGTGCTTCTCCCAGTTTCTGAGAGTTCCACCTCCCATAGCCTTCAGGGTGGTTTTCAGCAGGCCATTGTGTCGCTCAATCTTTCCTGCAGCTTGTGGGTAGTATGGGATGTGATAAACCCATTCTATCCCATGCTCTTTTGCCCAGTTGCTTACAAGGTGGTTCTTGAAATGGGTCCCATTGTCTGACTCTATTCTCTCTGGGGTACCGTGTCTCCACAGGATGTGGCTCTGCAGACCCAGAATGGTGTTACGGGCAGTAGCATGAGGTACTGGGTAGGTTTCCAGCCACCCCGTGCTTCCCTCCACCATGGTTAACACATACTGCTTGCCACTGCGAGACCGAGGCAGAGTGATGTAATCAATCTGCCAGGCCTCCCCATACCTGTACTTTGACCACCTTCCCCCGTACCACAAAGGCTTCATGCGCTTAGCTTGCTTTATGGTGGCACAGATGTCACATTCATGGATAACCTGAGTTATGGCCTCCATGGATATGTCCACGGACCTGTCTCGGGCCCATTGGTATGTGGCATCTCTTCCTTGGTGACCAGAAGAGTCATGTGCCCACCGAGCTAAGAACAGTTCACCTTTGTGCTTCCAGTCCAGGTCAATCTGGCAGATGTGGGCAGCCAGGTCAGCTTGGTGGTTATGCTGCTGCTCTTCAGTGGCTCTGCTCTTTGGGATGTGAGCACTGATGTGTCGGATTTTAACTGGTCGGTTGTCCAGGCGTGCAGAAATGTCTTGCCAGAGGTCAGCAGCCCAAATAGGCTTCCCTTTTCTCTGCCAATCATTTCTCTTCCACTCCTTCAGCCACCCCCATAAGGCATTTGCTACCATCCATGAGTCAGTGTAGATGTATAGCATTGGCCACTGCTCTCGTTCTGCAATGTCCAGGGCCAGCTGGATGGCTTTCACCTCAGCATACTGGCTGGATTCGCCTTCTCCATCTCTTGCCTCTGCAACCCTGCGTGTGGGGTTCCAGACGGCAGCCTTCCATCTTCGCTTGCTGCCTACCAGACGGCAGGATCCATCTGTGAAGAGAGCATATGCCTTTTCCTCCTCAGGAAGGTCACTGTATGGGGGGGCTTCCTCGGCACGGGTCACTGCCTTCTCTTCTGCTGGCCTTCCAAAGTCAGTGCCCTCTGGCCAGTTGGTGATGACCTCCACAATGCCTGGACGCTCGAGAGTCCCCATCCTAGCCCTCTGAGTTATCAGAGCCATCCACTTACTCCAAGTGGCATCTGTGGCATGGTGCGGAGTCGAACCCTTCCCTTTAAACATCCAAGTCAGGACTGGAAGCCTTGGAGCTAAAAGGAGTGGTGACTCCGTCCCAATCACCTCAGAGGCAGCTCTGACTCCCTCATAGGCAGCTAGGATTTCTTTCTCTGTGGGGGTATACTTGGTCTCTGAGCCTTTGTACGCCTTGCTCCAGAACCCGAGTGGGTGGCCTCTTGTCTCATCAGGAGCTTTCTGCCATAGGCTCCAGCTAGGACCATTCTCACCGGCTGCTGTGTAGAGAATGTTCTTAATCTCTGGGCCGGTTCGAACTGGTCCCAAGGCCATGGCATGGACCACCTCTCGTTTGATCTGGTCAAATGCCACCTGCTGCTCAGGTCCCCACCCAAAGTTATTCCTCTTTCTTGTAACGTCAAAGAGGGGTTTCACAATTTGACTGTACCCGGGAATGTGCATCTTCCAAAAGCCCACAAACCCCAGGAAGGATTGTGTCTCCTTCCGGTTAGTGGGTTCCACCATAGTGGCCACTTTATTCACCACATCCATAGGGATGTGGCGTCGGCCATCCTGCCATCGAACTCCCAGGAACTGGATCTCTCTGGCAGGCCCTTTCACTTTGCTTCTCTTAATGGCAAAACCTGCATCCAACAGGATATTAATGATCTTCTCACCCTTCTCGAAGACCTCCTCTGCTGTCTCACCCCATACAATGATGTCATCGATGTACTGCAGATGTTCCGGAGCGCCACCCTTCTCCAGTGCAGTCTGGATGATGCCATGGCAGATTGTAGGGCTGTGCTTCCACCCTTGAGGCAGTCTGTTCCAGTGGTACTGGACTCCTCTCCAGGTGAAGGCAAACTGCGGCCTACATTCTTCTGCAATGGGGATGGAGGAGAAAGCATTAGCAATGTCAATTGTGGCATACCATTTGGCCTCCTTCGTTTCCAGTTCATACTGCAGCTCCAACATATCAGGCACGGCTGCGCTGATTGGAGGAGTCACTTCGTTCAGGCCTCGGAAATCCACCGTGAGTCTCCACTCCCCTGTCTCCTTTCGCACTGGCCATATCGGGCTGTTGAAGGGCGAGTGGCTCTTGCTGATGACAAGCTGCTGCTCCAGGCGGCGAATCAGCTGCTGTATGGGTAGCAGGGAGTCTCTGTTGGTGCGATATTGCCTGCGATGAACTACACGAGAAGCAATAGGTAACTTGACATCTTCCACCTTGTGGGTACCAACCACGGAAGGGTCATCTGACAAGCCAGGCATGATAGACAGCTGCTCTTTGTCTGCAGTCTCTACAGCTGCTATGCCAAAAGCCCACTTGTTCCCCTTGGGATCTTTAAAGTACCCTTCCCGGAGAAAGTCGATCCCCAGGATGCAAGGTGCATCAGGGCCAGTTA
Organism: Pogoniulus pusillus; assembly: GCF_015220805.1. Taxonomy (NCBI): domain Eukaryota; kingdom Metazoa; phylum Chordata; class Aves; order Piciformes; family Lybiidae; genus Pogoniulus; species Pogoniulus pusillus. Next base: position 762,295 of record NC_087270.1, on the reverse strand, counting down.
CTATGGAGTGCTTCTCCCACACATTCCCGGTGAGGCTTATCTCAGCCTGCAGCACAGTCAACTCCTGAGACCCCCCTGTGACTCCTGCAATTGTAACAGTTTCTGTCCCCCTGTGGCTGGAGGGGATCAGAGTGCATTGGGCACCGGTGTCTACCAACGCTCTGTACTTCTCGGCTTCAGAAGTGCCAGGCCATTTCACAAACACGTCCCAATATACTCTGTTATCCCTGGCCTCCGCCTGGCTGGAGACAGGGCACCTCTAATTCTGAGCAGTGTGACCACATGAGGCACATGGACCTGAGTTACTGGCTTCACCACCCCTTGAGTGAGAGGGCTGCCTGCGGGACTGGACTTAGAAGTAGATTGGAATTGGATTCAGAATATTTGGACTCATGGATCTGTATTGAAGACAGAACAGACAGAGCCCTCCTCAGACACCAGCCATTGAAGAAGACAGCTAAACCCATGTGATCTCTCAGCTCTATACCAAATATGAAGTATATGGAATGGAGTGGAATGGAATATATTGTTGGTCAGTTTAGGGTCACCTGTCCTGGCCGCCCATCCCCCCTCTTACTTTCTGCACTGCCAGCATGGTAGACAACATTTAGTGGTGACTTTGGTCTCCATAGGATCAAGCATAAGCAAGAGCGTTTCTGCACCCCAATCCTTGGTAGTAACTTATAAACATCAAATGTTATCACTGATAGAAGCAGCCACTGTTTATGTGGGCAACTTTATTGTGGTGGCGAGTCCCAGAGGTCACGAAATGGGATTGAGCATGTCCTGTCTTGTCCAGACATGTTTATCCACCCATCTGCATTGCAGCCAGAGGTGGGAAAACAGGACAAAAGAAACCCAGACAACCTAGTCTGGTTTAATCCGGTCACATAAGAGGGGTTTCATAAGGCCCACACCCCTGCCGTGTGCAAGGCGTATGCGCCCCCCATTTTTGGAGGAGAACAGCCTATGGGTTCTTCCTTTTTTGCATCTATTTGGGTGATTGCCAAAGGTGATTGGATGATAGTGTGGTCAATGAGACCATTAGCCTCGGCCATTGTCCTATAAAAGGGTGTAAACAGGTGAATAAGGTGCTTGCGTGCTTGTTCCTCGCTCACCCGCCAGCAGCTGATTCCACATCACAGCCCACGTGGAATTCACCACAAGACTTATACTGAATATTTTCCTGCATATGTTTTGGGCCACAGGCATTAAGACTGAGGACTAGTGAGTATTCTGGATTCTTTATTCAAGTTACTAAAGGAATTTTGCTAACCTCACAAGTGGTGAATTAAGCCACAAGGCTCTCTATCAAAGACATTTCTAAAACCTTTCAAAATTCCATTGTACATAGACATTCTGTAAAACAGTCCTGCTAACCACATCCAAGAATTTGTGTGGATAGTTGTAAATAAGTTTGGGGAAAATTATCTTTGTATATATTAATAAATTATTTAATAACTTTTGAATCAGCCTCATTGCATTTCACCCCAAACTCAGATTTCAACTAGCCCCTTCATAACACTTTGATTTTTGAAGCTTTGGTTTTTGGTTTCATTTCTTTCCTTTTTCAACACACTGTTTGAAATAGCAGAGTTGGTACAAATTGATTAGTATTTCTTAAGAATTATAACCAAAAGAAAATTATTAATTAAACCATTTTTGTTTCATATTCTTGCTTTCCTAAGTGTACACTGACCTGCAGAAATGTGAAGATTTTTATTAAAAAGCTTATATTAAAATAGCAGGGGGAGCAGATATCTGGCAAAATTCAGAACGTTCAGACAAAGAACATTAAGATGTAGAACATACCGAGGAAAGACTGCTTGTAAGTTAACCTTGTTTCAGGTAAGCTGGTATGAAACTCTGAAGAATATCCTGAGGCATCATATTAGTACTCTTAAGACTACTGGTAGATATCTCTTAAGAAATTAGTTCTTATCAGTACCAAGTGACTGCAATGATCTTGTTCTGGCTTACTATAGTAATGAAAATTACATCTAATTTTTGATGGGTGACACACAAGCTAAAAATCATACATTACGTACCTGAGAGCCAGAGCTGCAGGCACTCATGTCAAGATTACCATCATTCCCAAAACAGTATTTCCACTACTGTGTTTATCCTCAAACGCAATCGGATGAACTGCATACACCATCACAACAATTTACAAAGTATGACTGTCAAGATATTGTTATACAAATTGTATGCTTATGTAAGCATTTTGCTGGTTAATGGAAGAGTATAGTATAAGTTGGCTAGTACAATCAAGGAATCACCAATGTTGGAAAAAATCCCTGAGATCATCAAGTCCAACTGTCAACCTAACACTGTCATGTCCTCTAAACCATAGCCCAAAGTGTCATGTGTACATGTTTTCTGAACACCTCCAGGGATGGTGACTCTACAACCTCCCTGGGCAGCCTGAACCACACATCTACCACTTCCTTTCTGGTAACTGTAGAGAGCAATAAGGTCTCTTCAATTTCTTCTTCTCCAGATTAACCAATTTCAGTTCTCCCAGGTCTTGGTCATAAGACTTCACCAGCTTCATAGCCCTTCTCAAATAGAAATACATCTTGACAATTTTACAGTCACCAAGATATACTGGGGTAGAGTCACTGGACTCTCCATGTCTGGCATACAGCTCAAAAGACAAAGAAAGATTTGGTGATGTCACCTGTGGTACTCCACTTAAGTTGTGGAGTTCTATACTGAAGTTAGTTAGCTAATTGTGGGAGAATTCTCCTGCAGCAAGACATGAGCTGTAAACATGAGAGAGAATGTCCTTGAAGCCTTGCTGGCTCAAGGAAGCTAGGCTGTGGACAAGTGACTAACCCACGCACACCTGCAGAGGGCTGGACCTGCTGGCCCCTGGGGTGGACACAGCTCCAGGGGGCTGAGCCTGCCAGCCCCCTGGGGTGGGAACCACAGGTTGTTTTTGGCACAGGGCAGCCTATCTGCTCCTTGCATGTGGCTCTGGGCCAATCTGTACAGTCCACTTGTGCCAGCCCCAGGCTGACTGGATACACCTCCTCTGAGCACTATATAAGAGGCTTCGCTACCCTAATAAAGTTGTACTGATGTACTGATGCATAGAAGCTGCTGAGTTGAGTTGTCAGTACCCCGATCTCGCCTCTCACCAGCCTCCAGACTCCAACAGCTAATGAATACATGAGAGACAAAAGTGGTATCAAAGATTTGTATTGCATAATTGCTCCCCCACTGAGACACTGTGGTGCCTGCCACTTGTATTTCTGGCAAGCTAAGTTTCTGAGTGAAATTGCATATGCATTTTGTCACTATTATTGACTTTGATTTGTGTCTTGTTTAGTTTTTGGCTGTGAAAATTAACAGCTCAGTAAGAAGTTTCTTATGTTTGATGTAATAAATATAACAAGTGAATTTGCAATTGAATTCACTTCATCTTTACCTCCATGGTCTTATGACAAAGACAAAGGATATTATAAGGTAGAGCATCAGATTTGAATTTGGAATTTGAACACAAGTGGTAAAAAAGAAGAGGAATGATTGTGTAACAAAAGGATTTGGAGCAGGTTAAACAAAACCATTCCATTTTTCTGCTGAACTGGATTTTGTACCCATTATTGATTTTTTCCCTTTATTTATTTATAAATTTAGTTTACTTATATTTTTTTAAATCCTGCTCTAGGATCTATTTTCATATAAAAGAACTTGCTTGTCATTATGCTGCAATTTAAATTATAGAGGCAAAATATGTTGGAAAACTGTCTGATTACTTAGCTAAATATTATGCATGCATGTGCATGTGTTTGAACTCTTATTCACGCCGTATTTGCATTTATATACATATGCACTAGTTTGAAGCAAGCTAGAATGTTTTGGTAAAAGAACTAGATAATGGGCAGTGAAATGAAAAACAATTGTGTCTCTTCGCTCACAGTCACACTGAGAACTCTGGGAAGAAGAAGTAAAACATTCTCCGTTTTGTCCTTCATTCTGCCTTTGCCTTCAGACCTAGTCACATCTCATTAACCCTGCTGCCACTAACCTTGCTCCCTAACCTCTTGGCTGCACCTCTCTTCTTCCTGAGAACTGGGGTAAGGTTGAGAGGGCAAGAGGAGGTGTTGGGGTGGTTTGAGAGCCCCTCCCGGGGACTCAGGTTTCTGGGAGGGGAGTTGTGCTTTTGTATTGTTTATCCTTTGTGTATTTCTGTATATAACTGTATATATTGTAAATAGCTGCTTGTATATTTACTGCTGTAAAATAAATAGCTTCATTTATATTCCCAGAGGCCATCTGAGTTAGCTGGGGCAATTCCAAAAGTGTGGGGGGGCGGGTAAGAGCCCAAACCATCACATTTTTAATTGGCTTTCCCAACGTGGGGCTAAATTTTTCGTGTGACTGTTCATTGGCTCTGGAAATTAAAATGGAGCTAATAAGGCAGCTATTGTACTTGTGTGGGGCATTACTCTGGTCCGGTTTTGTTTTCTTGGCATTTAGTTGGATAAAGGCTCAAATTGTTGCTTATTTCATTGATTTAGCTTATAAGAAGTCTAAAGCCAAAGTTACAAGCATGTTCTGGGCCTGGGGTGATTTTATCCTTGGTTATGCTGGTTTTAATGTCTCTGAAAACCTTGCCAGTAATATTACAGGGGCACTTATAAATAAAGTTACAATCAATCAAAATTCTGCTTTATCTACTGCTCTCATGAGGGTCATCCAGCCCCAAACTGAAATGTCAAGTCCATGCAAGGATTTTTACAGAAAAGAAACTGTGGCGAGATTGCTGTGCATTAATCTGGCTCTTATGATTTTAATATTCATACTAATTTTGGCATTATTTGTGAAAAATTCAAAACCAGCTTCTGTAAGAACTAGGAAAAATTCTGTGTCTCAGAAGCAGTCTCTTTCACAGCAAAACAAGGGAACACAGTTATCTGCTTCCCCCCTGCCAGCCTCTCCACCCTCCTCTCCAAATTCTGGGAACACGGCCAATGTTCCTGGAGGTAATGTAAACAATAATAAGGATAACAATAAGAACGGACAGAGTTTGGCAGGAGTCCCAGGAGCACAGGCAGGTACCCAAAATCAGAATGTTCCTAGCAACAATGATAACACGTCAGGGTTGGCAGGCACCCAGGAGGACAGGCAAATAATCCCACTAATGCTGGTAATGCTAGCCCAGTCAGTCCAAATCCTAATGACACCAGCTCAGCCAATTTGAATCCCCAGCCAGCAGACCAGAGTCAGAGCCTTGCTGTTAAAAGTAAGGCAGATTTGAACTCACAAGCTCCAAGTCAGACCTTTAATGTTTCAAACCCTTCAGCAGACACGTCCAAGTCTGTTGCTGCTCAGGCCCTTCTGGCACCTGCTAAGGCAAAAGCTAAGACAAAGTGTGGTTCACAGGAGGATGTAAGAGAGGGGAACTCTGGTGATCAGCAAGAGGAGGAAGAGGAGATAGTTAGTCTGCGAGACCTTGCAAATGTGCTGAGACATCAATACTCAAATGAAAAGAGTGTTGTGAGGTTGGCTGCCAAGAGAGAGGATGGTTCCAATGAGTTTAAGAGTGCTATGAAGAAGGTTCTGTTAGGCCCGGTACCACCAGATCAACAGGAGGAAGAGGAGGAAGATGACATCCAGGATTCCAATGATCCTCTCAGAGAGCCAATCCTAAGCTGGCTAGTGAGATGCCGTGGCATTGGTGCTAATGCCCTGCAGGTAGGAGACAAGTCTGCCAAGCAGCTGGGACCACTCACTGAGGAGAGTGGAGTGGACAAATACCTGGCAAGTTCTCTTGGTAGGGTAAGCTTGTGGACACGCCTTCTGTGGCTGTGGCTATGAGATATCCTTCCTGAGATGATTTGCCATGGGCTGCCAAGAAGTGGAACACCATTGAGCAGGGAATTAAGCTTCTGAAGGAGTTTGCTGTGAAGGAAGTGCTTTATGGAGATCATGGCACGCATGAGCCTGACGATATTCCTTTGGGAACAGGTCTCATGAAGAAGCAGATTAAACTTGCTCCTTCATCCTATGCTAACATCTTGGCCAGTAAATTCCTATCAAGGAGTGATAATGGAAGATCTTTCACTGTTGGTGAATTCACTGACCAGCTCAGGAAGGTAGAGGACAGCTTGTCCCATTCTGGTATAATTTGTGCCATACAGACTATGACTATAGAGCTTAAAGGTGGTATTAGAGATGGCATCAAGGAGAGCATGAAAGAACTGAAGGAGGATCTTAAAAACATTACCAATCTGGTAAAGGATACCATCCCCGCATCATCTGAATGGGTGCATGTTTCTGCAGTCAGGAACAGAAGCCCACCTCCTGCAAGGCAATTCCAGCCCAGGAGGAGACAAATTCCACCTAGACAGCAGCAATCACGTGCGTCACTGTGGATACTTCTGTGTGACACATACGGGGAGAACATGAACAAATGGGATGGTAAACCTACTTCAGCTCTTTCAAAGAGGGTCAGGGAACTGCAGAGTGGCAGACACAGAGGCAGCAATGCCAGGAAAGTATCTGTCACTTCTTCAGCTCCCGAGAGCAACTGCAATTGTTCCAACAGTTGCAATTCCTCTCACAACACCACCAATCACTGTGTACACCCTACATGCCATGTTCAGCATTAGGGGTGCCCTGCCTCCAGCCAGGAGTGTGGGAAGCTTTCTCCTGCAGCGGAGCATGAAATGTAAACATCAGGCCCTGTGATGGGAAGTGTCCTTGGGTCTTACTGATTCCCAGGGGCCTAAGCTGGCAACCATGAGCAACCCATGCACAGCTGTCAGGGGGTGGAATCTGCCGGCCCCCGGGACGGACGCAGCCCCCCTGGGTGGTACTAACAGGTTGTTTACCACAGGTAACCTATCTCTGCCTTACATATAACTTGGGGCCAATCTGTACTGTCCACTTCTGCCAGCCCCAGGCTGGCTGGAAACACCTCCTCGGAGACACTATATAAGCCATTGCACTACCCTAATAAAGTTGTACTGATGTACTGATGCACAGATGCCTAGAAGCGGCTGTCTCGAGTCGTCAGTACCCCGATCTCGCCTCTCGCCAGCCTCCGTACCCCGACAAATGGCGCTCGAACAGGCTAATTGGACCACTGTTTCGCTGCGGCCAGGCACTGAGGCCTGCATTGTGACCACCGGCAAGCCTCCAGGCCGCGATCGACAGAACTCTAAGCCGGCCCTTGAGCCACAGGGGCCTCGAGGAGGGGCCGAGACATCTCTTCACCTCTGTGCGTAAGGAGCTGGCAGAACCGTAAGAGATCGGACGCTACTATATGCCCTGCTGGGGAAACGCGCTGTTTTTCCTCTTTTTCTTCTTTTTTTCTCTTCCCCCTCACTTAACCCGTTACTAACTATGAGGGATAGGTGTCTGCTGATACGGGCGGCCTATAGAGATAGGCGCTTATTGAAGATTGACCACTCATAGATATGGGGGTGCTTCAGTAACGGCAGCTGTGGCGACGGCCGCGTGACCATACATATGGGCGTTTTTCAGGGGCAGTAATCGCGCAGAGTCAGATCTCCCCCCGAGGAGCAGCTGTTGCCAGAAGGCAGGAACACACACCCATCCCCCCCTACCCCCCCCTTTCTCGCTTACGGAATTTTTCCGGGGAAGTGCGCTGGTTTTCCTTTTTTTTTATCCCGTCCCTAACTGTGGGGGACAGTGTCTGCTGGTACGGGCGGCCTATAGAGATAGGCGCTTATTAAAGATGGGAACCACTCATAAATATGGGGGTACTTTAATAACGGCAGGTGTCGTGATGACGGGTGCGACCATACAGATGGGCACTTCTGGGGGCGGTGATCGTGCATAGTCAGGTACCCCCCGGAGCAGCTGCTGCCGGAAAGCAGACCACCCCCTTTCCCCCCCTCCCCTTTTTTTTTTTTACTTTCAGTGGAATAGCGACCGCGTGGCGCCGGTAGCCGCTCCCACCACCCCGTGATGGCGATTGCTGATGGCCGTCCGGCGGCGGCAAACTGCCAAAGTTTCTCAGCCTGTAAAAGTTTTTCGGGACTGCCGTCCAAAGCGGCTGCTTCCAGCCGCCACTGCCGTGTCCAATCTGCCAGCCGCTACGGCGCTTTCCTTCTGCGTTCCATCATCAGGATGGCAGCTCCCCCACCACCGCATCCCCGATACGGACAGAACGAAAAGCAGAAAGAAAAAGTAGAAACGGCAGCAGCGCCCGCGCTTCCTGAGTCTCGCTGCCGGTGGGAAACGCCTCCGACAAACTGCGGAGCCCGGCGGAACGCAACCCCCCCGTGCCCCCCACCAATCGTGGGTACAGGACATGAGAACACCAAAGAGACAGACGGACGAACAGAAAGACTCTGGGGGACCGGGCTCGAAGACCAGCCTGCGGAGATCAGCGAGAAGTCGTCTGGAAGTCCGAGCCGCCCTCCCCTTTCCCCCCTCCCGCCCCCGCCCGGCGGCAGAGTTCGGCAGGGTCCCTTTCCCATCCCGGCTTGGAAAGTTTGGAAATGGCGGCGGCTCCGCAGGTCACAGGACACACCCCCCACCTCTCCTTCCCCCACCTCCCTCCCCTGGCACGGGCGGCGAGCTTGGCTCACAGCCCCCCCCCCCCCCCCCCCCTGCACTTCCTCAGTGGGAAACGAACAGCTTAGTTCTTACTGTAACAAACTCGTATTGTTGTATCTTGCTACCTGTATGAACTATTGACGTCAATATTAATGCTTTTTTTGGATTGTACTGGATCTTACAGGTTAGGAGTTTACTGAATAGGATGTTAAATGATTGTTAATTGTATCAGAATTTCTAGGAAGATCTTCTTTTCCCCTCTGTTCTAATTCTGACTCTCCTGTGGTACCACACTTCTTGAATTTTTCTTCGCCTTTTTTTTTCTCCTATTTCCTTCATTTCCTAGATCTCTCAGCTGCTAAAATAGTATAGCTGAGGCTAACAGTTTGTAATATAACAATTATGGGATTTTTTGATATGGGGAAATCATGGGATGTTCTGGTTTTGGGTTCTTTCTGTATATCTGGGTTTTTTCTGGAATAAAAAAAAAAGGGGGGGGAAAGGGGGTAGAAAGACAAGGGAGCAGGTATACAAAATTCTGCAGACAGGATCAATGTATTTGTCAGCCTAGGCACTCAATATGTTTGTGTTTGTTTCTGTATTTGTTTCTGTATTTGTTCACTTGCATTTGTCTCTGTATTTGTTTGTGTTTGATCCCTTATCTTCACAGGCATTGTAAGATGGGGACCACCTTGAGTATGATTAGCCTGTCCTTTCCTAAGGTGAGCAGGAATCCTGCTCAGATGGCAGAATTGTGGTAAGATCTTGAAAGGAGTACTGAAATGATGGCTATATGTGTCTATGGATGATGAGGTCTGATCATGGTCAGTGAATTTGGGTATTTTGATGAGTTTCAGTGATTGTGGTTTAATGGAATAGATTCAGTTTAGCATCCTTTTCTAAAGGCCAAAGCCCACTCAAATTGGCATAAGATGGCAATATGACCTTTTATCTCTTGCAAGGGCCCTGCAAGAGATAAAAAACACTGCCCTAAATTCTTAAAGTAGATGAAGAACTGTGGGAAAAGGCCTAAGCAGAATACTCTGAATGCAATATCTAAGGCATATCCTTGTACTATATTTAGAGGCTAGTAGTTCTTAAAGCACAATGGACAGACGCAGCTCACAGCTAAGAGGTGTGATTAGAACATCAAGATTTCTGAGGACTACAGACTGAATCCAGAACTATGGGAGTCTGAGGAGAAATACTGGACAGCTTGGTGCAACTGCAGCTCTACAACATCAGCTGCCACACTGAACCAACGAAGACGATAGATTTGCACTCTCCAGTGACTGTGATGTTCGTCTGGACTTTTGGGCTTTGAACATTTGACTCACTGTCGCTTACAGGAATAGCTTTTGGGATTGCTAGCTAAGCTTGGGTTGTTAGTTTGCCAGACTATTGCCACTAGCAAAAGAGTTCTTAACAGATGCGTTATCTTAACTTTAACATTGTTAACCTGCACTTGTATCATCCATACCTGTAGCAAACACGGCCTGTATAAGATCGAACGTGGGTTGCTCAAAGAAAAGAAGGGGATATTGTGGGAAGCTTTCTCCTGCAACGAGGTATGGAATGTAAACATCAGGCCCTGTGATGGGAAGTGTCCTTGGGTCTTACTGATTCCCAGGGGCCTAAGCTGGCAACCATGAGCAACCCACGCACAGCTGTCAGGGGGTGGAATCTGCTGGCCCCCGGGGCGGACGCAGCCCCAAGGGGGGCTGACCCTGGCCAGCCCCCCTGGCTGGTACTCACAGGTTGTTTACCACAGGTAACCTATCTCTGCCTTACATATAACTTGGGGCCAATCTGTACTGTCCACTTCTGCCAGCCCCAGGCTGGCTGGAAACACCTCCTCGGAGACACTATATAAGCCATTGCACTACCCTAATAAAGTTGTACTGATGTACTGATGCACAGATGCCCAGAAGCGGCTGTCTCGAGTCGTCAGTACCCCGATCTCGCCTCTCGCCAGCCTCCGTACCCCGACAGAGGAGGAAAGGGATAGTGGAGAGAACCAAATCTATTGGAATGTATTCATTAGGTGGCCTGGCAGTTCAAAAGTTCGGAAATACAGGGCTTTAGTTGACACAGGTACTCAGTGTACTTTGTTGCCATAAAATTGCAAAGAGACAGAGTCCATATCTATTTTTGGAATCGCTGGTGGATCTCAAGAGTTAACTAAGGTACAGGCTGAGATCAGTTTAACTGGTAAAGAGTGGAAGACACATACTATTGTAACTGGTCGTGATGCGCCTTGCATTCTGGGAATTGACTTTTTGAGACAAGGTTGTTTCAAAGATCCTAAGGGTCACAAATGGGCTTTTGGAATAGCATCTGTAGAGATTGAGGATGGTAAACTGAAATTGTCCATTAGACCTGAACTTTCAGATGAATCTGCAGTTGTGGGACAACATGACATAGAGGATTTGGAAGTGCCAATTGCAACTCAAACTGTTCATCACAGGCAGTACAGAACTAATTGTGACTCTTTGTTGCCCATTCATCAGCTGATTCGTCAACCAGAGAGTCAGGCTGTCATCGAGAAAGCTCATTCATCTTTCAACAGTCCCATCTGGCCTGTGCGTAAACCTAAGGGAGACTGGAGACTCACAGTTGATTTTCGTGCCCTCAACGAAGTGACCTTACCCATGAGAGCAGCTGTGCCGGACATGCTGGAACTCCAGTACGAGCTGGAATCGAAGGAGGCTAAATGGTATGGAACCATAGACATTGCTAATGCTTTCTTCTCTATTCCCATAGCAAAGGAGTGCAGGCCTCAGTTTGCATTCACCTGGAGAGGAATCCAGTAGCAGCTCAACCGTTTGCCTCAGGGTTGGAAGCACAGCTCAACCATCTGTCACTCAGTCATCCACAATGCACTGGAGAAAGGTAAAGCTCCAGAGCACATCCAGTTCATCGACGACATCATTGTGTGGTGCCAAACTGCTGAGGAAGTCTTCAAGAAAGGTAACAAAATCATTGACATTCTGCTGCAAGCAGGTTTTGCCATTAAGAGAGACAAGGTCAAAGGACCTGCCAGAGAAATTCAGTTTCTGGGAGTGCGGTGGCAGGATGGTCGCCGTCACGTTCCACAGGATGTGATCCACAAAGTCTCCACCATGGCAGTTCCCACAAACAAAAAGGACACCCTTTCTTTCTTGGGTGCAGTGGGATTTTGGAGACTACACATTCCTGGATTCAGTCAAACTGTCAAACCTCTGCAGGATGTGATTCGTAAGAGAAACAATTTTGAGTGGGGACCTGAACAACAAGCAGCCTTTGATCAGATCAAGCGAGAAGTAGTCCATGCAGTGGGCTTGGGACCTGTGTGATCTGGTCCGGACATTAAAAACATTCTGTACATGGCTGCCTGTGACAATGGTCCAAGTTGGAGTCTTTGGCAGAGAGCTCCAAACGAGACATATGGTCGTCCTCTTGGTTTCTGGGGATGTTGTTACAGAGGTTCAGAGACAAATTATACTGCAACAGAGAAAGAAATACTAGCAGCCTATGAGGGAGTGAAAGCAGCTTCTCAAGTGATTGGAACTGAGTCACAATTACTTTTAGCTCCTAGACTGCCAGTTCTTAACTGGATGTTCAAAGGCAAAGGTTCAGCACCGCATCATGCCACAGATGCAACCTGGTCTAAATGGATGGCTTTGATAACCCAACGAGCACGAATGGGTAATCTTGACCGACCTGGTCTGGTGGAGGTGATCACCAACTGGCCGGAAGGCACAGACTGTTCCAAACCTCCAGAGGAGAAAATAACTCGTGCTGAGGAAGCTCCTCCCTATGGTGATCTCTCTGATCAGGAAAAGAACTATGCTTTGTTCACAGATGGTTCCTGTTGTCTTGTTGGGAACAAGCGAATGTGGAAGTCAGCGGTTTGGAGTCCTACCAGGAGAGTTACTGAAGCAAGAGATGGAGAAGGAGAATCCAGTCAGTTTGCTGAGGTAAAAGCTGTTCAACTTGCTCTTGGTGTGGCTGAACGTGAAAATTTGCCTATCCTTTACCTCTACACCGACTCGTGGATGGTAGCCAATGCTCTATGGGGTTGGCTAAAGGACTGGAAGAAGAATGGTTGGCAGAGGAAAGGAAAGCCTATTTGGTGTGCTGATCTATGGCAGGACATTGATGCACAGATGGAGAAAATTCCAGTGAAGGTGCGGCACATAGACGCACACATGCCTAAGAATAGAGCTATTGAGGAACATAAACATAACCAGAAGGCAGACCAAGCTGCTAAGATTGCTCAAGTTGATACCAACTCTAACCATTACATCAACCTTGATTGGAAACACCGAGGTGAACTGTTCTTAGCTCGGTGGGCCCATGACTCATCTGGACATCAAGGCAGAGATGGAACATACCGATGGGCTCGCGATAGGTCAATTGACTTGTCCATGGACGCTATCACCGAAGTCATCTATGACTGTGACATTTGTGCTGCTATTAAGCAGGCTAAGTGAATCAAGCCCTTATGGTATGGTGAGAGATGGTCAAAGTACAAGTATGGTGAAGCCTGGAAAATTGACTACATCACTTTACCTCGATCTCATTCTGGCAAGCAGTATGTGCTGACAATGGTAGAAGCCAGCACTGGATGGTTGGAAACCTATCCAGTTCCACGTGCTACTGCACGCAACACCATTCTTGGCTTGGAGAGACAGAGCATGTGGAGACATGGAACTCCAGAGAGAATCGAGTCAGACAATGGCACTCATTTCAAGAACAATCTTGTGAAAAACTGGGTCAAAGAGCATGGTATTGAATGGATCTATCACATACCCTACTATGCACCAGCTTCAGGGAAGACTGAGCGCTACAACGGTTTGCTGAAAACCACCCTAGAAGCCATGGGGGGTGGAACTCTGAAAAACTGGGACAAACATTTAGCACAAGCTACCTGGTTGGTAAATAGTAGAGGTTCAGTAAACAGAGCAGGACCTGCACAATCAGACTTGTGAAAAGAATCTGTAAGGGAAAACTGTTTAGGTATTTTCACCTTCGGGTGAAGGGAAACCTGTCTGAGGGGTGGTTTCTGCTGAAGGTCCTGGTCATACATACTGGGTAATGCAGGACAATGGTGAAATCCAGTGTATTCCACAGAGAAATCTAACCTTAGCTGAGAGAGTTTAAATTCAGAGTGTATCATACAAGCTGTTAGGAGTTTTCTGTTCTAGGTAACATCGGCGTCCAACACTGGAAGAATCTACGAGAGAATCTACAGTACATGAGCACGAAATCAATGTCACCTGGGAGTCCCTGTTCTGAGCTTTTGAATCACCTACATCTGATTGAAGTGTGAACTGAACTTGTATGTATTGTTTTAGTGTAAATATTGGTTTAGATTAGATTGGATAATTCTCAGCGATACTCTGAGCGAAGTAGACAAGGAGTGGATTGTGCTAGTTTGAAGCAAGCTAGAATGTTTTGGTAAAAGAACTAGATAATGGGCAGTGAAAAGTAAACATGGTTGTGTCTCTTCGCTCACAGTCACGCTGAGAACTCTGGGAAGAAGAAGTAAAACAGTCTCCTTTTTGTCTTTCATTCTGCCTTTGCCTTCAGACCTAGTCACATCTCATTAACCCTGCTGCCACTAACCTTGCTCCCTAACCTCTTGGCTGCACCTCTCTTCTTCCTGAGAACTGGGGTAAGGTTGAGAGGGCAAGGGGAGGTGTTGGGGTGGTTTGAGAGCCCCTCCTGGGGACTCAGGTTTCTGGGAGGGGAGTTGTGCTTTTGTATTGTTTATCCTTTGTGTATTTCTGTATATAACTGTATATATTGTAAATAGCTGCTTGTATATTTACTGCTGTAAAATAAATAGCTTCATTTATATTCCCAGAGGCTGTCGGAGTTAGCTGGGGCAATTCCAAAAGTGTGGGGGGGCAGGTAAGAGCCCAAACCATCACAACATATGAACTAATAAAAATGTTGTATAAATATTTGTATCAGAAACACAGGTCTTGACTAATTTTTTTCTTTTTAATCATAAAGATTCTATTGTTTTTTAAAGTACATATAGAAAAATAATGACCTCCAAGCTGTTTATAACTCCCTGAAATAAGGTTAGAATGAGGTGGGTGTTGGTGTCTTCTTCCCAGTGTCATGGAGGGCCTGTAGGCCTGAAAAGAGGTTTGTTTATGCCTTGCCTGGACATGTTTTTCTGCCAGGACCCCTGGTTGTAAACAGGTTGTGTAAGCCCCCCCACACCCAGCCCGTGTCTCCCTGGGGTAAGCCCATGTGATCCCCATATTTGGGAAAGTCCAGGCAAGCAGCATTTGCCTATTATGGTAAGGTTTGGCTGACTGCCAACCTGATTGGTCATTTTAGTGGCCAAAGGGACCATTAATCTTGGCCCACATTCAATAAATAGGGGTGCACAGATAAACAAAGTGCTCAGACACGTGATTTGACCCTCACTTGCAGCGCTCAGATGCTCAGACCCGTGCTCAGACACCATTGCTCACACTTGGACCCTCACTTGCAGCTCACCTGCCTGCGTACCTTTCTTGCAGTGCTCATTTAAGCCTGCACATATATATATGAGGAGCCTATAGTCTCCTAAGCCAGCTGTGCACATCTGCACACTACTGCGTTATCAGGACCAGATCCTGTATTGCCTTTACCTATGGAGCTCAGACTCCCAGCAGCTGCGCACATCCTGCATGCCCACTGCCTATCATTGCCTGGTGAGAGCCATTGCCGCTGAGATAACCAGGAAGCAGGCTTTGAATTGTCTGCACACACACGGCCTGCTAGCCATGACAACCATGCCAGAGACAGCACGATATTCTCCTCCTGTACCTGAGATCCTGCCAGCTGAGAATTCCTGGACAGAAGCACCCAGAGGAAGCCAGCAGCACCAGGGCAGAGATGACATCCTTCATCAGGAGAACAAGGTTAGAAACACCATTCCCCCAGAAGCTGAGAAGGTTTATCCTTTCCCCTCAAGCCCGGAGGATTCCAGCCTCCAAGTCCACGGGTAGAGATCCCCTGAAGTCTGGACACTAGGTACAGGCTGTGACACAGCCCCGGAGGGTGATTTATAATTAATAAGAATTGTGAGTAAAGCTTTAATACCTCTGTAATATCTGTTGCCTCTGCCATAGAGAAGAATCAGTTCCAGCCCGCTCTGCTGGGCAAATAGCATATGGCCCCAAGCAGCATTAAGCCGTGGGGAAAACTCCTCTCTCTGGTTATAGTTTGAATGTTTGCTAGTTAAAAATTACGTTTCTGTACGTATTTTATCCTAGATTGTTTTCATAACCGTGTATTGAATATTAATATTAATATACAGTGGTTGGGAGTGGCTAGAGTTCAGAATATTGAAGTTAATAAATATATATTTTTATATAAAATTATCTCATCCCAATTAATTTCTCCTCTCCGCCAAACCGGTGAAGGTATTGAGAATCTCCCTCTGCAACAGTAACAAGTTATAGGACAAGAGGAAATGGCCTCAAGTGTCACCAGAGGAGATTTAGGTCAGATACTAGAAGCATCTTTTTCACTGAGAGAGTTCTCAAAGACTGGAATAGGCTTCCCAGGGAGGTAGTTGAAGCCCCACCCCTGCAGGTGCTTCAAAAACTCATAAATGAGGGACATGGTTTAGTTGAAGGACATGGTTTAGTACCAGACTTGCAAGTTAGTAATTGAACTCAATGACAGGAACATGAAAACTATATTCTGTATTAAAAGTTTAAAATATTCTGCAACATGGCATAATATTTTTAATTTGCACTGGTGGTAAATTTTTGAACCCTATTTATCAGTTAAAATGACTTGCAATTGTTTGGGCAAATGTATTTTGTGTGTGAGGAGTGCAGTGTAAGTAGTTTATTAAATATTTGCTGGTTTGTTTACTGGCTTATATTGCGCTGTTTGAGTTTTCTAGCCTTTGAATTTAATTCTTGCTTTTGTAATTATTCATGCCAGTAGGGCTTGATTGCTTGAAAGAATTCTGAAAGCAAATGTGAAACAGCAATGTTATGGTCCTACTGAAATTTACTTTTGAATTCAAATGGATTGTCAAGGGAATTTAAGATGTCTGGGATTGCCTATTTTAGCCCCCTTTAGACTTCTGAGAAGTGGCACAGGGTTTTAGATCAAGTTAGACTGCAGCTCTGAATTTTAATCTCACAGATGTCAAGATACAGCATTACAAAAACTTTCCTTTACACTTAAATTACTGCTTCTGAGTACATGGCTTTCATAAACTCAAACACAAAACTTCACAGATGTTGGACCATATAATTATCCAGCTTTTATTTTTATAAAATAGAGAATATTCTCCCACTATTTTTCAAGCATTTTTTTTCCATGACAATGCAACTCAATTAATTGGTTACTATCTAAAGAATAAAACAAATTCCTTTTTGCTTTTCCTTGGGTCTTTTTTTTTTTTTTCTTGTTGACAAGCTTACTGAAGCTTTGTTTGAGCCTGGCGTAAAACGTAAAAAGCCAATGGGAAAAGTCCAACTAATAAAATTTGTCTCTGGTTTAGGCTCTTGTCAGAATCATAATAACAGTTCCACTTTAGTTCTGATGATTACAGCTCATTGAAGAAAGATTGGAAAACTCAAGGTTTCAAATCTGATTTTAAACAAACAAAAATTTGATTCCCCCCTATATCTCTGTGACTCTCACACGGCAGAAAGTAACGGCTTTGTTCATTATTTCCTAAGAATGTTTAGAATTTACAGTATTTCTTACTAAATACCTACAGGAAGATTTAGCAGCTTATCACAGGATTGAGTTCACTGCACTTTTGTGCTTTTCACACCTGCAGCACATAAGTGGAAACTTTGAGTATTTCTCAGTTTTCAAAGTGGAATTTGTGATAAATTTCGAGGACAAAAATCTCAAAGTCCAATCGGAATTTATTGAATTACAACGAGCAAGCAGGATAAGAGGCAAGAATCCCTGCTGGACGGCAAGGGGGAGTCCCCGCTCCGCCCACTTGCCGCCGCCCAGCTGGTCCCGGTCCCCCCTTTTTATAGTCCGCCCGCCGCCGCTGACAGGTCCCCTTTGAGGTAAACAAGCACTCTGCGCATGTGTGTTGCTGTTGCCGAGGGGTTTCTTCCGACCCCCTGGTGATCGCTTGGCGGGAAACCTCTCAGGCAGGGCAGGCGGGAAAATCCTCTCAGGCAGGGCAGACCTCTGACCTGGGCTTCTGAAACTCAAAACTTATTAAAACCTTCTATTACCTTATTTTAGTGAACAAAACATATTGTTCCCTATCACAATCCCCCATTTCTCTTCTTCTTCATTTTTGTTCACTAAATCATTGTAACTCTTCGTAACTCTTCTTTAGCTAATTCTAGTGTCTCCAATGTTTCATTTACAGACAACTGTTCATATTTGGCCCTTATAAACATGAGATGTGCAGCTTCTAAACGACTTTTTACCATAGTAATCAACTTGTTGAATATACATGGCCCAAAAGTAAGTCCCAACATTAACAGAATCACTGGCCCTGCTATAGTTGAAAGTAAAGTAGTCAACCAAGGAGAGTAGCTAAACCAATTTTCGTACCAACTCTGATGTGCCTCATTTTCCCTTTTTCTCTGCTCTATCTCCTTTTTTAACTCATTCATAGAATCGATTACCATCCCCGTGTGGTCTGCATAAGAGCAACATTCCTCTTTCAATGCCACACAAAGGCCCCCCTCCTTTAGGAATAGCAAATCTAAACCTCTACGATTTTGCAGTGTTACCTCTGACAATGACCTTACTGATTTTACCAACCCCTCAATCTGATGTTCTATTTTACTTAAATCTTCATCCACAGAGAGTCTTAATATCTTAAATTCCTTTTGTTGATTTATTAAAGAGGCTATCCCAGTTCCAGCTCCCACCCCTCCTACCGTTAAGAGTGTTGCTATTGTCAAGGCAGTAAAAGGTTCTCTCCTCTGGAGGTGGTGCTCTGGGGTCGTGTGCTGTTTGAGGACATAATCCTTCGGATGGTAAGTGATCTTCGGTACAATAGCTACTTGGATACAATAATCATGAATATAATCAAAAATTCTTAAGGATAAACAAGGAGTGATTCCTATACTCTGACAGACCCATCGAGTGTTAGAAGCTGGAAGCAACCATTCCGTCCTATGTCTCTGCTTTGGATTTTGTATTGTAATGTTACATAAGTGCTTTTTATTGAGGGGGACAGTACCCACACATCGTCCTTGTCCTGTTATCTGGGAGAGGGTTATACCTTGAGTACTTTCCCTATTCCTCTTCCAGAGACATTCTTTTGGGTTAGCCCCATTTATTCCTTTTGCCCTATCCATTACCCCAACAGCTTCATAGAAAGGGGGTCGGAGGTTGTAACACAGCCAACACTCTTTGGCCAGGTCAGGGTTGGTCTTATTAAAAACCCCATAGCTAGCTTGCATTATCTTCCACAAAGTCCCATATTCTGAGATTTCCCTAGAGGCATCTACCTGTGTCTCACTTAAATCCCCTGACATGTTGCTGTTTGTGGTTTTTCGATTTTCCTCCAATGCAGGGTTGGGTCCTACCAGTTCTGATTCCTGGTAGACTGGCTCCTTTTTGATAAAGAAATGTGCACCTCTATCTGTCCCCGCTTCCCACAACCTAGCTCCCCAGGTCTTCCCTATTAGCCATGCTTGGTCTTCTGGTTTAGTAACATTGATATAAAGCCACATACAATTTCCTGCGTCTGCAATGCCGCCTCCCTGACGTCTTGGGGGTTTACAGCCATAGGGACCCCATCCCACCTTCAAATATTTATCTGGATTGCTGACTCTCCAATCTGAGGCAATGGTTTCACAACCCCAGTAAGCACAATAATAATGTCCAGGATAGTTACAATATCCTTTCCCTGGGATTGAGCTAGGACAAAAGTAAAAACTTTGCAAGTTCAAGCAGGGCTCGGTAGGCACAATGTCACATAAGTAACAAGTGAGGCTAGGGGCACCAGGGGTAATCATAGCTTGTATAACCCTTTGATCTTCCAGTCGTGTTAAAGTCCATTTAAATGGCTGGTGAGGCAGATGTTCATCTGCTTTTGTCCCCTTTACAAACAGCAAGGAATATAAAACAATAATTTGTAGAGTCAAGTGATAACCATTGGCACAAGGGATGGGGAAAGCCCCGGAGTTTTTCCTATCCCCTGGTTGCACTCTGTTCCCCCTGCTAAAATCTTCTTTTCTGATATAGTCCCATAAACATTTTTCCAATGTCCCTATTTGAGGGTTCTTCTCTCCACAGTCTTTTATCCCTCTGCCTCGCTCATCGACCCGGTTGCTTCGAGCCACGAGGGGTACCATCTTCTCGGCAGCAAGGATATTCTTCAGGAGCCCTCTGGGACAACTTCTTAATCCTAGTGTTTAATGGGACGTGTGCTGCCTTGGGATTTTTATCAAACAGGTCTGACAGGTGCAACCAACAATGCCTACTATATTTTAGTTCAACTTGGCCAATCAGATTAGTCCCTCATGCTTTCCCCTATTTTCCTTCTGGGATCCAAACTCCCCTAAGTGGGATCCCCTGTCTGCAGTGTCCCACCACTTGTCTCTACAAATTTTACAAAAATGCTATACAGAAAGGAATAACAATCTGAGTTACAAATCAATCTTTCTTATTCATTTACAGCATCTCTTCTTCTTTGTAATTTTAACTTTAAGTCCCCTGGTTCTCCAATTATTTGCCACTCAGGTGCTGGCCCTTCCACTGGTCCTTTAATTCTGCTGGCATGAGTCCATCCTTTTTCAGCTGTCCGGACTGCTGTTTCTGTAGTGAGTAACACAAGATAAGGGCCCTCCCACTGCGGGTTTAGAGTTGTCTCCTTCCACGTTTTTATCATCACCCAGTCTCCTGGGTGCACCCGGTGTAGTTTTAAATCCAGTGGAGGTCTTTGTGCTAGTACCCCTTTCCTCCATAAGTTTTCCCTGTACTTCATTAGATTTGCTATATACAGATTCATGTTCTGATCTCTTAAGATGGGGTGATCTCGGGGCTCCCCCATATCATAGGGCATTCCATAAAGCATCTCAAAAGGGGATATTCCCATATCAGTTCTGGGCTGTGTCCTAATATTTAATAAGGCCAAAGGTAGACATTTTACCCAGGATAATTTGGTCTCAATCATGAGTTTTGTTAGTTGCTTCTTAATTTCCCCATTCATTCTTTCTACTCGCCCAGAACTCTGGGGGTGCCAGGGGGTATGGTGGTCCCACTGTATCCCCATTGCTGCCATAGTCTCTGTAATAATTTTAGACACAAAATGGGGGCCCCTGTCTGAGTCAATGGTTTCTATGACTCCATACCGGGGAATTATTTGCTCTAAAAGGGTCTTAATTACCACTTGTGCTGTGGTCCTTGCTGTAGGGAAGGCCTCTACATAATGGGTCAAATGGTCCACTATTACTAATAAATATTTGTATCTCCCCACCTAAGGTAACTCAGCAAAATCCAACTGAATCTTTGCAAATGGCCTTTGGGCTGCTGGCCTCCCCCCTTTCAGAGGTTTCCTCAAATTGACTCTATTTACTCTCAAGCAAGTAGCACATCCCCGTACCACCTGCTTTGCTAAGTCATCCACCCCAATACACATGTGATTTGTAGCAAATTGGTCTATTAGTGCCTGTGCTCCCCAATGTGTTCTGCTGTGCATTCTTCTCATAATTTCTAAAGCTACTGATTTGGGCAGAACAGTTCTATGATCTTCCGGAAGTCTCCACTTCCCTTGAGAGTCTTCTCGTAGCCCCATTTTCTGCATCTTTTCTTTTTCTTGTGTGGTGAAACTCAGTGGCTGCCAAGGTTTTTCTCCAGGGGAGCAGGCCTCTGCTCCTAAATCCTGCCCCTGCCCAGAGGCAGAGTGCACTACTAACAGTGCAGCCCTCTTTGCTTCCTGATCTGCTACGTTGTTACCTCTGCTCTTATAATCCATTCCCCTCTGGTGTCCCTTTAAATGTACCACAGCAATTCTCCTAGGCCCTCTCAGAGCCTTTAGCAATTCCCTAATTAATTCCTGATGAACTAACCCTTTTCCTTGTGAGTTTATCAATCCCCTTTCTTCCCATATCTTCCCGAAAGTATGGACAACTCCATAAGCGTACTTCGAATCAGTATAAATAGTGCCTGATTTGTTCTGTAGCAATTGCAGCGCCCTCAATACAGCATAAAGTTCACATGCTTGTGCCGACCAAGATTTACTCAGAGGCCCTGACTCTACAACTTCCAATTTCTCTCCCCTAACTATGGCATATCCAGAAACCCTTTTTCCATCTATTATCCTGGACGAACCATCCACAAACAATCTCTCTCCGTCTTCTAGCTCCTCTTCCTCCAGATCAGGCCTTATTTTAGTCCTTTCCCTCGGAGGAGATAGGATATTGTTTAATTCTTATCGGCACCTCAGGGTCTCGGAGGGTGACCAAAAAAGGAGTTATGTTAAGTTTCCCTACACTGTCTGGGGTGTACCAAACTTCTGGATTAATCCTTGCCTCATCTTCTATTCTCAAGGGGCAGAGTTTTATCCTTATCTCCTTATCAATTACTTCTACATTAACACCTAACTCAGTGATCAGGTCTCTCCCTAGTAAATTAAAATCTGCCTCTGGAACTAATAAAAAATTACCTACCCCAATTTTAGATTCTGCCTCTACTAACACATTTTCAATTATTGGAACCTTAAATGGCTCCCCTTTAGCTCCCACCACTTGGGCAGTTTCTTTAGATAATTCACATCCTCCTGGCAATTTCTGAACGGTAGATCGCTCCGCACCAGTATCTACCAAAAATTCAACTTCCTGCTGCTGGGGACCTATCTTTAACTTTATCAAGGGCTCTGGATGTTTCTGTGCCCCCAGCAAATAGAGCCCCTGACCCCTCTAATCTTCCTGAAAAGTTTTCTCATCCCTCAATCTTTTCCTACAATTCCTTCGAAAATGTCCTTTAACTCCACAGTAAAAACATACATTTGCTTCTCTCCTGTCCACTTGAGGAACTCCTCCCCCATTTCTCTGGCTCATCGGTCCTGCCTTAGGAGGGTTTTCAGATCTACCTGTCTCCTTGACTACTGCCATCATCATTCTGACTTGTCTCCGATGATTCTCTTCATCCCTTCTGACATATACCTTCTGTGCCTCCCTTAACAACTCATCCAGACCTCTGTCCTGCCAATTATCTATCTTTTCTAACTTTCTCCGGATGTCCTCCCATGACTTGGCCACAAATTGTGTTTTTAATAAGGCCTGTCCTAACTGACTTTCGGGATCTAGGCCTGAGTACATCTGTAGATTTTTCCTCAGGCGTTCTAACCACTCAGTGGGGGTCTCATCTTTCTTTTGTCTCTCATTAAATGCCTTATTAATATTTTGCCCCCGAGGTACTGCCTCTCTTATTCCCTGTATTATTATTACCCTTAAATCCTGCATATTAGTTCGATGATCTTGTTGCTGGTGGTTCCAGTTGGGATCCTGCAAGGGCCACTTGGTATCAGCTAAGGGTCCCTGGGCATGTTGGGCGTCCCATATTCGCATCCCTGCTCGTCTAATCATACCTCTCTCTTCTGCAGTAAACAGGATGCTTAATATAGACTGCAACTCCCCCCAGGTGTAAATACTAGGTCCCAGGAACTGGTCTAATCTTTCTGCCACCCCCAAAGGATCCTCTAAAAGGCTTCCCATCTCTTTCTTGAAGTCCCGTACATCTCCTGTGCTCAAGGGAACTGATACAAATCCTATAACTGGGGCAGGGCCTGGACCTCCCATGGGCATCTCCCGGAGAGGGTATAAATTATGTCCTCGAGCCCGTCCCCGAGTTATGGGTCCCTGTATGTCATCTACGGGCTCATGGTGATCTTCTTCCGGTGGTGGTGGTGCGTTGGGGGGTGGTTGTTCCTCAGGGGGTACATATGGAGGGGGAACAAGGAGAACCTCCTCTTCCCTATTCTTCTCTTTCCGTTTCTCTTTTAGGGGGAATAGGAATGTGTCTATGCCAGGTCTAGTAATCCACACACTGGCATAATCACTTTCCTCCTTACTGAAGGGACGTTTACTATTCACCCAAAGGGTTAACTTCTGCCTCACCCAATCCTCTACTGCTCCAAACATCGGCCAAAAAACTTTCCTAGATATCTCCTTTCCTCCCCACACTACTACACAGAAATGAATCATTTTAGCTTTGTCTTTATCCCCTGTGGTAGGATAAGATTCCCAATTGTCTAACATAAATCCCAGTGGACTATCCCTGGGTACCGGTGGAAGTCTCATGGGAGCCATGTCCCATGGAAGTCTCATGGGAGCCAGGGGCTTGCTCTTCCCGTGTCCCATCTTCTGGAGTGCCCTCAATCAACCGTGTGTGCGTTCACTCGCTTCCTCTCGTTCGTGGCCCACGTCCTCGCGGACAGATGGGAACCGCACTAATGGAGAGTCCGCACTCACTTGGGTTGGCGCCGAGCTGCCGGCCCCCCTCTCATTCACACACACACACGCTGCGCCTCCAGGAAACCCGACCCAGACCGAACGGTATCCCCCACAGATTACTCACGCGTCCTGCGTCTTCGTCCGGACCTTTGTGCACAAAGTTTACAGCGTCTGCCGGCCCTCCTTTGCCTCTTATTCTGAATTTGGGTTCGTCGGTGCAGCGGTGATAGAAGCTGGGCTACCCGGGCCGCCGATAAACAGGTGGCGGGGCGCCCCCCAGGTAGAGCCAAAGCCTCTATCCTGCGTCTGCATCCGAGTCACAGCACCAAATTGTGATAAATTTCGAGGACAAAAATCTCAAAGTCCAATCGGAATTTATTGAATTACAATGAGCAAGCAGGATAAGAGGCAAGAATCCCTGCTGGATGGCAAGGGGGAGTCCCCGCTCCGCCCACTTGCCGCCGCCCAGCTGGTCCCGGTCCCCCCTTTTTATAGTCCGCCCGCCGCCGCTGACAGGTCCCCTTTGAGGTAAACAAGCACTCTGCGCATGTGTGTTGCTGTTGCCGAGGGGTTTCTTCCGACCCCCTGGTGATCGCTTGGCGGGAAACCTCTCAGGCAGGGCAGGCGGGAAAATCCTCTCAGGCAGGGCAGACCTCTGACCTGGGCTTCTGAAACTCAAAACTTATTAAAACCTTCTATTACCTTATTTTAGTGAACAAAACATATTGTTCCCTATCACAGAATTGAACAACATTTTCATCTTAAAATGTAGTTGCATTCATGAAATCCAGCTAAAATATCAAAGTTCACAAAATAGGCATCTCATGCACCTGAAGGGCATGCCTCATTTTGATAATCTCTTAGAGCACAGTTTGTTAGATGGTGTATAAAACACTGGAGAGCTGAAATCAAGTCCTCCTTTTACTTGAGAGAATTTCAGCTTATGCTGTTTCTTAGGAGTCTGCAAGAACTATGCCCCAAATATAAATCACATTCTGATTTTCTGTGGAGATTCAGCCTATTTAACACCATTTAATATTTAAATCCTTATATAATCAAAGACAAGAAAAGTTTGATTCTTAGCTGGTTTATTATGACATATTTAGAAGAAGGAACTGTTGGATTTGTCATGATTCCACAAACAGAATTAAGTCTTCTAGATAAATTCAAGAAAGTGAATTAAATAAAATTATTTTTAAATTTCTAATCAGTGGCTGTAACTAAAAATCACCTTTTCACTATTGAAGATACAACATGCTGAATGTCTGTCATATTAAAAATGGGCCATTATGGCATGAAGATTAATGTAAAAATACTAGAGTACCTTTGTAGAGCAGAGTTTGTAAATATTGATCTATCTACATTTTAAGGACTGTTTTCAGCAACAGAAATACTGTAAAAGCCAGGCAAGCATGATATCAGCTAACCGGATGTAATTCAGCACAAGCAGTCAGTACAGTCTAGATGTGGAGGAGGAAACTATTCTAACGTTCTTGGAATTTTATGTATGTATAACTCCCTTCATAATATTGCATCAGACTGAAGATTTTATGGAGTGAATGAAGGAATAATTTCAAATCCTGCTGCTCTTGGTCTGGCCATCTCTATGAACTTTGGTTGTTGCATAGGTAGGTAGGTGCTTTAGGCACATTGGAAGCTATGCTTAAGAAATATATAGCCAACTCATCACCTGTCTGTAAGTAGTTCAGGATTACTGTAATCATCAATCATTGTACTTCAGAATGTTTTCATGAGAGAGAACTCAGGCTGAACACTTTCTGGTGCCCATGTAGCAAGCTGTGATGAACATTATGAACATAGTCTCCTCATCTCTCTAACGCTCTTTTAGACAGCTGCATGGCAGAGAAACTAATGCAACATTGTATAAAAAAGCTGGTTCGTGTTGAAGTCTGGTCTTCTCAAAATACTCAGGGACATGAAGGACCGGGCTCCCAGAATCTGTATCCTTTTCAAAAGTTCTATTTTCCTCAGGTACACAGAGAGTGTCTGGGAGCTGTAGACACAACAACTGACACAAACCCCCACAACAAGCAAACAAACAAACCCCACCCCAAAACCAAACCCAAACACTGAAAGAACAGAGCATTGAGCCATTCCTGTGTGCATGCATTCATCAGCAGCTTATGTCAGAAATACTACATCTATACATTTTAACTGACACATAGAGAAAAAAAAAAAAAAGAAAAAACCCAAACTCCCAAACAACACAGACCTTTCACCAGTTCCAAGATTTTGCCTTCATTTCGTGCAGTTTTCAATCTAGAACAGCTCAAGTGATGAGAGTACCCAGCTCCCAAAGAGTGCAACCCCAAAAACCTATTTCATGAAAACTACAGGCCGTAAAACAGATGAAGAGTTGGCTCATTGGGCATCACAAACAAGTTAGTGCTCAGTTACAAAGGCAGCATGCAGAAGTGCTCTACTTTATAAAGCATCCTGGTTCAAGAGCTTTCTCGAAGCTTTTCCTCCTCCATTTTGCGGCTCTCCCGATCAGAGGAGCCCAGAAGGGGGGCAGGGAAGCGGCAGGCGCGGGAAGCTGCACGGCGCTAAGCGCTCGTTGGAAGGCGAGGCAGAGGGGGCGGTGCCTGGCGAGCGGGGATTGAAACGAGGAGCGGCAGCGGCGATGCCGCAGCCTGGTTTGGCAGGGGAGCAGTCGCCTCTGCTGAGCCCAGCCTGGTTTGGCAGGGGAGCAGTGGTCTCTGCTGAGCCCAGCCTGGTTTGGCAGGGGAGCAGTCGCCTCTGCTGAGCCCAGCCTGGTTTGGCAGGGGAGCAGTGGTCTCTGCTGAGCCCAGCCTGGTTTGGCAGGGGAGCAGTCGCCTCTGCTGAGCCCAGCCTGGTTTGGCAGGGGAGCTGTGGTCTCTGCTGAGCCCAGCCTGGTTTGGCAGGGGAGCAGTGGTCTCTGCTGAGCCCAGCCTGGTTTGGCAGGGGAGCAGTCGCCTCTGCTGAGCCCAGCCTGGTTTGGCAGGGGAGCAGTGGTCTCTGCTGAGCCCAGCCTGGTTTGGCAGGGGAGCAGTGGTCTCTGCTGAGCCCAGCCTGGTTTGGCAGGGGAGCAGTGGTCTCTGCTGAGCCCAGCCTGGTTTGGCAGGAGAGCAGTGGTCTCTGCTGAGCCCAGCCTGGTTTGGCAGGGGAGCAGTGGTCTCTGCTGAGCCCAGCCATGGTGCACGCCAGGAAGGGAAAAAAAAATCCCCAAACTAACTACTACACTTAACTACCATCGGACTTCCAAGAAAGCAAGACATGGTGCAAACTAGATCCAAGTTGTACAATACTTGTAAAACTGTGGGCACCCAAACAGCCCACCTGTAGGAATGCAGGTGTCCAGGCGACTGTGAGGAGTGCTGGAGCCTGGCACTGGAAGTCAATGGAGGCACAGGCATTGGCTGCATCAGGTGTGAGCAGATTAATAGTCTGCTTAACCTGGTGGCTGAACTCAAGGGAGAGGTGGAACACCTCAAGGCTGAAAGTGAATGTAAAAGAGAGCACCATGCTCTTCAGTCCCCCTTGCCAGAGGGAGATGAACGAAGTAACCAAGGAGAATGGATGCAGGTACCTGCTAGAAGGGTCAAGGGTAAACCCTTCCAGCCATCCTCACATCCTCAACTGCTCTTACACAACAGATATAGGGCACTAGAGGTTGAAGATGAGGTGGTTTTGGAGGAGGCAGGAGCATCACCGGCTGGGAGGGCAACTGAAACAAATCAGTTACCCCCTCGCATCAGAACAAGTACCCAGAAGAAAAAGAGGAGGGTGATTGTTACTGGTGATTCCCTTCTGAAGGGAACAGAGGGCTCCATATGCCAGCCAGACCCCTTCCACAAGGAGGTCTGCTGCCTCCCTGGGGCCCGGGTCAGGGATGTTACGAGGAGGCTGCCTACTGTAGTGCAGCCCTCTGATTACTATCCCTTATTAGTTATACAGGCAGGGAATGATGAGGTTGATAACAGAGGGCTAAAAGCTATCAAAAGGGACTTTAAGGCACTGGGAAAAGCAGTTGTGAGGGAGCAGGGGCACAGGTTTTCTTTTCACCTATACCCTTAGTCACAGGTTGGAATGCAGAGAGGAATAGGGAAGCGTATTTAAGCGTATTTGATGAACAAGTGGCTCAGAGGCTGCTGCCTCAAACATAACTTTGGATTCTTTGATCTTGGGGAACTTCATCTTGCCGCAGGTCTGCAAGCAACAGATGGGATACAACTGACACAGAGAGGGAGAAGGACCCTGGCACATGAGCTGGCTGGCCTTGTTGAGAGGGCTTTAAACTAGAGTGGAAGGGGGTTAAACATGACAGCACCAGAGATAAATCAAAGGAACTTGAGGATGGTAGGCTAGAGCTAGGGGTAAAAGCAGCAGCCCAGCTGAAGTGCAGTACACTAATGCACGCAGCATGGGTAACAAACAAGAGGAGCTGGAAGCTCTGGTGCTGGAGGAAAACTATGATATTGTTGCCATCACTGAAACGTGGTGGGATGGCTCACATGATTGGTGTGCTGTAATCAATGGCTACAGACTCTTCAGGAGAGACAGGCAAGGAGGAAGGGGTGTAGGAGTGGCTCTGTATATATTAGGGATGCTCTGGATGCCATGGAGGTAGAAATCAAGGATGATCAAGTTGAGTCATTATGGGTGAGACTTAAGGCGAAGGCCAACAAGGCTGATATCCTGGTTAGAGTCTGTTATAGACCACTCAACCAGGAAGAAGAGGTTGATTTATTACTCTTTAAGCAACTGGAGGCTGCCTCAAGATCACCTCCCCTTGTTCTGGTGGGCGACTTTACCAGACATCTGCTGGGACTTAAACACTGCAGAGAAGAAGCAGTCTAGAAGGTTTCTGCAATGTGTGGAAGACAACTTCTTACCCAGCTGTTATGTGAGCCTACCAGGGGAGCAGCTCTGCTTGACCTGCTGCTCACAAATAGAGAGGGGCTGGTAGGGGATGTGGTGGTTGGAGGCTGCCTG
This sequence comes from Pogoniulus pusillus, assembly GCF_015220805.1. Lineage (NCBI taxonomy): Eukaryota > Metazoa > Chordata > Aves > Piciformes > Lybiidae > Pogoniulus > Pogoniulus pusillus. The sequence goes on along the minus strand of NC_087270.1, from coordinate 733,379 downwards.
GGGTCCAGTGACCATGAAATTATAGAGTGTTCAATACATGGAGAAACCAGGAGGGGCATCAACAGAACCTCCACATTGGACTTCCAAAGGGCAGACTTCAGCCTATTTAAGGAAGTAACTCAGAAAGTTCCTTGGGAAAAAGCTCTTAGAAACAAAGGGGTCCAGGAAGGTTGGAGCTGCTTCAAGAAAGAACTCCTGAAGGCACAGGAGCAGCTGTGCCATTGAGCCGGCAGAGGAGCTGACGAGGGAGGCAGCCAGGCTGGAGGGGCAGGGAGCTGCTGAAGGAATTAAAGATTAAAAAGAGAGTGTATCAGCTTTGGAAAAGAGGGGAGGTGTCCCAGGAGAAGTTCAAGGAAGTTGCTAGGTCTTGTAGAGGAAACATTAGAGAGGCAAAAGCCCACTTGTTGCTCAGGCTGGCCACGGCTGTCAAGGAAAATAAAAAGTGTTTCTTTAAATATATGAATGGCAAGAGAAGGGCCAAGGACAACCTCCAGTCCTTGTTAGATAGAGAGGGGAACACAGTGACAAAGGATGAGGAAAAGGCAGAGGTGCTTAACACCTTCTTTGCCTCAGTCTTCAATGGTGGGACAGGTTGTCTCCAGGACAGCTGGACCCCTGAAGTGGTGGATGGAGTCAGGGACCAGTACAGTCCCCCTCTAATCCATGAGGAAGCAGTAAGGGACCTGCTGAGACATTTGGATCCTCACAAGTCCATGGGACCGGATGGGATCCATCCTAGGGTTCTGAGAGAGCTGGCAGCTGAGCTGGCCAAGCCACTCTCCATCATTTATCAGCAGTCCTGGCTCACTGGAGAGGTCCCCGAAGACTGGAAGCTGGCCAAGGTGATGCCCATCCACAAGAAGGTTCGTAAGGAGGAGCCAGAAAACCACGGACCTGTCAGCCTGACCTCAGTGCCAGGCAAGGTGATGGAACAGGTCATCTTGAGTGCCATCACAAAGCACCTATAGGATGGCCAAGGGATCAGGCCCAGCCAGCATGGGTTTCGGAAGGGCAGGTCCTGTCTCACCAACCTGATCTCCTTTTATGATCAGGTTACCCACCTGGTGAATGTGGGGAAGGCTGTGGACGTAGTCTACCTGGGCTTCAGCAAAGCCTTTGGCACTGTCTGCCACAAGAAGCTCCTAGCCAAGCTGGCAGCTCATGGTTTGGACAGACTCACTCTGTGCTGGATCAAGAACTGGCTGGATGGCAGAGCTCAGAGAGTGGTGGTGAATGGTGCCACATGCAGTTGGGAGCCAGTCACTAGTGGTGTGCCCCAGGGATCAGTGCTGGGCCCAGTCCTGTTCAATATCTTTATAGATGATCTGGACGAGGGGATTGAGTCCAGCATCAGTAAGTTTGCAGATGACACCAAGCTAGGAGCAGGTGACAATCTGTTGGAGGGTATGAAAGCCCTGCAGAGGGACCTTGGCAGGTTGGATAAGTGGGCAGAGGCTAATGGGATGACATTTAACAAGGTCAAGTGCAGGGTTCTGCACTTTGGCCACAACAACCCCAAGCAGCACTACAGGCTGGGGACTGAGTGGCTGGAGAGCAGCCAGGAGGAAAGGGACCTGGGGGTACTGATAGTAGGCTGAAGATGAGCCAGCAGTGTGCCCAGGTGGCCAAGAGAGCCAATGGCATCCTGGCCTGCATCAGGAACAGTGTGGCCAGTAGGACAAGGGAGGTTTTTCTTCTCCTGTACTCAGCACTGGTCAGGCCACACCTTGAGTGCTGTGTCCAGTTCTGGGCTTCTCAATTCAGGAGAGATGTTGAGGTGCTGGAACATGTCCAGAGAAGGGCGACAAAGCTGGTAAGGGGCCTGGAACACAAACGCTATGAGGAGAGGCTGCGGGAGCTGGGGTTGTTTAGCCTAGAGAAAAGGAGGCTCAGGGGTGACTTCATTGCTGTCTACAACTACCTGAAGGGACATTGTAGCCAGGTGGGGGGTGGCCTCTTCTCCCAGGCAACCAGCAATAGAACAAGGGGACACAGTCTCAAGTTGTGCCAGGGGAAGTCTAGGCTGGATGTTAGGAGGAAGTTGTTGGCAGAGAGAGTGATTGGCATTGGAATGGGCTGCCCAGGGAGGTGGTGGAGGCACTGTCCCTGGAGGTCTTCAAGAAAAGCCTTCATGAGGCACTTAGTGCCATGGTCTAGTTGACTGGCTAGGGCTGGGGGATGGGTTGGACTGGTTGATCTTGGAGGTCTCTTCCAATCTGGTTGATTCTATGACAGTAGTTGTTTTCCTGTCTATAAATACACTGATTTTCTGTGGGAATGTAAAGTGCAGAAGAGCTGTGGGAACACAGTGAAGAAGAAGAATAACAGACAGATGCTGACCTTGGTTCTCACAAGCAGCTGGCTAACTTTTTTCAGAAGGGACAGATAACAGACACCTTGTTAATGAGGAAAACAAGGGGTGGTTTATGCTGATGGAGTGGGTTGTCCTTGACTAATTATGCTAGTGTGTAGGCCTGTGCCTTGTGTCCTGAGGGGATATATTGCAAGTGAAATGTTCAATAAACATCTCTGGCATAATTCACATTGAATCGTCTGGAGTCCTGCGTGGCAAGGCCTTGATCACCTTGGTCTTGTGAGGCCTTGACCACGGTTCCCATGGACAAGCAAGCAAAACAAGCAGCTAAATCTGCAATTTTCCTGTTTATGCAATAAAGACATTAGTTTTCTGAATGCTGACAGTACGTGAACCTGTTATAGTATATTTTTAATGGTCCTGAGTACATATAATTGGTGCTGCCCCCGTGAACCTGCTTGATTCTTTGAGAAAATTCGATGGCTTGTGAGGACAAGATAGGCCAGTGTCACTGAAAATGTCAGCATGACAAGACTAGGCCCAGAACTGAGCTAAGTGATTAGGAGAAACTGAAGACATGAACATAGAAGAAACTAAGCAGGGTTTAACTGCTTATGAAGCTTTCAGGAGCAATCTGATTGCAGATTCTTGTAGCAAAATGGATGTTTGTTTCTTCTCCTTAGTAACAAGAGAAAATAGCTTCAGGTTGCACCAAGGGAGGTTTAGAAGAAACTTTTTGATCATAAGGGTATTCAAAGACTGAAACAGGTTCCCCAAGGAGATCTAGCACCAGTCTTGGTAAAGTTAGATAATGGTTTAAACCTGATGACCTTAAAGGTTTTTCCCAGCCAAAATGTTTCTGTGATTCTAAAATGAGCTCAGGAACCCCTATCAAGCTTTTTGCTTTGAAAACTCTGTTTAGTAATTAATCAGAATGATAAATTAAAACCCGTATTGCTAGGAAATTCTTTCCAAGATCCATGTCATCTTCAACAAGAAACACTTTCTTAATGTTTTTATAGCTCTTTAAAATTTCAAGTATTGACTATAGTTTTGGGGATTAGTGGATGATCTAGAGTTTTATCTCCTGAATTTCAGTATTTTGGTTTTGCTGTTAGTGGTACTGGTCTTCAGCTGAGTGGTATATGCTTAGGACCTCTCACGAACAGGTGTCCAGGGAAAAAACTCCTTCAGGAAACATAAAGGACCAGAGATGGCTTAAGTTCAGCCCTGTGAAAGAAGATAGATATGCTGCTTTAGACAGCAGAAAGCATACCTGATTTGAACTCAGTTTTCCTCTTATTCTGGTTCCCATTGAACCAAAAATGCCTGCTTAGGGCAGAGAAATAAGGGGTTGTGAGTAGGCTGCATTTCAAAGTCATTCTATCTTTACAAAAAGAGAATAGCCACTGATTCCCATGCTGATTCTACTTGGCAGTTTTGTAGTAAAAAAAAAAAATCCCTACAGATTAGATATATCTACATGTATTGTTCATTTCCAGTAGCCCGGAAACTAGGTTGTCTCAGATCATCTGTCTTCCACTTTCTCCCATTCATACGCAGAGCCTGGAAAAAGAAGCAAGAAAACAAATAGTTAAGGGGATGTCAGCCTTGTCATAATTAATGAAACATTTCTTTAAATGTCAGCTAACCAAACATATAATGAACATTTCTAATCTATCTAAACACTGTCTCATAAATTATGGCCCTAGGTATAATAGTACATGGCATTTAGGACAGCTAGCATGCCGTAGTCCATTGCAGCAGGCTGATCAGCACAAGAGAGGCATTCTGAAATCTGTTTGATTTGAGTGTGTGCTAGAAATAACCCTGAAGGCAAGTGTCCATTTCAAGGATTTGTCTTCAAAAGAGCAATAGTTTTGTAAGATTATCTTTCCAGCTTAAATAAATAAACACATTGTTTACAGTTGCCTGTTGTATGCACCATTTCATTAGGTAAATAACTTTTTGCCTACAAAATAATAGACATTTGCAAAATATAATGGTGTCAATAAGTCATTTTACATTTTGATAGACAGAAGAGCTTTAATTCAGTCATCACAATGTTCTATACATGTTTATGTTTTGTTGTGTGTGTGACTCAGCTGAAAACTCTACTTTCTGTACCAGTCAATGTGTGATTGCAACTGCTCGACCAAAATGTAGTATTTTTTTTCCAGGTGATTTCCTGCCCCAAAAGCAGAGTTGTGCTATGGAAAGCAGAAGGCAGAGAAGTGAAACAGCACTGGATAGGAATTTGGGCAGGACATAAGATTTTGCTTACTTTTCCTTCCTGCACTACATTTGCTAAATTGTGTCCCATGTTCTAAATACTATCAGGGACCAGTAGTTAAGCCAGAGGTTTAATTTTCATGTCTATTAATACTACACATTTTGCATTTGTTATATACATACTTTAAAATAGGGTAAATTCTGTCTGTTCCCATTGAAATATGAAATTAACATTATTTTTTTTTGTGCCATAGCCATGAAAATGTTTCAGTTATAAGATTCCTCAAGGTCAGTTTAAAGAGGTTGAAAATTGATAGGACATCAGATAGTCCTCTACACCTACTAAGTTCTGCCTGAAGTGAAATAATTATCCAATTATGACCTTCTGTTTCTGTAGCAGTCTAAACAGCATGTGTAAAACTTGGGTTCGAGGTTATCAATATCATGTGATTCAACTGAGATCTGATTGAAATTTGATTGTTAATAGGGAAGCTCTGTTTTATGACTAACTCAGTCTAAGTTAAAGGCATAAGGCAAACCACTGCAGTAGAGATAAGCATGAAATTTTTAGTAGATTTTGTGTTTGTTGGTTTTTTTGTTTGTTGTTTATTTTTGTCTGTTTTGGTTTATTTTCTTGAGGGGATTTAATTTTTGGAAAAAAAAAGAGCAAACTTATATGAATTTTTCATTGTAGAAATAATGTTTACTTTCCTTTGGTTGTCCTTCCATCAACAGAAAATATTCTGCTGTATTAAAAAAAATTGCTGCTTTGCTTTTCTTTCAACACACTATATTCAAAGAACCTGTTGTCACAAAGGGAATTCTGCCACCCACGCCAATTGTGGCAGAGGGGAGAAATTAATTGGTGTGAGATGATGGTCTATAAAAATATACAATTTATTAACTTCAATATTCTGAACTCTTGCCACCCCCAACCACTGAATTTTAATATTAATATTTGTTCTTATACAGTTATGAAGGACATTCTAGGAATAATATCAAACAGTAACTTGTTAATAACTAGCAAACATTCAAACAATAAACAGAGAGAGGAATTTCCCCATGGTCAATATGCTGCTTGAGGTCAATATGCTGCTTGCCCAGTAGATGGGTCCAAGCCCTTTCTGCTCTATGGCAGGAGGCAATAGAAATTACAGAGGCATTAAAGCATTTACTCACAAATTCTTATTAATTATCAATCACTCCCTAGGGCTACGTCACACTCTATACAAGTGTAAAATCTTCAGGGACTCTGCTCGTGGACTTTGAGGCTGGAATCCTCCTGGCTTCAGGGGAAAGGACAGTCTCTGACCTTGTTCTGGCTTCTTCTGGACAATCTGTATATATGTCCAGGGATTCTTAGGCAGGAGCTCAGGTGCAGGAGGAGTACAATGCCGTGCAGTCTCAGCACGGTGTCATGCTGACCACACAGGATAATTGCATGCAGACAATTAAGGGTCTGCTCCTAGTAACTCCAGACAGTGGAGCTTACCAGGCAATGATAAGGCAGCAGGAATGCAATAGGGTGCATAGCTGCATGGGAGACTAAGCTCCGTAGAGGCAGGCAATACAGGATCTAGTCCTGGTAACTCACCACAGTGGCATGCAGGTGTGCATGGCTGGCTGGCAGCCCATGGGAGAGTCTGTCTCCATAGATAAAGGCAGGCATTGGGGTGAGGACTGCAGGTGAGTAGGCCTGCAGGCAAGCAGGCAGGCAGGCATAAGCAAAAAGCAGGAGCACATTGCTTACCTGTGTACCTCTATTTATCAAATGTGGGCTGAAATTAATGGCCCCTTGGCCACCAAAATGACCAATCAGCGTGGCAGTTAGCCAAAGCATATCATAATAGGCAAAAGCCACAGGCCTGGACCTTCCAAATATGGGAATCATGTGGGCATTGCACCCAGTGGGCCATAAGCTAGGCACATGGGCTTATACAACCACATTACACAACCAAGGGCCCTGGGCAGGCCAGACTTTGTGGCACCAGGTTTGTTATGCCCTTTGTGTTCGTTTATCTGTTTACCTCTGGTATGTGCAGAAAAACATGTCCAGGCAAGACAAGGCATGTATAAGCCTATTTGGGCCTATTTGCCCTCCACAACACCTATACTCTACAATATCTAAGAGACTAAACGTAATAAGTTAGGATAATTTAGAAAAAAGGAAGACCGTTAATGTCAAAAAAAATTATATACAGAATAGGTCAACTTCATCACAGAAGGAACTCTACTGACTTGAATCAACTTGCAGCATCTATGACAATTGTGGGCAACACTATAATTCAGATGAATTTTTTGCGCAACAGTTCTTTCTAGGAGTATCTGTACTTGAAGCCTCGAGGATGCCGAGGATCATGATTTCATTATTCCCAGCTCCATTGTTTTCTGTTATGTTTGATAGACATAATAATGTAACTTGAGTTACATTTCAGTGCTGCTCTACATTAATTTCACCATTGAAGTATATCTCCACCAGAGAGAGTCCACCTGTGTTTTCTTAAAAACACAGAATTACTTTTTATAGACTCTTTTTAGTTAGAAAAGCTTAGCGGTTAGTGAAGAGACAGGCTGAAATATATACTCTAAGTCACTGAAAGAGGTATGTGACTTCCCACCGCCCCCCCCCCCCCCGCCCCCGCCCAAGGAAAGGATCACTATTCTTTACTGCATGTTGGAACTAGACTTTAGATTAAAGTTCAGATACCTAAAGCTGTTAGATTAAATTGTTCCAATGGAAATTAGGGACTTAACTTTAAAAATTTTCACATAAGAACCAAGAAATCAGTGTAAAGCTGAGAGAGTTCAGTTCTCCTTGGTGTCAGTAGAAAGAAAGCAGCTCTTAGACAACAGACTGAGCAGATTTGAAATGTATGACAACATCTCTACTTTTAAAGTTACCTGCTTTAAGTCAACTGATTAATAGAATTTATTGGGAAAAAATTATTAATTTAAACATGAGTCTATGCAAAGGTATTATAGGCAACTGAAAACTAAGACATGGGCAGTTTAAGAGCAGAGAGCTTCAAGTATCTCAGTGATCTCTAAATCTTGGTTAAAAATCTGCCCTGAACATGTGCATTTAAATTACTCTTTGAGTTTGACCTAGAACCACGAAGAAAGCCTGAAACTAATAGGAGCCTGAACATAGCTCAGTGATCTCAATATCAGAGACCCCAGTTTAGAAAGAATTATTCATTTTTTTTAGTAATCCCAGTTGCATATATCCCTTTCTAGTAGGAGTAAAATCAGTTATGCACTCTCTATCTGTAAGGAGGCCATTTCTGTAAGCAATCTGTATCTAATTAATTTGTCACTCCCTTTCTATATATTCTTCATTTGACTTGATTATAATAAGCTTGCCAGTAAACCTAATGAATAGGACATCTTATAAAATGAAAAAAAGAAAAAATCAGCATATTCTGACCAGAAGTACAATACTGAACCACAGAAACAGTGCAAAAGCTTTAGCTGATGCTTTAAATGAAGTGTTGACACAGAGTGCATGCAGAATAAATCATATGGCAGCTATACATCTTCTAACTTATTTATGTGTTGACCTAAACTGGGCTGCTGCATCCTGAAAACATTAGATCAGAAAAGCAGGAGACTGCGTGTATTATCAGATCACTGCTGACTACAGAAATCACAGTGATTCTAAACAGCTTAGATGATGCCCCAGTCTTGCATGAGGAACTGGTGTTTAAAACAAAACACACACACACGAAATAATGTCACGGAGGGAGGTATTGCCCGTATGCTGTTTGTGGCGGAGGGGAGAAATTAATTAATGTGAGAGAATATTTATAAAAAATTATATATTTATTAAACTCCAATATTTTCAACTGTCACCACCCCCAACCACTGAACTTTAATATTAAATTGTTCTTTGCATGATTATGAAGACATTATGGGAATATATATATACAGAAACTTATTTATAACTAGCAAACATTGAAACTATTAACAGAGAGAGAGTTTTCCCCATGGCTTAATGCCGCCTGGGGTCTTATACTATTTGCCCAGCAAAGCTGAGCTGAAAGCTGCTCTCTGCTTTATGGCAGAGGTAATAGAAATTACAGAGGCATTTACGTATTTACTCACAATTTGGATTAATAAGAAATCACCCTCCAGGCTACGTCACAGCCTATTGCAAGTGTCCAATTCTCCAGGGTCTCTGCCTGTGGACTTTAAGGCTGGAATCCTCTGGTTTCAGGGGAAATGGCAGTATCTGACCTTGTGTGGCTGGATCCTGCTGGTTGCTCTCTGCAGGGGTACTCAGGCAGGATCTCCAGGTGCAGAGGCAGGGTTCCGTGCAGTCTGAGCATGGGTCTAACGCTGGCTAAAGGCAGCCATAAAGCTGCAAGGAAGTATGCAGGCAGGCAAGCAAGCAATGTAGTGGAGCTGCAAGTAACGTGGGGAAAGCTGCACGTGAGCCTGTGCACCCCTATTTATTAAATGTGGGCCAAGAGTTAATGGTCTCATTGGCCACTCGAGTGACCAATCAGGTTGGCAGTCAGCCAAACCTTACCATACTAGGTAAAACCCACAGGCCAGGACTCCAAATATGGCAATCACATTGGCCCAGCACCAGGCAGGCACGAGCTGGGCATGTGCGGACTTACACAATCAGGTGTCCTGGGCAACTGACTTTATGGCCCCAGTCTGTTGTGCTCCTCTGTGCTCATTTACCCCTGGCACAGGCAGAGAGACATGTCCAGGCAGAGCAGGCATAAATAAGCCTGCTTTTGGGCCTACAGGCCCTCCACAACAAATAAGAAAAAGACAAGAATGATTAATTTCAGTTAAATAATTAACAATAATAAAGGTAAATAGATATTTGAAAAATCATTGTCCTGCTTAATGATCTTTAAAATTAATTTGAACTGGCTTTACGGTAAAATGCAAATGAAGGCTGCATATTAACAGTATATTGCAAATAGTGCTGATAGATCCCATTGTTGGAAATTTTTTGAGTGAAGGCTGGATGAATATTAGTGTTAGTGACTCTGTCTCATCTCATGAAATCAGCTATAATTAATTTCCTCACTGAACTTAAATTATAACAATTAAGGGATATGGGAATATTTTGCACCCTAAGGTATTTCTGGGTCAGTCTTTTGTGATTAGTTTCCCTTTCCATTAACAATACAAATTCTTTGGCTGTACCCTAATAATACATTCAAGGCAGTTGAATTGGATTGAACTCCCAGTCAGAGACACACATTAGAAGTCCCATCTATAATTTTTAAGACAATGCAACAGTATAGAAATACTTCATTGCTCTTTCCCACACCCTCAGTATGCTGTCAGACAAATTAGCAGCATTTAGTAACACAACAAAAGGGTGGCTTTTCTGCCTAAGTTTGTATATACTTTAATTAACTGGCAAGTCAGACTTAGAATCAAAGAATGACAATACTCCAAAACAGGATAAGGTTATGCTTTATCTACTTAAGGTGATTCTATAAAGGATTTATTGATCAGAATCTCCTTTTTTTCAGTTCCAACAATGTTACGGATCTATGCAAAATTAATATTATTACTTTATTAATTTTTAGATTCAGACAAAAAATCATAAACTACCAACATTTATATATTAATATTAAATCTCACCAGAAAAAAAATATTTATAAGGTTAGAACACACAGTTGTGGGTATTTACACACAGGGAAACACACACTTTAGAACAATTAAGAAAAAAATAGCAAATGCAAACACATTAATTGGAACGGGAAAGAGAATCTTGTGGTCAACATGCTGCTCACCCTCCAGGGGACTTGAGAGGCTCCTTTCTGCTGAAGCAGAAGGCACAATAGAGTTCAGGTTACAGTTACCAAATCAGAACTTTAACTACAAATATTTATCTTGCTAGTATTCCTCATTATATACTCTGTATGGCTATATGAGTAGTGAATTACTAATCTTTAACAGTCCCAGGAAAGGAATTTTGGATGAGGATTGGGATCAATAATTCACTGAGTGTTATGACTGTATAAGGACCCTCTTTAGCTTCTTTCACATATATAGCTACATAGAGAAATCATGTCATGATCAGCTCTACCTAATAAAGGAAGAAATGCTCTACTGCCCTTCTAGCAACACCTTTTCCTATTTATTTTTGTTGTCTATTTCATTCTATCAAAGCTACTGTGAGATAGTTGCGTTTGTAGCCTCCTTCACATTTAAACTTCTAGAATCTACATTATCTTCAAAACAGAAACAACAACTTCCTAAAGGATCATCAGATGAAAAGCTTGTGTCATGCAGGCAGAAAATAGAAATAATCTGCAGTACAATGTCATCCAGAATATTCAATCCATTCTCACACACATACCGTTTTTCTCTTGCAGACTCCTCTCCCACTGCTTACTGGAAGCCTAGAAATTAGCTAAAATCAAAAGCTAGCTCAAATCTGTCATTCTGTAGCTACAAAATGTGGCTGTCAGGTTAGCCACCTGAAAAAGGAGCTAAGTTTTCTTTGTTATTGAGAAGCCACTATTGCAACCAAAGCCACTTGAAGACACTCTCAGCCATGGTAAAAAATATTGTATGAAGAATCTTCATGGCACCTGCTGAATGCTGCTATTTGGTGTTGCTTAGTACAGAAAAGCCACATGCATGGCTAAACCTGTCATTTTGTTCCAAGTTTTAATTCCCATAAGAGAAAATCTCTCTCATACCAAATATTAGCACTGACGGCAGTCAGACAAGAGAAATAAAAGCTGTTATTAATTAAGGATGAATTATATAACCACCTTCTTTCAATTAAATATTTACTATGATGTAGATGTTAGATACAGAGTATAGTATACTATTAATTGCATTAGTTTGTGTTAATAATTCCTTCTGTAAACAAAAATCTCTTATCTATTCTGGAAAGAAATACAGCTAGGAAAGTAGATGCACCCTCGAAACTCCTTGGCTATATGAATTATCTTCTTTACAAATAGCTGGGAAATGTGCTGCCAGTTGCATTAGCAGAGTAATAAAGCAGCTAATTTTTACTGTTCTGTACACTCATTCATTACTGAGAATACTGTTTCATCTTAATTATTAAGTAAATCAAAACGTCTAAGACCAAAGTTTAGACTAGGGTATTATTCTAAAGCTGTAAAACTACAAACAGCACAATGTTTTTATGAGTATAGATCATCCAGCCTATCAGCCAGGCTTCCAGCAGTGTTTGCATGAGGAAAATATTTAGTCTTCCCAAGATACAAACTGCCAAAAAATCTTCTCATTTTGCAACACAGTTTATTACTATGGTAACTCTCTGGAATAATTTTGCAAGATCTATCACTATAGTGGTACTCCTTATTTTGAAAACAAAGTGAAAACAACCTCTTCCACTCCCTTGTCCCTACAACATGTTTGAAATTATGTATGAAAGAACTAGATATATTCACACAAGGACACAATTCACTGAAACAGGAGTTCAATGTTATCTTGAAGCCTTTTCAGCTCAGGTCATAAATGCTCCTTGGATTTTATTTCAGACTAGATAAAATGTGGTCTCCTGGGAAGAATATCATCATTATGCACGTGGGTTGAAACTACACTGTGTTCATCAGCTGATGTGTGAACCAAACCAACAAACAGAGTGTGGAAGCTTCTGTGCTTTCCCTTAAAAACCAGAACGGTGCTCAGAATTAAAAGGCTGAAGTAAATGCAGAATAGTATTGAGGATCTCCTTCTTTTATGAAAGAACATCCTTATGTCAGGGAATAGTTATTTGGTTTTGTTTTTTTAATAAGCAGTGCTACTTTACTAAATTCAGAGAAAAATATTTGCTTGTTTTCATACTAAGGAAAAATGAGGCTTGCTACTTGGAGTCTTCCTGCTAGGAACATTCCTTAATAATCTTATAAAGCATTAACAGATAACCTTAATATGTTGTTTTCACAGGAAATGTATCTGAAGACGTAAAAACAGATAATTTGAATAATTTCAGAAAGAAACAAGATGGAATTTGTTCCAGGATTCACTGACAGGCAGACATTGATCAGATAGACATCTTCATTTGTGACCTAGGTTTCTGTACAGCAAGCACAGGAAAACATAATCTAGATATAAAAAAAAAAAAAAAAAAAACAACCCAAACAAACAAACAAAAAAAAAAACCCAACAAAACCAAAACCAAACCCACTCCAAAACAAGAAAGATAACTCATGCCCCAATAGTTCTGCTGGTCATATCCCAATGACTCTTCTCAGATCATTCCAGTTGTAGATATCTGCAAGATAGATACCAAAGTTAAGCTTTGTGTGCTCTATTCCTTTGTCAGTCTGCATATAAAGTGGTTACGTGTGGTGGAGGGCCACATAGGCCCAAATGGCCGTGTTTGCAAGTCTATTCTTGCCCAGACATGGTGTCCCCCCGAAAGGTGTTTTCTTGCCCAAACCTGGGGAAAACAAATTAAGGAGGACAAAGGAGCACAATAAGCCTGGTGCCTTCAAGTCTGGCCTGCCTGCTTGCAAGGTTGAAGTAAACACGTTGTGTAAGCTCACGCGCTTAGGGTGTGGGTCCACCTGAGCCCTCTCCATATTTGGGGGTACCGGACCTGTGGATTTCACCTTATTTGGCATGTTTTGGCCTGCTGACAGACTCTTATTGGCCAGCATTGTGGCCAAAGGACCATCAATCTCAGGCACACATCTCATAAAAGGGGCAATTTAGTGTTCCTGCCACCCTCCTCCACCCACTGCTCCTAGCCTCTTTGCCGCTTTTGGGGCCATCGCTGCTGCATGATTCCAACCCACAGTACTTCACACCAGCCCAGAGAAAATCGACCAAGGTGCTCCTGGCCAGCCAGCACTCCAGCCCGTTGTTCCCAGCTCGATCGTGCCCGTGGAGCCTTCAGACAGCACGCCCCAATAATACCTGAACTGAACTGTTTAGATCCACGAGGGTCAACAATGTGGCTTTTGCCACACATATTTGGGATCACCGAGACTGTGACTCCAGCCAGTGAGTAACTGAGCAATCTCGATTTGAGCAGCATAGACTTTCAGTGACTTTACCTGTGGTACTTTCATGCCGCAAGACTCTCCATTCAAAACCTTTCCAAACCTCTGCCAAATTCCTGATTCCTGCTGTAAATAGACATTCTGTAAAGTAATTTCACAACCGCATACAAAGGACTTGTGTAGGTTAATTGTATATAAGTTTGGGGAGGGAGGAATTGTATATAATATTAAATTATTTAAACCCTTTTAAATTCAGCCTCATAGTTAATCCCCTAAAACCCAATCAAACCCCTTCACAACATTATGATATACATTTTCAAAATTAAAAGAGGCTCTTCACTCAGACATCTTTATTCTGTCAGAGCACTTTCTGGCATGGTACTTTCTGCATCATCTGTATATAAATCAGTACTGGAAGGCAGAACTGAATGTTTAACAACAGTAACATATTTGTCTATTAAAAATGAATACCTTTGATGCTAAAGAGGGAGGAAGTGTGAATTTCTTCATTAAGGCCTTCTGGTCAGATCAGAAATTTCAATTATTTTAAAAATAATTTTTCTTCTCTCCCAGAGCTGAAAGAATGTAAACAAAAATAACAGTAAATAAATACCTACTTAGAATTGTTTGTGCATTTAAAAAAGTAAAAACCTGACACCTTAATCCCCAAAATAAGACTAATCATATTCATGAAACATGAAAATACTCAAACAAATTTGTTTGTTTACTTCCTTAGTTTTCCTCATAATTCTCTGCTCCAGCCCTTAGTACAACCTAAATTTTTGGAGAAAGCCATTCATTGTCTATTTACGACTGCAGTTTAGAAATGAAGACTGTTTTGAAATTTGGTATATTTATTTAAAGAAACAAATAAGTACTGATGAATGTTGAAAGAAAAATGGAGACAAAGTCAAATCAGGCATTTGTTTCTCCATTAGGCGGCCAGGATTTATTGAGTAACTTGAATGGAACCTGGACCTTGACCTACTAGAAGTCTCTCTGCTGTTTAGGATTTTGATCCAGAAAAATTCCAAATAGAGAGTTTGGATTTAGTCATTTCACCTTAGAAGCTAAATGCAGGTGCAGATCATTCTGTCCTGGAGTCCAGAGTACTGACCTTGGTACACCTATGTGCAGGTGCAGTCAATCAATCCCAGCCCTGAGAATCCAGCTAGACATGTTCCCATGAGGGAAAAATCCACAGGACATTCTCTTTGATATCCTCAGCATTTAAAGTAGTCAGTAGAGGATTAGTGGATCAGATAGCAAAGGGAGAGTTGGGGAAAAGGCCATCACAAGGATTCCACTTTATATGTTTTGTTGAACTATTTTCTTTCCCAAATTAATTATTTATTTCAGCAGACATTTCTTCTGTTTATAGAAAAATAGCCCATTGAAACACAGACTTGAAGGATGCTGTGGAGCAGTAATCTGCATTATTGTTTTCTTTATTTCTGTGGACACCCAATAACAATATTTTGCTTAACTGTAAGATCCAAAGAACAACACCAGTGTTTAGCTTCTGTGCCTTCTTCTGAGTAGTTCTTCCTCAGGGTATAATCCAAAGAGCACTTTGTATGAAATCAGTCTTAACGGAATTCTGACTACATCTACAATCTATGTTCTTAAATTCCAGTAGGTCTCCTAAATATTGTTCAATCACAAACAAACATAAAACAAATGAAAAAAAAAAAAAAAACAACAAACCAAACAAAAACATTTCTAGTCCACTTAAATTCATGCTTGAACTCAGCCCCTATGGGAATATGTGTTCAGTATGTAACACTGCATGAATGTTAAAATTATCTACAGTTTTGGACCTGAGCAAGAATGTTTTCAGGTTATGTGGTACTCTTATGAGTCACTTTATAGACAGTCCATAAAAGTCTTGCAAATGCTAGTTTACTGTATATCTTTCACCTTTTCTACCCTTTTGTACTTCTTAGCTTCTCTGGTGCTGAATGCTTATAAGCAATATTAATCTTTTTTCTCATACTTAAAGCTTGGAGCTCTGCTTGCAAACAGAGAAAGCACTAACAAATAGTGTGACCAGAAGTACTCACATTGTCTGGGTGAAAACTCACAAAATTACTTATTTCCAAATACATACCTTTGTTTCTGCAGAGCTCACTTTGGCTTCAGGAAAGTGCTGTGGAATAATAGAATCACAGAGTCATAGAATGATTTGAATTGGAAGTGACCTTAAAGACCAATTTCCCTGCCGTGGGCAGGGACACACTCTCTACTATCTAGGTTACTCAAAGCCTCATCCAGCCTAGTCTTAAACACTTCCAGGGATGAGAATGGTAGAAATATGATTCTGAAGACAAGCTTCACATCTGTTTTAACTTCAACCCTTCTCATGAAAATCCTATCCAAGTAGCAGTCCTAAGCTGCACTTAGAACACAGGCTTTTCTGAGTCATTTAGCAGATTCTGTACATAAGCACACTTGTAATACTCAAATGATAATTCCTTTGATAAGTGGCAGAGGAGGGAGACAGACAAAGATGAACTTGTCAGCATAGTAGCTTTTTAGGCAGTTTCTCAGGATGACAAATGAATTGAAGTAATTCAGTCTCCCTTTTGGGGTCTCTCTCCTTTGACTGCTATTTGTTTCTGGGTTTTAGGAGAGCTTTTTGTGAGCTTTTGAAAGGTGCAGTCTCCAGGAATGGTTACGGTGTCAGCCTTTACACCGTTCCTTTCAAGACTTGATGGCAAAGGTTCATAAAAAATTGTTATTCACAATCCCCAGTCTGTTCTATTCCCACTGGGGTTTTTTTTCCATGATTTATGCTTGTGTGGAGAAAAAAAAGTTTATGAAGTGACATCTAGTATTCAATGCCAGAGGAAAAAAATCTGGTAAGATGAAGAGAAACATCAGATGTACTAGCAAAGCAAAGTGAAATTTCTAGTTTACAGCCTAAATACGTAGTTTTGACATGAGACATACAGAAATTCTTTCTAGAATTGTACTTGTAAGTAGAAGCCTTGAGAAATACTTTTTACTCTTTGAGAATTACAGGTAGAAGATGAGACATTATTCCCTTGAAAATAACTTGTCTCATTATAACGCTCCTCGAGGCTTTACTGTCATCTTTCAAGAAAAAAGGAGGAAATGATGAGACAAGCTCTTTTTTATTATCATAAGTAGCTCTTCTACTCTTCCACAGCAGACTGGATGCCAAGTTTGTCTGTGTGAACAGGAAAAAAGAAGGAAAAAAAAATCTGATCTAGTGCTTTTATGTACTTCTCCTTTGATGTAACCTATACAGTGCTGTTTAAAGTTGTGTGAAAGAGGCCATTTGCTGCAGTTTAGTTACCATTTTGTTAAAATAAACAATTGAAAGAATTTAAGAGTATTGGATTTGCCATTCTGGATCTGAGTGCTCATGTATCAAATGCGGCACCACATCCTACAAGATATTTCATGAAGATAATGGTTACCTTCTAGAAGTTACCACTACATGTGTTCTAAACAGACAGAGCCAAGAACAGTGCTGGGTATACTAGAAATCTCACAGTATCACACAGTATCACAGTATCACCAAGGTTGGAAGAGACCTCACAGATCATCAAGTCCAACCCTTTACCACAGTGTCCAAGGTTAGATCTCACTATGATGTGTTCTTTAACAGATATTTGTACCTCAATCATTTTTTACCCGCAACAGTTAGCAAAGACAGCAAGCCAGTTGTGATTTAAAAATTGTCCCTGAAGGAGATCCTACTAACATTCATGGCAGTTTTTTCAATGGTTAATTAATCCTAATTGCTATGAAAACCAGTTCTTATTCTTCCTTATTGATTACCTTATTTTTTATAATGTCTTTTTCTAGGATTGTTTCTCATTATAATTCTTATTCTTACATTTGGGTCTGCAGAACAGGTCCCTAAAGGAGCAACTGAAGGACCTGGGGTGGTTTGTTCTGAAGGAAATGATTCTATAAACCCTGTGAGGAGAGGCTGAGGGAGCTGGGGTTGTTTAGCCTAGAGAAGAGGAGGCTCAGGGGTAACCTCATTGCTGTCTACAATTACCTGAAGGGGCATTGTAGCCAGGTGGGGAGTGGACTCTTCTCCCAGGCAACCAGCAATAGAACAAGGGGACACAGTCTCAAGTTGTGCCGGGGAAAGTATAGGCTGGATGTTAGGAGGAAGTTGTTGGCAGAGAGAGTGATTGGCATTGGAATGGGCTGCCCAGGGAGGTGGTGGAGGCACTGTCCCTGGAGGTGTTCAAGAAAAGCCTGGATGAGGCACTTAGTGCCATGGTCTAGTTGACTGGCTAGGGCTGGTGGATAGGTTGGACTGGTTGATCTTGGAGGTCTCTTCCAACCTGGTTGATTCTATGATTCTGTAAATTCTTATGCAATATGCATTGTATATCTCCCAGTAAAGAGGTCAATATGAAGTTCTCTGTGGTAATTCAGGTTGTTTTCACACTTAGTCATTATATACAGATATTTAATGAAACCATCATTACATTCTTCAATATAATTTCCAAATGTCAAGTAACGAATTATAACAGCAGCATGATCTAAACCAGTCTCACAATAAGCTTTGGGGTGAGAACAAGAAGAAAAATCATCTTGGCAGCTCCATAAAAGTAAATATTTCCTTGGAAAGGTTTCTGTAGTATGATCATCAATGTAAAAAAAAAAAAAAAAAAAAAAAAAAAAAAAAAAACCACACCCCAAACCAAACAAACATTGCTATTAATTCCTCCTCATGTCTCAGATTTTAAATACAAGAGAAGACTAAAGCTGTCCTTAAAATCCTAATAAGAATTTTCTTGGCCAGAAAGCCAGGAAACCTAGTTTTCTCTTTGTACACTGAATTTATCAGCAGGGGAATTTCATGATGACCTCAGGCTCCTTTAATTTATTGTCAGTGTCAACACTCAAAATTAAAAATCCTGTGATTTCAGCATCCAATCTAGGGAATTATTCAGCCACTAATTACTGTTGGAGTTACAGAAAATTTTCCACTAATGTGAGAAATAGCATTTTAATGGGACTAAATTGTTCCACAGCAGTGTGGCATCTGGACTGTGAGGACTGATGTCTTATGATGCCACAGAAAAGAGGCACCCCCACCTTTTAATCCATGATGTTCCCTCGTCCTTTCATTCAAAATGTCTATTTTTTACCCATGTCACAGTTAAGGAATCCACAGCAAGAAATCCCTAACAATGCATATAAACCACTAGAATACAACTGCAACTCCTCTTGTTCATAGAACATGTTAATGGAGAATTTTAGTATTTTTTCTTTCAATATCCTGTTGTCACTAGCTGTTTTCTTTGCAATTCAGGGAACCTTAGCAGTAATAAAGGCAGTCATTCCCTATTAATATCCTCTGGATTATCTTAGTGTTGTCTATGATTCTCAAATAAAAAGAAAACTACAGGAAAAAAAATCATAAGGTCATGTTTACCTCAAGTCACTTCCATGAAGGTCAAGTAATAAAAGACCATTTCTAGGACTAAAATGTTTATAAGTTAGGGTGTTGTCATTATAATATCTCCAGGTAAGTGCACCATTTGTACCATTCTATAAAACTGGAGATGTGCAAGTGTAAAAATTATTTTGTAAATATCTTAAGTATATATTATAGCACTGAATATAATAATCTCTGTTCCACAAATAATTTAATAACATTTAATGAGTAATTTGGTGGAGTTTTGATCTCTGCTCCAAATACATATGTGAGCAGTTTTGATAAAATAGTCTGTTTGTAATTAACATTCCTCTATTTAAGCTTAAAATAATATATGTACTGTTTTCATTTTGAGCTTTGTGTGTCTTAAGATGTTTCACTGAATCCTTTGTAGATTGTAGATTGAACAAAAAACTTTCATGTTTTCTGCCTTCAGTAATTCTACCAGGATTAATGTATTTGAATATAGCTAAAGGGAAAAAAAAAAAAAAAAGAGAGAGAAGGTCA
Organism: Pogoniulus pusillus; assembly: GCF_015220805.1. NCBI lineage: Eukaryota > Metazoa > Chordata > Aves > Piciformes > Lybiidae > Pogoniulus > Pogoniulus pusillus. The sequence goes on along the minus strand of NC_087270.1, from coordinate 713,923 downwards.
GTTTCTAATCCTTGTATGAATCTGCAGATCTTTTGCAATGTCGAAATAAATTGAATTCTTAGAGGATATAGCACATTCATGTCTCTGTATTTCATGTTGCAGTATGATGAAAGATTATTCAAAAATCATTAAACACAAAAATAAAATGTGTTTATTTGTTTGTCTCCTTTCTAAATAATACTTCAGAAGGAAATCCTAAATCTTCATTCCCTTTTCTAAAGTTGAGGCAACCCAACCTTTTTTTTTGCCTTCCTTTCAAGAGTTTCACACTAAATAGTACATAGGCAGAGCATGCAGTGTCTTGAGGTACAGCATATCACAGAAACGTTTTGTTTGAAAGAGACCTTTAAATCTTCTAGTCCAGCCATTAACCAATCACTACCAGATCACCACTAAACCATGTTCCTCAGCACCACATCTCCATGGCTTTGAAGCCCCTCTAGGGATGAGGACTCTACAGCTGTCCTGGGCAGCCTGGTCCAGGCCTTGACAACACTCTTGGGAAAGAAATTGGTCCCCATATCCAACCCAAAATTTCCCTTCCACAACCCCTTCCACAACATCCTTCCATCCTGTCTCTTTGTCCTCGGCAGAATAGACCAAATCCCATTTCAGTCAACATCCTTTCAGGGAGTTGTAGAGACCCAAAAGGTTTCACCTCAGCCTCCTCTTCTCCAGGCTGAACCATTGCAGTTCTCTCAGCTGCCCTATACAAGCCTTGTACTTTAGAGTTTTCACCAGCTTTGTTGCTCTTATCTTTGGTATCCTCCTGCCCAGACCATGCCAAGCACTCTTTTGGCACTTAAGGAGGACACCATAAGGGTTAGGAACAGATGACCTCAAAGAGCTTTACCTCTTCTCCTTGGTCTGGATCCATGGTCTCCAGGTGTGCATCCATCTGAGACTGACAAACATGCTGTCGTGGAGTGGTATTCTGTGACCTACACTGATTAGGCAGAGGGGAGAAATTAATTAAGGTGAAAGGATATTTATAAATATATATATATTTATTGACTTCAGTATTTTCAATTCTTACCACCCCAAACCACTGAACTTTAATATTAAATTGTTCTTTACACGGTTATGAATACATTATGGGAATATATATCTACAGAAACTTATTAATAACTAGCAAACATTGAAACTATTAACAGAGAGAGTTTTCCCTGTGGCTTAATGCTGCCTGGGGTCTTATACTATTTGCCCAGCAAAGCTGAGCTGAAATCTGCTCTCTGCAGAGAGTAATAGGTAATAGAAAATACAGAGGCCTTCAAGTATTTACTCACAATTCGGATTAATAAGAAATCACCCTCTGGGCTATGCCACAGCCTATTGCAAGTGTCCAATTCTCCAGAGTCTCTGTGGACTTTAAGGCAATGGCGCACACCAGGCAATCATATAAAGGCAGCCATAAAGCTGCAAGGAAGTACACAGGCAGGCAAGCAAGCAATGTGGTGGAACCGCAAGTAACGTGGGGAAAGCTGCAGGTGAGCCTGTGCACCCCTATTTATTAAATGTGGGCCAAGAGTTAATGGTCTCATTGGCCACTCGAGTGACCAATCAGGTTGGCAGTCAGCCAAACCTTACCATACTAGGTAAAACCCACAGGCCAGGACTCCAAATATGGCAATCACATTGGCCCAGCACCAGGCAGGCACGAGCTGGGCATGTGCGGACTTACACAATCAGGTGTCCTGGGCAACTGACTTTATGGCCCCAGTCTGTTGTGCTCCTCTGTGCTCGTTTACCCCTGGTGCAGGCAGAGAGACATGTCCAGGCAGAGCAGGCATAAATAAGCCTGCTTTCAGGCCTACAGGCCCTCCACAACACATGCTCCTGCTGAAAGCATTCTTCCCAAATGAGATCATAGAATCATAGAATCATAGAATCAACCAGGTTGGAAGAGACCTCCAAGATCATCCAGCCCAACCTGTCACCCAGCCCTGACCAATCAACTAGACCATGGCACTAAGTGCCTCATCCAGTCTTTTCTTGAAGACCCCCAGGGGCGGTGCCTCCACCACCTCCCTGGGCAGCCCATTCCAATGCCAATCACTCTCTCTGGGAAGAACTTCTTCCTAATATCCAGCCTATACCTACCCTGGCACAACTTGAGACTGTGTCCCCTTGTTCTATTGCTGGTTGCCTGGGAGAAGAGGCCACCCCCTACCTGGCTACAATGTCCCTTCAGGTAGTTGTAGACAGTAATAAGATCACCCCTGAGCCTCCTCTTCTCCAGGCTAAACAGGCCCAGCTCCCTCAGCCTCTCCTCATAGGATTTGTGCTCCAGGCCCCTTACCAGCTTTGTCGCCCTTCTCTGGACATGTTCCAGCACCTCAACATCTTTCTTGAATTGAGGGGCCCAGAACTGGACACAGTACTCAAGGTGTGGCCTGACCAGTGCTGAGTACAGGGGAAGAATAACCTCCCTTGTCCTACTGGCCACACTGTTCCTGATGCAGGCCAGGATGTCATTGGCTCTCTTGGCCACGTGGGCACACTGCTGCCTCATCTTCAGCCTACTATCTATCAGTACTCCCAGGTCCCTTTCCTCCTGGCTGCTCTCCAGCCACTCAGTCCCCAGCCTATAGTGCTGCTTGGGGTTGTTGTGGCCAAAGTGCAGATCTTCATATCTAGAGTTTCTGCCATAGTGCCATGACTGAAAGGTGAAAGGGAAATGTGAGCATTTTGCATCTCCCTCTCAAATCCAAAGCAGGGTCATTAGAAAACATTAAACTAAGCAATTATTCATTTTTGCTGTCTTTTAAAGTTCAGATATACAAAATATTGTGACTGGGGAACAGGAACAAATGAGCTTTAAAATTTCTTATTGATAAAATCACATAAGCTTTTCCGCCTTTCAGAACCTCTGATTTTTTACTCCTGTTAATTCCTTTGGTTTGTCAAGAAAACAATGAATAATAAACAGCAACCATTAAAAACAGGTTTTTGGGGTTTTTTGTTTGTTTGTTTGCTTGTTTTTCTGGTAGCAGACAGTTTCATTTTTTTTTAACCTATGTGTATATTTATGCCTAGTATGCTGGAATACTTAACTGGTTAGAAATTACATTTATATTGTTTCAGCATTAACAGATATATAGCAGTAATCAAATAGTTGCCCGTGCCTAATCTGCCAAGTGTATTAAAATGTGTTAAGTGGCATCATCTTAATCTCATGTACCATTCAGTTATTGATTACATTTCAATCAGTAGTTTAGTTGCCTTCTCATTTCAGCAAAAGATGTCATTTCCAGAGGCTTACTTTTCATACTCTGTGTGTTATGAATGTTGGTATTGCTTTCAGCAGCTGTCTCCACTGATATTCAAAGAGCCTATCCCATATCTATTTCTGTTATGCAAATGACAGAACTCCTAATTAATTATGTCTTTGAAGAGCTTGTTTTCTTCCTGCTTTAAAGAAGAAAATAATATAGGTAAAGCCATTTTAAATAAAGTCCTTTCCCCTGTTAGATTCTCCAAATGCTCTTGCAATGCGTAGAGCAAAACACACATACATCAACCCTTTCCTATTTGTTGTGGGTGATCCATGATGCCCATTTTATCATCTCCTTATTAAAGTTTATATTCAGGTTTGAACTGTACAAATGAATCACGAAGAGCAACAATTCTAATTGGCTCATTGTGGATCTGTCCAACAGTACCTTGTTGCATATATTGGATTTCCTCATCTCAGTCTTCCTCTCACAGATTCTTCTGACTCCTATGCCTAATGAGGCTCATCTCATCTTGAATATTTACTGGGACTTTTCAACTTGGGTCTACCTTTCACTTTCCTTCAAGATCACTCTTTCCCAAGCATGTTAGATGCTGGTGTTTTTCTCAAGCTTCCACAGAGGAACGTCCCTACAAGGCTTGCTTTCCTAGGAACTTCTTGTTGGAGAATTTCTTGCTAGCAGAGGACACAAAGTCATAAACGTAAGCAAGCCGTGCTGGGAGCATCCTTGGTAGAGTGCCAGCTGCAAGTGGGCAGAGTTTAGCCAGCCCCAGAGGCTGACTCTCAGATTGTTATGGTATATTGACCTATCCGTGCCTTACATGTAACCCTGTACCCTCTATATGTAACCAATCTTGGTGGAGCACACCTCTTGCAAGAATGCATATAAATCACTGTATCACGGAAATAAAGCGGACTATGACCATCTAACCATATTGGTGAACAAAGAGTAATTATAACCAGGTGCTCCACTGGCGTTTATTAATACTTCTGACTGGGAACAGAAATTCTAATCCAGACATATCTGCCTAATAACAGTCTGTCTATTCCAAAATACCTTGAGTCAAATGTGTGACAAACTATCTTACCTTGAGTGGTCTCTCACTGGAGAACACTGACAATTTCTAGAGATCTTAAAAGGAAGATTGGAAGAAAAGTTATCCTTTTGTTGTTCATGGAAAATTTGATATTACCTAAGAAGAGGGAAAGCTACTTTTGTCTTTCAGTGAAAACAAGGTACATTTGTTTCAGCAAAACCTGCAGAAGATAAAAACATAAAGAGAAACCATTGACTTCAGACATTGCAGGGACTGTAATATTTAGAACTACAGTAAGTCAAGTAACTTGAATTTATGGGTAATGTTTGACATGAAACTATTGATTTGAAAATGTTGAGCTACCCTTCATTTCCAATCATCATTATTTTATTACATTTTTTTGTCCATCTGTCTGCTCGTATTCCTGATCTTCTTGTTCTTTTACTGCCCTCCCACTTAAGCATTATTTGATTGCTTCTTTAGAGAGAATCATTAGCTAAGCTAAATGCTACCAAATATTCTGTTGTCTGAACTGGGTAGGAGGTTACCACCATAAAAACGTTAAAGCAAACTTCTAATTTCATGTGAATGTGTGCAGAGACACAGCCTTCAGTGAAAGTATGCTATGCATGAGAATGCACAAATGAAGTTCTATCAACACATCACTTATTCTACTTTATAATAGCAAGTAGAGATATTAAATGAAATCACGTCTAACATAGCCCTTCCGACACACCAAATACTACCTCTTATTCTGGCACACAGTTGGATTTTTTTAAATATTCCTTTATTAATCACTGCAGTAACAGTGTCCCTATGCTTCTGAATGAATTTAAGTTATTTTTTGTGAGATACAATATAAAATACTACATTAAAATCTACATTATCCAAATCTCATGTATTTTAATTACATGTACATATATTCATACTTGATTTTTACTGTCTAGTAACTGATAGCAATCTGGGTTATTTCACTTTCTGCAGTTAAATTTTTTTTTTAGCAAAGTCAATGCCCAAATACTATGAATCAGTGCAAGACTTACAGAATAAATGTGCTGGATTTTTATTACAGTTAAAATTAATTTCATTAATTCTGTCAGGTATACCAGGTAGGCATGTAGTCAATCATAGAGTGACTTTTGTCTTCAGAAAAAAATCTATTGAAATACCAGACAATAACAATGCCAAAAAGAAAATAATTTCCTGCGTCCTGTAGCCAATCAAAAAAATGTGGAAGCATAAAGACAGAGAAGGGAGGAAGTAGAGGTTAACGAGACACCACATCATGACTTTAAAGAATTCCCTTGTGCCATACAGATTTGATTTTGGATTCCAGTCTTACGGATATCAGCTTTGTGATAGTGTAACTCCAAGGATGTTCATTGAAATTAGTGTAAATAACACTGAAGGAGTATTTCTTGTTTAAATTATGTGTTTGTATTAACTGAGGGTTCTCTTTAGTGCTTTTCTATTATTATTTTATGCTAGATTGAAAATGGCCATTATCTTCTTTTATACATTTCAGTTTTATCAGATCATAATGTTCATCATAGATTTTCATGGCTAGTAAACACCTGTGTGGTACGATAGATCCTTTAGCAGATGTCTAAGAACCAGCCAAATGCTACCTTTTGAGTCTTTATGTATGCTCTAAGAAGCATCCACAATTAAAAAAGAAAGAAAGAAAGAAAGAAAGAAAGAAAGAAAGAAAGAAAGAAAGAAAGAAAGAAAGAAAGAAAGAAAGAAAGAAAGAAAGAAAGAAAGAAAGAAAGAAAGAAAGAAAGAAAGAAAGAAAGAAAGAAAGAAAGAAAGAAAGAAAGGAAGGAAGGAAGGAAGGAAGGAAGGAAGGAAGGAAGGAAGGAAGGAAGGAAGGAAGGAAGGAAGGAAGGAAGGAAGGAAGGAAGAAAGAAAGAAAGAAAGAAAGAAAGAAAGAAAGAAAGAAAGAAAGAAAGAAAGAAAGAAAGAAAGAAAGAAAGAAAGAAAGAAAGAAAGAAAGAACAGCTGAGATATAGGAAATTATTTTTGACAAAAAATGCCTCACAGAATGCACTAAAATAAGTTTTAATCTTAATTATCTGAGAATCTCTGCAAAGATGGCTATTTATCTGAAGGTAGTTCATAATTAATGACTACAGGGATGTTTTCAAATGCAGTTTCTCATTCTTTTTCAGAAATCAGAGTCTTTTCTGTATAGATGATACGATTAAAAGGAAAGGAACTAAACAGCAGGAAATACATAGTGCACATCATTTTAATGCTCATTTTCATAGAAAAAAGTTGCAATCTAAACAGAAGGAAAAACAAGATGAAGGAACATGTGACTGCTCATAAGCCCATACCAGTAGTTTAAAACATCTCTCTGTAGCACAAAATCTAGTTTAATGCTGTGTTTTCTGTTGAAATGCCTTAGATTCTGTTGGTTGGATATGTCCACCTACCTAAGTGCTAAAAACCAACAAAGTACCCCTTATCTTGTTTCAGGCAAAGAGCCTTGTGCTGGTTTACTGCTTCTTCTGCCCCAAAGGTGAGGGTGACAAAATGGGGAACAGCAGGAGGAAAACAAAAAGTGATAGCAGGAATACAAGTTGAATCTCAACAAGTGCAGCCTACAATCTTTTATTTTTTTCTCCTAACAATGGACTAAACAGATGTTGTATTTTCTTAACACCACAGAATTATTTGGGTTGGAACAGATCTTTAGGATCATCAAGTTCAATCATTAACCTAATGCTTCCAAGTCCACCTCTACATCATGTCCCTAAGCATTACATATGCACATCTTGCAAATGCTTCTAGGCATAGCGACTCATCCATATACTCTTTCAGTTAAGATGAAAATGTCCAATTTAAACCTCTTCTGGTTCAACTTCAGGCCACATCTTCTCATCCTATCACTTGTTACTACTGAGAAGAGACCAACAACCACCTCCTAACAATCTTCTCTCAGGTAGTTGTAGATAGTGAGAATGTCTTCTCTCAGCCTCCTTTTCTCAAACTGAAAAACTCCAGGTCCCTCAGGTGCTCCTCCCAGGACCTGTTCTCCAGACTTTTCAGCAACTTTGTTACTATTCTCTAAACACACTCCAGCATCTCAGTGTCTTTCTTGCAGTGAGTGGCCCAAAACTGAACACAGTGTTTGCAATGTAGCTTCCCCACTGTTGAGTACAGGACAATCACTTCAATACACCTGCTGCTGGCCTTAATATACCTGACCCAAAGTCCTTCACATGGACATAAGTTGTCAGAGTTCTTTTAAATTTACACGGCAGGATTAGGGTTCGAAGTAAAAGCTGTTATCAGTCAGCTAAATGACAAATCTGCTCTGTAGTTAAATGTACTTAATTCACAGCAAGAGATTTTTTTGTTGACATATATTGTAAAGTAGAGATTTTTTCCTGTTGTAACTTTTATTCTTGAAGTAATAAAGAATTTATGAAGACATTGGATTTAGTGATAGGGAAGCTAGTCGATTTTAAAGTTGATTTTAATGAAAATTACATTCCTTTCTGATTGATAGTGTTTTCTGAGAGAATGCTCTGTTTCAAATCATTGATTTGATCAATGTGAATTGCTCACTTGTGTTGCCTGTCTCTCTGCACTGACTACAGAGGAGAATTACCTAATGATGTTCCTCTAACTGAGAAGTCTCAGATAGGTGGCTTAATTAGAGGAGTAAATCCACATGAAAGTGTTCTCTACATCAGTTCTCTGAAGGTGATTAATGCTTGTTTTGAGTAACACCTCCAGGATAACACAGAGCTATGATGTTCATTTTTTTTTTTAATGAAAACACCACAGGGTTACTGTATTTCAAGCCTTATTAGTGAGGAACACAAAAACAGTAAGAAGCCTGCATTGGAGGTTAATACACCTAAAGAGAGTCAAAGGCATTCAAGTATCTAAATTTCCAGTACTACTACTTCCATTCAGCTATCACCACCTCAGGGCCCTCCCATAATTTCTGAATGTCCTTGCTTCTTCAAAATAGAATCATAGAATACTTTTAGTTGGAAGGGATCTCAAAGATCATCCAGTTCAACCCTCTGCCATAGGCAGGGACACCTCTCATGAGAATAGGTCGCTCAAGGCCTCATCCAGCTTGGCCTTGAACACCTCCAGTGAGAGAGCATCCACAACCTCTCTGGGCAACCTGTTCCAGTGTCTCACCACTCTCACTGTAAAGAACTCTTTCCTAACATCTAGTTTGAATCTCTACTCTTCCAATTTAAATCCATTACCCCTCATCCTGTCATTTCAAGGCCTTGTAAATAGTTCCTACCCAGTCTTCCTGTAGGCTGCCTTCAGATATTGGAAGGCCACTATAAGCTCTCCTCAAAGTCCTCTCTTCTCCAGGCTGAAGACCTCCAACTCTTGTAGCCTGTCCCCCTCCAGCCCTCTGATCACTTTCGTGGCCCTCTTCTGGACTCACTCAAACAGTTTGATGTCCTTCTTGTGTTGGGGGCTCCAGAACTGCACACAGTACTCCAGGTCGGATCTGACAAGAGCAGAGCAAAGGGGTAGAATCCCCTCCCTTGCACTGCTGGCCACAATTCTCTTGATGCAGCGCAGGACATCGTTGCTGTCTGGGCTATACGTGCTGTTGAGCTTTTCATCAATCCAGACCCCCAGGTCCTTTTCCTCAGGGCTGCTCTCCAGCCATTTGCCACCCAAACTGTATTTGTGCTTGGGATAGTGCTCACTCGGTGCAGGACCTTACACTTAGCCTTGTTAAATGTCATGAGGTTGGCTTAGGCCCACCTCTCCAGCCCGTCCAGGTCCCTCTGCAAACTTGCTGAGTGCACTCAATTCCTCTAAGTCACTGACAAAGATATTAAACAGCACTGACCCCTGAGGGACGCCATTTGTCACCGGTCTCCAAGTGGACATCGTGCCCTTGATCACCACCTCTGTGTGTGTTTCCCTTGTCTGCTGTTGCTGTGACTTCATCATAAAATGCAACCTAATTCATCAGGCGTGATTTGCCCTGCATTGGCATTTTGAGCTTCATGTACATGTTGCTGACTCATACCAAATTGTTCACCCCCCCTGTATTCTGAAGTCCTTCTCTTCAGGACTGCTCTCAATCCATTAATGACCCAGTGATTAATTACTTAGGGTGGTGGCAATATAGAAATCCACAGGTTCACAGATTGCATTGGGTTGGAAGAGACCTTCAAAGGCCACCTTGTCCAGCCCACCTGCAGTGAGCAGGGGCAGCTGTAACCAGATGAGGCAGCTGGTCTAGTTCAAACTCTATCAAGTGTAAACACAAACCTTTTTTGTTAATTTAATGTTAGATGTGTAATAGTCTCCATCTCTGTCCTGTCTATGCCTCAATCTCTTGACTGGTAAATTCGCAATCATAATAAGAGTTTAATAAATTTTATATCAACATTCTTTAGAGATGGTCAAATTAATCCTGTGTACAGAAATTGAAAATCGTAGTGGAAGACTTGAAGCCTAAATAAGAATAAAGAATTATTTTTATTCTGATACCTTGATTAAAAATACTCAGCAAAAATACATTTTTATGTGATGGATTAGCATAAAATTGCACCAAACCCCAATTCAGAGAATCTATAGAATAATCAAAGGCAACAAGAAATGTGAGATTAAAAAGGAGTTGGACTGTTATTTTGCTCTTTCCTTCACACACTCTTAATGAGCATGATGCCAGTTAAAAAGGTTATGCCTCACTGCTTAAGGTTGAAAGGGTTTTTCTAATATATATTGCTCAAAGCATTATTCTCTACAAACCAAATTCCTGTGTACCTACTGTGTGTACCTCTATGAAGCACCTTTTGACAAGATGCAAAGACACAATGTTTTGATGTTTCCTCCCCTGAAATATATTTTTAAAAGATATTTTTCTCTAGTTCTTGTCTCTGTCTTTCTTAGATTTGATGCTTTATCCTTTGTGAAATGTTCCTGCCTTTCCGATTTCTTTCAAATCCTACAGTTATTCTTCTGGTTTATTTTCTCTTAATCCTTCTTATTTTGTCAGCCACACTATGTGGCTTTGATGTGGAAAATACTCATAAGTCACTTAAAATATGGCCTAATTGTTAACTTCACTGACCATGTTTTTGTTCATGTATGAACCAATTTTGGTTCTGTCAGATGTGTCCATTAACTCTTCCTGAATTCTTACCTTTGCTAACAATGTTACAAATTCCCCTAATGATGCTGAATTCATTGCTGTGAAGTCTTTGTGACTGAAACACAATTTGTGAAACACATTCATGTGCCAAAAATAACAGCAGACGCCTAAATGCATCAAGGGATATATAATAGGACACAAGGAACTTTCAACTTTACAGCACTGTTGGAATAATCCTAGATCAGCACAGAACAATTTTTAGCCCTTTTTTCATGTCTTAAATTGATGCTATGAGTTCACCTCTCAGATCACATGTGAGACAGCATTGTGGTACACTTAGTGGTAGGTTCAGCTGAAAAGAATTGTCACCAATCATAGAAATAAGAATGTGGTTGTTGTGGAGGCAGAGAATTAATGTGGCTGAGTCAGGACTTTATATAAAAATAGAATTATTTTATTTCCCAAAAACCCACCCCCAAACTATATATGGAAATTAATTTAGTTTTAATTAGCAGATTCAGTTTTGATTGAGAAGATTTACAAGGATACCGTAGGTAATTTGACTATTTTGGAAGTCAGAAGTTGGAAAAGGCTTTAGCTATTAAATATAGCATTTCCACTTAATAATAAAGCTGAGGCAAAACTTACTCACAGATGAGTCTGCTGGCTGAAAGCAAGTGCGGTCCAGCTGCTTGTCCTCTCGTTCTCTTTCAGAGGCCATCTGTGGGTCTTTAAGGCCCAACTTCCCAAGGTGGGAAGTCCCCCAGTATTTATACCTTTCCTAGACAAAGAGTTACCACTTCCTAGGTGCGAAGACCACAACTAATCCCCAGCCTGATTCCAGCGTAGGCACTGCACAGGGCACCCTTCATGCTGGAAGAGCACCTTGCTCCCCCTCCTTCATGCCTGCAGGGTGGGGAACAGGTCTTTTCGAACCTTTTCCTCTCCCATTCAAACCACAGAGGGAGAGAAATTTAGGGATATACAGGACTCCAGAACAGTGGTGTTCACCAGTATTGTACAAATCCATGGTGGCTTCACATCTAGAAAGCCATGTCTGGTTTTAGACCTCAATACAAGTATGTATTTATAGATTCATAGAATTGTATCATGGGTTGGATTGGAAAGGACCTTTGAAGATCACCTAGTCCAACCCTCCTGCAGTGAGCAGGGACATCTTTAAGCAGGTCAGGTCTCCCAGACCTCACCAGGAATGTTTCTGGGTGTGATAGTTTGAGGCAAATTGGAACTTTAATGAGAGAAACTAGATTATAGGCTGTGAAAAGAAAACAACGGTGCTGTCTACTTCACTCATAGGCTTGCTGAGATGTATAAAAACATGGACACAGACATAGACAGGACAGTGTGTGAAAGTGTCTATCTGTTGGAGTTGGTGCCTGTGCTTTTCTCCCTGGACTTTTGCTGCGTAACCCAACTAATTCTGCTTCTAATCCCCCTTGCTGATCCTTGTCAAGGTCCGGAGGAGCAGAGATTAACAGTATCTCTGTCCAGGGGAGCAAAACCAGTTCTTACGGATTCCGTGTTGTGAAATTAAGGTGCAAACGAGACCAGATATCACCATGAAACTGTTTATTAAAAGATAAGGTTGGGCAAAATGGAGAGATAGAGGGGAGAAGGGGAAGAGAGAAAGATCAGAACAGAGTGAGAGAGGGGAGAAGGGGGAGAGAGAAAGATAAAGAGATCGATGGAGAAGAGAAGAAGGAGCAGGGAAGGGAAAAGGGCTGTGAGCATATTACCCTCAGCTGCAGATGAAGGGGAGAGAGAGAGACGGGTGCATGGCCCAGGGATGATCTTCTGTGGAGTTTGTCAGAGGTTCTTCAGGTGGTGTGCAGCTGTGGTGGTCTGGTGATGGTCTGCCCTCGGTGGTCCGGTGGAGGTGCCACGCTTGGTCTGGAGGGGATGCCACTGGTGGTGCAGTGGGAATGCCACTGGTGGTGCGGTGGGAATACCACACTTTGGCAGGCATTTCTCCTGCCTTTTTATACAGTTTTCTGCTCAGTGTCCAGCTGCAGCCCCCCAGGGCATCTTCCTGTGCATTCTCATGCATCCGCAGGGGTCCGTCGCCGGGGGGGGGGGGGGGGGGCCTCCACCCTCTCTCGGCTACACCTGTCCACACCCTGCATACACATCCCTTGGGGGTAGCTGAGATAAGATGTAGGCTTCCTGGGCAGTCCAGCCAGGGTGAGGTCCAGGAGTTTCAAAGGTATTGTCTGCTGATATGCATCCCTGAACTTTGGGCTAAGCACCGAGTCTGAGTCCCAGAAGTAACAAGATTAAGGAGAGATGATGCAATCTTTGTTGATTAAGGAGGGACGATGCAATCTTTATCTTTGTTGATTAACGAGAGAGAGGATCAGACTCTCACAATCCTCCAAACTCATCTTGCACATAAGGCATACTCTGGGATAAGGTAGAGGGGCAGAAAGAAAGTGAAAGGGTGGTTGAGAGCCCCTCCTGGGGACTATGATTTCTGGTAGGGGTGTTGTGTTTCTGTGTTACCTTTAACTTGTATATTTCTGCATATAGCTGTAAATACTGTAAATATCTGCTTGTATATTGTGATAGACTGTGAATATAAAGCTTGATTCCTTAGCTTCCATCTGTCTGAATCTAGTCTGGGTGATTTCATCAGAGTAGGGAGGGCAGGTAACTTCCAAACCTTCGCACCAGGGTGGGGAAGCTACCACACCTCTGGACAACCTGGGCCACTGTTTTACTACATTCATTGCAAAAACTTTCTTCCTTATATCTAGTGTAAATTTACCTTCTTATAGTTTAAAAGCATCACCCCTTGTCCTGTCTTAACAAGCCCTGCTAAAAAAGACTGTCCCCATCTTTCTCATAGGCCCCCTTTAAATATTGAAAGTCCACAATGAGGTCTCCTCTGAGCCTTTTCCAGGCTGAAAATCCCCAACACTTTCAGCCTTTCTTCTCAGTAGAGATGCTCCACCCTCTAATTTTTGTGGACCTCCTCTGTACCTACTCCAAAAGGTCCATTTTTTTACAGAGGACTCCCAGAGCTGCACACACTACTGTGCTAATTTGAAGCAGGCTAGAATGTTTTGGTGAGAAGAACTGGATCATAGGCTGTGATAGGAAAACAATGGTGATGTCTCCTTCCCTCAGAGTCTTGCTGAACAAGAAATGTAAACATTAGATAACACTCTAGCCATTTTGTCTGCACTCTCGGGCTGGGCTCTGACTGAGCTGCATCTCCCTAACCTCACCTGCCACTCACCTTTGCTTCTTAACCTCTTGGCTGAACCTCTATTCTTCCTTAGGACTGGGGTAAGTTGAGAGGGGCAGGGGGAAGGTGCAGGGGTATTACCTTTTTACCTTGTATATTTCTGTGTATAACTTTATATACTGTAAATAACTGCTTATATATTGTGCTAGCTGTAAATAAATAGCTTCATTCATATTCCCAGAGCTGGCTGAGTCTAGTTGGGTACTTCTAAAGTGGGGGGGGGGGGTGGGGTGGGGTACACCCAAACCACCTCAACTACTCATGGTAAAGCCTCACTAGAGTGGAGAAGAGAAAAATCATTTTCTTTGAGATGCTGGCCACACTTCTCTGGATGCAGACCAGGATATGTTTTGCCTTCTGGGCTATCAGTGCACAATGCTGTCTTGTGTCCCACTTTTCATCCACTGGTATCCCCAAGGCCTTTTCTGCAGGGCTGCTCTCAACCTCATCATCCCCCAGCCTGTACTGATAGCAAGGGTTGCCTTGATCTAGGTGCAGGACCTTGCACTTGGACTTTGTTGAACCTCATCAAACTTGATTCTTGTGTAAAAATTTTAGTGTGGCAAAAAGCTGTCTTCCAACTGAGCAAAAATGTTACGTGTACTGACAGGCTCTAAAAAGCAACCACTAAAGGTTACAAAAAACCCCACAAGTGTGAGTTTAAACACATACATTAGCCTACACATAGCAAATAGTTACTGTAGGTAATTCTGTTTTGTGGAAGTCAGAGGAAGATTCTTCCCAGAAGAATACATGATTTGAGTCCTGGTGTACAGTTCCCTAGAATGCTAGCAAAGCAGAAGCCATAACAATTTAAATCTGAAAGAACACAAGAGTATAATTTTAATAACAAGAAAACTGTTGCCTTGCGCACTGAAGACATCATGCCTGCAGGGTCTAAATGAAAATTCTATTACCTTAACCTGCTACTGTAAGAATTCCTGGCACTTTAGTTGTTACTCTCTTTTTCTTCAGAATAGTAAAGAGATATATTTATTTGACTGCAGACTACTTTGCTGTGCAACAGCCTTTTCCTCCTGAATGTAAAATAGATAGATATAACTTCAGCTATCCATAATTATTCAAAAGTGAAACATCTGAAGCTAGGCACCCTTGGATCCCCTTGCGCTCTGACTGCATTCATGTTGAATGATCCAGTTGTGTTAGGATGAGATGAATCACCCTATGAAGACGCTCGTTTTCTCTACTGAATACAAAGTCTTCATGGTCTAACTTTTAGCTTGAAGCAAAAAGAGTATGCTTTCCCATGTCTGCTCCTTATCAGTGTTTGTTGAACTTTGCATTCGGAAACACCTATGAATTGTTGCTTATTAAGATTCATCTTCCTACATAATTGCAAAATAATTTTGCAATGAAGACATTAACCTTATTCTTCTCATTAAAAAGAGTCCCAGAAATGTATGTCTTCCAGCTGGGGAAGCATGATCAATTTATTCAGCAAGTGTTAAAGCCGTATTTTTACTTTGACTTCAAAGGGATGCTTAGTCTGTGCTGTGATTGTTTACATCCTTGTTTTTTTCTTAGCATTTATTGTCCTTCTTAGTAAGTAAGCAGTGTAAGGTTACGCAGCAGTTACTGTACAAAGTGTTGAAATGCTATAATTTCTAAAATGTATCCTACCTGAAACTGCAAATGACATATTTTCATTAGTTTTGAAAAATATTTATCTAAAAACCTCTACTGAGATTTACAAGATTACTTAACAACTTCCCTCTATATCCCCCTCTAATTCACACTTTCCTGCCATTTCCCATGTGTATCAAGTGACAAGTTATTTGCAAACAATGTATTTATATTACCAACTTCTTTCAGCACTGATAATTTCAGTCCAGAAATATTCTGTCATACAACTCCCAATGTACATATGTTTACTTGTCAGCTAATTTAAAAAAAATGGAGGAAGCTCTCAGTTACTCTGTTATGAAGCCACACATTTTATCCTTTTCAAAGATCACAAAACCAAATCATAATACAGTGAAACAAAATTTAAAAATCCTGTGTGAATTCAAGTTCTCACTACTTATATATTGTAGAACCAATTATGAAAAATTAGGTAAATATATGTATAAAGAAATCCCAAGCAACCTAGATCTTCAAATCTGAACAGCTGCATCTAGTGATTCTATGAGAAAAAACTGTTATTTTACTTTCTCAGAGGTGTAATCTAGGCACTAGCTTTAAAATATTTTGCTAACAGACTCTTCTGGTTTAGGCATCTACTGTAACTTGGCTATGGCTGGACCATATAATAAGAATTCTAACTTAAAAAAATTACAAATACAGTTCTTTTTTTCTTGGTCTTGGTTCTAATTTAAATTCCCAGAGACTCTAATAAATTTGATAGAACCAATAACAATGTGTAGAGTGCCCTTCCCTCTCCTCCCTCCCTTCTCAAAAGAAAGGAATTAGATATATATAGAAAGAGAGGTAAGCACACCCAAATAAGTCAATCTCACTCAATTTGGAAGTTAAAAGGAAAAAGTTTAACAATAACTTAAAAGAGGTATCTAAGGTAGGCAAGTTTACAAATGGTATAGGGAAGGGAAAATAGCAAAAATACAAAATGTATAAATACAACCAGAGTTGTCTGCCTCGTGGGTGATGACCATGTGGTATGGTGGTATGCAGGGAGCGGAGTGAGGCGGAGTGAGGTGGAGTGATGCACAGAGAGAGAGGAACAGGAAGTCCCTGTGCTTTTGTGGGATAGGAAGGGGGGGAGTGGAATAGCCATCACCTGGTGGTGTTCAGACCCAGCCCTGGGGAGGGGTCAAGACCCCTAGGGTCAGGTTCAGGGTTGCTCCCCCTGGAGTGTTAACCCTATACATTCTTACACAAAAAATGCTTTAAATAATTTTGAATAATCTAAGCTCCTCCACGGTATCTTGGAAAATAAATTCTTCTGAGAAGCAATGTTTAGAAGAGCTTAATTATACTGAAGATGACATCTACCAACTTAATCCTTCTCATTCACAAACCAACAGCAGAAACAAGCAAATAAACATAACAATTTTTATAGACTTTGTAAACACTCAAAGACTGCATATTTCAAAACAATGATTCTTTCTTTCAGGAAATTAGTGACTGAAATTGTTTCATAGCCTGAGCCTACAAACTGGACAGTGTAATTTCTTGAGTGCACTTTTGAAACCACAGGTTGCATTATTCAAGTTTGTAAAGGTTCTTTTCATTTAAATGTTGCTATTCATTAGAATTCATCTGGCTTTAACAAAGCTACACACATATTTCTTTGCTAGAAGATAAAAACACCTCTGTGAGAAATTCTGCACTTAGTTTCTCTGTAAATTATAATAATTTTACATGATAAAATTAAGGCATACATATACTTCCCATTTAGAGTGCCTATTCCCAGTGTGAAATATTCAGAACGGGGATAGCTTGCTATAGGGTAATATTATTTACGTCAGTGATTCTTTTTATGGGTTTTTTTTTTTCTGAAGAAAAAGAAATCAGTATTACCACTGCCATGTTGCTTATAGTATTACTGGAAATAACTGCATAGTAAATAAATGACAGAAGTGTTACATTTTTTTCAAATTCTGTTTTGTTTATTCTTCTTGTTCTGTGCCATGTGTTATGCAGAAGATGCAAAGCAGCACTGGGAAGATAATACTTGCATTTGTTATTGTACAAAATATATTCACTGCAATATGTTTTGAATGTGACTACAATAGAATTTCAGGTAGAGTTAATTTCATACCAAAAGACTAGCACTCGTTAAGGATTCATTTTTGCTTCTCCAAGTTTAAATTCTAATTACATTTACACTGTGTAGTTTTGAAGCTGTCTTACAGTGATATAAAAGGAAGGCAATGAATCTGTACTCTACTATGAGTTACATTTCATGTGTCCTTCATACTAAAATCAGTGGAACATGGGCAAGGTTATTTTCCAATAACCAATGAGTGTTCTGTAATGTGAAACAAAAAAGTGACTACTAAATGAGAGCCATAAGTAAGATTTTCAGTTTGCATTGCCCTGAAAATGTCAGCCTATTACATTCATGTGCATAAAAATGTTTTATTTGCTTTCAGAGGTCTAGCAGTCTTCCATGTCAAACACTGTGATAAATCAGCTGGATTTAAGCTTTTAGACAACATTTTCTTAAAGTATGTAGAAGTAGGCTCAGAGAGAGACTCAACTCAATGTACTATAGAGTGAATTCTTTTTAAATGGTAGTGCTAATAACATTTATCACATATTCTACAATAGCTTTCTTATGTGGAGAAATAACTGGAAGCTTTCATGTATGCTCAGGTCTTTATGCAGCAATTAAGACAGTGATTTTCTATTTGATCCTGTACATTCTTACTTTAAGTATGCCAGTTTAACATGCTTCATCTGAAAGTGAAAATGCATGCTATTAAAAATGTTAAATATTATTTTCTATAAGCAACTGTCTGTTTTCCTTCTGTGAGAGGTGGACAGTCTGCAAGTGCTCTATGCACAGTTTGACCATGAAAGTACATAAGTATAATGGATAAAACATCAACAGACTCATAGCCACAAAGATGCAAGAAAGCTGTGCTGGCTAAGAATCAATATTTCAACAGAAGAAGTATCTGATGTTGTAGGATGCAAACTACATAAACCAAAGCACTAAGCTTGTCCATCTCTCTCACTATCACTGCCTAACTGCCATGCAAATTATTTTCTGATATCGTATTACCTGGAGAAAAGACAGTTTTTACATTGCTTCAGTGTAATGAGATTTACTTTATGCCAGCGTCTAACAACTGCAGAAGTAGCCTTTCAGGGATATCAGTCTAGCTCTCCACAGCAATACTGCCACCAAAACCCCTAAAACCCAAACAAAACAAATGATAATGCACTTCAGCTTCTCCTTCACATGAACAGCATGTGTTCCAGGATCAGCTTCATCCAGCTATAGGCTCTATCTCTTCTTGCCCTTAAGGTGTGACAAAAGCAAACAGATGAGAGGTGCACAAGCTCACTTCACCTCAGAAGAAGATATCTTCAGTGTATGTAATTCACCACTTGCATCTGTCATTCTATGTGCCTTTTGGGTTATCAAAATGGCTAATGAAGTAGGAATAATTAGTGTGTAGCCTTGCATCCTAAATCTCACCACTTCAGCATGTAGAATGAACTCCTCCAGCAGGTAAAGATAGTCTAGACTAGGGGTCCTCAAACTTTTTAAACAGGGGGCTGGCTCACTGTCCCTCACACTGTCAGGGGCCAGACTATAGTGTGGTTCCAGCCCAGTCCCAGCAGGTGCTTGGGGATGCAGGTGAGCGGATTAAGTGGCAGGAAGTGGCTGCTTGGTTTACCTCCCAGCTCCTGGCAGGGGGGTTCTGTAAATACCAGCGGGCCAGATTGAGGACCCTGGGGGGCTGTATCTGTCCCGTGGGCTGTAGTTTGAGGACTCCTGGCCTAGACCATGCAGAAAAGGGGTAAGACTGGGAAAGCCAAGTGCCCCTGAGTAAGCTGCATTACTGCCACTCTCACAGCCAGTGAAAGCCTTAAGCTGCTTCCAGCCTGAGCACTGCTTTCATAGACCTCACTGCAGTTTGTGATGAGAGAGAAAACAAATTACTGCCAAGCAGCAAGACACTGTGCTTGCCTGCAGGCCTGGGAAACCTCTGTGCAGAGCCCAGTACCCTGGAAATACACCATCCACCTGAGAACATATCAAGACCCAGACAACCTATGAGACTCCTGGGGAAACTCTAAAAGCTTTTACCACTTACCATACTGATGACAGAACCCCTCCAACTGTACTGTTTTGGGTACTGTTAATTGCAACCCTGGTAAATTCCAGAAAATTCAGGTCATGAATAAACTGGCCTTATTTCTATAAAGCCTCTTTGTAATTAAAGTTTTGGCTCTGTTCCTACTCCATACCTTATATCTGCTTTTAGCAGAAAGGAGCCTCTTGAGTCCCCCTAGAGGGTGAGTGGAATGTAGCACCACAGGAATCTCCAAAAGTTCACTTTCCTGGTTTTGCTAAATTGTTTGAAATTGTTTAGTACTGCCCTATACACTGCACATATCCTGTAGTCTATTTGCACAACAGAGCATAATAATAATAATAATAATAATAATAATAATAATAATAATAATAATAATAGTAGTTTTAATGTAATAATTAATATTTAATAGCAACTACAGCAGTGTTAAAGGATGTTAGTAAGGCCAGTTGGAAAAACACTGTAGAGATCAAATTAAATGGGAATTGGGTGAGCTGGCTATGCCCATTGTCTTTCACTTAGGTACTATCTCCTTTATATTCCACCCTATGGCAAATGTACACATCCAAGCCAAAGCCAAAATAATGGTTTTATAAATAAGAAGCTTCCTGGAGAATAATTTTGTCCTGAAGTTAAGCAAGTGCTTTTAGATTTATAAATGTAATATAATACTTGGATTTATACTATAAAGCATAATACTTGGATTTTAATCCTGTAGTGGTTGATCTGCTTGCACGTAACATGATCTTTTAATTATGTTTGCAGTAAAAAACAACAAAATACTCCAGCACATTTTTGCTGCCTCATAAGCAAACATTTGTTTGCTTTGGTGTTGCAGAATTTGCTGCTCATTATGCTCACTTGCTGTGGGAACTGTGGTCAAGGCCTCACAAGACCAACGTGATCAAGGCCTTGCCACGCAGGACTCCAGACGATTCAATGTGAATTATGCCAGAGATGTTTATTGAACATTTCACTTGCAATATATCCCCTCAGGACACAAGGCACATGCCTACACATTAGCATAATTAGTCAAGGACAACCCACTCCATCAGCATAAACCACCCCTTGTTTTCCTCATTAACAAGGTGTCTGTTATCTGTCCTCCTGAGATAAGTTAGCCAGCTGCTTGTGAGAACCAAGGTCAGCATCTGTCTGTTATTCTTCTTCACTCCATTCCCACAGCTCTTCTGCATTTTGTATTACCACAATTTTGGACAGTGATCCTGTTGCAGTCAGTTGCACTCAAATGGAATAAAATGGAACAAAGACCTGTGAATTACTCTGAGTCTATAGTGCTCAGTATAAGCAATTTCTGTATGGCTCTCTTGCTACATGCTGATGTCTTATGCTTTGTGCTGTACCAACACAAGATTAGAAACATCTGCTACTGTTTCAGACCCTTTGTTCATGTACATACCAGTCACGTGGTTCATGTTTGTAGTGTTTGCACAGCCGACAGAAGCAAGCACTACTTATGTTCAGAAATTTAAATGGGAAAATTGCATTTCAGTTTAGCTGTGGTATTTTATAAGAGGAATCATCTTTGTGAAATCAAAATTGATTGGAATAACTAACAATTTCTGTCTTTAGACTTGTTCATTGATGGATTTACTTTTATCTCTTTGGTCTTTTTGTATGTTTTCACCATCAGGATTTGAGACAAATATAGGTCTTTTCCAACCTCAACAGCTCATTTATAAAGCTGAAATTAGTGAAAATTATTCTATGACTCATGTTCACTAATTTCCCTTTATAAATTTAAATGGTAAAATGAAGATAATTGTTTATGTTTCTGTTGTAAGTAGACTAATAGCTTAGTCCACTTCAAATGTTGGTCTTTTCTTCCTAGTAACAAAAAAAACCCACATAAGGATTCAAAAGATAAAATAAAATTTGCTTAAGTTTGCAGGTTTATCTGCCAGTTTCTATTGCCATTACTGTGCTGGTTTGAAGCTAGCTGGAATGTTTTGGTGAGAAGGATTAGATCACAGACTATGAGAGAGAAAATAATGGTGATGTCTAATTCACTAATAGGCTTGCTGAGAGATATAAGAACAAGAATCCAAACATAGATAAAGGAGTCTGCTGCTTCTTCTGGGGAGCTCAGAGCTGATTTTTTTTTCCTCTCTCTAGCCTCTCTGATGTTTGTCTGATTAATCCACTTTGCTTTCTAACCACCTGGCTAAACCTCCATTCTTCCTTGGAACTGGGTAAGGTTGAGAGGGGTGGGAAAAGGTGGAAGGGCAGTTGGGAGCCCCTCCTGGGGACTCAGATTTCTGAGAGGGGTGTTATGTTTCTGTATTACCGTTTTACCTTGTATATTTCTGTATATACTGTAAACATCTGCTTGTATATGCTGCTAAGATGTAAATATAAGATTCATTCATATTTCCAGAGCCGGCTGAGTCTAGTCTGGGTGATTTCCAAAGTGTATGTGTGTGGGGGAACACCCAAACCATCACAATTACAGTGACATGTTTTTTGGGATAGGAGAATTACAGGTTATAAACTGTTTATCTTGAACAATTTATCTGATCGTATATTGCTTATAAAATATATTTCCCCCTTGTTATATGAGATATGACAGCATTAGTTCTCTGACAAAATGTGTCACGCATTAAAAAGAAAAGCTCTTACCATACTAAAGCAACATCCCCACATTTTATATGTTAAAATACAAAACAAACATAGGCAAATTCTGTCAGAACTTGTAGTCATCTGGAAGAATATAATTTAGGTGAAGCTTTTGAAAAGAAATAAAAACAAGTGTAAATCATATGTTGTTTTGCATTTATCTTTTAATCTCTAATCACCCACAGCAATGATAGGTGGCAGATAAAGATGTAGTGGAGTGGAACAAAGTGGATATAGCTCTCATTGATCCTGCTTGATACAGTATATTTGCCCAGGATTTCTCACTACCAAATAGTCCCTTTAAGGCAGTAGTAGTTTTGAATGTGCTTCATGGCTCTCAGATATTCTAGGCAACTGTCCATCCATTGCACACGCAGATCTGCAGATTTTTGGTACATTTGATCTCTTTCCACTCAGTGTGAATTCTCTGCAAATGTCTAGTAGATGACCTGGCACACAGTCTGCCTGTGCAGTACTAGCCAGTCAACATGACATACATCTATGCTTCTCTTGAGATTTATCCATACAGACATTTCAAAGAATGATCTTCCATGTTACATGCTCCAATCTATAGCCAAGATATTCCTATTCTGGATGGCTGGCATACATGGGAAATCATAAGAGGCAAGATAATTTGTTTTGTTTGACCTTAAATTAGATAGCTTTTTGTTGTCCTCAGCTACCTAAAGAAAGAGCACAGAAAATGGAGGTAGACTTTTCTCAAAGGCACATAGTAACAGAGGAAAGGTAAAAAACACCCTTCAGAGATAGGAAAATTCATATTGGGCATAAGAAAGGACTTCAGCAATTAATTAATAATTAGTTAAATAGTCATATATCCCAGTTTGCTTGCTTCTATGATTCTATATTGGAGCAGGCTGCCAAGAAGTGTGGAATTTCCATCAATAGAACTGCTTTAAACTCATGTGGACAATGCCCTGAGCAACTTGACCTACTGAGCTGTCTTCATCCAGAAGGTTGGATTGGATGACCTCTAAAGTTCCTTTTCAACATGCATAATTTTGTAATTCTACAATCCATCTGAAAGATGTCTTGTATCATTAGTGGTTTCAAAGTCACACTCTATCATCTATTCATCTAGATGGTGTCTTTGCTACTTAGCAAAAAGTAAATACAATCTAAAGCAAGTTTTTGTTGACCCCTTTCCCTTCCGATACGAGAATAATTTATTTCAGAGACTGACTTCAACCTCAGAATCATCTCAGTGCCATATTTCTTCTCTGCCCTTGGTTATTTCTAAGCTCAGAAACCTGTGTGAGATTTAAAAATGCTTGACCTGCTGTTCTCCAACAGAGAAGGGCTGGTGGGAGATGTGACAGTGGGAGGCTGCCTAGGGTGTAGTGATCATGAGATAGTGGAGTTTTCAATATGCAGGGAGATAGAGAGGAACTATAACAGAAACCTCACCTTGGACTTCCGGAGGGCAAACTTCAATTTGCTTAAGAAACTTATTTGCAAAGTCCCCTGGGCAGCAGTCCTTAAGAACAAAGGGGTCCAGGACGGTTGAACCTACTTTAAACAGGAGCTCTTGAAGGCACAGGAGCTGGCAGTTCCCATGTGCTGAAAGACGAGCCAGCAGGGAAGGCAACCAGCATGGATGAGCAAACAGCTCCTGAAGGAATTGGGGGGAAAAAAAGAGGGTGTATCACCTTTGGAAGGAGGGGAAGGCTTCTCCTGACGTGTTTAAGGAGGTAGCCAGATTATGCAGGAGAAAAATTAGAGAGGCTAAGGCCCAGCTAGAACTTAGGCTGCCACCTCTGTGAAGGATAATAAAAAGCACTTTTATAAATATATCAATTCTAAAAAGAAGGGCAAGAAGAGCCTCCACTGCTTACTGGACCAGGAGGGGAACATTATAACTGATGACGAGGAAAAGGCTGAGGTCCTGAATGCCTTCTTCGCCTCAATTTTTAAGGAGGGAGGAGTTCAAGGCAAGTGGCCTCTTGAACTGGGGGATGGGGTCGGGGAGCGGTGTGTTCCCCTGGAAATCCATGAGGAATTAGTTCAAGACCTGCTGAGCCACCTGGGCACCCACAAGTCCATGGGACCAGATGTGATCCATCCTAGGGTGCTGAGAGAGCTGGCAGCTGAGCTGGCCAAGCTGCTCTCCATCATTTTCCAACAGTCCTGGCTCACTGGAGAGGTCCCAGGAGACTGGAAAATGGCCAACGTGGTCCCCATCCACAAGAAGGGTCGGATGGAGGAACCCGGGAACTACAGACCTGTCAGCCTGACCTCAGTGCCAGGGAAACTGATGGAGAAGGTTATCTTGGGGGCAATAACTGCGCACCTGAGGGATGGCCAAGGGCTCAGTTCCAGCCAACATGGATTTAGGAAGGGCAGATCCTGCCTCTCCAACCTGATTTCCTTCTATGACCAGGTGACCTGCTTGGTGGATGTGGGGAGGCCTGTGCCTACAAATTAATGGAAAAATCATCAGAGAAACTGAGTTCCATTCTTCTCACTGAAAAGGTTACAGGAAGGATTTTGTATTCCTCTTGCTTAAAAAAAAATATAGGGGACCTTGCTGCAAGTTTAGAGATTGAAAAGCTGACAAGTAGTGTTCATAAAGATATAACAGTGACCTTGCTTGTATCTTTTATCTGTCTCATGTGCCATAGTATAGAAATGATACTTGATCTCACCAATGATCTGTAGCTTCGAGGAGCTAGTCACTCTGCAGAGTAGTGTCAGAATGAGAGTTGTGCTTTAGCAGTTCTAGCATTGGAAAGATCATACAGTCTTGTTTTAAGTGTAAATCTACACTGACATCAACAGAGTATTTCTGACTATTATTAAAAATAATAACAAAAAAGTTGACCTTCAATGTTTCCTCTGCTTTTATACATTTTTTATTTTCT
Source organism: Pogoniulus pusillus (assembly GCF_015220805.1). Lineage (NCBI taxonomy): Eukaryota > Metazoa > Chordata > Aves > Piciformes > Lybiidae > Pogoniulus > Pogoniulus pusillus. The sequence goes on along the minus strand of NC_087270.1, from coordinate 689,014 downwards.
TTTCTTCCTGGCATATACAGAGTGGTTTTCTGAACTGCCAACGGTCTCCTGTTTTGAGACCACATCACCAGTTTTCCATCATGCCACTTCCCCTCATTTTTCTTAATTTTTCATGCTAAAACGGTTAATTGCAATGTTGTCTTAATTTTCCCAAAATTAATTTAAAGTCTTAAATGGGTTGCAATCAAGCATATTTGGTTTGACAATTTAAACTTTTATGCATTTCATATATCTATTTTTCTGATTGTAAAATATTATTTACTATTGTGAAAGCTACAACACTGATTCTCCAGCTTTTATTTTTGTTTGTTTCTTTCTTTCTGTCTTTTATCAGTAAGATTTATGCATAATCTACACACTAGTGTACACCATGTGTACAGTTCTGGAGCCCCAAGCACAAGAATGACATTGAATTGTTGGGGTAAGTCCAGAGGAGGGGCATAAAGATGATCAGAGGGCTGAAGCATCTCTCCTATGAGGACAGGCTACAAGAGTTGGGGGTCTTCCAGTATCTGAAGGGGGCCTGCAGGAGGACTGGGGAGGGACTGTGTACAAGGTCTTGTAATAACAGGACGAGGCGTAATGGGTTTAAACTGGAAGAGGGAATATATGGATGGATTTCTTGCTAACAGAGGACATGAATTGATAAACATGAGCAACCCATGCTGCAGAGTGTCCTTAAGCCCGTCCTGGAAGCAGGAACTAAGACGGTGAAGCAAACCCCGATGTCCAGCTGCAAGGAGGCAGGATCTGCTAGCCGCAGGAGGTTGACCCATAAATGTTTTCATTAAGGCTTACCCTATCTGTATCTCACACAGCCTTAGCCTATCTGTGCCTTACGTGTGTACCAATCTTGAAGTAAGTTAGCTGTGCACGCCTCTTCTAAGTTTGTGTCACGGAGGGGTATTCTGCAGCCTATGCCTATTGTGGTGGGGGGGAGAAATTAATTGGTGCATGATAATATTCTATAAAAATATATAACTTATTAACTTCCATATTCTGAACTCTCACCACCCCCAACTACTGTAGTTTAATATTAAAAGGATCTACACTGTCATGAAAGACATTCTAAGATTAATATCCAACTGTAACTCGTTAATAACTACCAAACAATTCGAACTATAAACAGAGAGAGGATTTTTCCCCACAGCAAATACCACTTGGGGTCAATTTGCTATTTGCCCAGCAGGTTGGCTGAAAGCTCTTTCTGCTCTATGGCAGAAGGCAATCGATATTACAGAGGCATTAAAGCATTCACTTACAGCTCTTATTAATTATCAACCACCCTCCAGGGCTATGTCACAGCCTATTACCAGTGTCCAATTCTTCAGGGGAGTCTTTGCCCATGGACTTGGAGGCTGGAATCCTCCTGGCTTTGGGGAAAGGAGAATCTCCCTGGATTCTGGGGAAATGACCTTGTTCTCCTGGCAAAGGATGCAATCTCTGCCCTTGTCCTCTGGCTTCTCCTGGACACTCTGTCCAGGGACTGTTGGCAGGACCTCAGGTGCAGGAGTCAGATGCCTTGTGGTCTGAGCATGGTCTCATGCTGGCTAGAAGGCTGATTGTGTGCAGACAAGTGGAGTCTGCTTCCTGGTTAACTCAGCAGCAGTGGCATGATTACCAGGCAATGATGAGGCAGCACGTCTGCTATAGTATACGCTGCTACAAGGGAGTTTGAGCTCCGTAGGTAAAGGCAGGCAATACAGGATCTGGTCCTGATAACCCACCGCAGTGCTGCAGTGGCGTGCAAGTGTGCACAGCTGTCTGGGAGTCTGAGGTCCATAGTAGCAGCAAAGCAAGCAGGCTTAAGCAGTACTGGTGAGTCTACATCTAATAATGAGCAAGTGTGCCTGAACATGAGTGACTGGGGGAGTCCTGAGCATGTTGCTTGCCTGTGTGCCTCTATTTATTAAATGTGGGCAGAGATTAATGGCCCCTTGGCCACTAGAATGACCAATCAGATTTTGGCAGTCAGCCAAACAATACCATAATAGGCAAAAACCACAGGCCTGGACTTTCTAAATATGGAAATCACAGGCAGGCATGAGTTGGGTGTGTGAGGGCTTACACAAACATGTTTACAACCACATTATACAACATAGACCCTGGGCAGGTGTGCTAGTTTGAAGCAGGCTAGAATGTTTTGGTGAAAAGAACTAGATCATAGGCTATGAAAAGGAAAACAATGGTTATGTCTACTCCCCTCACAGTCTTGCTGAAAGGTACGGGAACAAGAAGGGAAAACATTAGATAACACTTTCGCCATTTTTTTTTCACTCTCGGGCTGGGCTTTGACTGAGCTGAATCTCCCTAACATCTCCTACCACTCACTTTTGCTTCTTAACCTCTTGGCTGAGCCTCTATTCTTCCTTAAGACTGGGGTAAGGTTGAGAGGGGCAGGGGGAAGGTGAAGGGGTGGTTGAGAGCCCCTCTTGGGGACTCAGGTTTCTGGGAGGGGAGTTGTGTTTCTGTATTACTTTTTACCTTGTGTATTTCTGTATATAACTGTATGTACTGTAAATATCTGCTTGTATATTGTGCTAGCTGTAAATAAATAGCTTCATTTATATTCCCAGAGTCTGGCTGAGTTAGCTGGGGTACCTTCTAAAGTGTGTGGGGGGGCGGGTAACGGCCAAACCACCACATCAGGCCAGACTTTATGGCACTAGGTCTGTTGTGCCCTGTGGGAAGCTTTCTCCTGCAAAGAGGTATGGAATGTAAACATCAGGCCCTGTGATGGGAAGTGTCCTTGGAGTCTTACTGATTCCCAGGGCCCTAAGCTGAGAACCATGAGCAACCCACGCACAGCTGTCGGGGATGGAATCTGCCGGCCCCCGGGGCGGACACAGCCCCAAGGGGGCTGACCCTGGCCAGCCCCCCTGGGTAGTACTCACATGTTGTTTACCACAGGTAACCTATCTCTGCCTTACACATAACTTGGGGCCAATCTGTACTGTCCACTTCTGCCAACCCCAGGCTGGTTGGGCACACCTCCTCGGAGACACTATATAAGCCGTTGCACTACCCTAATAAAATTGTAATGATGCACAGATGCGTAGAAGCTGCTGTCTCGAGTCGTCAGTACCCCGATCTCGCCTCTCGCCAGCCTCCGTACCCCAACAAATGGCACTCAAACAGGCTAATTGGACCACTGTTTCGCTGCGGCCAAGCACTGAGGCCTGCATCGTGACCACCGGCAGGCCTCCAGGCCACAATTGACAGAACTCTAAGCCGGCCCTTGAGCCACTGGGGCCCCAAGGAGGGGCCGACACATCACTTCACCTCCGTGCGTAAGGAGCTGGCAGAACCATAAGAGATCAGACGCTACTATACCCACTGCTGGGGAAACGCGCTGTTTTTCCTCTTTTTCTTTTTTTTCTCTTTTTTTTCTCTTCCCCCTCGCTTAACCCGTTACTAACCACGAGGGATCGGTGTCTGCTGATACGGGCGGCCTATAGAGATAGGCGCTTATTGAAGATTGACATCGCTCATAGATATGGGGGTGCTTCAATAATGACAGCTGTGGCGATGGCCTCGTGACCCTATATATGGGCGTTTTTCGGGGGCAGTAATCGCGCAGAGTCGGATGTCCCTCCAAGGAGCAGCTGTTGCCAGAAGGCAGGAACACACACCCATCCCCCCCACCCCCCCTTTCTCGCTTATGGAATCTTGCCGGGGAAGTGCACTGGTTTTCCCTTTTTATCCCGTCCCTAACCGCGGGGGACAGTGTCTGCTGGTACGGGCGGCCTATAGAGATAGGCGCTTATTGAAGATTGAAACCGCTCATAGATATGGGGGTGCTTCAATAACGGCAGCTGTCGTGACGACACGTGCAACCATACAGATGGGCATGTCCTGGGGACGGTTATCGTGCATAGCCAGGTCCTCCCTGGAGCAGCTGCCGCCGGAAAGCAGAACCCCCCCAAACCCCCCTCTCTCGCTTACTTAATCTTGCCACTTAACGGAGCACCCTTCACCCCCCACCTTTTATTTTCGGTGGAATAGCGACCGCGCGGTGCCGGTAGCTGCTCCCACCACCCCATGATGGCGATTGCCGATGGCCGTCCAGCGGCGGCAAACTGCCAAAGTTTCTCAGCCTGTAAAAGTTTTTTGGGACTGCCGTCCAAAGCGGCTGCTTCCAGCCGCCACTGCCGTGTCCAATCTGCCAGCCGCTACAGCGCTTTCCTTAAGCGTTCAATCATCAGGATGGCTGCTCCCCCACCACCGCGTCCCCGACACAAAAGGGATGAAAAGCAGACAGAGAAAGTAGAAATGGCAGCAACGCCCACACTACAGAACTCGAAAACGCCCCTCCCCAGCTGTGGAGCTCAGCGGAGCCGCGGCCCCACCCCCCCCGACAAACTGCGGAGCCCGGCGGAGCCCAACTGCCCCCCCGTACCCCCCACCGATTGTGTGTACAGGACATGAAAACACCAAAGAGACAGATGGATGAACAGAAAGACTCTGGGGGACCGGGCTTGAAGATCAGGCTGCGGGGATCAGCAAGGAGCCGTCTCAAAGTCCGAGCCGTCCTCCCCTTTCCCACCCCCGCCCCGCCCAGCAGCAGAGTTCGGCAGGGTCCCTTTCCCATCCCGGCTTGGAAAGTTCGGAAATGGTGGCGGCTCCGCAGGTCATGGGACACACCCTCCCCCTTCCTTCCTCCCCTCCCCCCCCCCCCCCCTCCCCCGCCGCTGTCCGGCGCCGGCTCCATGTGTACCCCCTGCTCCTGCTTCCCCCCCCTCCCCCCCGGATCCCTCTTCCCCTGCCTCCCTCCCCTGGCACGGGCGGCGAGCTTGGCTCATCCCCCCCCCCCCCACACACACACTTTCTCGGCAGGAAACGAACAGTTTAGTTCTTAATGTAACAAACTCGTATTTTTGTATCTTGCTACCTATATGAACTATTGACGTCAATATTAATGCTGTTTTCCTTTTTTTGATTGTACTGGATCTTACAGGTTAGAAGTTTACTGAATAGGATGTTAAATGGTTGCTAATTGCATCAGAATTTCTAGGAAGATCTTCTTTTCCCCTCTGTTCTGATTCTGACTCTCCTGTGGTACCACACTTCTTGAATTTTTCTTTGCCTTTTTTTTTCCCCCTATTTCCTTAATTTCCTAGGCCTTTCAGCTGCTAAAATAGTGTAGTTGAGGCTAAGAGTTTGTAATATAACAATTATGGGATTTTTTGATATGGGGAAATCATGGGATGTTTTGATCATGGGTTCTTTCTGTATATCTGGTTTTTTTCTGGAATAAAAAAAAAAAAGAGGGGGAAAAAGGGGGTAGAAAGACAAGGGAGCAGGTATAAAGAAATTCTGCAGACAGGATCAATGGGGCTGTTAGCCTAGGCACTCAATAAGTTTGTGTTTGTTTCTGTATTGTTCACTTGCATTTGTCTCTGTATTTGTTTGTGTTTGATCCCTTATCTTCACAGGCATTGTAAGATGGGGACCACCTTGAGTATGATTAGCCTGTCCTTCCTTAAGGCGAGCAGAAATCCTGCTCAGATGGCAGAATTGTGGTAAGATCTGGAAAGGAGTATGGAAATGATGGCTGTATGTGTCTATGGATGGTAAGGTCTGATCATGGTTACTGAATTTGGGTATTTTCATGAGTTTCAGTGATTGTGGTTTAATGGAATAGATTCAGTTTAGCATCCTTTTGTAAAGGCCAAAGCCCACTCAAATTGGCATAAGATGGCAATGTGACCTTTTATCTCTTGCAAGGGCCCTGCAAGAGATAAAAAACACTGCCCTAAATTCTTAAAGTAGATGAAGAACTGTGGGAAAAGGCCTAAGCAGAATACCCTGAATGCAATATCTAAGGCATATCCTTGTACTATATTTAGAGGCTAGTAGCTCTTAAAGCACAATGGACAGATGCAGCTCCTAGCTAAGAGGTGTGATTAGAACATCGAGATTTCTGAGGACTACAGACTGAATCCAGAACTATGGGAGTCTGAGGAGAAATACTGGACAGCTTGGTGCATCTGCAGCTCTACAACATCAGCTGCCACGCTGAGCCAACGAAGACAACGGATTTGCACTCTCCAGTGACTGTGATGTTCGTCTGGACTTTTGGGCTTTTGAACATTTGACTCACTGTCGCTTACAGGAGTAGCTTTTGGGATTGCTAGCTAAGCTTGGGTTGTTAGTTTGCCAGACTATTGCCACTAGCAAAAGGGTTCTTAACAGGTGCATTCTCTTAACTTTAGCATTGTTGACCTGCACTTGTACCATCCATACCTGTATCAAACACAGCCTGTATAAGATCAAACGTGGGTTGCTCAAAGAAAAGAAGGGGATATTGTGGGAAGCTTTCTCCTGCAACGAGGTATGGAATGTAAACATCAGGCCCTGTGATGGGAAGTGTCCTTGGAGTCTTACTGATTCCCAGGGCCCTAAGCTGAGAACCATGAGCAACCCACGCACAGCTATCAGGGGGTGGAATCTGCCGGCCCCTGGGGCGGACACAGCCCCAAGGGGGCTGACCCTGGCCAGCCCCCCTGGGTGGTACTCACAGGTTGTTTACCACAAGTAACCTTTCTCTGCCTTACACATAACTTGGGGCCAATCTGTACTGTCCACTTGTGCCAGCCTCAGGCTGGTTGGGCACACCTCCTCGGAGACACTATATAAGCCACTGCACTACCCTAATAAAATTGTACTGATGCACAGATGCATAGAAGCTGCTGTCTCGAGTCGTCAGTACCCCGATCTTGCCTCTCGCCAGCCTCCGTACCCCAACAGTGCCCCTTTGTGCTCATTATGTGTTTACCTCTGGTTTGGGCAGAAGAACACGTCCAGGCAGGGCAAGGCATAAATAAGCCTATTTTTGGGCCTTCAAGCCCTCCACAACAGTTTGGCATAAAAGTCACTGTATCACTGCAACAAACTGGAGCACAACTTTTAACCACACTGATGTTCATAGCATGACTCTGGCCATGATTTTCACTGACAGGGATATTTAAACTGGGAGTTAGGAAAAACTTCTTTACAATGAGAGTGATGAAACACTGGCACAGTGGATGCTCCCTCCTTGAAGGTGTTCAAGGCTAGGTTAAATGAGGCTTTGAGCAACCTGTTCTATTGGGAGGTGTCACTGTTTGTGGAGGGGAGTTGGAACTAGATGATCCTTGAGGTCCCTTTCAACCTAAACCTATGATTCTCCATGATATTTTAATGAAGAGTTCTTTATCTCTGTGTGAAAGTACTAGTGAAAGGATTACAAACAAGCAAAACACCAACAACAAAACCAACAAAAAAAAAAATCCCCAAACAGCCCAAGAAAACCAGACAATATCCCACTGTGGTGGAGGGGCAGCAGCCCCAAAACTGAGGCTTCTCTATGCCTCTACATGCCTGGACATGTTTTTCTGCCAGGGACTCATGGCAGTAAACAGATTGTGTAACACACACACCCCAGTCCGTGTACCCCTGGGGTCCGCCCAGGTAATCCCCTATTGGGAGGGTCCAGGCAAACATCTACTGCCTATTAAGGTAAGGTTTGGCTTACTGCCAGCCTGATTGGTCACTTTAGATGGCCAAATGAGCCACGAATCTCGGCTCAGAGTCTATAAAGAGAGGTGCAAAGGAGCACCACGTGTTCAGAAAGTTCAGAGCATTCAGAGCGTCCAGACTCAGAGGATCAAGCTCAGCTCTCTGATCCACATAGCAATACCCTGCTGCCCTAACCTGCTTGCATGGCCTAGACACAGGATCAGGCCTCACTTGCAAACATTACTGAGGCTCAGACCTCTTGCATTGATCTCAAGGCACAGTTAAGTTGTCTGCGAACCCTTTGAGAAGCAGAGCGCATGCACGCCTGCATTTGGTACATATATGGGGAGTCCAGAGCCCCCTGCTTAAGCCTGGAGCAGCCGTACATACTGGCTTGCTATCTTGATTTATCTACGGAGCTGAAGTCTCCCTGCAGCCCGGCATAGACCCTGCTTGCCAGCTGCCCTGTAAGCCTGGAAAATTCTAGGCTTAGCAGACCCTTTCCAGATAGTCTGCAAACCTACAAACACAGCCTGCTAGCTGTACAGATGACAAATCCTTCTCCTGCACCTGGAAATCCTGCCAGCTGATCATCCCTGGACACCGGCATCCAGAAGAAGCAGCAACACCAAGGCAGAGACCACTTCACTCCAGGAGAGAAGGTTAGAGAAATCCTGTTTACCCCAGAGACTGGGAACACCTTATCATTCTCCTGCAAGCCGGGACAGATTCCAGCTTCACCAAGACCCGAATACTGGGCACACACTGTGACAGAATCCCGGGAGGGTAATTAATGATTAATACTTAAGGGCCACACATTTAAGCAAGCTTTAATTCCTTTGTAATATAAGTTACCTCTGTCTTAAGAGCAGACACAGTTTCAGCCCTTGCTGGGCAAACAGTATAGTTGTTAAGAGGCATTAAGCCTAAGGGAATCTTTCTCTCTGTCTATAGTTGTTGATAATTTGATATTTCCATTTAATAATCAAATCCCTGTAAATATATCCCAGCTGTTTTCATAATCTTGCACAACGAACCTGATTTCATAGTGGTTGGGGGTGGTACAAGTTTGTAAATATTATTTTTAATAAATAATTTTATAAAAAATTAATATCACCTCAAATTAATTTCTCACCTCCCCCTAACAGAGGAGGAATAAGAGAAACCCCTCCATGACATCCATCGATGATGGCATGATGCAATTTGTTAATGGTAACCTAAAAAATAGACTTATTAGTGAGTTCTCATGAGTTATGTCATTACTGTAACATGGTTTTCCTGAAAAGAGGATTCAGCGTCATATGTTTTACTCTACCATGTGCTCAGATCAGATCCAAAAATTGACTTTTTGCATTGAGCATTAACATGTCTGGAGTTTCCAGGGAATGAGTGGAAACATTACATGTGGCAGAGGGTAACGACACAATCTTGTATTCTGTGCTTGGGCAATAGCTGCTAAAGAATGTCAAGAACCCTGACAAGTAATTCCCAAGTGAAAATGAGGCAATCAACAATGTTTGTAACTGCTGGATACTCATCTCTTCTAGCATGGCTGAATTTTGAGAATCGAACCTGGGAGCCATGAAAGAACTTTGCTAGACACAAAATCAGCTTCTGGTAACTAACAATACCAGCATTTGGAGATGGGAGAACTAAAAACTTGTGAGCACTACTCATAGTTCGTATAGTCAAAAACATTTTATCTTAAGTGCTGTTAATAGATAACAGAACTAATATATATGCATATATTTTTCTCTCATTGTTTAAAAGATGTCATATTTTAAAATCTGTTGTCCAAGGTCCACTGTTGAAGGTGTTCATAAGTAAAAAATTATGTAACAAATATAAGATACTCTTTTAAAGCACCTTGTTTCTTTCACTCATTAGGAGAGGGAAGACTATTTTAAGAGTGTGTTCAATTTGCCTTTGGAGTTAATTTAATAAATTAACCCTCCTGAAATTCAGTTAAAGTATTCTTTTTCCAAACAGTGAGGATAATTAATCTCACTTAACTTTATCTAAAATGTATTTCATTCCTGTGACCTGCATAAGCTATCTATCTTAGTAGGAGAAAAAAATTGCTTCTGAGTGCCCATTTCTCTGTACTGACGAAGACTAGAATGATTCTCTCAAGTGCTGAAATTTACCTGCAGCTTCCTTTTGTGTAACAAAGTGGTTCTACAAGGAAGAATACATTTTCATTTTTTTATTGCTTTATCCTTTTTATTAACAACAGCAGGCAAACCTGCTCTCCAGACTGCGTATCAATTAGAAACTAACGGTTAGTAATGTAATTTCTTTCTTTCTTCCTGTACATTACATTAACTAGCCAGTTTACAGATAACACAATCCTCCAACATGCATATTTCTTTTTATTTATTTTAATTTTCAGAACTTCATATCCTGTAATTGTCAGCAAAGAAGAATGCATGCCCTTATAAAACATTATCATCCTAACAAGAAAGAAATGCTTAATTTCATCTCATTATTTCTTACTTTTGCATGTTTCCCCACTATTTGAGAAAAAAAAAATGGAGTAGCAATGCAGATTGATTCTATTTGCATCTGTATAGTTCTTGCAGTGCATGCCATTCATTTATTCATGTACAAACCTCTATCTATGGTACTTCCAAATACCATTAAAAAGAGACTGTTCATTACATCAATCACTGTAATAATGATATGATGGAAGCGAAAAATTAATTTAATGACATGTCATGATCAAACTCATTTTCACATGCAAGTTAAAATTAAAACCAGATCTTTGTAGGCAAGGACTTTCTTTCTTTCTTTCTTTCTTTCTTTCTTTCTTTCTTTCTTTCTTTCTTTCTTTCTTTCTTTCTTTCTTTCTTTCTTTCTTTCTTTCTTTCTTTCTTTCTTTCTTTCTTTCTTTCTTTCTTTTTTTCTTTTTTTTTTTGTTTATTTCTTTAGTTCTTTTTTTTTTTTTTTGTTTCTTCCTTCCTTACTTCCTTGCTTACTTCCTTCCTTCCTTCCTTCCTTCCTTCCTTCCTTCCTTCCTTCCTTCCTTCACCACAAAGGAAACCCATCCATATGTCTCCATGATTTTTTTCATGTATTTCGTAGCCAGATAGGCCAGAGAAATGAAGAATCACAAAACTGTGAATTAGAATAATAAACAGTGCTGCAAATGAATTAAACATGTATTAGTTAAACATGTAAAAGTCAAGAGTTCTGTCAGGAATTATTCCAGCCATTAAGGGATTAATGGGAAGTTAGTGACTGTCGCGGAGGGGTATTCTGCTGCCTACACCGATTGTGGTGGAGGGGAGAAATTAATTGGTGCATGATAATATTCTATAAAAATATATATTTATTAACTTCAATATTCTGAACTCTCATCACCCCCAACCACCGTTGTTTTACTATAAAAAGGATCTACACTGTCATGAAAGACATTCTAGGAATAATATCCAACCATAACTTATTAATAACTAGCAAACAGTTCAAACTATAAACAGAGAGGAGTTTCCCCACGGCAAATACCACTTGGGGTCAATACGTAGCTTGCCCAGCAGGTTGGCTGAAAGCTCTTTCTGTTCTATGGCAGAAGGCAATAGAAATTACAGAGGGATTAAAGCATTTACTCACAAATTTTTATTAATTATCAATCACCCTCCAGAGCTATGTCACAGCGTATGCGAATGTCCAATTCTTCAGGGAACTCTTTGCCCGTGGACTTTGAGGCTGGAATCCTCCTGGCTTCAGGGGAAAGGAAAATCTTCCTGGCTTCTGGGGAAAGGACAATCTCTGACCTTGTGCTGCTGGCTTCTTCTGGATGCTCTATCCAGGGATTCTTAGGCAGGACCTTCAGGTGCAGAGGCAGGACACTGTATGGTCCCAGCATGATGTAATGCTGGCCAGACAGGCCAACTGTGTGCAGACAATCCAGGGTCTGCTTCCTGGTAACTCGGCGGCAGTGGAGCTTACCAGGCAATGATAAGGCAGCGGGCGTGCAATAGGATACATGGCTGCACGGGAGTCTGAGCTCCATAGGTAAAGGCAGGCTTAAACATAATAATGAGAGTGAGCGAGCACTGCGGAGGAGCCTGAACACTTTGTTTACCTGTGTACCCCCATTAATTAAATGTGGGCCAAGATTAATGGCCCCTTGGCCACTAGAATGACCAATCAGGTTGGCAGTCAGCCAAACCTTACCATAATAGGCAAAAGCCACTTGCCTGGACCTTCCAAATATGGGAATCACATGGGCCTAGCACCTGGTAAGCATGAGCTGGCCGTATGGGGGTTTACACAACCACATTACACAATTAGGGGGTCCTGGGCAGGACCTTTTGTGCTCGTTATGTGTTTACCTCTGGTTTGGGTAGAAAAACATGTCCAGGCAGGGCAAGGCATGAATAAGCCTATTTTCAGGCCTATGGGCCCTCCACCACAACTGTCCTGGCTATATAGCTTCTCAACTTGTTGTGCCCCTCCAGACTTCTCACTGACAGGGCGTGAGAAGCTGAAACACCATTGATTCAGTTAAAACATAGCTGAGTAATAACATTATTTTAATACTAAATCCAAAGCACAGCACTGTACCAGCTACTCTGAAGAAGACTAACCCTATCGCAACTTAAGCAGCATGTATCCATTCAGATTTCTGCAAACCTTGTGAAGGTCTTGCCTCTTCTTTATCCCACCCATACATACCTCCCACTTATTCTTCTGCAACTCTTTTACTTTATTTCAAATGTATAAATTATATCCTTCTTCAAGAACCAGCTGTGAATTGTCGTGGAGGGTCCATAGGCCCAAATAGGCTTATACATGCCTTGCCTGGACATGTTTTTCTGCCCACACCAGACGTAAACACAAACAATCACAAAGAAACACAGTAGACCTGGTGCCATAAAGTCTGGCCTGCCCACGGTCCAGGTTGTGTAATGCGTTTGTGCAAATGGTTGTATAAGCCCCACAGACCCAGCTCATGTTTACCGGGTGCTAGGCCCATGCTATCCTCATATTTGGGAGGTCCAGGCTTGTGGACCTTGCCTATTATGGTATGCTTTTGGCTAAGTGCCAAGCTGATTGGTCATTTTGGTGTCCAAAGGGCCATTAATCTTGGCCCACATTTGATAAATAGAGGTACACAGGTAAACAAAGTGCTTGGGCTCACCCGATCTTGCTTCTGCTTATGCCTGCCTGCCTGCCTGCCTGCTCACCCACAGTGCATCTACTTTTCTCTATGGAGACCAAGTCTCCCATGGGATCCCAGCCAGCCATGCACACTTGCACACCACTGCGGTGAGTTACCAGCACTAGATCCTGTATTGCCTGCCTTTATCTACGGAGCTTAGCCTCCTGTGAAGCTGTGTGCCCCATTGCACGCCTGTTGCCTTATGACTGTCTGGTAAACTCCACTGCCTGGAGTTACCAGTCCCAGGCTCTGGATTGTCTGCATGCAATTGACCTGTGTGGTCCGCGTGACACCGTGATGAGACTGCACGGCATCATACTCCCTCTACTCCCAAATGTCCTGCCTAAGAATCCCTGGACAGAGCATCCAGAAGAAGCCAGGAGAACAAGATCAGAGACCGTTCCTTCCCCTGAAGCTGGGAGGATGCCAGCCTCAAAGTCCACGGGCAGAGTCCCTGAAGATTTTACACTTGTATGGAGTGTGATGTAGCCCCGGAGGGTGATTGATAATAAGAATTTGTGAGTAAATGCTATAATGCCTCTGTAATTTCTATTGCCTTCTGCCATAGAGCAGAAAGAGCGTGGGCCCATCTACTGGGCAAACTGCATATTGACCCCAAGTGTCATTTGATCATGGGGAAATTTCCTCTCTCTGTTTATAGTTTGAATGTTTGCTACTTATGAACAAGTTCTGTTTGGTATTATTCCTAGAATGTCTTTCATAAGCATGTAAGATCCAAAATAATATTAAAATAACAGTGGTTGGCGGTGATGAGAGTTCAGAATATTGAAGTTAATAAATTACATCTTTTTATAGAATATCATCTCGCACCAATTAATTTCTCCCCTCCGCCACAATTGGCATAGGTGGCAGAATCCCCCTCCACAACATGAACTTAGCTGATTTGGCTTTGCATGGCCTTGAGAAAATAGGAAAAACTATTAATGTGGCTTAAAATTCGGGGGGGGGGGGGGGGGGGGGGTGGGGGTGAAACAAAAGACTGCCCAGGAGGGCTCCTGACCAACCCCCCTCCTTTCCACCCCACCCCTTGTCTCAGAAATAATCAGATACAGTTCTGTATAGCTCACATAATTAATTTGCAGAGATCTGAGGTGAGATGTCAAAAGCCAACAAGGACTTAAAAGGAAATGGTTAGATCAGGTTACATAGGTTTCATGCAGAGGAGTTAAGGCAAAATGCAGCCAGGCATACAAACCAAAGAAGAAGTGAAGTGCAGTGCCCCTTATCTTATATTTTGGCTATTTTTATGTTAATTTTTAATACTTAGGACTCTCACTACCCCAAACACTATTTTTTAATAATAATTATCAGATTATTTTGCAATGGTCACAGAAACATTACACAAAGGATAAAGGCAGAAATTATCTAGAAATAACTAGCAAAAACATAAACATTAAATTCATCACCTGGACATGCTTTGTGTTGTGGTCTGAATAAGCATTTCTTCCCTGTTTCTGTCCCCAGTTACAGTTGTAACCAAGAGATGGGTTGTTTTTACTGCATATATTATTTGTTTGTTAATCAACAGGTTCCCAAATTCATTAATTACTTTTACATAACTTGAGACATCTGATTTAGTCACATTCTTTTGAGACGTATCAGTCATATTTTTCTATGCTTCAGAGAATCAGAGCTTCTTGGAGAATATTTCTAGTGTATATTTGCATATCTACTGATTCTTTTGCAGTCTACCTGACCTAATAATGAGAGATATTTTACTGTATTTTGTCTCACCTCTACTTTTTTATTTTCTTTTTTTTTCCCCACATGTTTCCCTTCCTCCATCTGTTTTTCTCTTCACATTAATGTAGAGGTTGATTTATATTTTAAAAGCAAATTTTCCTTTGACATTCTCTATGGGAACAGAAGCATTCTTTTTGTATTTCTTAGTTGCATATTCTTTGCAGGAAGATAAATGGCAAATGTGGAGAAGAGGAAAAAAAGAAAAAGCAATGACTTTGATTTGTTTTGCAGTTTCTACATCTCCAAAAAAGGTTTTGATCTTTCTGTTCCAATAAAAGGGTTCAGTGCCTTTCAGTAAATACGTTGGTACCTTGTGGGAAGGCATAACACTACACAACATTCAGACTAGCTCTCTTTTGGAGTGCTCCAAAGTACTTTGTAAAAATACCACAGGAGCAACTGCAATGATTCCTGTGTTTACTTATGCTTCCTACCATTTGGGGTATAGGCTTTTAAAAATAATCTGTTTAGGGCTGTATCTTGCAATTAGTATGCAAACCACAACATGCACACATATGTCTTCCATCCATGTCCCCACACTGGCTTAGAATGTAAGCTCTTTGGACAGCAAGAGTCGTTTAATATCAGAGAAAGTGTGAAATAGAATGCGCTCAAGGTCTGTGGTACCTGTTATCTCTGTTAAAATAACATGGAAAGTGCTTCTGGTGAAACTACAGTTTGTCAGTTTTGTTATTATTTCCAGAGATAATTCTGGCCCTGCATTTTCCTAGCACTTTAAATATTTTTCCTTCTTTAGCTTTGCTGTCTAGTTTTATGGTTTATTGTTGATTAATAGCTTCTACTTTATTATTATTTTATACAAATGTAATTTTAAATAATAGCACTAATTGCCTATCATAGATTTATTTTTTAAAGTATTGCAAATTGAAATTCATGGCGACAAAGCTGGCAGAAGGCCTGGAACACAAACCCTATGAGGAGAGGCTGAGGGAGCTGGGGTTGTTTAGCCTGGAGAAGAGGAGGCTGTCTACAACTCCCTGAAGGGAGGTTGTAGCCAGGTGGGGGTTGGTCTCTTCTCCCAGGCAATAAAAGAAGGGGACACAGTCTCCAGTTGTGCCTGCGGAGGTATAGGCTGGAGGAAGTTGTTGCCAGAGAGAGTGATTTGCCATTGGAATGGGCTGCCCGGGGAGGTGGTGGAGTTGCCATTCCTGGAGGCATTCAAGAAAAGACTTAATGCCATGGTCTAGTTGACTGGATAGGGCTGGGTGCTAGGTTGTACTGGATGATCTTGAAGGTCTCTTCCAACCTGGTTGATTCTATGAATATAAACTTGCCTTTCCTCTGTGTTCCAGTGGTTTCCTGAGATCTTTCAAACAGATCTGGATTCCATTAAGATTTGTTTCCTATTTCTATATTTAAGTGCTTGTGTAATCTTTTTACTTAAGTGGAAAACTGACTATCATGCATTTTAGGAAGTTTGTCTTGATGACTTACATTACCTCATTGTGTGTGTTTCCCTTTAGACTATAAAAATGCTGAAATTTATTCTGTGTCCATGAAATTCAAAGAGTCAAAGTAGCATCAGCCACAAATATCAAACATTTCATTTAAGACTGCTGACCTTTCAATAAGACTGCAAAAGCTACACATGTTGCTGTCATGAATGCTCAAAGGCTTTCTTCATTGCAGTGTATTGGCCTGTAAAATCTGTGTACCTCTGGCTTCTGTATGAAATTCACACTTATTTTCAGTTCATTTGGAGTAAACATGACAAATTCTGGAACTCTGGACCATTGTATATATTTTGTATTTATTTTATGTATCCTAAAAATGTCTCCCTGGTATTGCACCAAAGGACAAAAGGTAAACTGTACTACTTAGTGGAAATTAACAGAAACCATGAAAAAGACCAAAACAAAAGCATTCAGACTACACAAATCTGCAGTATTTATGCCTTCTGAGCTACTCCACTTTCTGTTCTTTAGTCTCCTGTGTTGACAAGCATGATACGGAGGTGTTATAACTATCATGTTTGTCATTCCTATTGAGCACTACTGGAGAGACTTTTGCAATTATGAAGTAGATGCAGCTGTAGAAACAGACTGTTTTCACAGCACCATAGAGTAACTCAAAGTGAATAAAACCTCAAGAGGTTTCTAGTCCAGCCTCATGTCCAAATGAGACTCAAATATGAGTTCAGAGGAAACTGCTGAGGTAGGACCTTAGCCAGTTTGGTCTTGTAGACTTCCAAGCAAGATAAAGACTGCATGACTGCAAAGGCTCAGTTGTCGTACTCTATGAGGAAAAAGTTTGTTATATTCAATCTGAACTCATTTCAGCTTGTGCTTATGTCACGCAACTTTACAGTACATACAACAGGCTTTGTGAAGAGTCTGACTCCGTCTTCCTCGTGATCTCCTTATAGGTAATGGGAGTGCTGCTATAACACCCTTCTCAAAATCTCTTCTCCAAGCTGTTGTTCAAAGAAGACTTTATGGACTTCCCCAGAGTAATCAGGTGGTCAGTAATACACTCCCTCTAAGATGTCACCCTTCCTGACCTCTCCTCTGGTCTGACCCACAAGCTATCACTGAGTTAGTTAGTTCCATGCAAGAAGCTCATAAATCTGAGTTTCTCCTTCACATGGAAGGAAAACACTGCCTCATCCTTGTTTTCCCATCCTGTCATTTATGAAGAACTTGCATACACCTACACTAGCACTGCAGTCAAGCAAACTGTTCCATTTCACAGTATCACAGTATCACAGTATCACAGTATTATTAGGATTGGAGGAGACCTCACAGATCATCAAGTCCAACCCTTTACCACAGAGCTCAAGGCCAGACCATGGCACCAAGTGCCACGTCCAATCCTGCCTTGAACAGCTCCAGGGACGGCGACTCCACCACCTCCCCAGGCAGCCCATTCCAGTGTCCAATGACTCTCTCAGTGAAGAACTTTCTCCTCACCTCCAGCCTAAATCTCCCCTGGCATAGCCTGAGGCTGTGTCCTCTTGTTCTGGTGCTGGCCACCTGAGAGAAGAGAGCAACCTCCTCCTATCCACAACCACCCCTCAGGTAGTTGTAGACAGCAATAAGGTCACCCCTGAGCCTCCTCTTCTCCAGGCTAAACAATCCCAGCTCCCTCAGCCTCTCCTTGTAGGGCTTGTGCTCAAGGCCTCTCCCCAGCCCCGTCGCCCTTCTCTGGACACGCTCAAGCATTTCGATGTCCCTCCTAAACTGTGGGGCCCAGAACTGAACACAGTACTCAAGGTGTGGTCTAACTAGTGCAGAGTACAGGGGCAGAATGACCTCCCTGCTCCAGCTGACCACACCATTCCTGATGCAGGCCAGTATGCCATTGGCTCTCTTGGCCACCTGGGCACACTGCTGGCTCATCCCAGCTATACCTCTGTGGGAGCTCTGCTCTTCCCTTCTCCTTAGATACACCTCTGCCCTGCCACTCTCCTCTGTAGGAGATGGAAGATGTGTTCACGAGACCACCTCATCTGCAGCCATTTGCAGAAAAAAGGTACAGACACTCGCTAATCAGAAATATCAATGGTGTTAACTGTGATAGTGCTCTGTGAGAAACAGTCCAACAGTGACTGTTGAAGTGAGCAGGAAAGAACTAATTTTGGTTCTTAGGATCACTTTTTTTTTTTTTTTTTTGGTCAGTCATTCAGTTCTTGATCTTGCATAGTTCCTTTCTTCTTTAGACAAATCACTGTAAGGAGGAGCTTCCTCAGCCCGATTTATTCACTCCTCTGGAGGATTTATACAGTTTGTGCCTTCCGGCCAGTTGGTGATCATCTCCACTATGCCAGGTCGTTCAAAACTCTCCATGCGTGCTCGCTTTGTTATGAGAGCCATCCACTTAGACCAGGTAACATCGGTTGCGTGATGTGGCGACGACCCCTTTCCCTTAAACATCCAGGTCAAAACTGGTAATCTGGGAGCCAAAAGAAACTGAGAGTCTGTTCCTATTACTTCTGAAGCAGCTTTCACACCTTCATAAGCAGCAAGGATCTCTTTTTCCGTTGGTGTATAGTTTGCTTCTGACCCTCTATATCCTCTACTCCAGAAACCAAGTGGTCGACCACGTGTTTCTCCTGGGGCTCTTTGCCATAGGCACCAGTTTGGACCATTATCACTGGCAGCTGGATACAGAAGGTTCTTAATGTCTGGAACAGTTTGAACAGGCCCCAAACCCATTGCATGAACTACTTCCTGCTTTATCTGATCAAAAGCTGCTTGTTGTTCAGGTCCCCACTGAAAGTTGTTCCTCTTTCGAGTTACATCATACAAAGGTTTTACAATTTGGCTGTATCCAGGGATGTGAAGCCTCCAAAATCCAACTGTTCCCAAGAAAGACAATGTGTCCTTCTTATTTGTGGGATTTGCCATGGCAGAAACTTTATTTATCACATCCATTGGAATGTGGCGGCGACCATCTTGCCAACGAATTCCCACGAACTGAATCTCTCTAGCAGGTCCTTTCACCTTGTCTCACTTTATGGCAAAACCTGCCTTCAGCAGAATGTGAATTATTTTGTTACCTTTCTCAACAACTTCTTGTGCCATGTTCCCCCAGACAATGATGTCATCAATGAACTGCAGATGCTCTGGAACTCCACCTTTCTCCAGTGCATCATGGATCACTGCATGACAGGTCTTTGAGCTGTGCTTCCACCCTGGGGCAAACGGTTAAATGTATACTGAATCCCCCTCCAAGTGAAAGCAAATTGAGGCTTGCATTCCTCTGCTATTGGAATAGAAAAGAAAGCATTAGCAACATCTATGGTTGCATACCATTTGGCCTCCTTGGATTCCAGCTCATACTGGAGTTCTAACATGTCCGGCACAGCAGAACTCATGGGCGGAGTCACTTCATTTAGGCCGTGGAAATCAACTGTCAGTTGCCATTCTCCATTTGCCTTTCGCACAGGCCATATGGGACTATTGAAAGGTGAATGGGTCTTTTTAATGACGTCCTGGCGCTCCAGATGACGAATCAGATCATGTATGGGCACCAAAGAGTCACGGTTTGTTCTATATTGCCTGTGGTGTACAATTTGGGTGGCAACTGGCAACTTCACATCCTCTACATTATGCTGCCCAACAACTGCAGACTCATCTGAGAGCTCAGGCCTAGCAGACAACTTCAATTTGTCTCCAACAGCTTCTACAGCTGCTATTCCAAAGGTCCATTTAAAACCCTTGGGATCCTTAAAGCACCCTTCTCTCAGAAAGTCAATTCCCAAGATGCAAGGTGCATTTGGACTCGTTACAATGGCATGCCTTCACCAATCACTCCCAGTCAAACTCACCTCTGCCTCTAACCTTGTCAATTCTTGAGAGCCTCCTGTAATCCCAGAAATAGTAATAGACTCCAGTCCTTTACAGTTTGAAGGCATCAATGTGCATTGTGCACCCGTGTCCACTAGAGCCCTGTATTTCTGAATTTTCAAGGTACCAGGCCATTTAACATATACATTCCAATATATCCTATTGTCTTCCTGGTCCCTGGCCTCCACCTGGTAAGAGGCAGGGCCCCCCTCATGTTGGCCATTACAAGTGCAATTGGCACAGTGTTTAATGGTATTAGTTGAATCATTGCCAGAACTATCTGAGTCATGTGGGGAAACCGAGGCAACTACTCTTTTAGTCTTCTCACTCTGTGTATAGGGTTAACACTCCTGGGGGAGTGACCCTGAACCTGACCCTAGGGGTCTTGGCCCCTCCTCAGGGGTGGGCCACACTCCAGGTGATGGTTAGCCCACTCCCCCCACTTCCTGTGGTATAAAAGACAGGAGTTCTCCTGTCTCTTTCTCTTTCTCTCTTCCTGCGTTCATGATCACACACACACTGATACTGCATACCAGCACAACACGTGGCAGCCACGAGGCAGAGACACCATCACACTACTCGGGTTGTATCCATCCCTGTTTGTATTTTGCTGTTTTCCCTTCCTTATCCTTTGTAAACTCCCCTACCTCCAATCCCTTTTTCTAAGTTATTGTTAAACTTTTCCTTTTTAACTTCCAAATCGAGTGAGATTGATTTATTTGGGTGTCCCTACCTTTATCTCTCTCCCTGTCTTTTGGGGAAAGGAGGGGGAAGAGGGGAGGGCACTCTATAAATTCTATAAATTGTCATTGGGTCTACCAAATTTATAAGAGTCTCTGGGAACCTGCATTTGAACCCAAGACAATTTATTTGGCGTCTCAATGTGGGGCTAGGTAGAAAGAATTCTTTCAGAGAAGATTTGGAAGTTAAAAAATGGATATTCTGAAAGTCTTAATCATTAACGCTTTTGCATGGCTGTTGTGGGGCTGGCTGTTAAAGTTTATAAGTTACCATGTCTTCTGGATTGTCATTGATATGCTCTGGGAATATTCTAAGCATTTGCCTGCCCGAGTCTATGCCTATTTCCTGAATTCTGTTAGTAATATCACTGTGTTTAGAAATGTTTCTGGAACATGGAATCAATCTGAGTATATGCATTGGAGCACAGAAGTTCCAGATATTTTGGGCGAGAAATGGTACTGGATAGCTGTTATTTCACTGTGTGTAAACGTGGGTTTGGGAATTAATAAGGTAGCTGTGAACTGGGACACGTGGAAGTATCGGGTGGGCGCCGCCATTAGGATGCTTAGGGGGAGGGGTCCCCTCACTGCCCGAGCTGCAGCTGCGGGGGGTGGGCGACAGGGCAGACCGGTCAGACCGCCCCTAGCGCAGCTCCGCCCCGAACTCCGCCTCCGGTCCCGCCCAGGGCAGCCCCCCGGACCCTGCCCCCTCAGCCCAGCCCACTCCATCTGGCTCCGATTACCACGCGGCCAGCAAGATCAAACCCAAATCCTCCCGCAGACACCGATCCAGGGCAAGGGACCTCTTCGGGAACCAGCACCCCCCAGCAACAGCAACCAGCTGGAAATGGACCTGATAATGGAGTGATCCTTATCAGCTCCACGCCCAGAAAGGAAATCAGGCACATAAGGCAGGAGTATGCAAGGGCAAACGGACAGTCCCTTTTAGCCTGGCTTTTGAAATGCTGGGATGCAGGAGCAGAAACCATGGACCTAGATCAGAGGGAGGCAAAGCAGCTGGGATCCTTGTCGAGGGATGGAGGTGTGGATAAGGAGCTGGGAAGGCTCGATGGTACCCACTCACTTTGGGCCAGGCTTCTGATAGCTGTGAGGTACAGGTACCCGACTAAGGATGACATGATTTTCCATCCCCTTAGATGGACAGATATGGAACAGGGGATCTCATACCTGAGGCAAATGGCGGTTCAGGAGATAATTTATGGAGCCGACCAGATGCCCTCGGACCCTGATGATGTCCGCATGAAGCCAGCCCTCTTAAAGAAACTGACTCAGTGTGCCCCTTCTACCTATGCCCCCACATAGGGAGCACTGCTGCTGGGCAGAGACCCCAACAACCTTCCCACAATCAGGGAGTTTGTGAATGACCTAAGACAGTTTGAAGACAGTTTGTCGAGGAAAACCTTAATTGCCACTGTAGAGACCCTCACCCAAGAAATGAACGAGCTAAAAGCCTCTTTCTCTGAAATGCAGAAGGCAGAGGATGACTGCTCTTCACCTTCAGAATGGGTGCAAGTCTCAGCTGTAAGGAACACACGCCGCTGTGCTCCTCCTCCTCCCCGCAGGAGACCAGCCCAGAGCAGACAGGGTACACACAGGGGGTCACTCTGGAGAACACTCTGTGACCATGGGGAAAACATGGATAGATGGCATGGCCAGCCCACCTCAACTCTATGGGCCAGGGTAAGGGAACTGCAGGGGACAAACACAGGGAATAACTCCTCCAGAAGAGGGGTTGCCCCGGTGTCCCGCAGGCAGCCCTCTCGCTCAAGGGGTGGTGAAGCCAGTAACTCAGGTCCATGTGCCTCATGTGGTCACACTGCTCAGAATTAGAGGTGCCCTGTCTCCAGCCAGGCGGAGGCCAGGGATAACAGAGTATATTGGGACGTGTTTGTGAAATGGCCTGGCACTTCTGAAGCTGAGAAGTACAGAGCGTTGGTAGACACCGGTGCCCAATGCACTCTGATCCCCTCCAGCCACAGGGGGACAGAAACTGTTACAATTGCAGGAGTCACAGGGGGGGTCTCAGGAGTTGACTGTGCTGCAGGCTGAGATAAGCCTCACCGGGAATGTGTGGGAGAAGCACTCCATAGTAACTGGCCCTGATGCACCTTGCATCCTGGGGATCGACTTTCTCCGGGAAGGGTACTTTAAAGATCCCAAGGGGAACAAGTGGGCTTTTGGCATAGCAGCTGTAGAGACTGCAGACAAAGAGCAGCTGTCTATCATGCCTGGCTTGTCAGATGACCCTTCCGTGGTTGGTACCCACAAGGTGGAAGATGTCAAGTTACCTATTGCTTCTCGTGTAGTTCATCGCAGGCAATACCGCACCAACAGAGACTCCCTGCTACCCATACAGCAGCTGATTCGCCGCCTGGAGCAGCAGCTTGTCATCAGCAAGAGCCACTCGCCCTTCAACAGCCCGATATGGCCAGTGCGAAAGGAGACAGGGGAGTGGAGACTCACGGTGGATTTCCGAGGCCTGAATGAAGTGACTCCTCCAATCAGCGCAGCCGTGCCTGATATGTTGGAGCTGCAGTATGAACTGGAAACGAAGGAGGCCAAATGGTATGCCACAATTGACATTGCTAATGCTTTCTTCTCCATCCCCATTGCAGAAGAATGTAGGCCACAGTTTGCCTTCACCTGGAGAGGAGTCCAGTACCACTGGAACAGACTGCCTCAAGGGTGGAAGCACAGCCCTACAATCTGCCATAGCATCATCCAGACTGCACTGGAGAAGGGTGGAGCTCCGGAACATCTGCAGTACATCGATGACATCATTGTATGGGGTGAGACAGCAGAGGAGGTCTTCGAGAAGGGTGAGAAGATCATTAATATCCTGTTGGATGCAGGTTTTGCCATTAAGAGAAGCAAAGTGAAAGGGCCTGCCAGAGAGATCCAGTTCCTGGGAGTTCGATGGCAGGATGGCTGATGCCACATCCCTATGGATGTGGTGAATAAGGTGGCCACTATGGTGGAACCCACTAACCGGAAGGAGACACAATCCTTCCTGGGGTTTGTGAGCTTTTGGAAGATGCACATTCCCGGGTACAGTCAAATTGTGAAACCCCTCTTTGACGTTACAAGAAAGAGGAATAACTTTGGGTGGGGACCTGAGCAGCAGGTGGCATTTGACCAGATCAAACGAGAGGTGGTCCATGCCATGGCCTTGGGACCAGTTCGAACCGGCCCAGAGATCAAGAACATTCTCTACACAGCAGCCGGTGAGAATGGTTCTAGCTGGAGCCTATGGCAGAAAGCTCCTGATGAGACAAGAGGCTGCCCACTCGGGTTCTGGAGCAAGGCATACAAAGGCTCAGAGACCAAGTATACCCCCACAGAGAAAGAAATCCTAGCTGCCTATGAGGGAGTCAGAGCTGCCTCTGAGGTGATTGGGACGGAGTCACCACTCCTTTTAGCTCCAAGGCTTCCAGTCCTGACTTGGATGTTTAAAGGGAAGGGTTCGACTCCGCACCATGCCACAGATGCCACTTGGAGTAAGTGGATGGCTCTGATAACTCAGAGGGCTAGGATGGGGACTCTCGAGCGTCCAGGCATTGTGGAGGTCATCACCAACTGGCCAGAGGGCACTGACTTTGGAAAGCCAGCAGAAGAGAAGGCAGTGACCCGTGCCGAGGAAGCCCCCCCATACAGTGACCTTCCTGAGGAGGAAAAGGCATATGCTCTCTTCACAGATGGATCCTGCTGCCTGGTAGGCAGCAAGCGGAGATGGAAGGCTGCCGTCTGGAACCCCACACGCAGGGTTGCAGAGGCAAGAGATGGAGAAGGTGAATTCAGCCAGTATGCTGAGGTGAAAGCCATCCAGCTGGCCCTGGACATTGCAGAACGAGAGCAGTGGCCAATGCTATACATCTACACCGACTCATGGATGGTAGCAAATGCCTTATGGGGGTGGCTGAAGGAGTGGAAGAGAAATGATTGGCAGAGAAAAGGGAAGCCTATTTGGGCTGCTGATCTCTGGCAAGACATTTCTGCACGCCTGGACAAACTACCAGTTAAAATCCGACACATCAGTGCTCACATCCCAAAGAGCAGAGCCACTGAAGAACAGCAGCATAACCACCAAGCTGACCAGGCTGCCCACATCTGCCAGATTGACCTGGACTGGAAGCACAAAGGTGAACTGTTCTTAGCTCGGTGGGCACATGACTCTTCTGGTCACCAAGGAAGAGATGCCACATACCAATGGGCCCGAGACAGGTCCGTGGACATATCCATGGAGGCCATAACTCAGGTTATCCATGAATGTGACATCTGTGCCACCATAAAGCAAGCCAAGTGCATGAAGCCTTTGTGGTACGGGGGACGGTGGTCAAAGTACAGGTATGGGGAGGCCTGGCAGATTGATTACATCACTCTGCCTCGGTCTCGCAGTGGCAAGCAGTATGTGTTAACCATGGTGGAGGGAAGCACGGGGTGGCTGGAAACCTACCCAGTACCTCATGCTACTGCCCGTAACACCATTCTGGGCCTGCAGAGCCACATCCTGTGGAGACACGGTACCCCAGAGAGGATTGAGTCAGACAATGGGACCCATTTCAAGAACCATCTTGTAAGTAACTGGGCAAAAGAGCATGGGATAGAATGGGTTTATCACATCCCATACTACCCACAAGCTGCAGGAAAGATTGAGCGACACAATGGCCTGCTGAAAACCACCCTGAAGGCTATGGGAGGTGGAACTCTCAGAAACTGGGAGAAGCACCTTGCAGAAGCCACTTGGCTGGTGAACAGCAGGGGATCAGTTAACAGAGCTGGTCCTGCTCAGTCTGCCCTACTGCCCATAGTTGAGGGAGATGGAGTTCCTGTAGTCTGTGAAAGGAATCTACTGGGAAAGACTGTGTGGGTTGCTCCTGCCTCTGGTGGGGGAAAACCTATCAAAGGGGTGGTATCTGCAGAGGGTCCTGGTCACACATACTGGGTGATGATGGAAACTGGTGTTATCGAGTGTGTCCCTCAGAGAAACCTCTCTTTAGCTGAAAAGGTTTTGAAATCTCAGAGTTGATTCCATGTGTTCCAGATACTTTCAGGTTATCTTGTATTATAGTTGTATAATAGCTGTATCATAGTTGTGCAATACTTGTATCATAGTTGTGCAATACTTGTATTATAGTTCATAAGGGGTTACAAGTTGTTTTTGTAGTTATACCCTCACCACTACACGGCGTCCAACAGAACCTACACCACACCAGCAGCAATCCAGAGTCCCACAGCATCACGTCACACCACGGCGTCCAACCAGAACCCTGCATCTGATTCGTCACTGATGCCCTGCAGTGAGAGACTGTTCCTGATTTCCCTCCAGAGGATATCTACAGCCATCTCATCCACACCTGTTCTCCTGATGCCAGACATGAAGAGACTGTTCCTGATGTTTTCTTCACAGAGGGAAAAGACTTTCCTGAGTTCCAACAAGAACTGTTCCTGCTTCACTGACTTTTCTTCCATTCCTGTCCTGCTCACACCTCACCAACCTGCACCAGACCAGAGGAGCACATCACCTTGAGATACAGCCGGAGACCAAGAAGGACTTCACGAACTCTTAACCCATGGACACTTTTCCCATCTTTGGAGAAGAAGACTGTTCTTAGGAAGGTGGAAGTGGTCTAACCAAGGGGTGGAATGTATAGGGTTAACACTCCTGGGGGAGTGACCCTGAACCTGACCCTAGGGGTCTTGGCCCCTCCTCAGGGGTGGGCCACACTCCAGGTGATGGTTAGCCCACTCCCCCCACTTCCTGTGATATAAAAGACAGGAGTTCTCCTGTCTCTTTCTCTTTCTCTCTTCCTGCGTTCATGATCACACACACACTGATACTGCATACCAGCACAACACGTGGCAGCCACGAGGCAGAGACACCATCACACTACTCGGGTTGTATCCATCCCTGTTTGTATTTTGCTGTTTTCCCTTCCTTATCCTTTGTAAACTCCCCTACCTCCAATCCCTTTTTCTAAGTTATTGTTAAACTTTTCCTTTTTAACTTCCAAATCGAGTGAGATTGATTTATTTGGGTGTCCCTATCTTTATCTCTCTCCCTGTCTTTTGGGGAAAGGAGGGGGAAGAGGGGAGGGCACTCTATAAATTCTATAAATTGTCATTGGGTCTACCAAATTTATAAGAGTCTCTGGGAACCTGCATTTGAACCCAAGACACTCTGTAACTCTCTTACTCTTTTTAGGAGAAGTGAGGTAGGTTTTCCATCCCATTTATCCATGTTTTCACCAAACTGGTCATGTAAGATTACCCAAAGAGACCCACGTGACTGTTGTCTATTTTTTAGTGAGTTAGGTTGAATTGGTCTTCTAGGAGGATGCCTATCCCTGATGGCTGAGACATGTACCCACTCTGATGGTGAAGAACAAAGTTCACTGTCCTTTGCCAACTGGGATATGGAAGTTTTAAATTCCTCCTTGAGTTGTTTCATGCTATCTTTAATCTCTTCAGTCATAGTATTTATGGCTGACACAATAGCATTAACTGTAAGGCTATCCTCCATTTGCCTCATCTGATCAGCTAATTCACCCACAGTCGGAGAAGTTGATGCATCATCTTTCCCCACCATTTTACTTGCCAATGTATGGGCATAATTAGAGGGGGCGAGCTGAATAAGTTTCTTTAGGAGAGCTCGGCTCATAGGTATCTCCTCAGGGTCCTCCGTTGTATAATCTCCATAGATTAGCTCTCTTATGGCCATCTCTCGCAAGCACTGAACCCTCTGTTCAATTGTATTCCAGCATAAGGGTCTCCAGGGTAAATCATCCCTGTTGGGGTACCGCAGTACCACAGCTGCCAATACGCATGACCAGAGGTTAGAATTGCCACCGAGATGTCCTAAGTGCTTATCTATGCCATTGTCTCTCGAGAAAACTCCCAACTGCCTTACTGTCCGAGGGTGTATTTCTATGGTGTCCATGCCTCCATCCCAGCATCTGTTCAGCCAACTCATCAGCAGTTCTCGCTCTTTCTGGGCATAGTCTTGCCTAATATGCCTGACCTCCTCCCTTGGCAATGGGGCTCCCTCCTCATCATCACTATCATCCGTCTCCTGAGTATATTTTCCCTTCGCTTTAGCCTTTCCACTCCTTGTGCCCACAAGGGTACAGCCTTCACACCAGCCGATGTACCTTCTCCTGGATCCTCTTTCCTTTGCTTCATGAGTTGAGCAGACTTCTGAAGCTCCTCATCCACAGCAAAAGGGTTACCCTGCTCTGGTTTATCCCCATTGTCATCTGAGCTATCTCAACCCCCAAGGCTAGCTGCCATTTTTCTCCTCGTTTTAATCCGAGCAAGGGAGACCTTATCTAAAGTAAACTGTGTCTTACTCTGGGAGGTGCCTTTCTTTGAATCATCTGAATTTTGTTTGTCTGCCTGGCTCTGTTCCTCACGTGGTAGTGGAGCTGAGGCTGAGGCAGAAGGACCCTTCCCCATAGCAGCAACAGCAGCCGGCTCAGCAGAGACAAGCGGGGCTAAGGCAGGAGCAGTGGAATTAGCAGGCTCAACGGCGTTAGTGGGCTCACCCTCCAACGTCCCCGCTGCATCCCCCGGTACCGCTTCCGGTCCCCTGGTTGAAGGCAAAAGAACCTTTGCCTCAGCAGCCTCTCTACTGGCAGAGGCTCTGGTGTCAGTGACCCTCCTACAGATCAAAATGTTCGAGCCACATTTTCCACAAACCACTTCCTCAACTTTATCTGTCCGAGGGATTTTGCCATTGTGCACCCGTGTCTGCAGCCATTTGCAGATAAAAGGTACAGACACTCGCTAATCAGTAATATTAATGGTGTTAACAGTGATAGTGCTCTGTGAAAAACAGTCCAACAGTGACTGTTGAAGTGAGCAGGAAAGAACTAATTTTGGTTCTTAGGATCACTTTTTTTTTGTCAGTCATTCAGTTCTTGATCTTGCAGCATGTTCTGTGAAACCTTTCACATACCTGAAATAAACAGTTATGTCTTATGGATGATATAATTTCAATTTCCTCCAACTGTTTTTAAATACATTGTGTTCTGAAAGCATAAGGAACAAACAATTGTTTTTGTGTAACTAGTCAGCCCATTTTAGTGTCACCTTTGAGACAGGTCTATTGGGCTCTATTTTGATTGAAACTTTGTGTGGAATTCTTTAATATTTTCTTAGATGGTTGCTGCAGTAGGTATGTAATAAAGACAAAAATCAAAACTACCTTCTATTCTTGGAAGATTCTTACTGATAAAATGTGGAAATATTCTTGGAGTAGTTACTAAAAAAAAAATTTTAAATCTATTTTTCTGATACTAAAATAATCTTTCAAGCAAAATTCCCTAGTCTACAACTCCTTAATGTATGGTTTGCTCTGTGCTATAAAATCCTGCTAAATACTTGAAAGTATTAGTCACTGAAGCTGAAGAACTTGCAAGACATACATTGACAACTAGAAGCAAGGGATTTTCTAACTTCCAGGTACTGGAAATAGTTCTTAGGAATGTAAGCCTCTGCTGATTGAAGAAGCAAAGTAGAGAATCACATGTAAAGAGGAAAATCTTGGGAAAGAGGTTTTCAAAGGGGTAGAAAAAAAATTCAAGAATGCAGTTGAGTTTATTAAGGTTCTGTCACTATAAAGAGTGGTTGTGTGTCCCTGTCTCCTACACAATAAATCAGATTTTCTTTTACATGGCAGAAAATACTTTGCACAGCTGTTATAAATCACATATAGAGATCCTGACTATTACATCAGTCACCACTGATGTAAGAAGTCACCTTACAGAGGGGGAATTGGGGAGCTGAAGAGCTCTCACTTGGCTACCTAATGTTAGATCTGGAACCTGATTTTGTTTCAGAGCAACAGCAGTGATGCTGTTCATGACCTATTTCTGGAGATTCCAGTGATCTTTGAGATTCACTAAAAGACAAATTTGGCTGTGAATTGGAGAATGGTTGTGAATTGGGATTTTATTTTATTAATTTTTTCCTTTTGCTTTTAAGTGAAATTATATTATGCATCATGCCTTAGGATAGGTTACTGGCTTTAGAGCCAGATAAAGTAATGGTTAAATGTGACTGCAAATACCAGTGCATGCAATATTTTGCAAGCCTTGTTC
Source organism: Pogoniulus pusillus (assembly GCF_015220805.1). Lineage (NCBI taxonomy): Eukaryota > Metazoa > Chordata > Aves > Piciformes > Lybiidae > Pogoniulus > Pogoniulus pusillus. Next base: position 659,418 of record NC_087270.1, on the reverse strand, counting down.
CTATTCCAATCTGGAGAAACCCAACCACAAGAAATGTTCTATGTCTGAGGTGAAAGTAAGTATTGTAATAACTCTGAGCCAAGTTTGAGATAACAAAAAGATGGGATAATGGCTTCCAGCTTTGCAAGAGGAGGACTTTCACAACACTCAGCAGGAGCTCAAAAACCAAGAAGGGCTGCAATTTGAAGAGTCTATTTGACACTGAGAGAGCCCAAGACTCCTGCAGAGTTTTGAACTGTATTACTGCCTCTTTGAGCTTGTACAGCTCCTGTTGAATTCAGAAAGAACTGGGAATTGCTGTGTGGGAGTGATTTGCTTTAAAGAGTGATGAAGCAGTACCTGCCATGTTCCTGGTTGGAGGGATTCTGAGTAGAGTATTCACTTCTGGAAAAGTTGAGGGGTGAACGTTCATCTCAACGTGTGTGAGGAATGAGAGGCTTGGGGACAGGAATAGCATGTCTCTTCACATATCTCCATTAAGATCACTGGCTGCAAACACATGTAACAGAAATCCTTGTGTGCAGAAATTAATGTAACCTTGATATTAATGCCCAAACTATGCAGTATCATGAGCAGTTTCATTGTGTGATAGTCAGTTGCCAGCAATGCTAGAACGGAGATTAAATCACTGCATTGTAATCTTTCAATCCCACAGTATGTCCACGCTTGGAACAAGTAGATATTTGTACTTTGGTTAAAACAAAACAAAAAGCAAGCAAACAAACAAACAAACAAAAAAACCCACCCAAAGAACAACAACAAAACCAACCAAAAAAAACCCAAACCAACCAAACAGGAAAAAAAACAACCCACCAGAGCTTCTTCAATATATCTATGAACATTTAAGTTTGGGGGTTTTTTGCTTAGTTGGTTTTGGTTTTGTTTTAATTAATCAGAATGCATTTCTCTTGTTATGGAATGAAAATGTCTAAATGTGTGGTTTATATAACTTTAGCTGTCATGTTTTTTAAAGATAGTGACAGAAATTAAACTCTCAAATGAAATTGGAGAAAAAATACGGAATTATATTTGGACAGAGATACAGAGAGAGATATTACAAAGCAATTACCGCATCCCTGGCAAACCCCCTTGAATTTTCCCCCATCCTAAAAATACTCTAAATCTAATACTCCCCAGTGCTCCAATCCACCCCTCCACCACCACTGCCTCTGCCATCCAAAGAGGCCAAAACAAGCCACTAGAGGCCTACTGCTTACATGTTCTTCCCGATAAAAAGGCTTCCACAACACACACAGGGCAGGAGGAGGAGGAAAGGAGAACAAGCTGACCTTGTTGCGAGTTTATAAAGAGATAGCAGAATTAGGGGATTGAATAACAATCTTCTAGTCCCCAGAAGATTTTTTTTTAACCCTATAGTCTCAACTTGGGATATTAGCAAAAAAAATTATTTAAGATTAATCCACATGAACCCAGATGAAATCAGATTCATATTAAAGAGCTGGATGACTCTAGAGCTGTCTCTGCCAATAGTTTTCTCTAATTTGTTACAACTGACTAAAATAAGAAAGTAGACACATATGCCAGTGGAAAAATTCTGCCTGGTGACTCTTGTGTACATTTCTCGAACTATAGCGCAGCAATCCAGTATCCCAGCTCATTAAACTCAAAATAGTCCATCTATCCTAGCAGTTGCTAATGTGATTGTCTCTGAGACCAAATAATGCTTAACTGACGTATTCTTGCTTTTGGGCATTCTGCTTTCTGTTCAGAACCTTCTTTTATTACTCTGCCAACATTGTGAATTTATCTTGGTAAAGATGATAGTGGGAAAGACAGCTAAGTTTCCTAGGGAAAGCACATCCTTGATGCATCTTCTTGGTGAATGGAACTTTTGACATAGTGCCATAACCTTTCCTGAAGAAGGAGCCTAAGAGCACAGAGACATCTCTGTGCAGTTGAGGATACTAGACCAAGATTATTATTTTTTTCTTATTTCTTAGTTCATTAGAGATAAAATAAATATTTGATAACCACATCCTCATTCAGTTTAAAGTCCAAGGGCTGAAATCGTACTCTAGTAAGATCAGTGGGAGGATTAGTGACCAAGCCATGTAAATGAGTAAGAATATGTCTGTCAGGACCTGTGGGAGATGATGTGAGTCCTGACATGGATTCCAGTAGACTTGTGTGTAGGTTGGTGTGATCTCTGTAGCTTTAAAGAACTAGTCACAGTGCAGGAGAAGATTCAGAAGAAGCAACTTATCTCTTAGTGTCAAGTGGTGAAAACCTGAAACACTGCACATTTTTTCTAGTCAAGTTGAAAGAAAAAAAAAGTCCTTCTGGACACCTATGAACCTTCTATTTCTCATCTGCTAACTCTGTATACAGTATTTTGCTCTTAAAAAAATCAATCTGAAAGGTGTTGCCTGCATTATGACAGTAATCTTGGATGTTAATATGGAAGTTTATGATATTAAATATTTCCAGAGGTCATTCATACACAGTAGATTTGAACCCAAGACCTTGTGGTTTAACCTCAGCCAGCAACTAAGCACCATACAGTTATTCTCCTGCCTCCCAGTGGGATGGGGAGAAGAAATAAAAATAAAACAAACAACCAAACAGTAAAGCTTATGAACAGTTTAGCAGTCAAAATAAAATTACACGTAGTAATAATATCAAAGTAACATGCAATTATATGTAATAATTAAGAAAAGGAAGATAATACAATGAGCAATTTCTGAAACTGGAGGATTTTACTAGACAAAACTAATTATTTCCACATATTTCTTCCATTAACTGAACCTTTTGAGATACCTGAAAACTGTATATTTGTGTGAGTATAAAGAGAAAGAAAAACATGAACTTCATTAATATACTAGTTTTCATTTTTACACTGTCATTAGAAAAATGAAAAGGAATAATGAGAGTCCAGAGAAGAGCTAAGATTTACAGAACATGTCAGCCTTAATACAAGAGGTGAAAAAACATTCTGGTCAGTATACATTAACAACTGTTACCCTTTGATCATTATAGAATGGTTTGCATATGATATAATTTGTATTATAATTTAATTTCTGATTGGACAAGATTTTTTTTAAGAGAAAAAAGACACTTGCTGTCATTTTCATCATAAAATAGATTTTCATTATCAGAAAAACAATTCAGTGGGCACTGAAAAACTCTGAAAAGTTTTTTTGTCTAGGCCCATTTAGTTTGTGATAAATAATAAGTTTTTTCTCCTTCCTTTTCTTTTTTTTCTTCTTCTTCTTGTATTTTTTTTAATGTGTCCAGGTGTCCAAGAGAGCCAATGGCATCCTGGCCTGCATCAGGAACAGCATGGCTAGTAGGATGAGGGAGGTTATTCTTCCCCTATACTCGACACTGGTCAGGCCACACCTTGAGTACTGTGTCCAGTTCTGGGCTCCTGAATTCAAGAGAGATGTTGAGGTGCTGGAAGGTGTCCAGAGAAAGGCGACCTGATAACAATCTTCCAGTACTCAAATGGTGGGCTACAAGAAGGATGGAAAAAGACTGTTTGCAAAGGCCTCTAGTGATAGGACAAGGGGCAATGGCTTCAAAATAGAGAAGAGCAGACTTAAAGTGGATGTTAGGAAGAGGTTCTTTACTGTGACAGTGGTGGAACACTGGAAGAGGTTACCCAGAGAGGTAGTTGAGGCCTCCATCCTTTGAGATATTTAAGGTGAGGCTTGACTGGGCTCTGGGCAACCTAATGTAGTTGAGGATACTCCTGCTGACTGTGGAGGGTGGCAGACTAGGTGACTTTTGGAACTCCCTTTCCACCCAGAACATTCTATGATTTTACAATTGTTTTATTTTTTACTTCTATATTTGACAGGTAGTGCTTCTGTGAGTAGATATAACCTCCACTTACAGATCTTTTCCCTTGACTAATGCTGACAGTATTAAAGCTTTATTCAGTTCATTGAAATTACCAAAATAACTAGAAGGATTAAAACTTCTCTCACCCATTTATTGTTCTTGAAGTTTAGGCTGATGAGTTTCACAGCTGTCAAGGTGGCCACAACAAGGCTTGCCATACCTTTTGGTTATGTGGGTTGTCTATGATGTACATGAAACCAAAATCATGGTCACTGTTAAATTCAACACTGAAAAGCAGCTGGGGAATACACCAATACCAAGAGGTTTATATATATTTTATCTTACATTTAAACTCTAAGTTGGCCCAGTACAAATGTACATAAAGTACAAATGTAAGTAAAATAAAACATCCTCCAGGGGATCCATATGGTTAACACAGAACTGCATTACACTTGAACTATTTTAATTCATACTTTTGGTAATTTTAAGAAATTCTGGTTTATTCACAAGAATATCAGTGTCATAGGATAATTCAGTTTGAAAGTGACCTCAGGAGTACTCTGGTCCTCAAAACATTGTTAGCTCTCAGAGCAGATCAGGTTGCAGCAGACTTTGTCCAGTCTTGTTTTGGAAACCTCCAAAGATTGAGACTGCTCTGAGCAACCTGATCCACTGCTGAACTCTAAACACAGAGAAAATGTTTCTCCTTGTGTTCTGTGAGAAACTTTAATATGACAATTTATTATTTCTACCATGCACCATTATGAAGGATCTATCTCCATTTTCCTGATAATCTCCTTGTAGGAACTGAGAGGCTGCCGTTTTTTGACACTTCCAGGGATAGTGACTCCTCCACCTCCCTGGCCAGCCTGCTCCAATACCTGACCATTCTTTCTTTTTTTCTGAATACCTGAGGAAGAAATATGTGGGGAGAAAAGGCTAATACCCACCTCACTGCAACCTACTTGCAGATAGTTTAGAAAGTGATAAGGTCTCCCCTCAGTCTCTCATTCTCCATACTAAACAACCCCAGTTCCCTCAGTCACTCCTCACAAGATCGGTTTTCCAGACCCTTCACCAGCTTTGTTCCCCTTCTCTGGACCCACTCCAACACCTCAGTGTCTTTACTCTGTGTACACATGTACATGTGTCGTGGAAGGGCATTCTGCTGCCTACACCGATTTTGGCGGAGGGGAGAAATTACCTGGGGCAAGATAATATTCTATAAAAATATATATTTATTAAACTCAATATTCAGAACTCTCGCCACCCCCAACCACTGTAAATTAATATTAAAATGATTCTACACGGTCATGAAAACAATCTAGGATAAATATCTACAGTAAGTTATTAATATCTAGCATACATTCAAGCTATTAACAGAGAGAGGATTTTTCCCAACGGCTTAATGCTGCTTGAGGTCTATACACTATTCACCCAGCAGTGGGCTGAAACTGTTTCTGTGTCGGTGTAAACCAGTGGAGCACTATGGGTAAATGACTTTTGGTTCACCAATATGGTTAGATGGTCAAATCCACTTTATTTCCATGATACGGTGACTTATATGCATTCTAGCAAGAGGCGTGCTCCACCAAGTTTGGTTACAGTCAGAGGGTCCAGGGTTACTTGTAAGGCATCAATAGGTCAGCATACCATAACATTCTAAGGGTCAGCCCTTCAGACCACCTACTGCAGCCCCCTTGGCTATCTAACTCTGTCCACTGCAGCTGTGTGTGGGGTGCTCAGTTGTTTACAGTTTGATTTCCTGGGCTAGCAGTGTCCTAAGGACGTTTCTCAGCACAGTTGCTCATGTTTATAATTTCTGTGTCCTCTGCTAACAAGAATTCTCCAACATTTCTGCTCTATGGCAGAGACAACAAATACTACAGAGGCATTAAAGCATTTACTCACAACTCTTATTAATTAATAATCATCCTCCAGGGCTACGTCACAGCCTATGCCAGTGTCCAAACTTCAGGGGAGCTTTGCCCATGGACTTTGAGGCTGGAATCCTCCCAGATTCAGGGAAAAGGAGATTATTCCCAGTTTCTGGGGAAATGACAGTCTCTGACATAGTTCTCCTAGTGATGGATGCAATCTCTGCCTTTGTGCTGCTGGCTTCTTCTGGATGCTCTGTCCAGGGATACTTAGGCAGGATCTCAGGTGCAGGAGTAGGATGTGGTGCTGTCTCAGCACAATGTAACGCTAGCCAGACAGGCCAATCACATGCAGACAATTCAGAGTCTGCTTCCTTGTAACTTGGCATCAATGGTGCTTACCAGGCAATGATAGGCAGCAAGCACGCAAAGTGTGCACAGCTGCTGGGAGTCTATGGGCTCCACATATAGGCAGGCTTAAGTGAGCTCTGCAAGTAAATACACAGGCAGGGAGTCCAAGCACGTTGTTTACCTGTGTACTCCTATTTATTGAAGGTGGGCCAAGATTAATGGCCCCTTGGCCACTAGATTGACCAATCAGGTCGGCAGTCAGCCAAACCTTACCATAATAGGCAAATGCCACTTGCCTGGATTTTTCCAAATATGGGGATCACATGGGCTTACACCAGGGAAGCACAAACTGGGTATGTGGGGGCTTACACAACATGTTTACAACCAGGGGTCCTGGGCAGGCCAGACTTTGTGACACCAGGTCTATTGTGCCCCTTTATCCATTTAATGTGTTTACCTCTGGTTTGGGCAGAGAAACATGTTCAGGCAGTACAAGGCATAAATAAGCCTATTTTTAGGCCTACAGGCCCTCCACAACAACATGTCTTTAAAGTAGATACCGTGATAGCAGCAATCAGTAGATATAAATATTCCCCAGCTGCACCGTCAGTATCAGGATGTCCCAGTTTCAGGTATGTGATCCATTCCTTCACAACAATTATGAGAGCTCACGTAATTGACAGTGAGTGTGGCATTTTGACAAGATGCAAGAAATGTTTACCATCTGTATTTGAATTATAGATGAATGCCTTATAATGTGTATGATAAACAACAATGTGTATGTGTCAGAGGATGGAGACTGGTGCGGTGAGAGATCGGGGCACTGAGAGTCGACTCTGTGGCTTCTGCACAGCAGTGCGATTTATTAGGGCGATGCAACGACCTTTATAGCCCCCAAAGGGGGTGTAGACAACTAACTTAGCTTAAGATTGGTACAAGTGAAAGGTACAGATTTGCTCCAGGTTAAGTGTAAGGCAGAGATAGGTTAGCTTACAGTAAACACCTTAAGGCTCCCACACAGGGGGGCTGGCCAGAGTCAGCCCCCTGGGCTGTGCCCGCCCCAGGGGCCGGCAGATTCCACCCCCTGACAGCTGTGCGTGGGTTGCTCATGGTTCCCAGCTCAGGCCCCTGGGAGCCTCAAGGCTCCAAGGACACTTCTCATCACAGGGTCTGATGTTTACATTTCATACTTCACTGCAGGAGAAAGCTTCCCACAATACCCCCTTCTTTTCATTGAGCAACCCACGTTTGATCTTATGTGAGCTGTGCTTGGTAGGAGCGCAGGTCAATGATGCTAAAGTGAGGAGAATACATTTGTTAAGAACTTTTGCTAGTAACAACAATCTGGCAAACCAGCCACCCAAGCTTAGCTAACGATCCCAAAAGCTATTTCTGCAAGCGACAGCGAGTCAAATGTTCGAAAACCCAAAAGTCCAGACGAACATCACAGCTTCTGGAAAGTGCAAGTCTGTCACGTCTTCGTTAGCTCACCATGGTAGCCTATGTTGTGGGCGAGTGAATTGTCCAATATCTCTCCCATAGCTTTGAGTTCACTTCACAATTCTCAGAGATCTTGATGTTTCCAGTGCAGTCCTCGGCTATGAGCTGTGTCTGACTATTGTGCTTAAGAACTACAAACCCCCAAATGCAATACAAGGGTGCGCCTTAGATGTTATTTTCAGGCTATTCTGCTTAGGCCTTTTCCCACAGCTCTCGATTTGCTTCAAGAATTTGGGGCAGTGTTTTTTCATCCCTTGCAGGGCCCTTGCAAGAGATAAAGAAATCACTTCACCATCTTGTGCCAATTTTAAGTGGGCTTTGGCCTTCACCAAAGGGACCAGACTGAATCTATTCCATTAAGCTACAATCACTGAAGCTCATGAAAATATCCAAATTCATTAGCCAAGATCCAAAACCTTATATTCCAAATACTTATAACCATCATCTCAATGATTCTCCCAAGATCTTACCACAACTCTGCCATCTGAGCAAGATTTTCTGCTCACTTCATAAAAGGACAGACCAATCATATTCAGGCTGGTATCCACCTTAAGGCCTGTACAGACAAGTGATAAAACTTAATACGAGCATATTCAGTACCTAAGCTGACAAATCCACTGATCTTATTTGTGTGATGTGTCCAAAGAAACTGCAGTGTTTCTCCATGCCTCTCTCCTTATCTTTCTAGCTCCTCTTCCACCTCGCCCTTCATTTTTTTTTTTTTTTTTTTTTTTTTTTTTTTTTTTTGCTACTGGGTGACTATATAAAAGACAAAATTCTACAACATTCCTATATGTTAAGGAAAAATCTTATAACTATAATACTGTCTTAACTTATAAGCCTAGTAGAAGAGAAAAAAAAGAAAAGAAAAAGGAGGGGGGGGATGTTAAAGAAAATATGGTACCATATCATCCTTAGTATAGGGGAAGTAAGCAGGGACTTATGAATATAAAATATAATGCCTTACCATAGTATATCAGTATAATATCTATCAAATGCTAATTATACACTATCATGATTGCATAAGAATTACTGTGTTATTAACGGTATCCTAAAAATCCAATACGATTAATAAGCATCACTATCTTATCCAACAAACGTCTAAAGTACAAAATATATTACAATTAGAGTCAGAAATAACGGTAAAGTTCCAGAGTCCGACATAGTCATCAAGACCCCAGTCTATATCTCGAGAAATCTTTCCTGACTTTTTTGGTATTACAAAAACTGGGGTGTTCCATGGGCTGGTTGAAGGTACAATATGGCCTGCAGCAAGTTGTTCTTCGACGAGTTTGTGTGCTTCTTGCAGCCGTTCTTTTCGCAGTGGCTACTGATCTATCCAGATCGGTGTATTAGAAAGCCACTGAAGTTTGATTATGGGCGGCTGCCGTCCAGTGGCCGCTGCTGAAAAATTACCTGCGGAGTAGTTATCACGACTCCCATCTGTGTCATGACATCTCTACCAATCAGCGCATTCACGCCTCATGGGAGAGGCACGATGGTTGCAAAGACGTGGCCTGTCCTCCCATCTATGGTTATACTGATTCGCTGTGAACTTGTCAGAGTCTGAGATACTCCACCAATGCCTTCAACACCGTCCTTGGCTGGGCTTGCTGGCCAATGTGAGGGCCATGCAGGTGTGGAAAAGATGGTCATATCGGCACCTGTATCCAGGAGAACGTCCATGGTTATTGTGTCCTGACCATTACTAATGATAGCTGATGTAAATGGTCATTGAGTCAAGGACAGGGTCAGCATGGCTAAGCCACCTGTAGATCCAAAACCCTGTTCTCCTCTTTGTGGCAAGGCATGGCCCCGGGCCATGTCCTGTAGCAGGTTGGTCAGGGGCACCAGTTGAGCAATGCGACTGCCTTCTGGCACCACGA